>NC_136854.1:20587852-21267686 GCF_951799975.1 Gobius niger | reverse complement strand
TTATGTCTATGAGTGTCCTCACTAATGTCAATGTCAACTTTATTTGTATTGCACGTTTACAACAACACTAGGTGCCCAAAGTGCTTCACATACAGGTACACAATATAAAATTACAGTACAAAACAACAAGAGAAGTACACACAATAGAGCTCAACTTGAATTGAACGCCAACGCAAACAGATGTGTTTTAAGGGCAGTCTTAAAGGTTTCTATGGTTGGAGCAGCTCTGACATTTAGGGGGAGACTGTTCCAGAGTTTGGGAGCAGCCCCACTAAATGCTCAATCTCCTCGCGTCTTTAAACGGGATCTGGGCACGTTCAAAGACAGCTTGTTCACAGACCTTACTGATCTGACTGGGGCATAAACGGACAAAAGCTCAGAGAGATACTCAGGAGCAAATCCATGAAGACATTTAAACACAAGCATCAAGATCTTAAAGTCAATTCTATAGCTGACGGGCAGCCAATGGAGGGAGGCCAGCACAGGAGTGATATGTTCCCGCCGCCTTGTCCCTGTCAGTAAGCGTGCAGCAGCGTTCTGGACTTGTTGTAGGCGGTTGAGTGAGGATTTGTCCAGCCCACAATAGAGCGAGTTACCATAGTCGAGACGCGACGATATAAACATATGAATAACTCGCTCCAAATCGCTGTGCGGAAGATAAACTTTAACTTTGCTTAGAATTCTAAGCTGGAAGAAGCTGGCTTTTATCACAGAATTAATTTGGTTGTCAAAAATTACCCCAAGGTTTCTGGCAGAGGCTCGAAGGTGGGGAGCCAGAGAGCCAAGAGCGTCATGCGGGTCATTTGCAGATTTGCTGTTGTTAAAAACAATAACTTCTGTCTTTTTCTCGTTAAGACTTAGGAAGTTCTGGGCCAACCAAGTTTTTACTTCTTGCAGACACTTTAAGAGAGATTCAATAGTGTTTGGTTTTGCTGGAATGTATATCTGAACATCATCAGCAAAACAATGAAAAGCGATGTTGTATCTTTCAAATATTTCTCTCAGAACTGAACCTTGAGGAACTCCACAGTTTAGAGGAGCTACATTTGACTTGTGAGAGCCGAGGTGAACAGAACACTAAGATAGCAGTACAAGAGTGTGTGTGTGGGTGTGTATTCTTGTACTTACGACACTGTGAGGATGCTAAACCGACTTCCTCCTTTCAACATTCTTTACAATAAAAGTCATTTCATTTATGTGCAATGACAGCCACTGAATGAACTATGTGCTTTTAACTGATTACTCTTTATTACACTTTATATATAACATTCTTTAGGTTCCTAGTTTCAGCCTGTATGTGCAGCACAAATTTGCTGTATTTCTTTGCTTTGGGCTCTGACCGTCATCCACACTTACACCACTAATGCTGTACCCGCTGTTTAGCAGCTAACGTTACAGCATCCCAATGTGGATTATTACCGGCACAGCTCTTACCGTTCACATCAAAAGGCGACTCTCCCTGTGCCTCAGTCTCTGCGGTTTTCCTCTCTTGTCTGTGTGTTTTCGAGCGGTTTCCGTAGAGACAAACAAACTTCTCTCCTGTGCAACAACAGATATGACCTCGGGGTGCATTGCGTTGCTCGACATATCCTCCATTTTGCAGCTTTGCATGGCAGCAAAAAAGAAACATAATTTGATATAAAGCGAAGTGAGTTACAAAAAAATGGACAGCGCTTTACATTCAGGCCTTTTAACTTGAAATGCGTATGATATGTATCAAAATTGCAGAGCTAAAGTATAAACAAACGGATAATGCCAATTAAAATGACAATTCCTCTTCCACATAAGTGAAAGAAACGTGCTGTAATAAAAGCGGCATTGAGTGGGTGCACACGGACGCACGATGGAGGCCTTTTGCCTGTACAACGCTCACAAAGCTATACCGAAGGGACATGTATTGATCCTCCTGCAGTGTGAGCGTGGCCCAAGCGGGAGCGATATCAGCGGCGTTACTTTATACCCACATCTACATGCGGAATGAGACAAAATTCGCTATACCATGCACGCCACGATCTACGTGTACATATCGACTCTACCCAGGACACGCTTTTGTTTCCACTACATGGCACAACCGCAGTTGTCGTGAGCAGCGCCCCACAGAGGAGCACGCTGTACAGATCATCATTAAAGTTTTGTAAGCCACGATGAGAACAAATGTGGACAAATGCTGCCTTCTGGTGGGGTTTGTGGAATCATTCAGAGGTACCAAGGCTAATGAAACAGAAAAGAAATCCCTAAATACGAACTATGAAGGTAAGCAACATGCAAATGTTATGCTAACACCAGCTAAAGTTGCACAAACAGCAGCTAAATGCTAATATGGGCAAAACCCCCTTTTAAAGTTGTGAAATATTAAATCCATATGACCTGTGTGTCAATAGTGAGGGCTGTCTCTCTCGTTTGCCTATCAGAGGCCAGCAGTCTGTTCACGTCACATTAGTCATGGTTTAGTGCCACAGCCAGAGGTCGGTCCCAAAACATATACCTGGTCAGACCGGTTTGGCTCTGGGTTGACCATGCTTTGGCTGGTTGTGTGCGAGTGCGCCCCAAGGTCAGTAACATTTTTATTTGTTTATAATATAATGATGATAATTATTAAGAAATACTACTGGATATGACAAGCATTATGACGTAGCAGACCCTTCAGCCAATCAGAGGCGCAGGCTCACCTGCCCAAACGCCCTCGAGCTGATACACGTGTTTTCATTGGACGGAGCGAGTGTCCCTCAAATCTAGTTCAAAAACCCACGAGCTAAATGGCGGTGCCAAAATGTCCGCGAGCATGGACATTTGGTACCACGTTCTCAAGACGAACTCTAAAAGAAACGCAGGACTTTGTGGGACTTTGTGGAGAACAGCAGCGGGACTCCCCAGGATGAAGAGAGAAGTTTCCCCACATCAGACGCACTAGAACCCGGGGCGGATCCGAGGCTCGCCGCGGTCACCGGACAACAGGACACACAGGTGACACGGAGTCTGACAACACTCGGCCGTTTGAGGACAGGGATGGAAGTGGACAGATGCGCTATGGAGTTGGAAATGACGCATATGGAGGAGAAGAATCAATGGTAAGTTGTGCTTTGGTGTCGCTGTTGTTGTGAGAAAAATGGCGATAACCTAGCCTACCCATATAATGTATTATGGGAGTGGTGAATTGTGACCGCTGCTGCTGCGGTTGGGAATGTGATGCGTAATGGTGCAGAGCCCGCTTGGAGAGCCTTTGGCACAGCCCGTTCAGTTCCTCCACAGGTGTGGCTGGGCTGAAGACCTGGGGCTGCCTTTTACCCTTACATATTGCATGGGGGGCTAATTTAGCAAGTTTGTGATTCATTTCTTTGCATTTGAGTTTTGGAATCTTTTAACACAGAGAAGTAAATAAAATAAAAAAAGTGAGTTTAGCATATTGTGGACCTATTAAAATGTAATGATGCACTTGCCCAAATGTGTTGTCATGCATCTAAAAACAGGAGGAAATACTGTTCTGAAGAGCTTACAAAACTTCTCTTGCTGAATAAATGACCCGGTGCCTCCAAAGTGACACAGTTTCTCACGTACTCGTGGCCACAAACCATTAGCAAAGTGTGAAAGCCAAAGACATAGTTTGTGTGGTAGGATTAAAAATGAGGATTTGAAGTGCAGCGTATACTGTGAAGCGGAGAGGGCTGGGGTGAGTGGGTGTATGAGTGATGACATGAATTGTGTATGAGCACTTCCATAACAACTGGAGAGAGGAATAAGTGAGAGGAGATGCTGCAAAGGCCTCTTGTCATCTTGTTCATATATAACTAGACGGTTTTGTGCCTGATACATGGATGCTATTCAATGATCCTAGGGCTGCACGATTTTGACAAAAAAAAAAAAAAACCCTGATTGCGATTATTCTGAAAAATATTACGATTCTAATACTTATATAAAGCCTATGTTTTATTTTCATGCGATTGAGCTGCATATAAACTTCTAATACTGAGGTTAAACATTATGGAACTCATTAATTACATTTCAGCTTCATGCGGCAATGAGATATAAATCTGCAAGAGGCAATGACGCATTTTATGGAATTTAACAGAAAAACCTCCTTAGTTTTAATCTCCAAATGGCTAGCTGCAAAACCCTGCTTGTTTTATAAAAGTGCGGCTCATATTTATGTCAAAAAACATCTGTAAAGACGCTGTTTAATACAATTATACTCATGTACGCCGATGATAGGAGGCCACCTCAACCCGCTGTGCGATAAAATGAAAATACTGTGACTGACTCTGACCCACAGATCGAGGGGCTATTGTTTGTTAGTAGTGGTGAAAATCGCTGGAGTTTGTTTATACTGTTGAAACTGTCTCATGTAAAGCGCTTTGTGTGAAAGGCGCTATATAAATACAGCTCTTCTTCTTCTTCTTCTTCTATAGTGCACTGCAGCGCACACAAACTTCATTCTTCTGCAGCCTCTTTTGGTTGGCCAGCAGCCAAAGGAAGCGAGGCTCAATCATTCTGATTTAGGGATGCACCGATACCACTTTTTCTAAAACCGATACGAGTACGAGTACTTTGATTTAAGTACTCGCCGATACCGAATACCGATACGAGTACAAGGCATTTTCTTCAACATTCTTACTTTTTTCACAGCAGATTGGTTTGTAATTAGTAAATTTACTCATTTACATTTTCTGAAGTAAAGTCGGCGACATATTTAAGAGCAGTTATATTAGAATTCTGCTGATGCCATTTATTTATTTATTTTTATTTTCATTCAATAATTTTTAATTTTTATTGCACTGTCCATCATGGACAGAAAAGCCCATGCCCTAAAGCTCCCAATGCCTGTGCTTTATTCATTTATGTGTTTTTATTTAACAATAGTATTGAGATGTTACTTAAATGGTCTCTTTTCGTCTTTACTTCAGCTCCTGTAGATTTTCTCGTGTGTTTGTAGTAACTTAGCGAGTAGCTACAGCCTTTTCATTGTTCTGCTGCAGCTAATTTAGGCTCAATATAAACATGCTGTATGTCTTAACGTTGGATTTTCTGAGGACTTTTTAGTCGCTGGGTTAGTTTTTCAGATGAATAAACCCCTGGGCATAAAACGGCGTCGGAATGGCCAAAACTGCGCTAGCCGCGAGTTAGCATCGTTAGCCTGTATGTTGTAAACACTGCAGACGCTGCAGCACGAACAACATTAAGCTCTGGTTAAATTCAGCTCAGACTCTGGTTTAGAGAGCGCAGTCTGTAATAAAGTCAGCTCTATGTGGAATATTGTATTTCCACTAAACAATTCTCAAGTGTGTTGCTTCTTCTCTCCTCAGCTGAGAGGTGCGCCTCGTACGTCAAATGGTATCGGTTTCTGGTATCGGGACCTCATGAATGAGTACGAGTATGAGTACGAGCCTGTGGTATCGGCCCGATACCCGATACTGGTATCGGTATCGGTGCATCCCTATTCTGATTTGGCCAAAATGTCTTTCACTCAAATGGCGCAAGGTTGAAAAAAAATCATTGTGCCGCCCTAAATGATTCCGTGCTAATTGTGAACTTCAAAATGTCTTAATGAACATTTGAAATTACTCATTATATTCTTTATTTGTGGAGATATTTGTGTGGCCTTATCAGTTTATTGAATGTATTTTATTGATTATATTAAACGTATGCATTTTAAATATTGAAACGGTCAGCAGATGGCACCACCGCTCAAATAGTATAAAAGCCCACCCTTGTTCACTGCACTCCTTCTGTCTCCCTCGCTGGCGTTTCCGGCCTGGCTGAACCCAGGGTGTGCGTTGTGTTCGATGGGTCAGATGGTGTTAGCGATAGCTACTATCGCTAACACAGGGTTTATGTTAGCGTCTTGGCTGGTAGAGAGACTCAACGAGCACCACTCTGTGGCGTCCAAGTGTTGAAAGATTTATACAGTAAATCTTTCTGTATAAAAGAAAGATTTATACAGAAATCTTGTGTAGTATTACTCTGCCCGTCAGCTGGGGGCGTCGTATCAAAAGGCACAGTCTACCTGCGTTCGACCTCTGACCCCTTGTTCGTCCGTCCGTCTGGTGTGGAGGTGATGAGAGCAGGTAAAAACAAAAGATTTCTGTAGTGCAACTTATTCATCTAAATGCTCTAATCCGAGCCCTGCGTTTGGTGCAGCTCTGGGTCTGGGGTGCGCTTCAGGCGCAAAGCTAGTAGGTGTGTAGGAGGGAGGTGTGGTTCCCCACGGGCCACTACGCGAAACATGATATCTCTACTTGTGAAACAATGCATCCAAAAGCGCTATGTACTCTGGTACTGTGCACGTAAACCAGCAGGTTTAGAGGCTAACACTTTAATCCATCCTCAGGAAGCTTCATCTGCATAGAATCTGCAAAAACACACAACCTTTGCTGCTTTGTCTACGCTCCCGAGTGCTGCTGAAGTGTGCCCGTGCAAACCTGTGGAAATGAGGACGTGATCATGACGTGTCTGACAGTGAACATTTGCCAACCTGGCTGGTTTTAAGTCTAAATGGATGAACTGAAACTCAACTTTACATACACTTTGCATAAAACTAATGGAACGACTTGGCTCTTTTCAATGAATGAGCCTTTGGTCCTTTTAATGATATCTGTGTAACCACGGGGCAAGGCTAGGGGTCCCATTTTTAAACAAAACCAATGCCCCAGGTTAGTCTGGTAACAAATAAACCAAAGCAGATGTAGTAAAAATATACATTTACTTTATTTTACAATGTAGTTCAATTTTATTATTATTAATATTCATAATATTCATAATAATAACAATAATAATATATAGTTACCCTAACAAACTTGTTAGTAAACAAATCCCACATACCCTAAGGTGCTGTGCTTTGAAGTACGGTGCTATTTATCTGGCAAGATGGGTTGATCAAAGTTATAGGAGCTTAATTGAACAGCAGTGGTATTGCTGAAATTAAGACAAAGCACAGATCAGTCCACTGTCAGCTACTCGATCTGCATAACGTGGAATATTTAGCATAAGCAGACAGAAAACAGAGCTCAGAGAGACGGGTCAGGGCACCTGCCCAAGCAAACTACTCACAAAATTACTACTCAAATTGCAAAAATAAGTAACAGAACAATAAATGTCCCTTTAAAAGAACCTAAATACGGAGAAATGACTCACGAGTAGACGCCCGCACGGCCGCATACCAACCCTGACACTAACTAACTCACTGGTGTGAAGTGCACACCTTTTTGTGATCAAAGGGAGTGGTGTGGACTGACGGTGCATTCACTGGTGGGGCGGGAGGAACTTTGAAACCCACAGCAATAAAAGAGCCAAAAAAAATGTTTAGCCACCTGGTTACATCTGTAACTGAGCAAAGCAAGAACATCCACCCGGTTACACGTTATCTAAATATTAAACAATTCATTGTTGCTGTATTATAGATACAATCATTTGAAAGTACCTAAATAGGAAACAAAGAACCAAAAGTTCATAACATTTTAATTCTAGAGCACATAGAAGTTGAAAACACAAAATAGAGCAGCTCTAGGAGTTATGGAAGGCCAGTGTGAATAAGGGCGTCTTTACTCTGTACTTAAACAGTGGCCGGTCAGTGACGACTGGCAGCTCGACTGAGAGCGAGTGTCACAGTTTAGACGCACTCAAACCCCTCTGAGAGGAGGAGCACAGGGCTCTGCTGGGACAGTGGATGGACAGAAGTTCGTAAAGATCTGCTCGAGCATGTCCATGAAGAGCTTTAAAAACCAATGACAACATTTTAAAGTTGAAAATCGACCGGGAGCCAGTGTGGAGAGATTGTGGCATCACCTCAATTCACACATTCAGCATTGCAAAATGGACTTTTACTATGAGAGGAGTGCAGTCTAGAATTTGAAATATAATCCCCATCTTTTAGGGCCTCCACTTCCACTACTGTTCAAATCCCGAGGTGCGGTGGGGGCCGTGCTCAGTCCTTTTGTTTTGGATCTGTGAGACCTTGGGTTTATGTACAACACAATTGGGCAACAAATCTTCTCAATCTGTATGCTAAGGTTTCAGTATTGTAAGATATGTGGCATCCATAGTGTGAGCCGACACCACAGACTGTGGCCTTTTCGAGTGTCAAAATACTCTTTGCTTTTACTTTATGTTAAAAAAAAAAAAAACAAGAAAGGAAGAGAGATGTACAAAAATGTGATTCCCCCATGACTCAATTAACGATGATTATGCCACTGAAAAGAAAATTTTCAAACTTGTCCTTATTCTTCTGTCTTTCTTTTAGGTTTTCTGTGTCGGAAGGGGAAAAAAAAGATTCAAGTTGTTTGAAAATCCCTTTATGTGGAGACGTTTTGGCAGATTGTAGAACAGTCATTAGTGGTTTCTCTTTCAGTCTAGCTCCTGTTTGATAATGAGGTACCTGCCAATTAGCCCAAATATGAAGATACTTCAGGAGCTGTTTCAACTGTGTGTTTCCAAGTATTCACCTTATTCCAGTGGAGAGTGTTTGCCGCTTAAATATGATGTACAGTGGACTGATTTGTGTAAAATGTCTGAGTGCATTTGGTCAACACAATACTGTTTCTGTGGGTGGCCTAAAAACGGCTTTGTGTCCATGTTGTAGCAGTTTTTTTGTTGACGTCTGCAGTCCTATGTAAACTAATATGAGAGGAGGGGCGGGCACCATTCATGGCGTTCTAGCTTTTATATTTCATTTATTTATATTTTGAAGACATTTTGCATTTTGGGAAGATTGATTGGTTTACTCTGTACCTATTAGACCCACCAAACAGTACCAGGTGACTTTTTTAACAACAAGACAAAAACACAATGAGCACATGTCACAAAACCATACATGAGTGGGTCAAATCATTTGGTTAAGACACGAGTCAGCTAAAATGGGATTTCAACAGTATTTGTAATGGTAGTAATGTGTTACATAGATCTGAGAGTGTTTCGACTTCTGAGATGAGACGACCTCCAGACCGGGACAGTTCAGCATTTGACTGTAATCAATGGGAGGACAAAGAGTCTCCCAGTGGACCACTATAATAAATACAAACACTAGCTTTATTTCCAATGTTTCAAGATAGCTGCCAAAAAAAGGTGAAGCCATCTGTTTTAAATTAGTATTGGCTTCAAAAGTGGCATTTGACAGTGTTGTTTAAAATCAATCAAATGCGAGATGCAGGGAATCTCATTATGGTTTTGCGGATCCAAGGAATCAATCATGATCCACCAGATGTTTCCAGTTTATCTTCATTCTGCCAGCCAACACGTTATGTTCAGTTCAGTTCTTTAAAAGAATATAGAAATTAAAAAAATATGCTATATTCACAAAGCCAATAGGAGTCCTGGCTATGGAATAAAATAGAACATTTGAAATACTGTAAATTCCAGACAATTGTGCACATCTGAATATAAACTGCACCAACAACATTTATAAATATATAGGCCGCACTGGTCTACGCTGTTCCAAGCGAATCTGAGGTGCCATCAGTGCTGGAAACACTGGACTTTTCTTTCGTGCACAGTCAAATTTACCAAGTGAACAGTGGCCTACAGGTACATTTACTTTTATTAAAGTGTGTTAAGGACTTCGATGATATTGTTAAACACATGTGGAGCTCGGGAGTTTCACAGTTTCTGAAGCTGTTCTGAGCTGGGTTCGTGGTGACCGCTCGAGGCTGGCTTTTGATACCCACACTTCGCTGGACTCTCCATAATATTTCAGAGGTGAGAGAATTACGTGAGCTATAGCACAGGAGGGCATCCCGCTGCCCCCGCTCAGGTGTGCAGTAAACATATGACTATAAAAATCAATAAATGGGCTGCATCGCTTTATAAGCCGCAAGGTTCAAAGCGTGGGAAAAAGGTAGCGGCTTAGTCCGGAAATTTGAGGCAACCTGTTGTACGGCTTTGCTGGGAGACCTTTTTCAGATTAGGAGCCAAACATAGAAACCAAAAATCATCTTCCTAAGGTGTAAACTCTCTTTTAGTTAAAATTCATAAGAATGTAATTCTCAATATATAGTGTAAGCGAGTGACCTACAAACCATTACCAATGAAAAACAGCAGTTAGTGGAGCTTAAACCGTCGACTGGAGTTGATCTATCTTCTATCTGCAGAAGCTTCTTCTTTGCTTTTGTTTAAGACTCAGGCCTCTCCTAAGAGGAGAGGTCAGGACTCATCTCGCCTACTGCACTTGTTTAGTTTCATTCATTAACAATTTAAGGCTCAAATGAACCAAAATGTATTCAGAGGTTCCAAGAGGTTAAAGCAGCACAGGCGCAAAAAGACAAACTCTAAATTGTAATAGTAAAATGACTTGACCGTTAAACTGTAGACTTATGCTAATGTAACAGATACCAGGAAAACCTTACTTAATAATGCACTAAACAGCAAGCACCAGCAAAACCATTGCCAGAGAGGAGAGCAAGCAGAAGTCAACAGAAATATGAACACCCACAATTTTCGAAAGCCCCAAGTGACAACGAATAAAAGTTTGGATACAAAATTCATTAAGGATTCAAAGCACAAACTGCCTCAGTGTGTTTTTATTTTTCAAAGCTTCTCTTTTAAGTTTTCTGCCAAGAGCCAAGTGTGCCCCATGAGGTTGTCTGATCAGATTTTGGTTAAAGAACATAAATTATAGTTCAATATATGAGCAGTAATTGAACAAGAAAATGCTGCAGAAATTATGCATGTGTTTTGCCATAAATCAACAGCTCTAGTAATTTACAAATTGGATTAATATGAATAATTCAAATCATCAACATGGCTGTCCAGATTTTGAACCAAATTAAAAATGGTTTTACTCTCCTTCATGCTGCTTTGGGAGAAACATTCTTGGCATACATTTCATTGCTAGCTCTCGGCCTTTCTCTTTAAGACGGCACGACTTTTGCCATTTCAAATGTCCAGTTTTATGATGGTTATAATAATTACAGTGCCAGAGGCCCGATGTGTTAGCTTAGCTGAACATTTTTCAGATTTGTGACCTTCATTCTAAGTAACTCACATCCCTAGAGGCCATAAGCGCAACTGCAGGTGTCGTAGCAAGTTTCGATTTTTTAACTTATTAATTAATTTGTATTTATTGAGAGTAAATACTACGCTGACAGAAAAGGCGAAGGGAGAGAGAGATATTACACACACAATCACACAATGGAAATATTTTTTTTCAGTCAAACTTGGCTGTAGACACTGTTGGCGCCCACAGTTAGCTTTCCCCGTTAGCCTGTTAGCTTCTTCATCGTGATTCTATTAGTGTGTATTGGTGGCTCTGACCCGGTGGCAGTCAAGTTGCAAGTTTTCTGGCCAGAGACAGCAGGGGGATGAAAGACCTCCCAATCATGCCATTAACACTTGTATTACCCCCAGAGGGACTACGAAAAGGTAAACAAGTTACTTAGTATTGCTTTAAGGTAATGTTTTCTTTTTTACAGACTTCAAATGTAGCAGAGTAGGCATTGCAACAACAAAAAAATGAATGAGGATTAAGTATGGAAAACTAAGGGGCAAATTATTTGGAAATGACACATATTTTTATCGCTGTTTGTCATAATAGACCTAAAGCATAAGTGTGTCTTTGTATTTTGTTGATTTTTTCAACACCATGAGCTCAGAAAGAAGATTGCAGATGGGTAGGCTGCATATAATAGTGTTGACTTATATTTTAGTTGGATTTTCGCATTTGTAATTTTAAATCACCACTTCCACTCTATACGTACTGTACTTGTGTGTATTCATCCAACAGAAAATGCACTGCACGAAAGACAACAGCGTTGAGGCAAAACAGTGAGCCAAAAAGCATGACACAAGATTAAGCCGGCATTTTCCCTCTCACTGGAAGAACCAAACAAACTCGGCACGCACACACTTCTACACAAAGGCTCTGGATAAAACTAATAAAATGCCTGGCTGTGGAGGAATGTTTTGAGCCTATTCTTCTAAGTGATAAGATTAGGGGCGCATCTCAGGTCATCTGGCAGCCTGTCCTCTAGTGTTTGGGGGCACGCTGACTAAAAGTAGCACCCGCACAGATTTGGATTCTGTTCTGGGAGCAAGTAAAATCCGGTTATGGGCTGATAAAGAGTGAACAAGGGAGAGACGGATGGTGTGGCCAGGGCATTGAGTAGTTTATGAGGCTTAGCAGCAATCTCAGAGTAAACTCAGTGGCTTAAAGGAACAACGTAAAGATCTGAAGAACAATGGCGCAGATCTGTGTATGTGGTGGGAGGTTGCACAACATTGATTAGCTGTTGACAGAATTGTTTAAGTCAAGTGAAGCAAATATACCTGCAGCTGAGGGCTGAACAGAACTGAATATAGGCGTACTTCAATTGCAACACTTCAATACTTCTTGTGTGTTAAAGGGTGATGCAATTTACCAGAATGATATCCCTCTGTATTTTTTAAACACAGGGATTTCAGTCTAGTCATCATGCCTCCATTCAGTCAGATTTGTTTATTTGTAGACTTTATTTGTAGACACATTGACAGCATGGGAGTTCTGTCATTCTAAACTGTCCCGAAAAGGATCCTGGTCCCGGATTAGCAGACGTAATTGCCCAATTAAAGACAAATACACTCCAAACACCTCTCTTAACCCACGCATCTCACGGTGAGGCTCCAACCTGCACCCTGGTCTGCAAACCTGTCCTATAGGTTAAAGACGCGGCAGGTCATTTCTGCACATAATAGGCCGGCAGACCATTTAGTCTGACTGTGACTGACACGGCGATCGCTATAAGCTTTGAGGGCAGAGATGAGAGCTGGAGAAAAGAGGCAAGAAAGAACTCCAAACGCCAGCACTGGAACTTTAATCTGTCTTTCTCTCTCTTTATAAAACAGCCATTCTGGCTGTTGCTTCATTCACCATCTAGTATAGCAATTAGACGTACACTAATGTTCTGACAAAACAATAGTTCATGTTTTGACAACGCACCCTACTCTGAGGCAGGCACATGTCATCTTGTACTGTGCTAACCTGATCAGACTGACGCATCCACAGGCGCACAGGTTACAGTATCTGTCTGCCTGTTGACGGCTGTTTTGAGGTTGGTCCAGTGCGGCTGAAGAACTTCACAACGTTTTCCCTTTGCTCTGTTGATTTTTGAAGGAGTTGTGATTGAAGTGGAAGAGCCGCTTCCGTTGTAAAGCCGTGAGGTTTTTCTTCATTATACAAAAAGACAGCAGCCACTGAACATAGTGATGTATAAGGGACTGCAGCTATAATTATGTTATGGCCAAAGGAAGCGACGTGTTTGAAGGATGCATCTGTTGTCTCGCCAGCGACAGAATGTTTGTGCTTTACTTTTGCTACTTTAAAGAGCTCTTACGTGCCTTACAAAGATTTCTTCAAAGTCAAAAGACATTTTCTTTTTGCCGGCTTTACTTTTTTTTTTAAATCGTTGTAGGGCTGGCTTTGTTTCCTTGTCCTTGATCTGAGGCAGAGCCTGCTTATAGAGGGATAGTTTTCCATAACCATAAGTATCGCTCTCGGGTTGAGAGCCCCTTTAGATCGAAGTGTGAAAACTGAAGCCTGCTCACGTGTGGAAAACATACTGTATTTGCATTAACCTGGTTTATACTGGTTAACTGGTTTCTACTTAAACCTTTTTGTGCACAGTAATATTGGGTGGCACAGTGGCGCAGCAGTTTGCACTCGTGCTTCACAGCTAGAAGATCCCAGGTTCGATTCCCACCTGGACGGGGTCTCCCTGTGTGGAGTTTGCATGTTCTTGCTTTGTCTGCGTAGGTTTCCTCCGGGCACATTCATGTATCTATGTAGTATGGTCATTAACATGCACTGTCCTGACCAAATGACAAATAAATAAATATAAAACAGTCTAAAATAGTACAAATATGTTGCCCACTGCTCCTTACGGGTTGCTATGGCGGCATCAGAGGATGGGTCAGAGAGAACAAATTCCCCTATGGGAACAATACAAGTATAAGAAAGAGGTCCGGATGCCACCTGGCCTTCTACACCATGGTGTTGATGTAAGATGTCCTCTCCCAGGTTCTTGACAGGGTCTACTTGTTCCACCTAAGCTCTGCTGATGGGAGGTAAATGGAAGTCCCTCTGCTGTTTCTGCTGAAGTCCACAATTGTTTCTTAGTTTTGCCAAAGTTCAGCAGGTGGTTGTCCTGTCACCACCAGTCTTCCATGTGGGACACGTCCTTCCTGTAGGCTGTCATCATTGTGGGAGATCAGTCCCACAACAGCGGTGCCGTCAGCAAACCTGATGAGGGGTTGGAGTCTAATGTGGCCTCACTGTCAGTGTAGAGGGAGTACAGCAGGGGGCTCAGCACACACCTGAGGCTATACAGTGTTCAGGGTGAGACAGCAACCAGTCCAAGCTTCAAAGGCCTTGCCATTGGCCCCCTGCGGTGACTAACAACTGAATTGTGAACCGTAAACTCTGCTCTTTATTAACTTTAACCTTAGAAAACCCAACCTACCCCTGAAACAAATCCTCAAGTTTTTTTCACACAACATTTAATTCAAGCAAATTACTAATAATGTGTGTGTGTGTGTGTGTGTGTGTGTGTGTGTGTGTGTGTGTGTCCGCCATTCAATCAAATATGTTTTATCCACTACATCCATTGCACATTTGCCATGTCAATCAATCAAATCAATCAAATCAATCAACCAATCAATCAAAGCTATGACTTCTGCCTTGGATGTTATGATTAATTTAGGATAGTAAAACATTGCACTGTGAGGCAATACGGGGCCCTAAGCATTCAAAATGAACTCATAGCTTGCTGTGAGGCTGAAATACTGGAAGGCATCATGAAGGACATTAAAGAATCGAAGTTTTACACAGTATTAGCAGAAGAGACACTTGATGTAAGTGAGACAGAACAGTTGTGTTCGCTACATTAAGTTGAATGCAACAACAGGTCATGAGGTTGTAGAGGACCTTTGGGTTTTTTTTCCTCTGGCCCATCAGGATTCTACCTCCATCTCTAATGCAATCCTGGCTCAGCTTGAGAAGTGGGGCTTGGACGTCAAAGATCTAAGAGGCCATGGAGCCAGCACAGTGAGTGGACAAATAAATGGGGTCCACAAACAAATCCATGACATTCCACCAAAGGCTTTATATACTGTGCAGAAGCCATGCTAATAACAGCGAATGAAATCCATGGCTGCATATTGACCTTGTCTCTGCATATAGACAGGCAAGAGATAGATGCACTGGCCTTTGATAAAAGATAGATAAATAATTTGCATATTCATGTCTGTTAGATGGGAGTTTTAGACTAATCAGTTACATTTTGTTCCTATTGTTTGTGGACTTTATTTAGAAGCATTGCAACCCGGACTGAAGAGTTGCTGCTTTATGAGAAGTGCTCCGTGGTCGGGCTGTGGCCAGAAGTTAAACGGAGTGATGCTACTAAGTGTGTGTTGTGTTGTCCTTGTGGTGTGCAGTGAATTGTTCTCTTGTTCAAAGCAATACTAGGGAAGTTTTCACCCTGGAAATATATCATGTATTTCATCCTTGGTGCGTTTGTTGATTGAAAATATCAACCCAACACGTGACTGTATCCCTCTGCGGTGCCGGCTTTCTGCAGACTGCATTTGTAGCTTGAGAACTCCTAGGCAACCAAACTAAACTGAATTACGTCACCGCACATACATTGTTTGTTCGCTAATGTCTGACCAACTGCAAGTACTAAGCCCAGGCTACAAACTAGAGTCGCAGCCGAGGCATTACTTAGGACAACATTTGGCTAATCTAATAATTAATGTAGCGTGTGAGGGTGACCTATTGCCCTATCGCCGTGGTTACCACATACCAGAGATGAGCAAACCCCCACTCCAAAATCCCCAGACCATTTTATGGCTTCGGAATTTCTGCACTTCCTGTCTTGTGTGATCAGATCGAACACAGTTCAGGACAAATGAAGTGTTGATCTTATCCGTTAGACTTCACAACCAGAGATGAGAACTCTTTATTGACCTCCGAATTGGACTAAAGACTGAATCTCAAACATCCGATTTGAGTAATAAGCCAATTCTTTAATTCATGAACAGTGAGAATGAACTCAACCAATCTGTTCTAATGATGATTTCTTCCCATGGTCAACAAAGATGCAATGTACATACATACTGTCGAAATGTCGGAAATGCATTTGGAAAGTTTGTGAAGTTGTTAATGTGTTTATCGCAATAGAAATGTATTCCCTGAATTTTCTCCCCAAGATAAGCCTTCCTCCCATCCCCTGGGGCCCCAAAAATATTGGGTTACGGACTGAACCGATTGGTCGAGTCCCGCGGAGACAAAGGGACCGCCCCCGGTATAAAGGAATTGGGTAAGGAAGTAGTTCGAAAAAATAAAGTTCTTGTGAGAGTTGGAGTTGGACAGTTGAAGTTTCCCTTGGAGAAGGAGAGACGGCAGGAAGGGAGCACATGGCGACCTCCCCCGCTGAACTCTGACCTCTCTTTGTCTCAGATGGACCACAAGAATCTTTAAGTTTGAGCCCGTCATTTGACGTGATTTGTAACTATTAGTTACTTCTTTTAAGAACATTTGCATTTTTCCTACAAGACAACAACATTTTGATCGCTGAGCTTTCAGCACAACCATATTGAGTCTTGCTTGCCAAGCTAAACGCCCAAGGCCCAGAGGAGCTGGAGAGAGAGACCCCCGCCTCGCCTCATCAGCTTGACCGTCGGACACCAGGACTTTGGACCGCCGGACCACAGTTGGCGTGGAAAACCTTTCTCTCACGGTCGTAAGCGCATCTCACAGACCTGGCTCAATAAGACTCACATAACTTCTACGCAAACCACCTTACTGACTTTCAGATACAATTTTAGAACATTTAATCTGACTATTCATCATGTTAGCCTTCTAGGTTATCCTGTTTGCACTTTAATATTTAATGCCGTCTGCTGATTGATTTTGATCATTAAACCTCCATAAACCACAGTTTGCTTTGGTAATGTTTGTGTTTATTATTTCAGACTAAGGGTCAATGTGTACGTTAAAGACCTTACTTCCTTCAGATAAATCTGTAGTTTAGCCTCCTATTCTTACTTTTATTTTGTTCGCTTTTTCGAACTGGTGCCCCGTTAAATTTTAAGGCTAATCTACAACCTATTAATTAATTAATAAACAAATTAATTGATTAATAAACCCTCATACCCTACATTAATAACAACACTACTTTGGATGCTGGGCCTAAGGAACCACATATAAAGGTCACAGGTTTGATAGGATTATGAAGGTGGACAGACAGAGCAAAAGTTATTACATGAAGTTTGAATTTATTTAGTCTACAAATGTACTTTATTTTCAATTGGTTATTCTATGTTAAAATCTAGGTTCACACTCACCCACATTATAATAATAATGCATCAGTTTTATATAGCGCTTTTCTGGACACTCAAAGACGCTTTACATTGCACTATTCATTCACTCCATACTTGGTGGTAGTAAGCTACTATTGTAGCCACAGCTGCCCTGGGGTAGACTGACGGAAGCGAGGCAACCAGTCTGCGGCATCGGCCCCTCCGACCACCACCACCAACCACTCACTCACTCACTACATTCGCTAGGCTTCCTGGTGTTACTAAACGGTCTCCAAGTACCGACTAGGCCCTTCCCTGCTTAGCTTCCAAGGTCTGACGGGATTGGATCGCCGCAAAGGCGGTATGACCACAATTACATTCACACAATTACATGTCAGCATTCACTCTAAAGGTGCGTCCACACCGTACAGGGGCGGTTGATTCCTGTGTATTGTCAATGGGAAGTGTGCGCACGTGTGCGGATGATGAGTGTGCGTGGCGGCAGGTGTGTCAGAGCGGTGAGAAAACAGCAATGCACGCCAGCTGTTCAGAGCGGTGAAGAGGCAGGAGTAAAAACACACATTCAGGAATAATTTATTGATCTGAATTTGGAGCATCATCTTCTACATAATAAAGACACAAGTGAACTGAAAACGCCGTCTGAAAGAGGAGGAAAAGCCACAGCAGCTGTGAAATGCCCTTCCCGAGCCCAGGCATTCGGATCAGAGGAATCAGACACTTCAATGCACTTATGACACATGGGCGAACTTAAGTACACACTGGATTACATGTTACATGCTAACATGTTTAAAAAGGGGATTTTTTTCATGATCGCTGGACAGACAGAGGTACTACACACTCAAACCCACACGTATTGAAATAATATCTGAGAGAGGGAGAGAGGAAAGAGGCGAGATTTGCCTCAAGTGTCAGAGAAATGTAGGCTGGTTAAAATATTCCACTGTCACCAAAGCACAAACAAAGAATCAGGAAACTGTTTTCATTCATACGTTAATGCTTCGCAGCAACTGCGCTTCAGAATCACGCAGCAGTGGCTCCGCCTGAAGTGAACACATACGAGCGTCTGATTACTAGCCTTTCAAGCTCCAAATAGAAGCAACAGCGCGGTCTGTGCGGTTTGGTGTGTAGGCACCATAACAACAAATAAAATAAACCGAATAAACTGTGCAATATCAAGCTTGTAGGGGCAAAGCTTCGCTAAATGGAGGCAAAACAAGTGATTACAGCAGCCGTTGCGTATATGGGGCCACGCTGATGGCCGATAGCCATGGGTCCAGAAGCCCTCGAGCCAGTTTAGTTCAGTTCAGTTTGTACAAGCTTTAAACTTGTGTTGCTTTTAGCCAAGCAATCACAACCGTAGATGGAAGGAAGGGGAGGAAGGAACAGGACCTGTTGATTTAAGCACTCCGCACACAAATCCGGTCCTCTCTTTTAATACGACCGCTTTGTGCAGCTTTAAGCACCATGAGGAAAACCCCCAGGTAAGGCCTGGGCCACACCACCGGCGTGCGAAGCGCTGCGCTGCTGGCGTCAGCTGAGTTTTTACTTAGATTTCATTGAAGCGGATTGGAAGTGGCCACACTGTCCGCGTGTGCTGCACGCGAGGCACGGCGCGCTAGTGGCGCCACGCGTTTAGAAGATAGAATCGGTCCAGAAAAGTGCAGTTCTTGGAACAGCAAAGATACTGTGCAGAACCCTCAAGCTCCCAGGCCTCTGGTAGAGGACCCGAGCTTGGAGGAAAAAGAGACCGCCCGCGGAGGGTGAGGAAGAGTTTTTTGTTTTTTATAGATATAATTTTCTCCTTGGCATCTGTAATTGATCAGCATGTGAAGGCTTGGCTCGCGAGTAAATTGAGCTGTTAGCATTTGGTATTTTACATTTTATTATGATGCAGGAAAAACAAGAGTTTAATATCTTCCATAATTTAAAGGAATTGTTTATTTTCTCCTATTTTGCTTGGCCATCACATTTTGTTGTACTGTTGATGTCAACAGAACAGCAGTGTGCATTATGAAATACTCATAATATTCCAGTCAGGAAACTGAGTGAGGGGTTCTTCACTGTGTTAGTGCATCTGTGAGTGCAATTTGGTGTTCAAGGATTGTGCTGAATACTGAAAATACGTACAGGACGTAAAAGGACCTTGAATTAATCTCCCAGAGGAAGAGGAGCAGTAAGACAGCAGGGCACACAGGTTTGAGTCCCACCTGGACGGGGCCTTTCTGTGTGGAGTTTGCATGTTGTCCTTGTGTCTGCGGAGGTTTCCTCCAGGTACTCCGGTTTACAACTAAAAACATGCACAATAGGTGAATCCTTCAGCTAGATGTTTCTGACCATCATCCTCAAGTATACCTTAATCCTAAAATACATGTGAGCTCAGGGGCGAACTGGCCATAGGTCCATTCTGGAGGAGCACAGAAGGGCTGCTGGCTTGAGGGCCATCAGCCTGTAAGGGGGTGCTGCTACCCGGTCTTGCAATTGCACAGCGAAGCAGCAAAAAAATTAACAAAATCTCTATTCTATTTGTTTAACAGCTCTGTTGTTCATTGGTGACACAGCAATTGCGCAATAAAAATTAGGCCTATATAAATTGATGTCAAAATATGTCTTTGTGGACGCGTGTGTTTACACTAACTTGGGTCGGGCTGGTCAGAGTCCAGGGACGTTTTTTAGTCCCAGTCCGCCCCTGTATGAGCTTATGTGACAGGACAGATGTGTTAAATTACAAGAACCAACAACATCGTCCGGAGAATATGGTTCTGGAACCATAAGAACGAGGATGTGGTTTGTTTATTTAAACAAAAAAAACATAGGCAGAAGGACAAATGTATGTTTCTCAATGAATGATCCTTTTAATACTTCATAATTACACAAAACAATTCAAATAATGAGCCTGAAATGCACAAAGCAAAACACAACATGCATATTTAGCAAAAATAAAAAAAGGAATCTCACTCACTCACTCACGAGATAAAACAAGCACAATTTGCCAAAACACAGTCTAAATACAATCGTGAGGTGGCTGCACTCCGCCATGTCCTCAAGCAAACCACCTGTCTGGTGAATACAGCGAGTAACTATAGTGGAGAAACAAGGTCAGTATCACTTCTTTGCAGACGGAAAAATACTGCGAGTTTGCGACCCTGGCAGGATGTTAGGAAAAATACTGCGAGTCGCTGTCGGTCGACCACAGGGCAGCTGTAGCGCTATACGTCCACCGAGCATGGAGTGAAAGAATAGCTGTCCCTTATGAAGCACCTCGGTTGACCACAAATAAAATGTCCCTACTTTTCCCTATCAAATTTGCATTGTGCTCAATTATTATCCTAACACAAAACATATCAGGCAAATTGTTGTTGTGAGTGCTTAAAGATCTGGGTACATTAACACTCACACAGCGGAGTTAATGAGCTGTTGCATATTAATGGGCGTGGGTTGTTGCCAGAGCTCCTTCCTGCCAGCTGCCACTCTCATCACATATTACTGTGACAGCATTTGTGTTGGTAATGCACTAGAGCAGGATACTGGAGACACAACAGTCAAGCAGAGGCGATGTCTACTCACAGCACAGCCTTTGAAGTCACAGATCCCTGTAAAATAAACATGAACCAAAGCAAAGCAAAGAAAACTATGAGGCACATGCTGCTACATCACCTGCACAACCACAGGATGCACTTGATCCTGCCACTTAGATTGACTTAGATTCAAAAGAGAAAAGAAAAAAAGAATCTAAAAGAAAAAATTGAAAAAAGAAAAGATGCACGACCTCACAAGTGCAGTGGCGAGATTAAAAGATTGGCCCTGATGATAATACAATTGATTTATCTGACCCCAGGAAGAGTAGTTATTGCTGCGGTAATAACAAATGGGGGTCTGTAATAAAGATAAAGATAAAGAGGATTGGCCTCATAAGCAGTCATGATGAAAATGTCAAACCGGCTCTATCAATATTGAATGGTGATAACCTGTTATAGCTAAGCCTGATAATATTAGACGAGGACTGACTTGCACTGGTGGTTGTGGAGATGAGACAATGTTTTGTGCTTCACGGTAAAAGGTCTTGGTTTGCTTCACTCATTTTCATACAGCATTTATAATACACATGTGATTGTTTGTCTGTTATCATACCCTGTAGAATTCTGGGACCATCATTGTAAACAAAGGGGATAGAGTTGTCTGGTACCATCCATTATTTCCTCTCCTGAATTTTTTTTATTTATTTTTTTTAATTGAAAACTTGGCCCATTAGAGACTCTTAAAAAAAAAACGAATCCAATCCAGGTTAATCCAAATCCAAATGTTTCTTTTGCTTGTGAAAGTTTATAGTAATTATAATGACCCGTTAATAATGTAAGTCCGTCCAATTAAACATAAGAGTGCAAAATCAACTAGAATGGCTGTTAAGTATAAATGCGCCCAATTATCCAAAGTGCATTATGTATTTTATGCAACAAAGGATTTCAAGCTGGAGAAAACTGCTCTTAACTCTGTTTCAGCAAAGAGTAATATGATCTCTAAATCTACCCCAAGGAGGGAATCAAGGGGGCCAATAGAGAAAAGCAATTTATTTGTCCATTTAAAGTTTCATTGTGAATTTAATTATAGCACTGTGGAAATTTGCGAAAGAGATTCTGCCCATTTAACATAAGCCTGTAATTCTATAAGTTAAACACGGCGTCAGAGTTTCTTTCTGTCTAGCAAAGCTCATTAGCGCTTCCTCCCACCTTTAAGTTTATACATTTTCTGGTTTGGTGCATCTCATTTAATTCAACAAGGCAAGCCCAATCCTGGTGAGAATACTGTAGCTGCTGCTCTGTAATTGGTGTGTTCTGTGATATAATATCGATATAGTGAATATTTATCCGATATACTACAAGTACAGAGCCCAAGAAGAGCTGAATGCAAATCGCACTGAAGGCGCTTTTTAACTTTTTCTTCCAATGGATGATCGAAGATTAGCAACATGTTGCGACTGCAAAAGTAGCATAGGCTTCGCTAATGCTTTAAGTCTTGTGTTTTATTCCACGTCCTATGTTTGCTGCTTGAATTTCATCGGTTCTCATCGGCCAAAATGTTTAAATCACTGGTAATGCATGAAGGATAAGTGTCAAAAGCAATTTTTGTCCTGGCTAATGGTAAAATAGTATCAACAAACAGAGCAGGATGACTTGCTGTGTCGACCACATTTGATCACAACATACAAAGTGGACCTGTTTGATGATGCGCTCACCCACATCTATTCATCGTATAAATTAATGTTTGTTTTGCTTAACATGGAAATTGTAGGCCATGTTTTCCAAAGAACGCGTTTGGAAAATGCAATTTTCCCTCAGGGCTGGTGAACAGCCTGAACCACCGGCTGTGCCAATGACAGTTTGACATAAAGGAGACGCGCTAAATACCTCTGACAATGGTGAGATTTCTGATTGTCACCAGGTCACCATAAACAAAAGACTACGTAGAAATGACGTTTCACACAACTCATTTCTAAGTCCAGGCAATGCAGTTGTGACCCGAGGTACTTTAAAAACAGGATAAAACCAGAGGACACGCAGATAAGGATTTGTAAAAACAGGCAGAGACAGTGCTTTTAAAATATGTAATTAAAAGTTTATTTAAAAGGACCAGGAGTACGATATTAAAAGTATTTATTATTATGATTAAAATTTATATTAAGAATGGCCAAAGGTTAAAAAGTGCAAAATTACAATAAAACCTTGCAGCCCCTGGGCCAGCACCAAAGGAAATCTGAAACACAAATAAACGTTAGAAAAATAACCAAACTTGGATGGCTTGAGAGGGGTAGCCCCACCCCAAACAAAACGGAAAGTGCTACCCACAAACACACACGCACACTAAATAACAAAAATCCCAAGTGCAAAACAGAGAAAACGGGCCGAATCCCCCACTCAAGCACATCCAAGGGAACTGAAATCTAAAGACTAAAAGACCCAGGGACTGCTATATAAAACTGGTGCAGAGCTAAAAGGGTTTAAAAGGCTACAAAAACAAACTCAAATGCAACCAAACCCTAAAACAAACTCTAAACAAAACAGTAGCAGGCTAAAATCTGCAATTAAAAGGGGAACAACGTTAAAACCGAAAAATAATAAATGTAAACAAAATATTAAACGCTTGTCCCACCTTAAAACTGGTATAAAAACGGGGGGAAATAGCCGCCTCCGGAGTTCATTAAAACAAGCTCTAAAACCAGAAAGATAAATGAACATTAAAAATACTAAAAGCGAGAGGAGAAGTTAAAAACGCACCTGTCACCAGCCAGCAGCAGTTGAGAGTGAGTGCCAGGCACGGGGGAGATTTAAAGAGGCCGCTTCCTTCATTAGGCAGGAAGTGGCCTCACCCAATAGTTTTGGGAGGGAGCCCCCTGCTGTCCGCTACACAGTGAATGTTTTATTTAATGAACAAAATACAAACGTTAAGCTAATTGGCGTCAATGACTACATAGACAAAGAAAATAGACGACAATAGCAGACACATTGAAAGCAAATTTTATATTGTTTCATTCATCTCTTATATTCTTCAATTTAGTCTTTATTTATGTGCAGGATTTCAGTCAATTTTGCCCCAGTCCTTCCATCCTGATTGAAATACAGGATATAACACACAAAAGTCATTTTCTTCAAAAGCATAATTTAAATTAAGTTTTCAACCACTCCCTGAAGCCGCAACCCAAAACTGTAAAAAAAAAACTCTGTAGAAAATCATATTACAATAAAGGCAACACAAGTTACATTTTCCAATTTATTGGTGCAGGTGGAGTGCGGCGGAACAGAAGCAGCGGTCTGTGCTTGTAGGAATAGAGGACTGCAGTGAAGACACCTGGCCTCACTGATAACTGCCCAGAGGAGCAGGTAAGGTTCACCACCGCCATTATAACAGCAGCCTTGAGAGGATTTTCTTTCCACACACACAGCCTTGTATATATATTTATATACTTACTCCGTCTGCACAGGGCCACTTTCTTCTCATATTCACCCTGTAAATTTGTTTTCTTGTTCTTGTCTTTGCTTCGCTTCTCAAACTTGCTTTCAAAGTCAAATGCAATGCACTTGTGGTCAGTATGGACGAGCAAAAATCCCATTTGCAACACCAGTGAGATGCGTGGTCAGGCTAGTAAAGGCAGAAACACCAAATTCTAGCTTCCGATAATCACAGTTTCCATATTTTGCTCCATTTAAAGCTAAGTCTGTAAAACATTATTCTTTTGTTGTCACTACTTGTATTCTGTCCACTTCAGCTCAAAGCATCCCCACACCATGTCAGTCATCCTGATCGCTTGCGTCGAAACAGCACCTTGCCCGAGGCGCAGGTAACTGGTATCTGCAGCCGCTATAGAAGATAGAAGAAAGCCAATGCAGTGTGCAGAATTTCAATGCGCCTTTTTAACGCTCAGGGTTTTCTTATGCTCATGGTTTAATATGACTCTGTATTTGGATTAGGCTGGATTCTGCATAAGGACTTTGTCAAAAGCATGGCCTGTATGCGTTTGATTCAAATGTGCGTCACCAAATATGTTGTTAATAAATGTTGTTAGGGATACTTCAGTGCAGATGTCAGTCTTCATAGGCTTTGATAGTGCCAAGATGTGATCTAGATGTAAAAACTCAGGGCTTGAATGTGTGCCCGATGGCGAGGGTTCAACTTCAGTTTGTTCTATTGCAATGCCATTGTAGGGCTTTCACCCAAATCGTTTTCAGCTTCAAAATACCACCTGACCAATAAGTCGCAATAGGCAGTGTCCAATTGTGAATACGTTTATATGTACAATATACAATCTTTTATGATAAGAGTTTGGAGATCTTCATTGTACCATTCACAATCACTTATTGCATCACCGTGCCAATACACATTCACATTTCCTTTGTAAAGCGAAAAGTTAAATCGAGGATAATCCAAGAGTGGTGCCCAAGTTACAAACTTAATAACTTCTCTCACCTGTAATTAAAATAGTTTACTGGTTTGCTTGTTGAAAATGCTACTTGAGATCTGTGAGTACTGAGTAACAGTTTGAGCGTAATAGTCTTGATTTAGGACCATGAAGACCATGAAACACAAACTACATCTATTTTGTCAAGCTTTTTATCAAGTAAGAGTACAGATACTGAAGTAGAAAGTATGTCATGGAATAACTACTCTAAAAAACTGACATAGTCATGTTTATAAGACCAACCACCACTGATTTTTTCCCATTTCGGGTTTTCTGACCACACATTGGATGCGACGCAAAGTTTTTTTTGTTTTTTTTACCCACAAATGTCTGCAAGGGGCCAACATGGATCTCACTGTACCGCAACTCCAAACGTTTCCAGTTCACTCAACAATGTTTTATGCGCGTTAGCATCATCTGCTTGAGTTTACTTAAAGATATGTCTTCACAAACAGAAACAATTTTTGTCATTTACGGCTTACGAGGCTGTATCATCACGGTAAACCCTGTTAAGTGTGTCCTGAGCTTCAGATGTTGATCTATCCCTACAGTAAGTGTTCCAGCGTCCCACTTTGAATGTTAAATTAACTCTTAGTGTTATGTTTGATCAGGCTCCATGACAAACTTCTAGTGGTCCACACTGCACATGCACATTCAGAACCCGAAAAGAAAAACATAAAGAGCAACGTGTGCATGAATAATTCACAATGAGAGTCATTCTAAACAACTCTCGCTAGATGGAACGCTGTTTTTGTTGCAAGTGCTCCTGTGACACAAGAATGGGACACAATTGCAATGTCCGAGTCTTTCACAGTAACTAGAAATAGATTGCCGCAAAGCATCATGGGGCGTTTGAGGGAGCCAAACAAGCGCTCATAGTCACAATATTCATTAACACATTCATTCTGCCAA
Source organism: Gobius niger (assembly GCF_951799975.1). Classification (NCBI taxonomy): domain Eukaryota; kingdom Metazoa; phylum Chordata; class Actinopteri; order Gobiiformes; family Gobiidae; genus Gobius; species Gobius niger. The sequence continues at coordinate 21,241,552 of NC_136854.1, read as the reverse complement.
TCATTTTCTTTATTTTGCCACAGGAAAAAAACAAACAATTGCAAACTAACACAAGCCTAGCCACCGCAATCGCCACACCTACAACGTCTGGGTCAAGTAGAGTCAGATGGGAAAGTATTTAAAAAGAGCTTGTGTTTGTGAGGCAGTTTTGCAAACCATTTTGTACGCTCCACTGACTACTGTATGCCTTTTTATCTCATACAGCAGTAGACATTTAAGGTTTAACGGTCGATGATTTGGTCTTCCAGACGATAGGCTTTGCTTGGGTAACCCCACAATCAAATGTAGATCCTCTTTATGATATTGTTTCTTCGCTGCTTTGGCTCAGTGCTTTGTTTTGTTGCATCATTGTGTCCATTTGAGTTGCTAGTGCAGTGATTTGAATAAATGCGTAGTCTCTAAATTGAGCTGATGTTTTGATGGAGGAGGACACTGGGGTATTGGGAGGTCGCCAGCTTATGCGTCGCGCATTTATAATACACCTAATGGCGTACTTTATGAACAACCGTGGTCCGCGCTTTATTTTTCTATTCTCTTCTCAAGACTGATTGGTTTTGAAAGATTGAGACGATAATGTTGTGAGATACAAATGAGGAGGCTGTGAAAAATCTCATTTGAAAAGCACGGGGATGCGTAGCCTTGTAAACAAAATTCTATTTCGCATTGTTAAAAGGTAATTTGTCTCCACGGCGCCTGGCAGAGCCTTCATAAATAAAACAGAGCACATTTCAGGTACACACTCCCTGGTCCTTTCTGACACTTTGTTTTGTTTTCTCAGGTGCTCTGCATGCAAATTCCCCACAAGAATTATTTCATGCTAATTAAGAAAAGGCAGAAAGAAGTAGACGTACTTGTGCTTTTCAGTCAAAGTAATGGCAGTATGGTTGTGTTACAGACTGGGTCTCAAAATCTGATTGTAGTCCAAGGGTATATTCTCTCTATATTTCATAGTACTTAACCCTTGTGTCATCCTGTGTACATATTTGTACATTTTGCAAGATTTTTTTTTACATTTGATGACCATTTTGTCTGTGTTGCAGCTTGAGACGTGGATTTCTGCAGCGAATGTTCTTTTGAGCCAAATTTTCCAAATCCAGTGTTTGTTTTTCTCTTTTGTCTTTTATATTGGAGATCTGCATTTTCTATACGTTTGCCACCCTAGTGTACAAAAAAGTACACACTTTTCAAACTGCTATAACACATACTTTCATCTTTTTTCAAGTTTTTTTTTTATGGCAGTGGTCCTAGATGCTGCACAGAACCCTCAAGCTCCCAGGCCTCTGACAGAGGACCTGAGCTTGGACGAAAAGAAAACCGCCCTTGTTGAAGAAAGTAGAAATTAAATGTATGTTGATTGTAATATCTCTTAATTTGATCATGAAAGGGAAAACTGTAAACTTAAGTGTAAACTAAAGGGCTTTTACTGCCCAAACAAGAGTTTTATTTGTCCCCCCAACTCCCCTCCCATATGTGTTTTGTGTCAAACTTGCACAATGTAACTCTAAAAACAAAAACCACCACTGGATATTTCTTGCATACGCACTTGTCTGAAGGGCAGCTGTAACTACACTGTAACCATCTCCACACCAGACCCCTCTCAGTGTGGTTTACTGTGTCAGAGAGATGGCTACTGTTACATTTTTACAATGTGCGAAATGGTGCAATGTCTTGTATTTTATACTGTAACAAAACGACAGGAGGGGATAGGTGTCCATTAAAACATGCTCATATTCTGGAAAGCAGATAGCATTAAAGTTTTCTTCACAGCCGGGTGCTAATGTGCTCATAAGTAGTGCCTACAGAGAGAACATCATAATGTAAGAGGTAGGTGGGTAAACTGGAATGACCCAACACACAAGCAAACCCACTCCCGGAGGAAATGCAGTGTACTGCTGATGGATCTAATTTTGAAGCAGAGAAACATTGCCTTAGTTTCAGCCTTGTTGAAGTCTGCAGGGACAAGAGGGTCGCTCAGGTAAATTGGGGTGATAAAAAGAAATAAAACAACTAACAAGGCACGAGTGAGCCATTTTGAGTTTTGTTTAATAGTTTATGTTCATGGTCGCACATGTTGTTTTGGGAAAAGTTTCTTTTTATTATGTGCCTGTGACCTCAGGTAGTATTTAGTTTAATATAAATGTATTTAATAATACTGGGTAGGGGAATTCCTGGAGGAGGTACAGGGGTTGTCGCTCTGAGCGTCATTTGGAGGATAACATTAGAAATGTTCTACAATCTACAACATAATACAGAAGGAGTAAATAATAGTCCAAGAACCTAATAGACAGATGTGATGTGTTAACACTTCAAAATATGATGATTCAAGCCTCCATGTGGAACATGTGACAGCTCAGCTGAGAAACCCCGCCCCTTATCAGCTGCACCTGCACTGACAGGTGGATCTAAGTGATCCTGATTACACCTCAACAAACAAACAAAGTGCTTCATACCACTATACTCTGGGTCCTCCATGGTGCAGAGTGGCAGGCTACCAGACTCTGCTACAGGTGCATGAGTGTAGTACATGAAACAAAAAAACGATCACAATGTTTTGCGTCTTCTCTGTATTAACTAAGGTCCAATTATTTTCACATCATGGTGTCTAAAAGTGGACACAATATTCAAAAACATTTGTGTAATGTTCAGTGTTGCCACAGATTACTTGAAAAGGTAACTAAGTTACTTCACTGATTAAGTGATTTTAAAAGCAACTAAATTACTTAAGGTTAGATTAGATTAGATTAAATTTCATTGTCCCTTGCAGGAAATTTGTCTTGGGCTCACAGCGACTTGCCGAATTAGACAACATTGCATACAAAACATGGATACATACAGTATACTGCAGCACATACAGTTCTATGCATCTAATAGAGCTCAAATTAGTGTGGCTGGCATTACACTGAGGAAAGTACAGCCAAAAGACAGCTTAAAAAACAATTTAGAATAAAAGACTTTAATGGCAGTCAGTGATGCCCGACATGTTCAAAAGACTCACCGATGTAGGGACAAAAGAAAGCTTAAAGTGGTTGTTCTTAATCCAATTACAGTAATCCGTTACTAAGTAGTTAGTTACTGGCATCACTGGTAATGTTGGTCAATAGAAAGGACTTTCAGCCATAAGATGAATAAGGTTTGTGAATCCAATTACTTCCAAATAATGATCAGTTTCAATTCCATCCCTTCTCTTTTGGCTGTCACAAAGGAGATGAGGCTCTTTTACCCCCCGTGGTGTCCTGACACCCTGGCATGATCGGAGCAAGTAGTTTCTTTAATCTCCTGGAAACGAGGTGACACTTCTGGTGAATAACCTATGTACTGAATGGTGAACTGTGGTTAAGCAACATTTCTGTACTTGTGACTCATGTTTAATGAACATTACCTGCCAAAACACAAAATGAAAAGGCCCAGGGGCACGAAGCTATGAATTTCAGTACAACCCAGGGACCTTCACTCAGTGCGACACATTCAGTAATTTTTCACATCGCCTCAGGAATCATGTTCTAACAATAAACAATCAAGCCGTTCCTTCTCCATTTGTTTGAGTCTGATTAGAAGCACAAGGACATCTCTAATCAAACACATCAGTCTGCCGCTGCTCTCTCCTCCTGCCTGTGCAGGAGGAGAGAGCTTTAGTATGTTTAAAAAGCCAATGTATACAGTCATTTACTGAGTCACAGAGGATCCAGTGCATGACACTGGGAGCTGATCCAACGTCTCTCACTCTCTGCAGACCTGGCCTCAGGGGCTTGTCACTAGATGGAGACATTTATCTGAAGGACTTGTGTGTGAATGAAGGCTACAATCACTGTGCTGTCTATCACAGCTACACATGTTTATAATTATAAGTCTTTTCAGTGTCAGCGGCCATCCAGTTCAGAGTCTGCAGCATCAGACTCTGGAGTTAGGTCTTTTGTCTGCTCATTAACTGCTCAGCTGTGTGTTCTTTGACATGGTCGTTAGGATGTGCCTGTTGCTTAGCAACAGAGGAGAATCCCTCCCTTCTCAGAGCAGCGTGTTAAAGTATTCAAAGAAGAGCATCCGTAAACAATTAAGTTAACTTCTGAAGGCCAAACAGCAACTTAGAGAGCAGTGCACAAATAGAAATGAATAGTGTGCATATGAGAGAGAATATGGACTCCATTTATTATTTAAACATACAATTGTCACATGACAATTTTATGAAAGTGTCTTCCAAAATGTAATGAAAAACCACGGCATCTTTCTTTGGTGATTTAATATTACAGCTATAAGCTGCAAGGGTTTTTTCTTATCAGACCCATTAATGACTTCTTCTTCCATTGGTAAATGGTTAAATAAACGGTTATTCCTAAACATGGTCCTGCAGTTTGCTCATACTTTCAGTCTATATTGTGAATGTATTCGCTTTGCCTCTGCCAGCGCTGACACCTGCTGGCGCAGTACCAGTCATTCTGACTAATAAATCCTGACAGCTCCTCGCCGGCACCAATATTAGCACTGAGCTACCTGGCAAGCTAACCTGTGAGAGTCTTTCATTGAAGTAGTCTACAGTTCTGATTTACCCGCAGCAGACAAGCACATTAAACCTGGCTCCATTTTGGGGCTACTTTTAGCCAATTGCCCGACATAGCTGCTTTGCTGGCTGTAACCTGAATACCCCTGTCACTGTTTTGTGTTCACTGGCTTGACTGCTGGAGCTTTCTCAGACGTTTTGGGGGCTTTGTCACCTGAGGTTAAGAGGGTCTAAAGCAAGCCTAATAAAACATGCAGCCTGTATCTTCCCCTGCCTCACACCCAGCAGTCCCTGAGAGCGGCTGTTTGCTTTTGATAACATCGCATTGAGCTGGCTCTCCATCTCATTTGATATTCCTCCCAGTGTGCTGTGCTGCAGGACTCCTGGCTCTGATGCCATCTCAGTCTGCACTGAGACCGCCTAATATGCCTCCTCTGCATCCATTTCAGCACAAATGTGCAGAAACTTTTCAGTGGATTGTTAAAAGTTGACTTGCGCATAAAAAAGACTGGTTTAGAACAGTGGTCTGCAAAATATCGGGCAGTGTCCCTGAGTCATTTCTCTGTTTGGAGGGGTTATGTAATTTAATAAATAACAGTGAAAATTGTTCTAAGGCTTAAGGTTACATACATAGATATTCACGATGAATTCCCCCATCACTAAAACAATAAAAGGATGAATGAGAGACACATATAAATTAATGCAAATTGTCTACATTCCATGGTCATCATGCATGTTTCATGTGTGTTCACTTGCATGTTCTGTCCTGACCAAATAAACCATAACATTACATAACTAAAGAAAGAACTTCTTTGCATTGTTAAGCATTCACCAAGTTTGCCTGGTAGCACTGAATAAATACCACACACTAGACGACATGGTGAAAAGGTCACATTTCCTCATGTAGTTCTTTTATTTGGTAAGACCAGCTAAGGTTGAGTTTAAATGTTTGAAAAGTCATCAGTTAAAACATCACATGTCACCTGTCTATGAACTGCCTGCCAATCACAGCCTTCTGCTTTTAAATCTCAAACAATTATACAGTATCTCTCAAGCCATTTATATGAATACTGTAAATCCATAAATAATACCCTAAATTAAAGCCACACCGTATAAAATTTTGCCCAAAAAATAAAATTGAAATACGGGCATTTATTTTATCACAGATATTTTCATCATTGAAAAATACCTCATAAATAAAGAAACATGAGCCTTTGCTGTGAGTGGCTCAGCTCTCTTAAGACATGACTGTAACTTTACCAGGAGTGGGTACGTCTCCAGCTCGTCTCCATGGAGATGTGACTAAAGTCAGCAGAATTTGACAATTAAACAGGTTAGGTTCACATCCAAATCCTTTGATCACCCACTGCAGTAATAGAATTGTTTGTGTCGAGCTGTTCATTAAGAGCATGTTTTGTACTGATGGCAAGAGTATATGGTCCAAAATGTTGCGCGGTGTACCTTTAGGGAATTAAGTTTGCAGATTTGTGGTCAGATCACCAAATGTATTCTTCAAGGCTGGAATTATGCTTTTACAGGTGTTAGTATAATGCCCCCTTTCCTTTTAATAAAAATGTTTATCCCTAAACTATTTGTTTAATACTACTGTATATTTCCTATATAAAGCAGCAATAATACATTATTAAGAGATATGTCAAAAAATGATCTTCTTTTTTGTTTGTCTCAGATGTTTCGATTTGCAAAAGTTTTTACATACAGCCTTGGATACTATTGTGAGAGCTGCACATATCAGACTTTCCACAAACACGTTTGTATCCTTAGCTTGAAACCTTCTCCACAGCAGTGATAACAAAGAGAGAGGGCCCACGTTTCATATTATGTCGCTGCGGTGCGACTTACAGAGTACCCACTGTCTCCTGGCATGCCTCTCCTCATCAGCACTGCAATAAATCAATTTTCATCCCGCACTGGCCCCCCCGACACCATCCTGCCCACCTCTGCCTTTGCTCCTGCGCTAGACTCCCACTTGGCTTCTTCCTGCCTTTTCTTAAATGTTCTCAGAACAGGGGCAACAGCAGTTCACATAACAGCGCACAGAGTATTCCAATGAGAGCGAGTGTTCTGTGGCAGAGATGTAATTTAAATTTACTGCAGATAAACATTAGGTTATGCAGGGTGAGGAAACATATAGGGAGATAGCCACAGTGTAAGGTCTCTGAAACAAGCCCCAAATGTCCTATATCATAATCATCATCATTAAAATAACACTTTAGCAACCAGCATAAAAGTAGCTGTAGTCATTACTATAAATACAAACAAAAATACCAGCACTCTACAGGTCTGACAAAGTATTGTACTGCCCCAATACTAGACACACAAACAAGGGCAGTGCTAAATGATTTGCCACTGGAGATAAGAAAATATCATCATGCTACATTTATGATTCCCTCAGGAATCATTCAGAACAAGGTCAAAGCCAGAACAGTATTTTGTATGAAGAGGAATAGGTCCGGTTTGTGTGGTGTATTAGTTCCAAAAGCAATCTGTGCCTATTGTCAGCTGGACCCCTCTCTTTCAGGGGCTGTAAGAAGTCAAGGGCACTTAGGCAACTTTGATGTCGCCCCCACGTCGATGTAAGAGTGCTTCAAGAAATATACACATGGCACATGCTTTTACTGCAAGTCTATTGTTTTTGATAACATTTCCTGGCTTTTCACAATTTAAAACCTGTAAGATATATTGCAGAATAGTATACAATTTGTTTGGAGTTAAGTATTTTATTTTATTCTTGCTTTAAACTTTCTTTTAAGATAGTCATAATGGTTCAACTTTATTTCCCTCTTCTTTACAGTCACACGTCACTCTCAAACCAAGCACCAGTTACAGCTTTCGCTCACAGGAGCGATTCCTCCTGTCACTTCCCTGCATACGGACTGAGATGGGGAAAGGGTTTTCAATTTTGTGCTCCTTTTGATTGGAATCAGCTGCAAAATGAGCTGAGTTTTGGAGAGTTGGTCTCTCCAAACTCTTTCAAATCGAAGTTGATGGAATTGGTACAAAGCTGGGGTGGTAGAGATCTTTCACCTAAGATGTTTTGTATTTGCCTTATCTTTGATATAACTGTTTATGGATTCTTGTGTCTTGTGTAAATGTCAATTATTACTGTTATTATTATTTTTTAAATCAGTTTAAACAAGAATCAAATAGACAACAAAATTGAAAAAAAGGAGGGGGTTCTGGTTATGGTGTGCAATTTCAATCTAGGTGACAACAGCGAATGCAAATGTGTTGAAAAAAAAGTTTGCTTTTGTGTTATTTTGTTCTTACAACCCCTTTAGATGGTTTAGTAAGTCCCTATCTGTCTATAGAGGAAGGTGAATTGGCCTATAAACTTTTCAAAGTACCCATTTGTTCATGTGTAACTAAGGCAAGGCTGACAAAACAACAATAGCGCAGTAGAACTGCCGGCTTTAGCTTTGATATAGAGGCATGCCAAGTTTCTGCTCCACCAACCCTGCTAATCTAAAGTGAAATACATCAGTCATATAAATTCGCACACATCCCTATGAATAAGAATTTGGCAGTGTTATCTTCCCTAGATATTGGCAAGCACCTTTGCTAAACACTTACCACAAATCTTCTTTAACTGAAGTCTGCTAGGATTGCGTCGCCGTTCTTGGGGCTGACTTTCTCACTTCCCTTTATGAACTACATCTTATTGAATATAGGTTTCTGAGTGCACATCTTTGAAATTCAACTCCAGTAAAACTTTCAGCCATTTCTCGAAAGTACTACTTACATTTTTGAAATTGATATTTTTATGATAGCTGCTAAAGGAAAAGTCACATCAAGAGGAAATGTGTGCCTTGCATTAGTCATAACATTATAAGCAATAGTGTGCAATGTGCATACGTTTCAGCAGAAAAAAAAAAATTAAAATCAAAGAATTTGAAATATTCATTAGCTCACAAAATGCTTTTGTGATGGTGCAAGTATTCTTGTGGTAGAGTCGTTCCCGTTGTTCTGTGAAAAGCCCCAGTTTAGTATTGCTCATTGTCTGACCTTGTGTGAACTTGGCATCCTGTTGCCATTGGCGACCGGTTCATATCATTGCAATATTTACTTAAAATTCATCCTTCATCCTGGCCCTGATTAGGGAGTTACTGTGGGTCCTAAACGGAACACAAAAGGTGACTCTAGTGGGTACATTTCCTGCGCGTGGTGATAGGTAGCTTAAGAATCCATTCATTTCTATGGGTTTCTTGTCTGGTCTCTGTGACTTGGGGTCGACGGAGGAAGTCAGAAACTTGTTGGAGGACTCTCTTTGTTAAACCTATCATATATGGACTTAACACAAATGCTTTTTTTCCATTTGGATCATTTGGAGAACGGGGAACACAACTCGGTTTCGGGACATTTTGAGCGGGACATAGCTTGTGAAAGTGTAGTCTCCAAAGTTTCCAACAATGTGTAACACATGGAAATCTGACAATATTTTGAGAAGATGTGGCAAGTTGAATTTAGGAACTGGAAATATGTCAAAGAGAGGAATCAGCCTCTGAACTTTTGGGCTGTTCTCACTTATCTCGAAGAGACAATAGGGCTCATTTACATCTCATTTAGAAAAGCCATACCGATGTAAAGCTCCTCCCTGTCGTGTCATGGGGTTTCAGTCCTCAGGCCTTCACTCATTCAAACGCACATAAACCGTATGTATAAAACTGCCTTTTGTGCGTGGCATTTGTTCGCTAAAGGATGTGTCAACAACCCAAACCAAAGCAGTGATGCCACTCAAACGCAAAATCCACCGTAATAAAAAAATACAAAACTTTCTGTTTGGTGCTTTTGCGGGAATCTTTTTTAAGTGTTGTCCAGTCTTGGGAGCAAAGCAGCGTCTCTGTCCCGCTGTCGCTGCTTTGCTATCAAGGCTCTTCATGAGGAAGCGGCGCCACACACTCCGTGATTAATAAATCCACTTCCAAACATGTTCGTTGTAACGTCCACGGTTCAGCTCGTCTGCTACAGTCTTGGTGGCGCGTCCATCCAACACAACCCGGTGTTTGCCCAGTATGTAAATACACACAGACAAAGTCACGCCCCTACTGCACACTCCAGAAATCTCCCTTAACAAGCCGGTTTGAACCTAAAAGTTTACGCTTTTAAATATACCATTACTGCTAGTTTAAACATGTAGAGGCTTCTTTGTGACTTCAACTGAATGATTCTGCAAACAAAACTTTTGAAAAAAGTTTAATTTACTGTTTAATTCAAGCAGCAGAAAACGGCTTGTGTTCAATGAGAACATTGAGAAATAAGTGTGTGGCCAATGGGATGTAACTCCATGTGCCGAGCCAGGAGACTTCACGCACGGCCAGTGCAAATGCAGGAAACATATTTGTTTGCAAACATAAGTTCAGACATCCTGACAAACCTTTTGCCTCAGAGAGAAGACATGTCTGAGCTGAAGTGTAGCCGAAACATAGAAGAAACTCAGGCACTGTGGGGCACCAACTATTAAACTGTTAATTTAATTCTACAAATATGTTTGGTGTACTTTGAATATTTCTGCTTAGGGCACCAAAACAGCTTGCAGCGGCCCTGGGTCAGCACACCAAACTTTATTTAATCACTGTTTTGATAAAGGATTCTCTGCACACCACGATATGTTACAAATTGTATTCAAATCAAAATGTTTAATGGCAAAGTGTTTGTAGTGTAGAGTAGAGTTCATTCTTTAACCAATGGATCTGGATGCAGCAGTCCTTCATTTTATACACACAATGTTTATATACACTTTGTTTAGAGTACCATAGTCATTGACTGTATGTGTTTCTAGTAGACTAAAGGTGCCAACACATCTAACGAGACGAATCGCACTGTCGCTTATGTAGGGTATGAGGGTTTATTAATCAATTAATTTGTATATTAATTAATTAATAGGTTGTAGATTAGCCTTAAAATTTAACGGGGCACCAGTTCTAAAAGCGAACAAAATAAAGTAAGAATAGGAGGCTAAACTACAGATTTATCTGAAGGAAATGAGGTCTTGGACGTACACATGGACCCTTATTCTGGAATAATAAACATAGACATTACCAAAGCAAACTGTGGTTTATGGAGGTTTAATGATCAAAATCAATTAACAGACGGCATTAAATATTAAAGTGCAAACAGAATAACCTAGAAGGCTAACAGGATGAATAATCAGATAAAATGTTCTAAAATTGTATCTGAGAGTCAGTAAGGTGGTTAGAGGTTATGTGAGTCTTATTGAGCTAGGTCTATGAGCTTACGACCGTGAGAGAAAGGCTTTCCACTCCAACTGTGGTCCGGCGTTCCAACGTCCGACGGCCTGTGGTGGTGGTTTCTCTCGGATGGCTATCTCAGCTGATGCAGGCGCGGCCCTGTCTGCAGCTCCTCTGGCCTTGGGCGCCAAGCAAGACTCAAAATCGCTGAAAGCTCAGCGATCAAAAATGTTGTTGTCTTGTAGGAAAAATGCAAATGTTCTTAAAAGAAGTAACAGATAGTTACAAATCACGTCAAACGACGGGCTCAAACTTAAAGTTCTTGTGGTCCATCTGAGACAAAGGAGAGGTCAGAGTTCAGCGGGGATGTCATCCTGCCGTCTCTCCTTCTCCAACCCTCTCAGAAGCGCGTTTTTTAAAGAAGAGCAAGGGTAAGGGTATCTCTGCTTCCTTTATACCAAGGGGGCGGCCCCTTTTTCTCCGTGGATTCGACCAATCGTTTCAGTCCGTAATTCGATATGACGGTCCCAAGTGGGAATGTCTTTGGGAGAGAATTCAAGAAATACATTTCTATTGCGATAAACACATTAACAACTTCACAACTTTCCAAACAACATTTCGACAGTATGTTTGTACATTGCGTCTTTGTTGACCTGGGGAAGAATTCATCATTAGAACAGATTGGTTGAGTTCATTCTCACTGTCCATGAATTGAAGAATTGGCTTATTACTCAAATCGGATGTTTGAGATTCAGTCTTTAGTCCAATTCGAAGGTCAATACAGAGTTCTCATTTCTGGTTGTGAGGGTTAGGATAGATCGTCACAGTCTTTTTCTCCTGAACTGTATTCGATCTTATCAGCCATTCACAAGACAGGAAGTGACGAGGAGTTTTGGAGTGGGGGTTGAGCTGCTCTCTGGAATGCGTTAACAATGGCGAAAGGCAATAGGCGAACCTTCACACGCTACACTTCCATTTGGTCGCTTGAAAGGCTTACAATCAGTCGCTCGCATGTGTTCACTTCAGGAGACGCCACTGCTGCGTGATTCAGAAAAATAAAACTCTGCGCTGTTGCTGCTAAGCACTAAGATGTGAATTAAAATTGTTTCTTTGCTTGTGCTTTGGTGACAGTGGAATAGTTTTCTAGCCTACATTTTTCTGACACTTCTCGCAAATCTCCGGGATAATATTTAAATATGTGTGGTTTGAGTGTGTAGTACGTGTCTGTCCAGTGATCGTGTCATGACAAAATCCCCTTGAAAACATTTTTGTAATCCAGTGTGTTCTTTATTGCGTCCTTGTCCATGTTCTCATACATTTATTGAAGCGTATAATTCCTCTGATCTGAATGCCTGAGCTCGGGAAAGGCATTTCAAACCACAGCTGCAGCTTGTCATGCAGCTTTTCCTACTCTTTTCAGACGTCTCCATTTCCCTTGTGTCTTTATGATGTAGTAGACCAAAATTCAGATGATCTATTATTTTTTCTTGAATGTGTGTTTGCCCTCCTGCCTTCTCACGCTGCATTCACGCCGTTCTGAAATGCTGATGGGCATAGCCGCTGATTCACACCGCTCTTCTGCACCTGCCGCCACACACACTCATCACCCGCACGTGTGTGCGCATTTCATATTGACAATACACAGGAATCAACCGCATCTGCTGCAGGATCCGCGTTATTGTAGGTGTATAGGCACCTTCACATGAATGACTAGACATACAAGGTCTCATGCTTTACGCCGCAGTCCTAGAGAATAATGTCCAGAGAGGTGCTGTATGCTGTGCCACATCAGGCAACCGTTTAACCCACTGCTGGTGTGACATATCCAGCCTGTGTCTCTGCAGCATGAGGCTCCTGTGCTTTGACAGTCGCAGTTCGTCAGTCCAGGCCTAATGAGATTGGATGTGTCCACTGTCCATTCTGCTGGGCACACACTGACACACTGAGGACGACTGTAAATGTACATCATCCATCTCCGCAGCATAGAAGAGGGCTTTGTTTCCAGCACAAATGTGCGTTAACCCAACTACCTCTATGAACAGCTGAGGTGTTTTTAAAGAGCAATTCTCTATGTTTCTCATCCTCTTTTGGCAGCATTTTTGATCTCATAAACATTAGCAGTGAATCATGAAGAGTATGCATATTGCTCTGTCTGTCTGTCTGTCTGTCTGTCTGTCTGTCTCATACTCATACTCAATTTAGCTTGACAATAATTTCTTGACTTCCCTGATTATTTACCTCAATAATATGCAGTTTGTTCGTATTCTTCTTTCACCACTGCCTAACCTAATCATATTTTACGTTTATTTAACCAGGAAAGGCCCACTGAGATAACAGATTCTCTTTTTTAGGGAAACCTTCACACAGAAAGGTAATGCCTCACCCAGGATCGAGCTTGGAAAATCTGAAAATGTCACACAATGCAGAGCACAGGGGGAAGACCTTGAGATGGACTCTAGATTTGTGACTTGGCCCTATGTAAACTTTTTGTAGCATATCTTAGTTTTTAGGAGTGCGTTGCTCTTTAACATAACCAAAACCAACACACCACATATTAAAAGCTTGCCAAATTTCTCCTTATCCCAGATCTCTTTGGAGGATTTTCAGTCTGTCGGATGCATCCCCGCATGACCACAGCCCCTTCCCACTCCTGCTCTTTCTATGCTCTGAAGATAAGGTCTAAATATCTGTCGGCATTTCATTTTCCCTCCCTCCTGAGGGCTTTTTGTCAGCTCCTTATCTGAATGTCAGGCCTGTGCTTGAGTAAGCAAACAAACCAGTGGCAGCAGAAATGATGTATCAGAGAAGTGCCAGCAGTGGGGGATGAGCTGTCAGTTGCTCTGTTGAGCTAATGATCACTGTTGGGGACTGGGGGAATAGAAAGCTTCTAATTCTGACTACATTTGATTCTTCTGTTTGTCTTTCCATCTCATTCCGTCAGGAGGGGTATAGTGAGGTTATGTGGAAACCACTCTTATGTCGCGGTGTGGTTTGTGTGGTGAGTGCACTTGTGTGACAGGGTTCAACAAGCTTCGATTTTAAGCATTTATGAAAAGTCCTTATGCTGGATAAATGTCGTTGACTCTTCAAACATAAAGGGGACAGTCGGTGGCGGCTCTGGAGTGAGGACAGGTGCGTCCAAGAATGTTCAATACCTGCTTCTTCAAGTTCATACTGCTGTTGTGCCATGAAGCAAGCCCCTTCGCCTTGCCTTCTATTTGTATTACTAATGTAATTGTGGTGCTGTTGACCCAGAGTGTCTTAAAAGTCTTTGGCGGTAACCAATTGTAGCAGAGCGAGGTTTTTTTTAACCTCAGCTTTAAGACACACAGATAAGTTCCATTGGAAAAAGGGCACAAGTGTTCCATTGGTTAAGTAGGATTTATTTGTTACAAAATGTTTTTCTTTCATTTCATAAGTATGCTTGATTTAAAACCTTTAGCACAGATGTTTAGTCCATGAGATACAGATTTCACATTTAGGGTAAGAGTTCTCCAACAAGTCCCCGCCGACCGCTGGACAGACCCAACTCACACACATGTAGAGGGAAGACAAGACAGCGATGGGCAGTGCTGGTGCTATTGCCTGCGCCTATTAAAAAGGAATGCATATTATTAACAGTTACATATATGTTGGCCTTTGCTACCCGCCGCTAGAGTTGAAAACATACCAGTTAGCGCAACCTTTTGTGCGCTGCACCAGGGAACACGCTCATCAACAGGACCATCGGGGAACCGCACACAACAGGCAGCAGGAGATAAACAAGGTCAGAGGGCAAGCAACACTAACCTGGGGCCTTTTATATTGCGCCTCTAGTGGCGCGCGCAGGACCACCACTACCACAAATTACTCACATCACCACACAATGACTACCCTTTGAAGCTTATACGTAGATCATGACGACTGAAAACACTTGTCAATTGATTGATTGATTGATTGTTTATTCCGAGTTCAATGTACATTACATACACACATGTTTTTTACATTAACATTTCAACTGTTAACACAGCTTTTACGAAATTTTAACATGCTTTCATGACATTTCCACATGCTTCCATATAATACTGTACGAAAACTCGAAAAGGAGTGGGAGGGAGTTCCCACCGCTGTAAGTATCATAAACACACTATTGCTTTATTTTCCGCCTGGTGTGATTGTGTGTCACAGGTATTTGACGTAATGATAAATAGGCTCTATGCAAGCGAGTGACACATGACTTCCGAGTGCAATCACTGGACGCCGTGGTCCTTCCGCTCTCGCTATTCCCAATAAGGATCAGCAATGTCCTGCACATATCAATGAATAGCTCAAGAAAACATCATGGACTGTGAGATATTGATGGAAAATCACTGGCTACAAGGGAAAAACATTATGTTTGACGTAAATACTCACAGGAATCAACTGTGTTTATTGAGGTAGGACGTTTTATCTCAGAGCTATAGGCTAGTATCACAAAACTACAGCACAAAAATTAAACAAGTAAAAAGTATTTATACTAGAGACAGGATGAGTGTTTTTTGAGCAGCTTGTTCAAAATTTTGCTGCTATTTTAATTTTTATTTAGTGTTAGCCAATAGCTTCAAAACAAAAACACCCACCGTGATGAGCCCAGAAGCATCCTGTGGTGAATTTCACGTGACGCTAGTGTGCATATCGCCCATAGTGGGGGTTCAATAATGTATTTTTCTGTGACTCCTTTGCTCTTTGCCTGCACAACATAAAAAATACACACCTGCAAAGGGCTTTCCCCGCAAGAAGGGTTTGACCTTTAAGCTTTAGTGGGAATCAACATCCAGCCAGTGACAGTAGAAGAGTGGCATTTACCACTGAAACAGGGAACAACAAACAAACAAACAAACAAACAAACGAGAAAGCTTTTTTCTTTAAATCCATTTTTTCATCCCTGTGGCAAATTATTAAGTATTAAAAACATTAGAAACGTATAGTGCCATTGAAATATACTTATCCACCATCCCTGTATAATCAATAATCATAAGCCTTAAATCAAGTATGGCCATACAGTGATGCAGGAATTATAGCTTCATGTTCAGTGTGAGACTGAACTTCTCTGGCAGTAAATGGTCTGTCAGTTGATCATTTTCACTGTACACCTTTCTTAGGCCCATAGTTGCTTTGACATTCACCTGGTAAGATTGTTATGGTACACATTTAGCAAGGGGGAAAACAAACTGTGCAGGATTGTATTTGCAACATTTCATCTAATTCTCTGATAGTGACTTTGCATAGGCATTTAGCATGAAATATTGACAATCATGAAACCCGAACCTAGCCTTTAAAATGGCTTATGGCAGCATCTGCATAGAGCTATCTTCTTGCTTTCTCCATAACTCCTGCTGATGATATCCATATTGCTGGTAATTGGGTTGTTAAAGCACACACATCATTCAAGCGAGTGCTCATTACAGACTAAAAACCTGTCAAAACTGCTATTTTGCCAACTCATACCAGAAAAATCTATAAAGCAGCATCCCATTTTGTGAGCTGAACATAGCCGTCATAAATCAGCGAGTTAGACAGAGCTGTATGGGCAGGAGTGACAGTGGCCCATAGATCATGTTGGCTATTAGCTCATCATGTGGACCGGTGACTTGTGTTTGCACACCTGTAGATAAGGGAAATGCAGTAAGTCATGTTAAAATAAAACAAAAAGTATGCAGTATACATTTTACCCCTTAGAATTATAATCTCTCTGCATTCGAGTATTTCTGAGTATTTCTGATTTAGGTTTAAAACATTGATTTTCCACACACAGCGGTCAAAGTTGAGATTTTGAGTTAGTTTTCTCCCTTGACATCTTAGTTTTAAAGTCAGACAATAAAAAAGTACAAAACTTAACCTGGAAGATATTTATTTAATAACTTTTTGTGCTGCGACCCGGAGACTTCAAATCCAGGAAGACAGATTTAGTGCCCCTGTGTACGGCCGAAGGTGCCCGAGGTGATGCTGTAATCAAAATTGGTGACAGAGACCGTCCTTGCATGTACACAACTGTTGCGCCTTGTGTGCATCGCTTAGAAAAATTAGGTTGTCTGAGGCAACAAACTTTATTTATGCTGCTGTGAGTTCAGAGCCTCTCACCGGCCTTGAGACTAGTTGGAGACTTAAGTTGCCGCTGGTCATGGAGACTTTTTTAATTCCTGCAGGGAGTCTCCCTGTGGTCTCTAAGAGGTTGTCCTCAACCTGTGACATCCTGTCGGAGATCTCAAAGAGATGTAACAGTGACATCGCAGCAAATAAGATGTTTGGGCTCTAACATTTCATACTTCAAAAGATGTCCTGCTGCCAAACTTCTTTTAAGTCCCACCCCCACAGCCCTAACAACTGTTGCTATGAAAGAGACTGACGTTTTAAGCATGGACAGCGGGGGATGTCGGGGTGAGGCGGGCGCAGGTGTCGATGCCTTTGCGATGAACCAAGGATCAGTACCACACACGGAGAACGCAACACACTGCTCTGAGACTGGGATACCTGACCTGACCTGACCTGACCTGTATCACTGCGCGAAGAACGAGCCGTTGACATGCAGTCATATAATAGGCTTATATGGGTACCCCATGTCGGACGTCTGTGTGGAGCACGGCTTCCAAACTTTTCCTCATCGACGAGCGATTAATAATGGATTTTAAGCATAAGTGACTCGTACGGACAGGCTAATGCAAAGGTACAGTAAGCATTCACAGTACGTGTTATTAAAGTGACTTAATTTTGTGGGAGATTCACTGCATTTTGGCATCTTCAAATTCAGTTGTGTTGCTTATTTTGGGATTGTTTATTAGTTTGGGTGGCTAGCAATAGGCTGTATCCAATTTTTTGCTTACCATGTCTAGTAATAGCCAAGCTGCACTGAATACGCCAATGACATAAATACATAACTGGGCGTCTCTTTGAGATCTCCTTGGTATCCGACATGTCTCAGAGAAATTGCAGGGACGTCACAGAAACATCTCACAGGTTGAGGACAAATATTGTTGCAACAACTGGAGACATCTCTGTGGACAACAGCAACCCGAGTCTCTTGCAGAGACATTGTGGAGACTGCCGTGACTGGCCCTTTAAACACTTTCCGTGCCCTAAGAGTTATACCATTGCCATTGGCCATGTGTGTCTGTCTGTACAGCCCACCTACTGTTATGCATCAGGTATGAAGCTAGAAAATTTCACAGAGCGCCCTTTGGCACCGTCAAATTGTAGTCTATAGCCTGCGAATAGAACTACACATTGGGCCCACAGTGTGAGCGCTTATTATGTCAGAAATAACGAGGAAAATGTAAGGATAGTGTAAATACTTGATGTTCTTTGAGCATATCAGCTTTAATCATGCGCCTCTCCCTCAGCTCACAGCCTACACTTGTTAGTTGCTGCGTTGCCAGCAGTCTTTGGTAAGCTGTCCCTAGTGCTCTCTATCTTTAATCTAGCAGCTGTCTTTTATCCTTATGTGCCATCATGTTTTCTGTAAGGCTGAAGACTATAATGAGAAGACTTAAAACACTTATGGTGGCTGTATTTACAAGAGTGTAAATAGGATAAAAATGCACTAAAAAGACAAAAGAACAAGCTTTGACATTTTAACCATGACCAACAATGGGTGAATGCTTAAGCAGACATATTTCATCCATAACATCCTTTAGATGCTTGCAATTAAAAAAAAAAGAAAAAAAAAAGTCTTTCATCTATGCACCGTTGCAGCAAAACTTTGGCTTTTTGGATGGGCTTCAGTCATGAGGGTTGTAATATTAACCCTGCTGCTGGTTTTTGGTATAAGGTTCACTTTACTGTGTCCTCTGCATTTGACCCATCCTTCAATACCACTGTTGTAGGCTCTGTGCAGCCACAGTGCTGCGCCTGGGGACCCACCTTCAGAGGCTGAGTTCTGATGCTCTTTTCATGGTCTGGAATATATCTGGTGAATTATCCAATAGTACATGTTTTTGCTTGGATGAAACACGGAAGCTCCACCCAGAAAGACCCACACAATCTTGGAATCAAACCCAGTCCTTCTTGCTGTGCGGCAAGAGCATGAACCACTCATGAACAACTCCATTGTTGGTATATATGCCACGAAACAAATCAATTACATCTACAGCTTGCAGAACCATCCCTATTTCTTTAGATGAGAAGACATACAACTTTATGTCTGACAGCAGTTTCTCCAAGAGCCTTCACAGCTTTGGAAGCACCTGGTAGCAGCTACAACAGGAAAGAAAATCTAGTTATTGTGAACTGCACTGGTGGCCATCTGTGTTTGGCAATTTCAAATGGCCGAATCCAATATGTGCAAACTGTGCCCAAACGCGCTATGTCAGTGTCACAGCTTAGTGCCCTGTCGGTGTGTCTGTTCACACCATGTAATTGGGAAGCACAAACTTACTGTCACTGCAGGTAAACTGCCCTCAGTGAATTATCCAAATATTACAGCGCCACTCTAAAACATCACATATTAGGAATACATGGGGTACGGTCACATTGAGTTGGTTTACTTGACTATTATCCAAAATAAACAGTTGAATTGTTTTTAGGAAGCATGAGACCAAAAACTATCCATCCACCTTATCTGTTGACATGGTATTGTGCCATTGAGAAGTGAATGAATTGCGTAATATAAAGTACTCCAGAAACACCGTACACTATCATGACTTTGCAGCAAAAATCAATTCAGCATTTTCCATTGAACTTCAAGACGTCCAGTGAGTGTATGTTGGCTCTAATCTCTTTTATCAAGCTCTCGGACTTGGATTCCTCCTCAATGTTTATAATATAATCTACAGAATCTTAAAGTGTTTATCGTAATGTTCTCTGTGTATAAATGAATGTCCCCAATTAAGCATGGAAAATATCAAACCATGCCATTGTCTTTGATCATTTACATTTCTAATGGAAGACCAACATTAAAAGAGAGTTCAAATCCTATTACATGTTTGATTCTAAACTCTTAAACCCTTGTATTAATCAGTGGAGTATGCCCCCGGTGTATTTTATTAGCACTTTTATAGCAGTTATGCATTGGCTTACACATAACCTTAGAAGTAATTGATATTGTTACAGCCCCATTTCTTACAATACTCCGGCCCAAACCACTAAAGCACAAGCCGTTAAATGGGTACTTGTGTAGAATGTAATTCACATTATACAAGCACTCGCATGCCTCCACAGCAGCCATGCACCAATTATATCTGTGATCCCACAGTTCTATCTCAGATGACCAATACTACCTTGAACACAGCTTTTAATGGCCTCTGTTCAGATCATGAGTGGAGTCTTTTAGACTGCCATTACATCCATGTGTATAAAAGTCATCATTCAGCTCCAATACAACATATTGTCAATATTCTTTGATCCGAGTGGACCCTCACAGAGGTTCAGTGCCTCAAGCTCCTCCCACTTTCCTTACATGAAGCTCAACATGTGCCATTGAGTTAAGCTTCTCAATCTTCACCAATAATAGTAATTAGGCTGCCTATTCTATCAAGTAGTAAATGAGGTAGCTGCTAAACAATTTACCCGTCAACATGGCGGTCTGTTGACAAAATAGGCTTTTAAAAAAAATATAGTAAAATAAAGTGCTGACAATATTTTAATGAATGCAGTCCTTATGTTTGAAGAGTTTAGTGGTGCTGGGCTGGTGCTAGGCTTGCGTGTGTCTATGGTAACTAGTAGCCTGCATTAAGAACCTCTTCAAAATTATTATATTATTTCCATTTCCTAGGTGTTTATGTGTTTTTCTGCGCCTCTTGAAACATCACATAGAGCCCTCCCCCGTTTGTCTCTGAACTCCACTCTCCTGCTGCCCTCCTCTCTATCCCTCTTTCTCCTCGTATCAGACTTCTCGTGTATCCAAGGTCTGAAGCAAACGTGCTTTCGGTCCTCGGAGTGTTAGACCGTAGTTGATTCCATATGAAAGAGTCCGTGTGAGAGAAAAATGTAATTTAGCTCGCTCTTATCGCCTGGATGTGTCCAGAGGAGAAAAACTGTATGTGGAGCACTTCAAGTGAGTTGTTTTGCCCAAAGTTTTGGCAGGAGTAACACTGTTTATAGTCTCACCGAAACACGGAAACTCATGGATGGTATTGTGTCTCAGGGCTCTTTGAATCACTGACATCAATCTCAGACGCCTGTGATGATAAGTTGTCAGGTTAAGCCCGGTTAAGGCAAAAACTACTGAAAAAAGGACATTCCACATTATTAAGCAGACCACCATTTTCAAGCAATATGGGAAAGAAAAAGGATCTCTATGTTGATGAGCAGCATGAGATAGTTGAATGCTTTGGATTAGGTATGAAAACCTTTGATATTTCATGAAAAACTAAGCATAATCATCGTACTGTTAAGAGATTTGTGACTGATTCAGAGCACACACAGGTTTGTGCAGATAAAAGCACAATATGTACGCTTTCTGCCAGACAAACACATCAGATTAAGAGAACAGCTGCTACAAAGCAGCAAACAGGTATTTGAAGCTCCTGGTGCCTCTGGAGTCTCTTGAACATCAAGGTGTAGGACCCTCCAGAGGCTGCAGTTGTGCATAAACCTTCTATCCGGGCCTCCCCTAAACTGTTAATTGAATGCTGATGAACAGAAACAGCTGCAGTGGCTCAGAAATACATGAGGACTCATTTTCAAACAGTCTTGTTCACTGATGAGTGTAACCCTGGATGGTCAGATGGATGGAGTAGTGGATGGTTGGTGAATGGCCACCATGTCCCAACAAGGCAACATGTTTGGGGCAAGAATCATGGGGTCGGCCCCTTCAGGATCCCTGAAAGTGTGAAAATGATCTCTGAAAAATATGTGGAGTTTCTGACTGACCACTTTCTTCTATGCTACAAAAAGAAGAGCCGTGCTTTCCCGAACAAAATCATCTTCATGCATGACATCGCACCATGTCATGCTGCCCACTGCTATGGGCATCAAAGGAGAGAAACTCATGATGTGGACCCCATCCTACCCTGACCTCAACCCTATTGAGAACCTTTGGAGCCTCACGCAAAACAACTATGAGGGTGGAAGGCAGTTTTCATCCAAACAGCAGCTCTGGGAGGCTATTCTGACATCCTGCAAAGAAATCCAAGCAGAAACTCTCCAAAAACTCAGTTTAATGGATTTAAGAATTTTGAAGCTGTTATCAAATAAAGGTCCTATGTTCAAATATAACTTCACCTGTTAAGATGTTTTTGATTGAAAGCTTTTGATTTCAGTAAATATGACCTCCTAATGCTGCAAATTCAACAAATTACCATTTTTAGTTAATTACACCCTTTAAAATGTATTGAAACCCTGAATTGCACAACAATTTGGAACAGTAGATTTTGAGCTTTTTACTGTATTCATTTTTGGAAAAAAATCTGTCATCACTGGCACGTTCTTTCAACCACATTCAAATGATCCTCTAACAGTTAAAGACATGAAAATTATGCTGACTGTCACTAGAAAATCTTAGAAAAATGTAATTTGCATAATAATTTGGAATGCAGTGTCCCCTAGAGGCCATTAGCGCCACTGCAGGTGTTGTAGCATGTTGTGTTTTTTTACTCATTAATTTTCCGTGAGAGTAAATTCTACACTGATAGAAAAGACAAAGGGAGAGAGGGATATTGTACATCCAATTACACAATGAGATACATTTTTTTCACTCAAACTTGGCTGTAAATACGGATTAAGTGGTGCTAGCCCGCAGTTAGCTTTGCCCGTTGGCCTGTTAACTTCTTCCTCACGATTCTATTGGTGTGTATGGCGCCTCCGACTTGTAGGCAGAGAAGTTGCAATTGTGGTTTTCTGACCAGAGACATCAGGGGGAGATGAAAGCCCAAATCATCCCATTAACACTTGTATTACCCCCAAAGGGACTATGGAAAGGATTTATTAAGGTAAACAGGTTACTTAGTACTGCTTTAAAGTTGTAACATTAACGATGTACAGTAATGCAGAATAAAAAACTTCAACAAAGCATCAACACACAACTGCATAGAGAGAGAGATTAACAGACGACTATCCGACTCGTCTAAAATGATGTTGATTAGTGCCACAGTAGTCGACTAGTCTGTTAAAGCTCTAGTACACACAGTACTCAAGTAACATTTTCTCCAGGTGCTTTTTCACTTTTACCTGAGTATTTATTTGAGTCACTACTTTTTACTTGTACTTGATTCAAATAATTTCAAAGTAAATATTTTGGCTCTTCTGCTTACTTCTTCCTGAGATCCAAAGATGACATGTGACACACTAGTGTAAATCATTTACCCCTGGGACAACTGTTGCTCCTGCTCCTGAAGCCTGCTCCTGAACATTACTGATGATTAGGGAGGGAAA
The DNA here is from genome assembly GCF_951799975.1 of Gobius niger. Classification (NCBI taxonomy): domain Eukaryota; kingdom Metazoa; phylum Chordata; class Actinopteri; order Gobiiformes; family Gobiidae; genus Gobius; species Gobius niger. The sequence goes on along the minus strand of NC_136854.1, from coordinate 21,218,530 downwards.
TGGTGTTGACAGGAAACCACTTTGCCTCTTCACTGCTCTCCATGGTAAAAAAAAAGAAAATCATTACACAGATGCCTGGATCTTGACGTAGACCTGGCACTTAATTTGTTGGCAGTGCTGTCTTTTGTGCTTTGTTTGAAAATACTGTTTTCAATAAATATGATCAATTCTAATATAATTATACTTAATCTATTGACATCGTAAATCTGTAAGCTCACAATTGTACAAACATCAGCCTTCTTTCAAAATGTCTAAAATGGCCACTACTTGCCACTACATAAATCTACAATTGTCAAAAAAAAAAAAAAAGGATTTTTAAAATGGATATCTTGCTGACACATTCTCACTGTTAACAGTGTTAAAGTAATACTGCATCTGCTGCAGAGGCTTGAGCTTGAGGTGTAACAAGTGAAAGAACACTTGCTTCTTGCCTCATTATTGCCAAATGATTCGCCCAGAAACAGCAGCTAACACATCTCTGTAAGTGTTCCAGAGCCATATACTAGGCCATCATTATCTTCTTTGTGGTCATACCGCCTTTGCGTTGCCCAATCCCGTCAGACCTTGGAAGCTAAGCAGGGAAGGGCCTGGTCGGTACTTGGATGGGAGACCGTTTAGTAACACCAGGAAGCCTAGCGAACGTAGTGTGTGAGTGAGTGATTGGTGGTGGTCGGAGGGGCCGATGGCGCAGACTGGTTGCCTCGCTTCCGTCAGTCTACCCCAGGGCAGCTGTGGCTACAATAGTAGCTTACTACCACCAAGTATGGAGTCTTTGAGTGTCCAGAAAAGCGCTTTATAAAACCGATGCATTATTATTATTATTATTCTTACACATTCACACATGGCAGGAAGAGTGCTTTATGGTATTCAAATGGATAGCGTGGACTGTGCTACTTCGCATGTTGAGCCATTGTCACCTTTATATTCACTCAACAAATTTAAGAACATTTGTAATCGTTGCAAAGCTGAAAAGCATTGACGGATCCCACTCTCATATGCAAAAAAACAATGGCACAAATGTTTCTTTCAAAATGACAAAAGTCTAAAATGGTGTTATAACAATTTTTGCATTCTCTTGTGGACGCTCTCATGTTTTGTCTGCATGTAAAAACATCTCATCTCTCAGTAGCCACTGGATGGAGCTGTCACACTCTCTCCCTGCCTTCGATTGTCTACTGCTCTCGCTTCACTCACAAAAGCCCTTTTTTGTAGGCCATTGCACTAATAACCAATAATATACTATCAAACCCTTTCTTTCCCCGATTCATCCATTCATACAGCACATTGGGTCATACCATCTTGAAAAGTAAAGACACTGTATGCTTTGGCTTACATCGTCAGATAAGCACAATGTGTTGAATTTAAAATCTCCAGATCCTGCACTGATAGAACACACAGTGCATCGGGAAAGTACTGACATTGCTACACTTTCCCCACATTCTTTGTCGCAGCCTCATTCCAGAATGGATGAAATTGTTTTTTGTTTTTTTTCTGAGCAATCTACACACAATACCCCAAAATGACAAAGTGAAAAAGTATTTTAGAATGTATTAAAACTGAAACAATTAAATATTTTAAGTACATAAGTAATAGAGCAATCAGATTCTTGGCCCTGCTCCCCCGATCGCTCAGTTTGGGCCCGCTCAACCACCAGCGTCATTCAGAGGTGCAGCTATTCCATATGAATACATGTTGATTAAAGTAATGTACTCTAGTGTAAGTGGGTGCAACAAATTGGTTAGATTTAGGATATGGGGTTCGTGCTGCATTGCAATGCAATTATGATATAAATGAAGAAAAAAAGAAAAAAATCCCAATTAGACAAAAACAATTTACAAGGTTTTTTTTTTTAAATTATTGATTAAAATGTTTACCTTCACATTTAAGCTGGTTTTGAAAAAAAAAAAAGTTTATTATTAGGCATAGAGTAATATCACATCACAACATTCTATCTAGAGCCTATTATTAGACTTTATTACGGACGCAAAAACCATTGTCCTTAGAGTAAGAAAATTAAAGAATATCAAATGAAAGAATATCAAATACAGTACAATGCATGTACAATTTCCAGTATATAAAAAAATTAGACTGGATCTCCAGTGCATCCACAATTGAGATGTGAACCTGACAAAGCTCTTATTACAAAAGCCCTGAGCTTCAATTATAGGATTAAAAGGTTCTGTGACTGCACATATATGAATACATACAATAGCGAATAACTGCTGCGCATTACAGTTTACAAACATTTCTCTTGCACTCGAATGTCTTGGAACATTCAATCAGAGAATCATTGTTTGCGACATTGATCTTATACAGGCTCCTCTTTTTGTAATGGCGCCGTTGGTGCGCTGTATTACAGAGGAGAGCAAAAGGACCTGGAAAGCTCAGTTTTTACATTGGCAGTGCACATGTAAACGCACTTCCCATAGAGCTTACACTATACACGTTTCTGTCGTCTGAGAGGTCATTAGTGACACAATGCACAAGATATCTCGGTCACTTAGAGAATATTCCCACTCAGGTCAGGAAAGTCTCCGGGCTTCATTGGTTTTAGCAATCATGACATAACTTTTCTTTATTTTAAAACTGAGGCAGTGGGCAACTGAAAATTCCATGGCGGTAACTATGGTAACAGTCGAACTAAAAATGTTTTTGTCTTACTTTTTGGCTAATATCTTTGTTGTTGCTGGGAGAATCTACGCACAGCCACATATGTTGTATTGCATGTTATCACATTTTAGTCGCATATCTATGTAAATCATTGTTTTGCAAGATCTAATATCTAGTCCCGTGATTCCAGTGTGGGCCATAAATTGTAAATTATTTTTAGTAGCCTAATTTCAGATACATTTGGTGAACTGCTGTGCCATCTCATCAATCTGCCAAATGAAGGAGTAATTGCACACAACGTTCGTATGAGGATTCCAATTGAGACAATCTGTCCTTTTCTTGTCTGGCATAAATGTCAGTGCAACATCATTAGGATTTGGGCTGAAGAACACAGTGCCCACTTCAGAGTGGGTCAGATGTGATTATGGAGAGAATGAGCTGTTACTACTCTAGTCCAAAGGGAGGACATGCTTGTTATTTTAATACAAAATACAGCAAGAACAGACAGAGAGGGTGGTTAGGTCAAACAGAGCAAAGCTGTGTTCCTGCTACTGTTGGTCCTACCTCTCATCGGCCACAGGTTTTTCAAAGACATCACGAAAGACCCACACACATAGATGTCAGAAGTCTATTTTTTTATTTTTTGAAACCGGATAAAGCTTGGAAGTGTTTTCAGCCCTCTATTGTAAAATCCTACCCTTGCACGCCTATAAAAGCCCCACACCTCGGTCAGCACCGCGAACAGCACCTCAGCACACAGGGCTCAAAAAACGGACGTTTGGGCACCCTGGCTGTCGCTGGTTTTTGTTATTGCTGCTTTTTGTTGAATTTAGCTTGTGTATTGATGTAATTGCAATGGCTGCTCCTTGTTTCGGGCAAATGTTTTGTCGAGGGCATTTCCTGCCTGTTTGTTCTGAAATGCCCTGTATGTTGGCAGGTGCCTACACACCTAACACAACAAATCGCATTTTAAATCTTGGTCTAAATCAACTGTTATATTTTTATACACTATCTTTGTTTCATTATTGGTCAGACTTACAGGCTGCTATATCATTAACAGGGGACAGAACAGACCGCACTTGGTATATCTGTGCTCATATCTCAGAGGTACTTGATTGTATCAGTCTAATGAATTTATCTGGCTATCTGTTCACTCCCGTCCCATATCGTTGATTTTGGTTTTAAATGTAATTTATGTGGGAGTTTTTTATTAAGCAATAAACGACTACATTACCTCAAACAGCCCCATCCAGAATCTTGTAGAAATGTTTATTTCAACCACAGACAATGAATGCCTTTTTGGTGTCCTATCAAAGCAGAATGCCAAAGGGCCGTTTTTGGCCGCCAGGAGGTTAAATACAGCCCCCGAGGCAATTCTCTATACACAAATCATATTTTTCGACCAATACAGCACGCAGTAAACCATCACTGGCTCCTCACAGCAGTCCACGGACTATAGTTTCAAGAAATTAGTGGAGGAGCTGGACCTGCTTGCAGCCAATCATTTCCCCCTTTTACCCGTACAAGAGGCGGGAGACTGATACGCTGTTTTCTTCTGCTCTTTCGTCAGTCAATAATTTTGAAAATATAAAATCCCTAAAACCGGAGCAAGAAACAGCGTTGGCAGCGTTCTTTGTGAAAAAGGATGTTTTTGAAAAGGCTTCCTGCAGCTTGCTCCTGCGTCATATCCAGCGTTTCTCTAATAAGTTGATCCCATCTGTCAATCACACCCACCGGGAAATTGCTCCCAGACGCCAGTTTGGCTGGCGAGGCAAGGAACTAATGCGGGGCTAAAACGTTTGATCTCAAAAGTTAACACCCCAACAATAAGTGCAGAACTTGGTCGGACATAGGTAAAGGATACGCAGAAAACAAGGAAGCTGCTGCTGCTGACTCTTCAAACACGAGTCAGCACTACAGGCCTAAACACAGGGAGTTAGTCTTCACCAATATGACTCAAAATGAAGGTTGGTGGAGAAAACTATTGGAGAAAAGTGAGGATACCTTAGGGTTAGGGTTATGCATGCAAATGCTTACTCATCAATTAACTTGGCACTTAATATGTGAGATGAAAGGGGTTCACAAACACATAGCACATGCGAAGCACCCACTGTTCCTTAAACCTGTACCAGGAGAAGGTCATCTATTATATACATTTTTCCTACGGTCGGTAGGAGAGTGCAAATATAGCTGCTTTGATTGAAGTACAGTCTGATAGATGTTTGACTGCTCTCACACAGTGGTAAGAGAGCGCTGATCACTGATTTCACACACACAGCAGGACTCAGCATAATATAAGACCCTCCACTAAAGCGCAGGGGCAATCTGACCATAATTATGCAGAAAGAAGTGTCTGCCTTTGGCTAGAATCTGCTTCTCCAAAGTGTCTGCAGTTAGTCATGAAACTTTAAATTTAGCATAGTTTGATGAGGCTGGTAATTTAGTATAAACTTATAGGCAATAGCCAGAAGAGACACAAAATGACACTGCCGCCCAAGAGGTTTATGTACATCTTTACTTATGTGGCCGTATGCCTGCAGGCGGGCACTGCCACTGGTAGTTTTGACAGTGATTGGCTGTGCGCGTCGGCCGTCATCTGATAAATAGCACTTAGCGTTTATTATTTGTCCTCTGACTTCCTGTACACCCAGTCGTTCGTTTGATTGTGGCTCCCCGTCGCGCACCATCTCAGGTTGATATTGTCGCTAAATTCAATAAGTAAAGCTGGTATTAACTATAGTTCCTGTTTAATGTTTAGTCTGTCGCGGTGCCATCATGGACCCTCGCTCTCTGTGTACCTCTGTGTTAGCTGAGTGTATTCGCTGCAGTCGCTGTCAATGGTCAATTTAGAAGTCTTATTCTAGTAGTCTGTACTTGTGGGTGCTTGTGTGTGCGCAACACCGCTACAGGTGGACTGCGGTAACTGCAATGAAACATGGATTGAAACAAATGATTCAAGAGCTGTGAATGTGAATGAATAACGGTCAACAATGATCTGATCTAAGTTTGTAAAAAAAAATGGAAATCTTTTGTATAAATTGCCACGGCCTCTGCAACTCTGGTTTATGACTGGCACTTCTGTGTTTAACTGCCAACCTAGCCACTCGCAATGCCACACTAAAAAAAATGAAAAGCAGACTATTGCTTAGCAGTGCATGTACCCTAAGTACATTGATATGAGAGCAAAAACAAGTAGTTTATGTCCTGCTAAAAGTTAGCAACAGTGCTGAATCTGGACAGGCGTGGACTCTGGAGTAAATGTTGAACCAAAGGACACAGTGAGCCAGAGCTCGTCTCTCGTCCTGACATTTAGGTTTAGCCTCTTTGAAACTCTACAAATTCACTGCAGCTTCCACACTTGTGTCGTCAGTGAGAAGTTGCAAAGAGTCGTCAAAAAACATCCGTATAATACACCGATGTTAACACATTTCTCCAGTGCTTAGAGAGACTGAGTGCGAGTAAATGTGACCAATGAAGAGCCTCTGCACAGACTTCAGCCTGCAGTGCATGCTCTGTGATCTCAGAAAAATCCTGAGGTGTGTGTGTACGTGCGGGAGGCGGGACCATGCGCGACTGCCATCCATCGATCACTGTCATGTTTGCGTATGTTTGTATTGTGTGGGAGCACAGGGCGAATAAAAACGTGTCTGTTTTCTGTTCTTTGTGGCAAAAATCATCATCAGATACAGTACATACACATTAATGACGTCACGCAATTAGTTATGATAAATAAATACATTTTATTACAATTCCAATTTCTTCTTTTTCAAAAAATGACAGGAGGGTCTTAGCCTACCCATTGATGGGCTACCAGCCGTCCCTGGTCAGTGGTATTATATACTTAACGTAGAACTGACGAAGGCAAACGCATACCAAACGTGTTATTCAGCAATAAAAAAAGCAAGGGCTTTCTCAATGCTCAATCGGTCAATGCTGTGCAAAAAGAGCAACTCTTTCTCTTTTTTGCATTATAATAGCGAGTTAGCATCAAGGGGTTTACCCAAACTGAGGCCGAGGTCCAGACAATGCTCTTCCTCCTCTGCACCTCATGTCACTGCCGAAAAGGTTTACAGTGGTCCCTCTGTCTGATCCAAATCTGTCTGCAGATGATCTACAAAAACATTTGACGCCCAGAAAGCATGCCGTTTCAGCCACGGCACCAAGTCTTAATTCAGCAGGTTTGAATCATGACCATTAGTCGAGCGCACTCCTAATTTGTTTCATTCTCATAGAAAATAACAGAGGTGGGTCTTTTGCCACATGTCAGAGTGTCTTCCCTTGTAGTCGCCTTGTTCGCCTCGCAAATCCAAAACATGATATCACAGAATGATCTCAAATCAATCAGAAACATGCCTTATTTCAGCCACTAGAAGGTTTAGTGCTTTACACCATAAGCCAGTCACTGTTGTCAGGCAGCCTATAATACTTTAACAATAACTAACAAACATTTTCATTTTATGTCACTGCATCACATTCAGTGCAGCCTGTGGTTGTAATGCAGGAGAGCGAGATTATGATAGTTGAGCAGGTGATATTCTTTTTCTTTGGAGTTTGCTAGCTGTTGTTGATTATGAGCCAGCTAGCTTATACATGAAATGTCCCAGGATGCTATAGTTTGGTCATGTGACTGGTACTGTCACATGACAGGTTAAAGTAGCCCAAACGTTTCCTTGCTCCGAGCCCAAAGACTAATTACCAACGAAAATATATAACATTTTGTTATATATGTCAGGGGCCGATCTGATACGTACTGTATTGCGATACAGTAAGTAATTATAACAAGTGAAGTGTTAAAATGTATAAAAACGAAAACAGTCATGTGTCTAAAGTTTATACACCCAATGCCATTTGACAGTTAGTGAAGTGCTACATTTTGTGTCAATGCACTTTCAATCGTAACAAAGTGCTGTTACTGCAAAACAAAGGAGTGCAGGAAAAAAATGCCTCCAAACACAAGTATTGAAAGTATAGCGATACTTGAAAAAGTATCGATACTTGGCATTGCAGCACAAAGTATTGCGATCCAAATCCGATCTGATATTTTGTCACAGCCCTAATAGATACTAGGGCTGAAACAATACACTTTTGTCACGATCCGATCACGATACTCAGGGGGTCGATATGAATCCGATACAGTAAGTAATATGTTTAAATTAAAATGAGTGAAAAGAAAACACTCACGTAACCAAAGCAGCAACAACTATTGCGATCCGATCCAATATTTTGCCCCAGCCCTAACAGATACATCCCCTCACGTTGGGTTAGGAATTGGCTTCATTTTTTCATTGTTTTTTTTAAGTAGGCTCCTTCCCGTCTGTCTTCTCTAAACCTGAATATCTTCACAGTTGGTCCCCTGACTGTCTTCCCTGTTCCCCATTGTTAATCCACTAACATCAAGACCGCTCTCAGTTCATAGAGATGAGAGAACTAACTCAAGTGTTACCCCGCTTTGCTGCTGACTGTGTGCACTCTGCAGGTGAATACAGGATATGACACATGGCCATGAGTCAAACCCCCGTCTCCTCTCCTCGGGGACCGCAGAATCCTGAACTCCATCAACCTCCTTGTGTGCGTTCACTCCACCAATCTTCACACGTGACATCCTCCTCAGCCAAACCTACAAAAGAAAAAACTCTCCCACTTTTCTTTCAGCGCTAACTTAGGGGGAGTCGCACAAAAGCATGTCGCCAAGCTGTTCTTCCTGGGTGAGCTGGTGACAGAGTTGACAGGCGGCAGTGGGGACACTCTTGTGGAATTTTTCTGCTGGGAGAGCGATCAATTTTCAGGACGAGGGAGAAAAAGACGGAAATTAGGTGTTGCAAGGCTATCAGAGCTTGTGCTAGATTTATTTGTCAGTGATTTCATGTTTTGAGAGGTGTTAGAGCGCGAGATGTGCATACTTGTATTTGTTTACCTTTGTACATGAAAACTTTGAACTCGGGTTGAACTTGCAAACGCTCACTTTTGAATCGAAATTTCCTGGTACATTGGTCTTCACTGTGATTGAATATCAGCAGTGTCAAATCAAGGCGAAGGGAAATGCTCTTTCTCTTTAAAGAAAGCACAAGCACTGAACCAAAACAAGTTTTCATTAGGATTGTATTAATCATTCTAGCTGTGAGGTCTAAGAGGTCATTTGGTATGAAAAATGAAAAAGTCAACTGTGTGGCAAGATTTGACAGCTGAATGGGAGAGATATGAAAATACAAGACACAAAATCCTGGTAATTAAAGCCGGACTGTGGAATGTTGCAGGCTTTAATGATGACACAACTGTTTTATACAGGGGTTAAAGTGCATATGATAGGTTTTAATGCTCTTCAAAATATGACTTATTTAAATAATTATCATTTTATTTCAGTAGAAGCAGCAATTTTAATTAAGAAATGTTGGGCAGAAAAGTGATTTTTATTAGAATGTTTAAGCTGATGACAGGAAGTGACAAAGACAGGTAACATTCCATAGATACAGATGGCATATCTGGAATCACCAATATATGGCAATGTTTGAACACAGTTAAGGGGAAAACAATTGCGAAAAATCTTTACTCTGTCTCTAATTATTCATATACTACTTTAACAAATGCAGAATTATGAGTTAAGTTTTCTACTAAATAAAGATACAAAGATGTGGAGAGGAGTAAAGTGGCTCAACAGCCCATAAATACATAAATAACGGAGAATGCTAACATTATGCTTCCTGTTAGCATCGTGCTAATGCTGATGCTAGTTAGCGCCAGCTACGACTGCTGTTTTTTTCCGCTTCTACTGAACAATCTGCTGTGAAGAAACATCCATATGGACCCGATTTAGACTTGACTTTATTTGTTTGTGATAAATACGTTGGCTAATACGTGACTAAAAAGAGTGAAAAATTGTGTTTCCCAAAAGATTCTGTTTTCCTGCTTGGCGAGGCCACACCCCCTTCTGTGACGCAATGCTGTCTGTATCTATGGCAACCGTTATTTCCCATTGACTTAACATGGTTGGAAGCAGCAGTTTAAAATTGTCTACCTTCTTTCGTGTCACTTCCAGTCAGTGTCCAATAACGTAGACTGATGGAAGCAAGTCTGCCGATCTGCGCCATCGGCCCCTCCAACACCGCTCACTCACATATACCACATGTACACGCACAACGCGGGTATAGTGCCAATATTTCTATTAAATGACTTTCCGCTCCTGCCCTTTGCCATTTTCGTGCTTTGTTGAGCTTTGTTCCGTTATTAGCGTTTAACGCTTGTCGAGAACGATGGGCACAAACTCGCCTCTAAATATAACACCTCTCCCCACCAAAAGTTGGGACTCTCTCCACCACCCCTCACACTCATTTTAGGCTGAGTGTGAGAAGCATCACAGTGTAAAATTGAAGAATTAAAAGTGTTTCAGAGTGAGAGGAAAGTATCCAACTTGTATGACATTACAAACCGAAATATAAATATAGCGGGCCATTGAAAAAATAGATAGATAGCCTATAAATGTACATTTTAAGGCTCATTCATACTTCACAAGATGCAAGAACGTCTTGTTCTTGCACCCTGCAAAACAAAATGAAGTCACTTTTGCCTTGTACCCATGGAAACGTTTTGTAACTGATGACGGTTCCATAGCGACAAGGCAAAAGTGACTTCATTTTGTTCTGCAGCACAGGGTGCAAGAACAAGAGGTTTTTGCATCGAGTGAAGTATGAATGAGCCTTTAGAGTCATGTTCTACGTGGCTATTTGCTTCTACATTGTCAAATACTGTAATTCTAGTGTTCTGTTGTTGCATACTGTACTACATTTTTGCAAACCAGACAGTCTAATTGGCATATGTCATCTCACAAAAGGAAAAATGACCAAAGACAGGCTAACAGAATGGCTAAGAGCTTAGAGGATCAACACTGGCAGTGACAGCCCCAGTTTGTGTGTGAGTCTATTCGAGTGTGCCTGATGTCTTAGGGCTCCTTGAAATCCTTGGGCCAGATTGTGGATATGATGAACGGCCAGCATGTTGTTAGGCAGAAGTAGGCACGCTCACACAATGGACGCTGACAAAGTAGTATAACAGATGATCAACATGTGCTGTAGGAACTGGTTGGTACATACAGTGGTGGCTGGTGAACACCGGGAGGGGGGCTGCTACATATAAAATGCTTTCAATTATAAAGTAAAAATACTTATAAACATTGTTTTTACCTAAAAAATAAAGTAAGCCTTTCATTTTATTATTTTATGGATAATATTATCAAAAGACGCATCCGTGTGCAGTTTGTAACAAGTACCAGCTTTTTACGAATTTGTTTGCAGTAGAGTCCACTGTAATCGGCCCGTAATAAAACTCCAATGGGCATGTGAAATCCACGCCCCAACAATGATCATACGTACGCAGTTTATTGGTAGTTTTCAGGATCCAGCAATTGGATGACTAATGAATACACGTTATATGAATACATGTTATATTTGATTTATCAAGTTCTGATATATTAATATTGCTGAATTAGCTCATCAATATCCTTTCTTTTTAGTAATAAACAATAATTCAAGGTCAAGTCCAGTTGAGTAAAATAAAATAAAAGGAGTCCATGTCCATTCAAAGGAAGATTAATGTATGTGATTACTATGGGACAAAGCTTCATTTGTCCAGACGTCTTTTTTTTACCACAGGAAGGGATTTGAGTCTTGGCATACCTTTCTCCACTTAAAATATAGGAGCAGTTTGAAATATTCTCCATGCTGGCAATGTGTTGACCAAAACTACTGAAATAATTCTCTTTATTGATGAAATGCACAAGTTTATTTGTAAGCAACAATGTACAATTATAAGCCATGTGAATGGATATTGCACATTTACTACAAAACCCACAGTGTGTTCACACATCTGTTTACCCCATTAAACATGAACACAAGAGACAATATTTTTTTATTCTCCCTTATGCCAAGATGTGCCCTGCATGGGTCGGCAAATGAACAGGAGCGAGTGGGAGATGTCCGCCCTCCACAAACAAGATGAATAATGTATCTCCATTGTACATTCTGTGGCGGAGATTCCGTGAGCGTAAGGAACAATGAGGCATACACCTGAGTGCACGCAGTATGTAGTATTGGGCATGTATTGGCAGGCAGGGGGTCCACATGTAGATTAGGAGATTAATATTTCAGCACAGTGTACGACAGGAGTCATTCTTCCCCTCTGTGTATTTTATATTAAAACATTCATAGAGTTTAAAATTAATTTTTTGAAGAAGCGCTTTGGGAGCAGAGGTAGAGGAAGAAAATAGGTACAGCTGAAAATGTATAAGGTGGAAAAGGTTGAGTATTGTGTGCCTGGTGAATAAACATAAGCACATGAACTTAAAAAACAACAACATATATTACTGTAATGATAATGATAATGATAATAATAATTATTATTATTTATTAACCAAACTAAAGTTATTTATTTATTTATGGTTTATTTGGTAGGGACAATGCAAGTTAATGAACAAGCCACACCGGATTGTAGCCTTAGGCTAATTTTCATCCGTCGTCCCCCATGTGCACTCTCAAACACACTCTCATTCATCCTGGCCTATTATGCATGTTTTTAGTGGTAGGGGAAACCGGAGTACCCGGAGGAAACCTACGCAGACATGGGGAGAACATGCAAACTCCACACAGAAAGGCCCCGTCCTTGGTGGGAATCGAACCCGGACCTTCTAGCTGTGAAGCACAAGCACTAACCGCTGCGCTACCATGCCATTATAGGTTAGGTTGCATCAGAAAGGCCATCCAGTTCAAAATCTGCAAAATCTACATATAAATCTGCACTTCCAATCCGCAACACTTAATTAGCGAAGTGTCTTGCCCGCAGACACACTGACAGTGGGGATTGGAGTTAAGATTGAGCCACTTATCTCTAATACAATATTTTACGGCAAAAGACAGAATAACCAGGGCTTGACATTAAGCATTTTGAGGTACTTGCCCAAGGAAGTCGCTGGTATTATTTTCTTACCTAACCACAAAATCTACTTGTCCGGTAAAACAGTGTTTATTTTAATCTTCATTATGTACTTGCTTTTTCATATTGCTACCTATAGAGTTCACATCAGGATTTATCTGACGATGTTGCACTCTAATTTGTCTTTTCTTTCCAAAATTCTTTCCAAATATGTAATATAATTATGTGCCTCTAGTGTTTTATATTTTAACACTTATCCGGATAGCTTGTGGTCTGAAGTGCGCTGCACACTTCTGAACTTATTATAAATTAGAATTAACCATAACACATGGCTATATAACTGCTTTTGGCTAAAGCAGAAAAGCCTTAATAAAATAGTGAGTCTGCTCTGAGAGGAGGGCAGGTCATAGCACTGACAACAGCTGTAGCTGTAAGCTTTAAGTCGATAGTTGCTAGCTTTACATTAGCTGTCTGCTAAAACAAGCTACAAGAGGTGCTCTTTGGAGCAAGAGAAGTCATTCAAAAATAGAGAAACCAAGGCACTCTTAAAATTAAAAAGTTAAAATGCCTTTATTATTATGGCATGTCTAAATGGACAAACATCCCCAACACATTTCAGCCTAAAAGGTCTTCATCAGGGCCCAGGGGACAAACAGAGAGCAAAGCGAACTCAGGTAGGAACAAACATGGCTAAACCATGTTCTGTCTCTGCACCTGTCTCCTCCTCGCTCCTTGCTCACACTCTCCTCCTCATGCATGCCGTCCTCTCAGACCTGCGCTTGTGCACGTGGATGACACTACTGCACTAGAACCTTGGAGTCGTACCGTCGCAAAAGGTGAACATTTCAGTGAAAATAGGTTCTTCTACAGGGAAATAAACTGTCGACAAGTGTGTATTGGCAGAATAGAAGATTAATTCATGCCGGGACACAAGGCTTCTGTTGTTGTCTGTATTTTTCACTTGCCCCTCAGGCAACCATGGAGAGCAGCGATCTTGCCCAGACACAAGGTTTACTTGCCCTGGGCAAGCGGACAACCGTTAATGTCGAGTCCGGATGAACAGTGAATGTCTTTTGTCTATAACAAATATCAAACTTTATGTGGTGGTAGACTAAGTGGGCAATGGAGTCACATGAGGTCAAGAAGGTTCTCTTCAGATAGTTCCTTAATCTTCAGCTTTTGTCATTCTGCTTCTTTAGCCCTTCTCTGATCAACAGAACTTTGGTCTTTTCAGTCGCTTCTGTCTACACTCATAGGCCGTTTCTGTGCTCCACATTAAGCCCCAGTGTCCAGGTGTGCGTATTGCCACAGGCAGGGATTGGCCGCAGTCAGATCACATGGCCAGGTAGTCATGGAGACAAGGGGCTAGTGCTAATAATTTATGCAACTAAAATCATGCAATGAAAAACAAGTGACATTCATATGTAGTTGAACCAATAGTGCAAGCTTGGTTGAGATGCTGGGAACACCATGGTGAGCCATTAGTCTTCTGAACTATGTGACTTCTACAAAATTGCAAAAAGAAAGTTCAGCTGTTATATATAATTTTGTAGGTTAGCAGTAATGTCAGCCCTAAGAAAAGCAAACATATCTATCTTAGCGAAGCACCAAATTGGAGAGGACCATGCCAAGTCAGCCTGGGGCAGAAAGCCAAAATCCTGCACAGGCACAGCGTTGGGGATGCAGCAATGAAATTAAAAGATGACAACAATGGAAACACAGCGTACATATAAACAGTCCTGTTTATTTTATTGTACTTAACATTGAGACAAATATAATAACACAGAGACATTGCGTTTTGCTTGTCTATTTTGCTCTTGTTGTGAAACAGACAAATATGATATGTGAATTCAAGGGGCGTTCAAGTCTTGGTTTACAGGATTTATCCTTAAATCAGCACACATTAGTACATCAACATGTTTGTATATTAGTGTAGAAGCGCTAATAACACCGCAACAACAACACAAGTCCACCCATCACTGATTGGTTACCCCGCTCCTTGTTTGCTCCTGTTTGCTCCACCTCAGCATGCAGTTGATGTCGCGGTCACCAGACTTAATCGCCGGTACAGTGGTGAGTTTGGATCACCAGGCAACAGAAAACAACCCGCGACCCAATACCTGTGTCACTTCCCCAAAAGCCACAGACACAGCGCTTCAGGGACATCATCATGAGAAAATCATGTAAAGACAGACTGTGATGACACGAGATGGATACAAATATAGGGATTATTTCCACAGTGTTACGCAAAAGGGAGGTGGTGTTTAATCAAACATTTCATGCGAGACCAAAGGCAGTTTTGGAAATGATTTATTTCCATAGGCTTATTCCTGTGCTTGTGAGTGTGCAAGTTTTGGACCATTTCACTTCCCTTTGTTCCGCCTTTGCTATGCCTGATCCTGAACACCATGAAGCCTGGGTGAATGTGGTGTGTGAGTGAGTGGTTGGTGGTGGTCGGAGGGGCCGATGGCACAGACTTGTTGCTTCGCTTCAGTCTACCCCAGGGGCAGCTGTACACAGTGGCTTACCACAACCGATTATGGAGTGAATGAATATTGACTGCAGGGTAGCGCTTTGAGAAACTTGGTAATACAGGCTTGTAAAGCGCAATTCAAGTGTAATCCATTATTATTATTAGTACTATTCTAATGCAGAGTTTAGCGGGTATCCTGTTAACCTCTTTTGTGTGTCAGGCGGAAGATCAGGCCACATGTATTGAATAAATATGTAGCTTTTATCCATAGCTCTGAGTCCTGCCCCCCACCCTCATAGTCAGTATTGGGAGCAGTATTTTGGGAGTGGGTCCAGGTGCCATGGCGAGAGTGACTAATGAGCCTTTCACAGCACAAACAGCACATAATCAGAGCTGCTGAGGATCTGTGTCTGCCTGCTGTCCTGTCTGAGTAATTATGGAAAGGACTCTATTAATCCACTGGAAACCAGCGGCACGTAATTGTGTTGCCACAACGATGGCATGGTAACATTTGTGTTTAATGTATGGGCCCGATCTTGTGTTTCTTAATGCAGGCTGTGACTATTCTGCAGACGGGTGGCCCTCTTTACAATCTTGAGCTTCATACCTGGCACAGGAAGTGGGCTGGACAGACACCCATGGCCATGTTATTCATAGCAGTGGTTCCTCCCCAAGCTTAACCTCCTACAGGCTTCTATGGAAAATCACAAGTGCTAGTGCGGGACACATCAATACAGTATAGTGGGAGAAAAAAAGTTGTGCTCAAAAGTTTCCACACCCTGGAAGATTTTTTGACTATTTTTCAGAGGATATGAATGATAACACTCATAGTTAGTGGTTGTGCGGGGTTTACGTTTTTCAAAATTATAATGTAAAAAGAAACTTCCAAAATGACCCGGATCAAAAGTTTACATACCCTGGTGATCTTGGCCTGATAACATGCACACAAGTGAACACAAACGGGTTTGAATGGCTACTAAAGGTAAAGCATCCTCACCTGTGATCTGTGTTTGTAATGAAGGTGGGCTCCTCACAGAGAGTCATGGAGAAAACAAAAAATTGTCCAAGGATATGCAAGAAAAGGTAGTTGAACTGAAACTGTATAAAATGGGAAAGGGATATAAAAAGATATCCAAAGTACTTATAATGCAATTAGCAGTGTTCAAACTCTAATTAAGAAGTGGAAAATGCAAGATTCTGTTCAAACCAAACCACAGTCAGGTCGACTAACAAAAAAGGCTTTTTGCCAAAAAGAATGGCCAGTTACACCATCTGAGGAAATATAGAGGCCCATCCACAACTACCACAAAAGAATCCAAGCTGTTATTGATGTTAAAGGGGGGGAACTGGGGTATGTAAACTTTTTATTATGATTTAAAAAAGAGTAAACTCAGTTGTTTAACCACAAATGGCATTGCACAATCACTAAAAAAAATGTTTTTGTGTTATCATTCATATTCTCTAAAAAAAAATGCCAAGGTATATAAACTTTTGTGCACAACAGTAGTTTGTAGTTTGTGTAAAAGCTTAATAACATGCACAAACATGCAATGATAATGTAGAGACGAGCGAAGGGAAGGCAGTTATCGCTCCTCGTAGTCAGGGCTGCTTGTAGCACACACCTCCACTGACCCTTCTTTTTTTCTAAGCGACTCCCTCAAGCTACTGGTGAAAGCACTGACGCACCATGGTTTGTATGCAAGATACCAACTTCATCTAAAGCAACGCTGCCAGGCAGGAGATCGGGCCCTATATGTCTTAAAGGAATAGGCCACCGTTTTTACATACTAAGATATGTTCTTACCTCACTTTAGACGTGTTAATATATCCCCGTCTGGTCTTTGTCCGTGCGCTCTGCCAGGCAAACGGAGCACATACGCAGCCTCTCCCACATGTCATATAGCTCATTAAAGACTTCCCCCGCTCACTTCCGTCAATAACCTTTAGGAGTTACTACGCGGACGCTGTGCTCCTCGTATCATTACGCCTCACAATATAGTCCCCCTTTTTATTTGCTTATAAAATCGACATGTTACATTTCTGTGTAAATATACTTTGCATGAAAACACTTCACGTAACTTTATTTAAAATTGGGAACACGTGGAAGAGCTTGGTAGCTTCTATCGTGAGCTTTTTTGGAGCTATGTGACATGTGGGAGAGGCTGCGTATGTGCACCGTTTGCCTGGCAGAGCGCACGGACAAAGACCAGACGGGGATATATTAACACGTCTAAAGTGAGGTAAGAGCATATCTTAGTATGTAAAAACGGTGGCCTATTCCTTTAAACAAACTGCTGAGGTAAAACATTGTTACTTAATATATTCTTTTAATTCAGTAAATATGTATACAAAATGCCTGTACGGTTTGCATACATATTTAGTCTTCTGGCGCCATGGGAATTGTAGTTCATTTAATGTAAATAAATATAATATAAGGTTTGCTTGCCTGTGGTTGGCTTAATAATGCAGTTGTGCTCATGCAATACACTGATCGACTCAAACTAAATAAAAAACAATCTGTACGTAGTAGACTGACCTCTTTAAAAGTGCAGTCATGGACTAAATAATGACAGACTTTACGTCTAGATAAAGATAAATATTCTCCATTCACCATGAATCACAGCTTCATTTAAACCTTGACTTTTTAATCGCACATATTTGGAAGGCGATCTGACGTGATTGATCTACATTACAGAGTTTGTTATGAAGAATTTGGCCTCGGCAGCCAAATAGTGCTCCACTTGCAACGCTCTTTCCAGTAACTTTCCAAAATGGAGATTTCCTTGGCAGACGCCTCCTTCACAGACTCATCCAGCACAGGAAATGATGTTATAGCACATGCCCAGGGACACTGATTAGAAGAGCACACAAATTTAAGCCTAACACCACCTTTAAAACCCACACGCTAGGCTTGAAAACATTACAGACAGAACATTGCCATCGACAAACTTAATTTGACTTAAAAGAGAAATCAGTTAACTAACTTAAACAAATACTTTCTTAACATGTTGTCCAGTTAAATAGATAATGCCACATTAAAACAATAGGAAACACACTTGATATTGGCATGACGTAATAGCACAAGTTACTTGAAATGAAGCTTCAGTGTAAATTCAACCATGCAGTACTTCATTCATCACCTCATATCCCAGTACACCTCACCAATCATCCAATCATCGCTTCATCTCCAGCAACACCTCCTGACAGCCTTTCAACACGGCTACAATAAGCTGAAATTTGTGGCACAAAAAAGTCGATCATACAAATAGTCCTTGAGTACCATATTTTGCATTATTCTTTGAATATAGTGCCGTTTTACCCCAGACTAACAGCATTGTAGAGAAATCAAAATTGACGGAAACAGCATGGCTGAATTCTGATTCGGAAGAAATGTTTGCTTGCCAATCTGCATAGTGATTAGCCATGATTTGGTGCCAGTTCATTATTATTATTTTTTCAAAGACTGAAAGTGTGTCTGCCAGTGTTGTGCCAGTGTTGTGTGGTCTGAAAACATGTCCTACGTATTAAAAACGAAAAATAGAACATTAAGTCTGAAGGTAATTTGTATACAGAAGCTATTTACAAGCGGATTTTTTTTTTTTTTACATTTTTGTAAAACTGCTCAAATCTATATAGTGCTCCAGAGGGCCCATGGTTATTTCATAGCTGTCCCGTTTTGGCTGGTAAACTATCGTATATCACCCCTTTTCCCCGCCATCTTCCCATATTAGTTTTATCTCGTAAAGTTCTTGTATTATTGTTGTATTGTTTACATGCATGAGACCCATGTAATGTTCATTAACATGCACTGTCCCGACCAAATAAACCAATAAATAAAATAAAATAAAATAAAATAAATATATATTATAATAACTCCTCCTTATACTCCTTATAATAATAAACTTATAATAACTCCTCGGCCCCTCCGAACTGAACTCTGTCACTAGCCTCGCGAGAACTGCCACTGCTGACACTGTAACATGCTACTTAGTAACACGTTAGAGAAGGTGCAAAAGTACTCGTTTCTTCTTCAAATCAAAAACGCGTTAGCTTGGTCCTGAAAACAGGTATGGATTATCCGTGTGTTCTCTTCCAGGGTTTTTTATATATTTTTTAGAAATATATGAATGGAGTAAATGTAGAAGGGTATTCAAAAATGTACTGATACAATCTATCCATGGCCTTTCAGTGCTTTCATCTTTTTAAACAAGCAATAAAAGGATAAATAGTGGTGTTTTGTGTCTTCCTCAAGTGCATTTGTTTGTGCAGCAGCTGTGATTAGAGTACCGGCAGATTGGACAGTGGCAGGTGAGCAGGTAAACAGTGCAGGATTAACAACCTCCGGGTGCTCCATTTCACCAGCTGCTGAATAATACTTGGACGTCCGTGACACTGTGCCAGGTTGTTAGAGCCTAACGGGGAAGCGCCTGGGGTTTCTGAGGAGAAGGTGGTCTTTCATGACCCTGAGACGTCTCCCAATGATCCCTGAGTGCAGAGCATTATTACATTCAACAAAAGGTGGAAGAAGTGGATCAAGGTCTGCACTGACAGTGGAGGAGCGTCTACAGGGGCTGTGGGCTCTTCCAGATGGTGCAGCTTTGAGTGGACCTCAATCATCTGCACTCCCTCAAGAGCCACAAAGGAGGAGCGCCAAGGGTCACATATCCTGCTAGGCATGGATGAATAGATGCACCGGCTCGTTAGTTATTCATGAAATGTTCGGAGCTGGAACAAATACGGAAAATGTAAAATACTCTTCAAAGCTGCAATTGGGCCAATAGAATTCTGCCTTATCGTTTCTTTCTTGCATAAATAATACTCTAAACGCGTTAGCCTGCCAAATATGCAAACCAAATTCCTATTTTGTTTATTTGTGTTGTGCTTGGTTTGGATGTGCTTGGTTTTGTAATGGACAATACAGCTATCATGTTTTTGTTTTTTTTGTCTTGTATCATGTGTGACAAAGCAACACATTCAATAAATATGAATTGCTCACTTATGTAGGCAAAACAACATGAGCTTTGCAAACAAAAATACTGTAGATCCAACATCTACATCTGAGGCACACGAAGTGTCGGTACACTTTGCTCTGAAGCAACACACTATGTTGGAATTGAGCCGCCTATGCTCTGAAAACAATAGCTCCAAATGGAGTAAACAAAGGCTTTGACCTGAGAGCATTTTTGTGACTCTGAAATGTTTTGGTGACCTCCTCTGTGCTCCTTCAAACGTGTGACAAATGTTAACATCATTGCTTCAGAGTATTGTGTGTACACTGTCTACGCTACTCCCAAATGGGGTTCTGTTCTCAACATTTTTTTGTCAATCATTTCCCGAAACGTCACTACTATTGTGATATGGTGTGAATACAAAATTGGGAGCTCCTGCCGTGCGTGTGTAAGTTGAAAAACAGAAATACATTTTCAGTGGATGTTATCAGCACATGTGTTCTGTGTATCTGGAATGCATTTATTGCAGCCTACCCAACCCACTGAGGATTTGAGGGAAAAAAGTAGTTTTCCACATTTTTCTGATAAAAATACATGGTGCATACAGTAAAATGGCCCCAAAATGTTTTCGCAATATATCCAGCAGAGCAGACCCTCCAATTATTAAATTAAAACTAAAAGTATAGCAGACCATTTAAAGAGACCATTTAAAGAGCTTTTGAGACTTTGAGTCCCTGACTATCACTAATTGTTCTCTCTGTTTTATAATTCAGCAATATTATTTTCTTAAGTGGCTTTATTCTTGTTTCACTGATACTTCACGATTTCCTTTTTCTGGAACAAAAATAGGTCAAGTCAGAGAGATGATTATTTTTAGTTTTTTTTTTTACAATGTTATTGCATAAATGTCTATAATTAAATGGGATTTTTGTAGAGGAGCCCCAACCAAAATTTTGAGTTACGGCATTTCCCTTGTCATCTCATAGACTTTGGTCAGTTTACAGAATTAGATTAAAATCTATTTTGTTTTTAAAGACAAGATAGAAGGGTTGATTTGCACCAGGTTTGTGAGACACAGCCAAAAGATTGTTACTTCTGACTGATGATTTTTTTTTTTTTTTTTTTTTTTTTTTTTACATGGAGTCAAGGAGGAAGCCTGCATGATTCAGACATACACTGAACTAATCAGCTGAGTGAGGCAGGGTTATTTTGAGAGCAGTAGAGAATCAATGTTGTCATAGAAAATGAGATTCTTCTGAAAGCTGCTAAGAGTTGGGCCAAACCCAAATCATGAATCACTGGTTAATTAAGCTCTCAGTGAATTCATTTATTTGCACTAAAATAAATCATTGCTGCTATTGAGAGGAAGATGGCCAGATGAAAAAGCAATCTCTTGTAATTCAGTGCAGTTTGAATTTGCATGCAGGACCCTAAACCAGTGTTTATTTCAGACTGCAGAGCGGTACTTTTATCACCGCCTGATTAGTAGCTCTTATGTATCTAGTCTCCAGTATCCAGCTTCTTAAAATAAAAGTTCCCTGACTGAAAAATCCAACTATGACATAGTATTTCAGTTTTCATTAGTATTCCTGTGTATAATTATTACATTCATTTTTCAGGATTTTGTGATTTGGTTGATATTCTGTACTCTACAAAGTGTTTTTTTCTTGTCCTTTGAACTCTATGTCTTTATTATCATATACACTGTAATAAATAATGTAGCAGTTCAACTTAAAATTCTATGTTAAATTTCTGCCATAAAGATTTGAGCTCATTGAAAGTACCGATATTGTTTCAATCAAGTAAAACCAGTAAGTTATAAATGGTCCTTAAAGCATTGCTATGAATTGTTTCAACTTAACAGTTTCAGTTTTAACAAACCAACATGTTTTGTTGTGCCAACCATAAACTTGTATTGCTTCTTCATATTAACGCAAGTGTGTGTGTTTTTCAAACTCACGAGGCTAAGTTAAAAAACATCTTTGACTTATAATTGAATGTCAAAAGAAAATGTTTTGAGCTCAATGAACATATCAGGTTAAGTTATGAACAGATTTCAACTGATTCACTGCAGTTGAATGAAACCAAATATATTTGCTACTATAACACAAAATACTACTTTTTTAAACAATGGTACCACTTCAGTACCACAGTCTAATGTTAAAAGAACTCAGATGTTTATAGCAGAAACTGCACAAACACTAGTAAGTTAACTTGTAATTCCTGTTAACACAGATACAAGTGACAAGAGACAATTATAGTCAAGGCATTTTAATTTTCCAGTAAAAAATCAATACAAGTGCTTATAAAGTTACAAATGTTAAAATCTGATGAAACTTACACATTTTGTTTACACATTTAAGCAAATACATGTATATTTTTTGTATGCTCTTGTGTAGGCCTGTCACAAAACTTCATATACAGTATAAATCAACTTATTGTTTAGAATAATTTTGCCTACACTTGTGTTGTAGACAAACTTGGAGGCATTCACATACACACATGCAAAAAACACTGGATGGATCTTCTCGGAGGCAGTGCTGATCCCACCACCAGAGCAGCAGTCCTGTTCCTCTTGTGTTCTGCAAAAAGTGACACATGTTGTTTATGAGCAACTTTCCTTCATTATGTGGAGAAGAGACGAGACACTGAGGAATACAATGGCATCTACTGCATTTAGAAGTTCTTAAGGATTGATAAGATTATTTTTATTTTATTTTAAAATGTATAACTGATGAGTCATTTATTATGCAGTTGGTAGAGCGGGTCGTCTTGTGATCGGAAGGTTGGAGGTTTGAATCCCTGCCCCCCCCCCCCCCCCCCCCCCCCCCCCCCCAATGAAGAGAACAAATTACTCTTCAGAGATTAATAAAGGATAACTTAACTTCCCACTATACGTACATTTTTACATGGCACAAAGAATTCCAGGAGTTCCAGGAATTGCTAGAACATTATTGAAGCTAGCAGTCGGGGAAAAACGTCCTCAAAGCCATCCAGAAATGAAGCCAGCAGTTCAGTTACAGCCACTTGTTGAAATTCAGCTTTTATCAGAGAACAAAATACAAATAATGTATATTAGCAAGCACACAAAAAAACAAAACAAAAAACAGTAAACCGTTACACCACCTCATCACTGACAAGCTCTCTCTTCCACTGGGCCCACCATCGGTTTTGTCATGAATGGGGCTGTTTTTTAGCCTGGCTAACACCAGACTAAAATCACAAGTGCAGTTCGAAATATTTCGAGCGCACACAACAGCCTGGCGTTAGCCAGGTTAGCTGTTTTTACGAATTTTCCTCCATTTCTTCTTCACAGTCACCTTCTTGAAGCTCCTTTTGAAATATGTTAAGATTAGACCTACTTAATCTTAAACATACTGCATAAATAAGCACACAATTGAAACACGTTTGCTACATATCCAGGTTGACCCAAGTTGTGGAATTTTATAATCCAAGTTTATATGCTATCACATTTAAAGTAATTACTTTTTGTCATGTGCCAATAAATAAAACCAAGGGTTACTCCCTCAATTTAATTCCCATTCTTTAATAGGCATTTTGAAGCACACCAGATAGATAGTAGTATAGACAGATAGTATTTAAAAGAAGTAAGAATGTATGCAATGTATTAGTATCAAAAATTCATATTAAAACACATTTCATCTTTCTGCCTTTACTGCACTAGTGCCCCCTCTCTCATCCTCCCCTAACAATGCAAGTGAACGTGTGTTGTCTCCTCGTTATGTTCACGAAGACACGCACGTGTCATAAACACACACTGAGCATTTACTCAGAATGACAACAGAATAATCATTTCATTCTAACATTGACGCACAGACGTTTGACGAGCATTTCATGTAAAACTGGGCCAAAACGCAGACCATACTGACAGTGAAAGAATCACTAGCAGGGCTGCCAACTTTTCACCAAACTTTGGAGTGAGACATTGGTCGGTCCTGAGCTGGGGGGCTTTTTCATGGCGATAGTGTCTCGTAATCGTATTAAATTCTAAGCCAAAAGCAAGTCTACGATCTACATGACTGAGCACATCAGGAGCTGCATATGGATCAGAGGGGGTTTGGCACCACCCCACATGGCCATCAGAACCTATTGAAAGTGTGGGAGGGTACTCTGAAGGGGGGTTTAGGGGTCTTCCCCCAAGAAATGTGTTATTTATAGCCCGGCCTACCACAACTGCTAGATGCACTCATGCAGTGTTCATTTTAATTTAGTTTTAGCGCTTTGAGATGGAGCACGTTTTGAGAGAAATCATTATTATAGGGGCGACAGAGGTGCAGCTGGTGGAGCGGGTCGTCTCATGATCGGAAGGTCGGGGGTTCGAATCCCAACTCCTGAAAGTGCGTATGATCCTTGCTGTAAAGCGCTTTGAGTGCCTAATGTAAGTGGAAAAGCGCTTTATAAGTTGAGACCATTTGCAATTTTCAGTTTTAGCCACGTTGGTGTAATGTACCATGACCTTTGACCTGGGAAAGTGGAATCTACCTTGTAACCTAGCATTAGGTCATATTCCAAAGTGTGTCATGACACATTCCTTCCTGCTCCATATGGAATGCTGTGTCTGTTGCTATGGTGAGTCCAGGTCATTTCTGCCAAACTGTTGGTTTAGTTCACATTGTGACTCCGTCTTAGCAAACGCTCAGCACTTTCTCACAGTTTTTGATCGACTTTTACAAACATTTGTGACATTAGCAAAATGGAAAACGCCCAAGACACTTCTGACAGTGTTACAGAAGGAGCTGAAGCGTTTTCTGAAAAAGACGAGAAGATAACAAGAGACAAACAAGAGATCCAGGAGCTCCATGACAGAGAGCGCCAGTGGAGAAAGGAGAGATCAGGTCTCCTTCAGAGAGAAAGATGGAGGCAGGAGCGTGACAGGCTCTGGCTGTCGTTCTTTCATGGCAGAGAACGACAGTGGTCAGAGACGCAATTTGAGAATGACAGACGTTGGTGTGAAAGTCACAGTTACAAGACTTTGAAAGCGCTGCACGAGAGTCTGCAGTACGTGAGGAGCTTCTCTTAAACGTGGTAAAAGAGGATGAAAGGCATCTCATCATCGAAGCTGAAAGAACATCAGAAATATGAATCCCTCAGACGACGAACACACAGGGTTCAGGAGCAGAAAACGTCCAGCAAACATTTGAGCCAGCGAACAGCGCCAACATGAGCGAAGGCCACAATAACCACGCTTTGCTCACATTTGGGGATTTTCCCCCAGAACAAGAACGATTTCTGAACGATCCTTCAGTGACAGTTGTAGAAATGGCACCACTAAGACCTAAGAATCAACAAATTAATATGTAAATAGGTCAAAATTACTTAAACTCAAAACTTTACAATAACTTTTACTATTAAGTCAAATGAAAACTGTGTCTTCTAATATGAATATATTCTTCTCAGGGATAAACACACATCTCAGCTCCCGTTGGTTTCCTCCGCAGGCCGGAGCACTGAGGCACCAGGCGGCCGTCCCAGGAGGAGAGCGCCCCCTACAGGAGACCAGGGCCCAGACAACGTTGAGCTGAGGAAACAGCTTAATGCAGGTGCAAGGACGATGCTGCTCGAACGACAGCGGCCACAGAGCGAGGACCTGCAGCTGCGTCTGGAAGCCTCTGACCCCGAGGTCCCGAATGGTGGGGTCTGAGGGGCCTCTGCGGCGAGCGGACCCTACGAAAAGCTTTAGTCGTCAGGGAGGTAAATTTGCTGCCATTGGTGTGACAGGGCCGGTGTTAGGACAGGTCGGTGGTTGTAGGACTTGAGGGCGGGGGGAGGATTAGGACAGGATGGTGGTCACAGGAGTGGGGGGGGGGGGAGGATTAGGACAGGACGGTGGTTACAGGAGTAGGGGGGAGGGGGGAGGTTTAGGACAGGACGGTGGTTACAGGAGTAGGGGGGGGGAGGATTAGGACAGGATGGTGGTTACAGGAGTAGGGGGGCGGGGGGGTTCTCTCACATCAATGGCATTGAATTTGCTTTTACTGAGCTCAGTTTGGTAGAGATTTGATAGTCCAGGATGGGACGGCATGGGGCAAATTAGCGAGAGGTAGGAAATTGCGCGGGGCATTAGCGAGGGCTAGGACATCGCGCGGCCTTTAGCGAGGGCTAGGACATCGCGCGGGGTATTAGCGAGGGCTAGGACATCGCGAGAGAGGATAGAGCGTGATATTATGGGGCGTGAGGGTACTGTGTGTAACCAGACTGGGCAGCGACAAGATAGCTTTTCTGAGTTCAGCTCTGGGACAGATGAGTCACCAAACCCCCCCATGTGCAGGACCCGGGGCAGGGCTCCACGCAGCTGCAGTGGACCTCGTTCTGTGGCTGCTGTCGCGGGCAGCATCGCTTTGTACCTGCATTTAGGTTGTTTCTTCAGCTCAACGTTGTCTGGGCCCTGGTCTCCTGTAGGGGGCGCTCTCCTCCTGGGACGGCCACGTGTTGCCTCAGAGCTCAGGCCTGCAGAGGGAAATAAGGGGAACAGCTGGTGTGAGTTTAATCACTCCTTCCCTCTTACCCAAACTGTACAGAGTTTAAGAACGTATGACAAATGTCTAGAGGTGATCAGGAACTGGGTCGTCTTCAGAAGTTTACCGTCATATTTTTGAAGTTACAAAGATGCTTTTACTCAAGTAATGACATAGCATAATGAATTCTTTGGGACTGAACTTAGAATTAAACTCCTAGGATCTAATCAACAAGATGGATGACTTCCATCCTCTCCAGACTGGCACTCCTTTGTTTCTCCTTTTGCCAGAAGCAAGACCCCCACTGGGATGGCAAGGAACCCGCCAAAGGTAAAAACAGGAACTGACACTAATGTTGAAACTCATTCACCAAGATGAAACTTCCTTGAGCTTTTAACATCTGCTGAAAAGCCACACTCCTCTGGATTCAGGATTGAAACCAACATCTTGGCTTTGTGTTTGAGGTCAGACAAAGTTCCCCCCCAAAGACAGTGGATTTCCATGCAAAGACTGTCCTATCACAAAGAAAGAAACAGATTTCTACTATTTGTTTCTTTGATGACACTCATGAAACAGGTCTGAAGCTGCTGCTGGCCATGGACCCTCTGGACGAGACCAAAGACTCTTTACTGACAATGTGACTAATGTACATATTAACTGCCTCACTATGTGTGTCACAGAAATGTTTGACTCTTTGTTGAATATGTATCAGTAATTGATGGAGTATTAACGTTGCCTTCAAAATTAGAGGAACGGCCTGATCTCGCTCTCTTATAAAACTTCTCTTTGTTGTGGTGACCATCCACGCTCGTCTTCCCTCCATTTCAAACCTCATGTTTCTCATTTATTTTTCTTAATAAGTATATACATTTTTGAGCTCAGTGTAATCGTATACACTCCTTTTAAGTCGACAATTTACCATTTGGAGCAAATCCTGGTAAAAAAAATAGCTTTACAAATTCAATTTTGTCTTTAATTTTGTAATTAATTAATTTATTGATTTATTTGGTTGGGACAGTGCGTGTTAATTAACATACATGGTCTCGTGCATGTAAACATGCCACACTGGATTGCAGCCTTTGGGCTAATTCCATCCGTTTTTCGTGGTTGGGGAAACTGTTTTTTGATCACAATTGTTAAAAGCACTTTTTGCAACATAATGAAGCCCTGGACGGGCTTGACCAAGCACCGGCCGCAGGAGCTCTAAAGAGCAGCTCAGCGCGGCTCCACGAGAGTACCCGCGCTGGGCCTGAGCGAGTATACTGGAGAGCCTCTGGGGACCCACACAAGGAGAGAAGTGGTCAAACCAGGCGCACCTGGCTCCTCTCGGGCGCCACCAGGCTGACCACCACGGTCCCAAACCCGTCCTCCAAAACAAGTGCTGTCCACCTCCATGGCCTCCAGGTGAAAGATCGCCTCCATCCTGCGGTGTCTGTCGGCTTGGTGTTGAGCGCAGGCTACTCCAGCTCTGACCAATGTCCCCTTTGACCTCGCCATCGCCATCCGTAACTCCGGCCGATGATTATGTCCCTACATGTTTCGTGTGGGTCTGATCTCAGTGGCCGCGTTACATCGGTTGATTTTCAACCTACCAATCAGCGAGCAGGGGAGGCGGGGCTTGTAGGTGTAGCATTTGATCGCTCACTTCACTCACTCGGGCGCATTACATCGCCTACGTGAAATCGTCTCAAACTGTAAAAGGAGTTCACCCCTACCACCTGAAAATGGAGCTCAATTGTGAAGATCCAGACCCTCTGTATGAAATGAGTACGAGGTAAGACCAGGCTACCTTTGACAATTTTTATTTCATTACTTTTGAAAACCCTTTGTAAATCGATCAGGCCAAACCGTATTAAAGATAATTAGACCAATGTAACAAAGATACTCCATCCACTACTGTAATTGTCATTCACCCCATTTAAGACCTGTTATACATTAAACTTTAATAATGTTGATGCTTAAGTGTGTGTGTGACCTCAGATTTTGAATAAATATTCACATTTGCATTTAAAGTTTGGATTTCTACGTGTTATTGTGCTTTGATTTCGTCAGTATAGTTAAACAATTCAAGATTTCATTCCTTCAGATATGTGTTAATAGATTTATATAAGACTTTCTTCCTGAATGTCCATATTACTCTGTCAAAGAACAGAGTTTGAGCGATAGTGTTCTAGGGTTTGTTAGGATCTGGTTCTTTTGTATCACGCGAGAACAGTTATTTGGATATGGCCAAAGCAGACACTGGAGATATAAGTCGTCTCAAAGAAAAGGCTTTTACTGCCATTGTTCCAGTTACAAAGAAGCAAAACCAGCTGGTGACTTCAGAGAAAGAGAAGAAGTCCAGATATTTTATCCTTTTATCCCAGTCTTGCTCCTCTGTGCTGAGAGGGTGACTGTCTATCTGTGAGTCAGTTGTTTGTGTCTATGTGTTTGCAGATTATCTGTACTTTACGTTATGTTCAGAATGGTCACGTTCAAACCTCCGTACGGAGCACGGTGCTTTACCAGCCCAGTGTCCGAGACGGGTCTGCAGCCAGATACACTTGCAGTGACCGCAGAGCGTGGCCTGTTCTTGGGCTTGAACTGCGCTAGCTTAGCTTAGCTTAGCACCCCTGCTAGCTTAGCTTAGCACTGCCGCTCCACTAAGCAGAGAAAAGTGGCGCACAAACACAAATAATAACGTAATGCGGAAATGATCGGCAGTAAAGTCATTGCTTGAGCGGTTAAAGTACTTGCTAAACAGTTAAATGACAGCCTTAGTACTAGTTTACCTTTGCACAGACACAAACTCAGATGAAACCTGTGGCATGATTAGCCCAGTAGCTCCCCTCTTCCTTGTCTCTCTCCTTTCTGGGAGATTGGCCTGGACATCGCCTGCTGTGTTACACAAGAAAATATTACCACGAAGAAGCTTTTAGAGCAAATTAAAAACCCCACACTTTCTTCAAATAGCCCACCCCTTTTGAAGCTAGCTTTAGCACTGCATGGCTTACTTTACAAAAATATGTATCCATATGTATATATATGGGCAAGACATGGCTTAGGGTGATATTGAACATATATTTTATTTGGCTAAAACACAAGTGAAAGATTGTTTCCTTACTTTAGCGCGATCCTCAGCAAAGAAACGTTCACTCCATTTGAAAACAAAACTGTTGAAATGTACCGTAGGACGGACTGATGTGGATCGTATTCTTACGCCAGTTTTGTCCAGATTGATTTTTACCAACAACATTTCTTAAGCTGTTACAGTAAGAGTTATTATTAAAAATAAGTATTCACTCTCAAAAAAGCTGAATATTATTTTATATTATTTTCTAGCACTATATGTGTGGCGCAGTAATATGGTTGTGGGGTTACAAGATCCGGTCTCTTTCCAAAACTTACCAAACTAAGTCAAGTTCATGTATTTAAATGTTACCCCAACACACCTCAAAGAGTTTTTCAACTTTGAACTTACTGACATAAGTTAAACATTTAAAACAATCATTGTCATGTGAAGACAAACTACACTCTTACGTTACAATAACAAAATGGGCATACGACTTTTAACAGTGTACCCTGTTTTGCAGACACATTTTGGAGTGCGTGCTGCTACTCTATAGAATATTCCAATGCTTGCAAAGAATGCAATTTCATTTTAAACCAGTTTATTTATCTAAAAAATGTATTTTATTGTTTTTGTAATGTTATAACTGACTTATATCAACTAACAATCTGACATTTTCAAACAATTTAAGATATTCGATCATTGACAAGCTTCAAAATCCTGCACTTTAAAGGTTTATTACAAGGACCCTGTGCATTGTGTTTTGGGAGTTTGCTCTGTTTATCACCTGCAAGAGCTGAATTCATTGTGGTCCACAACCATTGGACAGTGTGTTTCCCTGCCTTTATCATTGCAAAGGCGACCAGCGACTTCAATGTGAGGGACAGCAGTTGTGAATGTGTTTGCAAAGAGGATGAGGAAGCTGGCTAGCACACGTGTTCTGGTCAATACAATGTGCACTGTGCCTCTGGGCTACTCATTTGGCTATGTACCCCTATGTACCCCATTCACTTCCTTCGCTATCTGGACGGTAAAATTAGTGGCAAATCTGACAAATTAATTTAACTTTTTTACGCTTCCTTTCTCTCTTGACTTCATTCGCTCCGTGTTTGTGGGAAATATGGGGATACAGTACAAGCGCATAGATGCTTTCTCGGCACTGGGAGAAGCTGATGGGTAAAAGACAGGCTGAAGCTGAATAAGTGAGGAAGAATACATGAGTGCGCTCAGCGGCTCCGCAGACAGGTGCCTGGTCAGCCCTCTGTGCCTGTCCGCACAGCTGTGAGCTCCCTCAGCTCCACAACAGTCACCATCTTCCGGGAAGAGCTAAGCAGTTAATCTGTTTTTTTCTCCAGTGAACGTCCATTAGCCAGAACAATAAGGCATGTGTGGCTTAGCTACGAGTCTTGCCCGGATACCTCCTTGTTTGCCCCTTTTTTAAATTCCCTGTTGCGCCTCTTGTGACGCCTCCACTGTGCTGCAGGTGAGGAGGGCTTTTGATGCCTCTTCAGTGTTTCAGACGTAGACATTTATAGGTCTTAAATGTCTTCCTCATAAGATAGCGATTTGTTTACTTTTAATGAGCCACTTTCTTCAGGACCATTATGGACTCTCTGCAGCAAAAAAAATCCACCAAACCCCACAAAAACATGGCAAAAACGTACAAAAGCATCCAGTTAAACAATGTGGAACAGAAACGGCAAATGCAGTTAGCAAAAAAAGGCAGAAAATGCAAAATTCGGTGCAGCCCTGTGAGGCTCCTGTTTTGATATTGGGCTTTACAAATTACAATTGATTGATTGATTGATTGATTGATTGCGCGTCAGCTGTTTAGAGTGGCATGAGGAGGCAGTGCAATCCAAAACACACATTCAGGAAAAAAGGACAGATCATCTGAATTTGGAGCTACATAACCACTTCTATTACATCATAAAGACACAAGCGAAATGGAAACACCACCTGAAAAGAGGAGGAAAAGCTTCATGACAAGCTGCAGCTGTGGTTTGAAATGCCTTTCCCGAGCTCAGGCATTCAGATCAGAGGAATTATATGCTTCATTAAACGTATGAAAACATTGATGTGGACGCAACAAAAAACACACTGGATTACAAACATGTTTTAAACAGGATTTTATCATGATCACTGGACAGACTCGTACTACACACTCAAACTACACATATTTAAATAATATCCAGGAGAGGCAGGAGGGAGGAAAGCGGCGAGGTTTGTGTTAAGCGTTAAAGGAATAGGGAAAAGGGGAACTATATTGCAAGGCGTAGTAATATTACTACACCTTGCAATATAGTTCCCCTTTTTAGCCACCTAGAAAATCAACATGTTTAATTTTGTGTGACTATACTTGGATCGTGTTAAGGCTGTTGTAATCATATTTAAAAAGGGAAAGAGGTTGGCAACAGTCTGTTTATGTGACTGAGTGCATGCGTAAAGACCAGACAGCTACATGTCCACCCGTCTAAGCTAAGGTAAGAACATATCTCAGTATTTAAAAATGGTGGCCTATTCCTTTAAGTGTCAGAGAAATATAATAAAACTATTCCACTGTCACCAAAGCTCAAGCAAAGAATCGGGAAACAATTTTCATTCACATCTTAGTGCTTACCAGGAACGCTGCAGAGAGTTTATTAAAGAACCGCAGCAGTGGCGTCTCCTGAAGTGAACACAGCCACTGATTGCAAGCCTTTCAAGCAACCAAATAGAAGCGATAGCGTGATTAGTCCGGTTAGGTTCTGATTAGTCCTTTTTTTTGTCCTGGCATGTAGTTCTGGGTTTTATTGATATTATTATTATTCTGTTTTATGGTTCGATACGACAGATATTTGAGTAAGGTTTAGTAGACAAGTAGTACAGTTCAGGTAACGTTATTGAAAACGAAGTATTGGTATTGAAAAAAAACATGTATTGGTAATTGTCTGTCCCTCAGATCAAGTCCTTACAAAAAGTCTGGCTCTTCATAAAAAAAAGAAAAAAAAAGCTGCTAATATTTGGAGGCTCCAAACCTAGAATTCGCATGCAATAACAGCTAAATAAATAAATAAATTAATAGCAATTATAGATTTTGCCGTGTCTCCACATACCCAGGGTAGTTAGAAAACTCTAGCACCAGTGCTCTCTTGCTGTTTCCATGGTCCTTGCAGTGTCCAGGCGCTGTGTGCCAACTTTGCTCAGCCCCTGTTTGATTCTGGCTCGCTCTCAGAATCTTTATCATCCTGTTAGTGCCCAAGGCAAGGTGTTTGGCTCAAAAAAGAACTGGGCCCAGGAGAATAGATCGAATGAATGAACTCTTTCAGTCTTGTTTGCACACAATGCATGCATGATCTTTCATTACAACATGTGATGATTAGCCTTCACAGCTTCTTTGCACCTGAGGCTCAGTCAGATCCTACACATGACCTCCAACAGATTTTTTTCCACTTGAGTTTGAGACTATATTAACATTTTTTATAGCTTGAAATACCGTATGTTTATAGGTGTGAATGTACTTTTCTTATAATAAGTGAAACAGTCTGAAATAGCATCGCAAAGGTGTCCCAACAGATGTCCAAACATCTTTGCAACACCTTTGTTGTATAGGTGCAAGCTCTGAAGAACTCCAGCCTCTCGCACCCATCAGGTGGTCAGCCTGCCTTTTCTAATCAGACCCTCCTCCAAAAACACCAAAGGCAATTAGTCTAAAAGCTTAAGTTGACATTTAGCTGTGCGCCCTCCAGCCTTTTGTGTGAACCGTAGAATAGCTGACATTTGAAGCAGTCTCAGGTGGTTGAAGACTGTAATTTTACTCATACTGAGGTTTCCAACAGGCCACTGTCGTTTGCACTGCACAGGATACAATGAGGTCAAAGGTACGGCTCAGGGCATGGCCTGGACTCTATCATTACAATCGTGCTGTCGGTTTTAAAGTGGTGGATAGTGTCACTTCACATTGTTGTCTTAGAATTTATAGGATGTAAATATTCCATTTTGGTCTTTTCGATTACTATAGGTTTTTATCTTCTTACAGCTGTGTATTGCGTGTGTCTAAATGCTGAGTGAGTCTTGCATGGCATTCATTTGCTGTAGACTGACCAGCCCTTAGCCTTTTATACAATGACATTTTTGCAATTCTATTTACAAATATTGTATAATTTATTAAGTCACTTAATTAAGTGACTTACTTTTGACTCATTTCTGTTTTACATTACATCCAATTATTTTTTTCTGCAGGTTCTAGCAGCTTTCCTCAGGGTTGCAAAACTGACTGGATGTATCAAAGTGAATATCATATCAGCTAATAAATTATACATAATTATGCATGAATTTCTATTTTCTTTCCCGTGATTTAGTGCATATTGCATCTTATTGTACTGTAAATAGCATCACACAAAACGGAGTGCATCTCAACTTCTGCTCTTTAAAGTGGATAATCTCTAAGATTAGAAAATGAGGAGAGCAATTTCAAAAGTAAACAGTCAAGCCCCCTGCCCCTCCCTGTTCAATTGACCTGACAGGCGGCTTCTCAAGAACCCTTATCTGCTTGTCAAAGTTGTGGCATTCTGATTTGAGATCAGCAAAGGGGGGAACTTTAGAAACAAACAAAAAAATAGAACTTTATTGAACAGTAGAACAGTTATTGTAAAATGGGTTAATCTTTGGAAATTCAACTCAAAAGTAAAGACGAAGATGTTCGGTGAATTGTTAGGTACAATTGTTACTTTAAAATGAACATTTTTAATATGAACGAGGAAGCTTGTTGTTTGTAAAGAAAACCTATAAACCCTTTACAGTGCAGCAAATATCATCTAAAAAGAGACATTTGTGAGTTTGAGGTACATTTAATTTGCATATTTGTATTTATGGAGAAATTCTTCAACCCATTCAAAGCAATAAAACATCCTTGAAAAGGTTTAATACATGTTTAATGTGTTTACAACAGCATGTTGTATTCAACACTTGGCTCTGTCTCAGCAACGTCTGTCCTTGGAAAACTAAACACAGCACAGGAAGAACATTGGGCCTCATTCATGACACGTTCTTTTCAAGAATTTGTTCTGAAGGCCTTCTTACGAAGGTTTTTGCAATTTACAAATAATGATGCTCTTAGCTGAAAATGTTCCTCAAGAACAAATCCTAAGAACAGTCAGGAGGACTCTTACAAAAGCCTCTCCAGTTTTGTTCACGATCTTCTCCTGATGGAACCCAACATTCTGAGTCACTGTGGCAAAAAAAAAGAAGTTTAGATTGATGCATAATTGACCTTGTAGTGACCCAGCAGCTGTATGAGTGGCCATCACAGTGGTCTCTAGTACACTCCAAGATCAATTGTTTGGTAGGTCTTCACAAAAACAATGAATCCTAGAGACCACCGCACAAATATCATTTTTTTTTATGCATAAAAAGTTGCATAATGCACCTTTAAATAATTCCAGAATGTAAATATAATTATAATAAATTACTGATGCCTTTATTCAGAAATAAGTTGGTAATATCACTTGTGCTTTTATTAATGGCAAATAAAGTACCAGTGTTTTAATGCTAAATCTTTTCAATGCTGCTACATTAATATTATTCAATAAAGACGAGCAGCGGCCTCGATCTTACGACCTTGTGTTTTCAAAGGCGCGCGCTTTAGGGATTGACCCGTGGGTCCTGTACATTGTCTTTTGCAATGTACAGGTTATATCTAAAAACATTTAGTCATGTTGTTACAAAAAAACATTACAAAGTGAGAGCGAATTTGTGCGCCCAAAGATTTAGGTGGCTTCTTGAGTGCGTGGTGCCAATGACTGAGATTTTTTTTCTTTTGGGGTTATTAGTTTTGGATTTGTGTTTAGGCGGTGACATAAGTCCTCACATGCATGCGCTTCGGAATATAAAGTATTTTCCCCACTTAATACAGATTTTAATATGTTTCTTGACCTCTTAAAGGATCTGTATCATGCTATTTTAGCCATCCCAAAGTAAACTATAGGCATTTATATGATATATTGTACCTCTACCACTATGGAGTACTCATTTTTGTGATAAATTAAAGTATTTTCTGGGGGTATTTTGCAAACCCGGAAGACACGACGCATCGATTCAGTTAGCCCCGCTCCCTCTCTCCGAGCTAATCTGCCCATGCATTATTAGCAGCAAGAAATTTAACTATCACAGCAATAGGCTAAGTGAAGTGACTTCACAATGCAGTTAAAAGGAGTTGACATCTGCAACACAGCTTTATAAATGGCTAACACACAAGCTAATGCGCTCTGTCCTGGCCATTTCATCGGGTGTTTACGTTATGGGACTCGCGTTGGTTGTAAAAGTTAATCCACTTTGATTCTGGCGAAGGTTCACCAAACATCCATCAAGAGACAGTCACTGACAAACACCATTTTGGCTGATAGTCGCTGAAAAGAAATTCCAACTTCTGGCGAGTGGCCTCATCTTTAGGAGGGTTGAATAGGTCCTGTCCTCGTAGCCAAACACGTTTTATTTTCTCCGGGACATTATCGTTAGGTAAGAAAAAAATGACAGGTGTGTCCAGAGTAGGTTAGAAAGAGCTTCTTCTTCACAGCTTTCAGTGCAAACATGACATCTGTTAAGACACTCAGTTTGCTTTGTCCGCAGGGGCAGCGCTGACCTGATAGTGCTTTTTTTTTCTTTCTCTTTCTTTCTTTCTTTCTTTCTTACAACAGAAATAATGAAAAAGCGATTTTATAAATGAAAATCAGGCCGTAAGGCATCACATTACAGACGTCGGGCTCTTCCTGTTTGACACTATGATGTAAAATATGTCAGAGTGTCACAACTCAGTCGTTCCAGGAGAGGGCGGTGCAGCTGCTCAGAGAGCAGGATTCAGGAGGATTGTTTAGAACTGCGTGAATGAAGCCAAATAAACACTCTGGGGGTGTTTTTGATAAGGAGATAGCATAACAACATGGCTAAAAAATCCAAAAGGACGATTTCGCATGATATAGATCCTTTAACCTCCTGCCTGAATTGAGCACATTTTCTCCAGTTTGGCTTTATCCAAATCTAAAAGCTTAATGAAAAAAGCGCAAAGAGCAACAAAAATGTGCTGGAAAAGCAACAAAAACACGACTAAAGAGCGGTGAAAAAGCAACAAAAAAGCAAGGAAAAAAATGTGCTTAAAAAATGGGACTAAAAAAAGCAGCGACAACGCAACAAAAAATTCCAATCAGTTTTGTAGGTCATAGCTTTCAAATGTGGTGATACTGTGGCCTATAGGCAGTAAACATCAGTCGAGAAGATTTTAGATTTGGGTAAAGCCGAACTGGAGAAAATGTCCTTGGTTAAAGTGGGGGGTAAGAGGTTTTAAGAAGATGTTCATGAATGAGGCCCATTGTCTCTTTATGTTTCCGAAACCCATAACGTAGGTAAACATGAAAGACCCCACAAACGGACTTGTTACTTACATGGTGGTCTGAAATAAAGTTCATCACATAACTTCATATTCCCATAGAGTAAACATTTCATGCAATAGAATTAGGGTTCTCAAAGTCATTATAAATGTCTATGAACATATTTAGAGGATTCATTTTCCTTGTGACTGTACTCTAATTAAAGCCTTTCCTTCATAATTCTCTTATTTAAGGGGCCATCTGATTGTGCGGCCCATGAAGGGTGCAGCCAGCCCAGAGATAGCGGCGCATTGTGTCCTGTAATTAGTAGTTCTTTTGCATGTTAAAGTGAGTGGAGGTCCCAGTTGGCCTGGACACAGCCAATTAACTTCCTCCTTTTCTCCATTCTATGGCATCCTTCGCTTCTCAGGGAAATGTTTACCTTATATTACTCCTTGTTAAATTGCAGATGAAGGTTTCAGCCTTTCAATTGTACTGTGTTGTTTTAGATTTGAGGATGTTTTGGCTTCGTCAGCAACTAATCATGTGGAAGTAGGCTCAACTTTTCACTGTTTTAGTAGGGAGGAGTTTACCTTGTCATTGGCTCTACCTACTGCTAGAGATGATTAGTTAATGACAAAGGCTCTTGTGGTGAGAGGCAACACATCCTCCTATCTAAAACAACCCAGCACACAGGATTGATGATGAAATCTTAAAACTTGAGACCTATTACCTTAATCTCAACAGGAGTTGTAACGTTTGCTATAATGGTAAACCTCACTTTGCCTGCACATATATGAGCTCTTAGGGCAGAAAACCCTTAAACACCACTTATTGGCACTGCTTGGGGTCTAGTGGATAAAACTGATCATAGGTTCGAATCATGACTTTGACAATTTGCTGAGTATCTTTCCCCGATTTTGCCCCCTCTGAACTGTCCTTTCCAATAAACCTCATGGGCAAAAAATCGACTCATATTTTGGGTTTTATTTGGGCT
The DNA here is from genome assembly GCF_951799975.1 of Gobius niger. Classification (NCBI taxonomy): domain Eukaryota; kingdom Metazoa; phylum Chordata; class Actinopteri; order Gobiiformes; family Gobiidae; genus Gobius; species Gobius niger. The sequence goes on along the minus strand of NC_136854.1, from coordinate 21,180,718 downwards.
TTTGCGATGAATGTATGTGTTTTTGAAAATACAAATAACCACAGCAGCAGAGAACGTGCAAATGTTCAAGAAAGAAAATGGCCATCAAAAGGATCAGAGCACGATTGGTGAAGATGTCCAGACTATAAAACACAGAGGAACATAATTCTCTGTGTGATGTGTGCACCAAAGTGTGGGCTGGCGTTTCAGAGAGGAGGAAAACGGACAGTATATGTAGGAATAATGTGTGCAAATGCAACAAAGCATCTCTCCAAATTTGTGGTGAAGCCTTATTGCTACGCCCCATGAGCCATTGCGTGAATTATGGGTGCTATTTCCAGTATGACCCGGAACCACTGTTTGTTTGCATGGAAATCGTTCACACTAATCCACTTTTTTATGAGCGTTAGCGACGCAAACTATGTGGGAACACGAGCTGTCACCACTGAAACTAAAGTACGAGCCATGACTAGCTGCTCGCGATTAACTTATGGCTGAAAGGAAAGGACTTTAATTGTAAAGCGCCTTTCACAGTTATAGCCACAAAACGCTTTACATGGGACTATTTACAGTCAAAGCTCTCGATTTACCAATAGATCTATGTTCCGACCTATATGGGTATCGTTTAGGATTTATCGATACTACTAGTCTCAGCAATGCTCCTTAACGATCCCGGAATTTAACGGTGCTTTAAAAGGCAAAACAATAGTTATGTAGCCCATATAGAGGGAGAGGCTACTATAGTATATATATATAGGGCTCTCCGAACATCCAGGGAGATTCCCGGATGTGTAGAAGAAAACAATCACTATACTGTATTAGAGTGTGATTGTGCCTGTGAAATTCAAAACATAGGTATGTATTTTACTGGTGCGCAGAATGAACAGTGCATCAACATCCCTGTGTTCAAAGAACAAAACCATAAAAACATGACTTTCACACAAAAACATAATAATGAATATTTATTATGCACATTCCACAACCACTGATGTAGACCAATTAAGTCCATTTCTGTTAATATCGGACTTTTGCCTTAATAAGCAGGTTATCATGGTAACCTGCCCTCAATGGGCAAGGGGAAAGACCAAAGAGGAGCAACATGTCCAGAGAGCCCTCTGAGGCTGTGGCTATCCTAATTGGTCTTTCACTAAAGCACAAAGGGGAAGAAGACCAAAAGATCAGGACAGACAGACTACAGAGCCCAAAAGAAAGGGAGTCTCCATGCGTATAGCTGCAGGCTCAGATAATTTTTAGACAACACAGAATTCCAGTGTACCACAAACCAGTGAACAGACTGAGACAAAAATTAATTCATGCCAAAGACAAATCCCCGAACCACAAACAAAGAAATGTGGTTTATTCTATGTGTTGCAAAGAAGAGGAATGGAAAGAGCACTTTTTTGGATAAACCAAACAAGTGTTACAGAAGAGGCTTTATCAACACCGCAGGGAAAGCACAAGCAGCCCTCAGTCTGCTGTTTACCTCCACCTCCAAGCCACACACCACTCCTTTGAGGACAGAGAGGTTCATATTTTAGCTAAAGAAAATGTTGGTTTGAAAGAGGAGTCAAAGAAGCAATTTTTGTAAAGAAGGAGAATCCATCCGTGAACAGGAATGTTGGACTCAGATTTCACTTGTCTTCACTGTACAGTAGCTTCTTGTGGCCCAGGCCTGGAGAGCGTTTTCATGTTAATGAGGCTGCAACTCAGCCCAGGACAAATCAATAGGCAGTCCTGGCGCAATAAGTGCAGGACAGACTCCCGTGGCCAATGGTGATGCCTTGTAGAGCAACATTTTTCCTCCAACCAGACTCCGAGGGCAAGGGAGAGGGGTGGTGGGGGAGTGGGGGTGAACACTTTCTGTTGTTTGGGTCACGCAATTACTGCTTAGTGCAGACTAGCGCCTACTTTGTAGATTAGGGCACACAACCCCCCAACAATTTTCTATTAACAAACCACACACGCCTTCTTTTGCTAGCCTTTAGCCAAAGACTCACTTTGTTTACCTCGTACGATCATGTATATAGTACGTCACGTTGTTGAGTCTTCATAAGTTTGTAGATATGGCATCGTGCACATGTTTGACGCGTACACGTGTTGTAAAGCTTTACAGTGTGATGTAAAGAGGAAAAGTGAAGGTTGCCATCGATGAGCACGCTCCGAGTTTTGCTTGTCGTGAAGTACGACTCAGTTGACCTCTTTTTAGAATAAGAGACTCCCTCTCGCTAGTGGTCCAGCCACATAGCGCAAAAGCACCGCCACATGCAAGATAGCGTCTGTCCCACATTGCGTTTTGAGTTGCGATCTCCTTGCGGCAGGCGGAAAATCTGGCCCATTATCTCTAAAATAATAATTAGTTACAAATTGCTACAGTATGAAATGTGAAAAACCAAAGATTGCATGTCAATTTGTGAGGCTGATTCTGCAAATGATTTCCCATGGCACAGGTTTATGGCACAGGCACAAGCTGCTCATTCCAGTAATGACCAACTGTGCCCACTAAACAGTGTGTTACAGTGCACAGTTGGTACTAATGTACGTTTAACGGGTGAAAACAGCATGAATCAATGGGGTACCTGTTTAACTGGGATAATGTCATGTGTTTAATGAACTATTTTACTAACAAAAACAATATTGTGCAACTATGATTAAATTGAATTATTGTAATTGTGAAAAATCTGTCATAAATACATTTGGTCATAATTTCCCCAATTTTGTTCCGCTTTTGGCCCAACTTGTAGAACTATTTTCATATCTAGCGTTTTTTAAGCTTATGTCGGTTGTTGAAAAATGACCATTTGATAATGTCTCGGTTTAGTGCTTTCCTAAATACCTAAAGTGCTTTACGTTGCATTATTCATTCGGTAATGTGCCGTAGCATATTGAGAGACACATCCACGATACCTTTACCTGAAATCTTGCTCTTACGATCTTCCTTTTATTTTTCAGCACTTTAAGTGTATAGCTGCCCCTCTTCAGATTAAAACCTTTTCAGAAAACAAACTTCAAAATGGGGGTCTTTATGTAAAATGATGGACTTACGAATCCCAACAGTGAGTCATTTTAATAAAGCCTTTGATGTGGCCTCAAAAAGTATCTCTCTGTCATTTTCTTTAGTCATTATGTGTGTCATTTGAGGGCAGTAATGGGCAGTATTTGAATGCCTACATTGTCAACAGCACATGGCGGATCTGTCCGCCTCACTGTTTAGCATTTCAAGGTGAGAATGATTTAGTTCGGTCCTTGGTGACTAACAATTTCAGTCTCGCCTGCCTACAACCATCTCTGTCTTACCGAGGAAGCTTTGTCTAAAATACCCCAAACGGCAACACAAAATCATCATTGTTTTTTATTTTTTCAGACATATTATACTTAAAGAGATGCAAGATGCAAGTTGATCATGTTTATATTCACCACTGCCACCTCAGGCGATACGCGTAACTGCACAGGAAGTTAATAGCCTGATAAACCACACCCACTTCTTTCTGCACAAAAGAAGATGGGTCTGGCCATACAAGGCAAGCAAGTTGCTGATTGGCGGCTAAGGCCTGGCCGAACCAATCAACCGTCACAGAGAAATGACAAGGCTACGTCACTCGCTGCACTACTATGTTGTTAGTTCAATTAACATTAACATTAGCCAAACTAATCATGGAAGTAGCCGAGGATTTTGCCTTTGTATTCTCCGAGTGAGTTTATATTCACTTCATATTTGAATTTGAATCATATGTGAATTGGACTACAGCTGTCGTCATGTCCGCTCATTACTAATTGGTTTATTTCACTGACAATCTGTGCACGTTAGGCCCGCCCGTTCAAACTGCTTCAGTTGCTCCGTGACCAGACTAATTCCCTGGAATGGACAGGGAATAGTATGGCAGAGCCAGGCAAGGAAGTTAAAGCTTGAGCACAGATGGGTCTGACCCAAAGCAAACTGCCAAACTGGTTACAAAGTGGCTTAAAGGGATATTTCAGGATTTTTGAAATAGGGCTTCATTTCCTATTTATCCAGAGTGTTGCTGATACCCAGAGATATTTTTTTTGTAATTCATGCAGTTCTTATGTTTGAAGAGTTTCGTGGCGTTAGGCCAAAGCAAGGCTAGCACATTTCTACGATGTCAGCTAGCCTGCATTAAAAACAGTCTGACCCGCTCCACAGAGCACCTGAGGCAAATCACTTATAATGCTAGACTAACCATATAAATGTTTGTGTCGATAGAATAATTTTTTGAATATAACTGACCTTGCATCACATGAATGATCGCATTTTTAGGGACTATTTTCTAGCAGATCCCTTCGCCGCTGCGTAGCTTATACAAACACGAAGCAGATGCTGCTCAAATATAAGATATTTTAAATGCAAAATGGTTAAAATTATTACAAAAAATGTCAACAATCCTGAAATATCCCTTTAAGGATAACAAAGTCAATGTTTTGAAGTGGTCATCACAAAGTCCTGATATCAATCCAGTTGAAAATGTATGGGCAGAGCTGAAAAGGCATGTGCACACTACAAATGTGGCTCAGTCACACCAGTTCTGTTTGGACAAATGGACCAAAACTCCTGCCCACTATTGTGAGAAGCTTGTGGAAGGAAGTCCAGAACATTTGACCCAAGTTATGCAGTTTAAACGCAATTCAACAAAATATTAATGTAATTATGTAAACCTTTGGTTTTATAAAAAGTTATAAAACAACGGGTAGTAGACCATTCTATCTCTCATTCTTCTGGAATTTGACAAATAGAAATAATTTTAAAATTCTAAATGACCTAAAAAAAAAGAAGTTAATCTGGTTTCATGTCAGGCAGTGAGAAAAAATACAAATGTGTCTTTTTGTGTAGTGTAAACATATGGTTCTCACTGTATATAAAACTGGCATTTTGAAACACGTACATTTTTTGGTATCTAATGCCACCTGGAGTGCTCTTTTGTTTCATTCGTGCATGTTTCTCAAAATGTTTCCATTCTATACGAATGTCCACATTCATGATGTTACTCATCATTTTTAAAGTCCAAACATCATCCTAAAATTTGTTGCTATATTATTTATGTTATCTGTGCGACACAGACATTTGCAATGTTGCAAGCATTGTTTTAGTGTGTTGTACATGGTTTTCTCATCTCAATGTGTAAAATATAGACACGGCGCACCAAGTTTCGTTTTAATTAAAAAACAAAACAAAAAAAGGTGTCCAAATTAGGTTAAAAAGCCTGAATGATCAATTATGTAGGATCCCAAAAAGAAATCCTGGAGCACTGAGCCATGGGTTGATGCTCAGAGCCTTGAGGTCTACTACCTCCAGGACCTGAGCTGGGGGCAGAATAGACTTGGTGTGAACCTATTATACTTATTTGGGGATTTTTATATGTAACCTTTTCCAATTATTTCATGTGCTTCCAGTGTGAAAGCCTACAGTGTCAATGCGGCACAAAACTTTGTTTGTGCACTTTAAACCGGAGGAAGGGAGTTGCCATCGGAGCACATTAATGCACATTGTTGATTCAAATCGATGCAGGGCACTTTTAGTTTTAGCACAGTGAGCACTCTTCTTGAGCCCGGAGCTTCACGCTGCTCTATAAATAGGAGGCTTACAGGCAGCACTTTTAACAGTAAAACCACTTTGTGAGTGGCAAATGTCACTGCAGGAGACAAGCAAATCGCTTCAAGGAAATTATTGTTTGTAAAGACACACAAACCAAGTGTTGCTGTTAACTTTTCGTAACCCATGAGAAGAGTGTGTGATGTTCTGCAACCATTGCTTGAAAAGGGTCACGGTTGTAACGGAATTCATAAAAGCTCATAAGTAAAGTAGTTTACAAGTAAATCAGCAAATCCTTGCAGCCACCTTGTCTTTCCTCACTTTTAAGCGAATGAGTCTCCTGCCCATGTATACGTAGGTATGAAAATCACACATCAGCATTTTGGCACAAAGCGCTTATGTGGCAGAAGCAGGGCTGTGAGCGGGCCTCGGGACTGACAGCGGTTGAATTAGAGAGTGATTAGAGGTGAATTCTAATCCACACTCCCATGCGTCTGCCTGTCACTTGTAGGATGGGGCATTTGCAAACTAACAAGAGCCCTGTCAGATGGGATGCAGCATATTGTCCCATAGCCAAAGCCTCTCCTGGTCTTACGGCTGGACAATTGCCTAAATCAAGGCGGGAAACGTTAGGAGGCACTTTGTGAAAGAGGTAGTCAAAGATAAAGAGAGGAGTGGAAAAAGTTCAGCACTTCTCTTTCTGGACCTGATTTGACCTTTGGTTCTCTTCCACTGCTTGGTCTTACTCATATTGCATTCAAATAAAGATTTTAGCATTGTAACTCAAAATGAATAAAACAAAAATACTGTGTTGCACGATCTGTAGCAATTTGATCATGAATATCATTTTTATTGTCAAGGTTATCACATTGCAAAATCTGCAATTATTTCAGTCAAATGGGTAACACAACTCTGCAAACTCTGTTAGAGATGTGCTGGTCAGCTTTATGTCTGACCTGGCCCAACCTGACCCAATGAAAATCAACCCCACCCAACCAACCATATAATCAACCCCACCCAACCAACCCTATAACAGCTCTGCAGCTGCTGTCACTGAAGTTTACTGGCACTTGTTGTTTTGTTAGTGAGAAATTGTGGACACCTTTGAAATTGCCCATGGACTTATCAGGAAACAAGGGGCAGAAACTATGACTTTACTTTTACCACAGCATGGACAACTCCTTGGGCCCGATCTTGTGTTTCTAAACGCAGACTATAGCGTAACATTGTGCACTTAGTAGGAGCGCACTTTGAGATCTTGCCACTCCAGACTTAGCGCATTTAAGAAGGAAGTACGTGGGGTGGAGAACGCAAACATGGTTTAGCTCACAATGGGGTTAAAGGAATAGGCCACCGTTTTTACATACTGAGACATGTTCTTACCTAACCTTAACTGAGTTAATATATACCCGTCTGGTCTTTGTCCGTGCGCTCTGTCACGCAAACGGAGCACATACGCAGCCTCTCCCACATGTCATATAGCTCCAAAAAAGCTCATGATAGAAGCTACCAAGCTCTTCCACGTGTTCCCTATTTAAATAAAGTTACGTGAAGTATTTTCATGCAAAGTATATTCACAGAGAAATGTAACATGTCGATTTTATAAGCAGATAAAAAGGGGGACTATATTGTGAGGCGTAATGATACGAGGAGCAAAACGTCCGCGCAGTAACTCCTAAAGACTTCCCCCGCTCACTTCCGTCAATAGAAGCTGTGTGACTTGTAGAGAGCCTTTTACAGAAAGCAGAAAATATATTTTCGGAAAGTGCTGCGCATTCCTACCTCATGGTAGAGGTCCTGAGTCCTGTGTCGTCGTCCGGGGTGAGTTGGAAATCTGTGAAACATTACTACACTATATACTTTCTGCTTGTTATCACAGCCCAGCACGATGCACGTAAAAGGCATTGTTCACAAGTTATCGACGCTTCTTCAACTGTTCTCTGCTGGCTCTCTACAAGTCACGCAGCTTCTATTGACGGAAGTGAGTGGGGGGAAGTCTTTAGGAGTTACTGCGCGGACCTTTTGCTCCTCGTATCATTACGCCTCACAATATAGTACCCCTTTTTATCTGATTATAAAATCGACATGTTACATTTCTGTGTAAATATACTTTGCATGAAAACACTTCACGTAACTTTATTTAAATAGGGAACACGTGGAAGAGCTTGGTAGCTTCTATCGTGAGCATTTTTGGAGCTATATGACATGTGGGAGAGGCTGCGTATGTGCTCCGTTTGCGTGACAGAGCGCACGGACAAAGACCAGACGGGGATATATTAACTCGACTAAGGTTAGGTAAGAACATATCTCAGTATGTAAAAACGGTGGCCTATTCCTTTAATAAAGTTTTTAGTTTGACCTGTGAGAGCCTATAATGCTTAAAGAAGAACACAAGGCTGCGCGATTTAACAAGGAAATGTCCCTTGAATTATCATTTTAATACTCTAATACTCTTATCGGGTAGGTATTTCCCTATTTAAATATGGTTACGTGAGTTCGCATTGACGGTAGTAAGTCAGACCTGTTCCCGGTGCGTGTTGGTCTCCGCCAGGGCTGCCCTTTGTCACCGGTTCTGTTCATTACTTTTATGGACAGAATTTTTAGGCGCAGCCAGGGGCCGGAGGGTGTCCGGTTTGGGAGCCTCAGGATCTCATCTCTGCTGTTTGCGGATGATGTTGTTCTGTTGGCTTCAACAAACCAGGACCTTCAGCACGCTCTGGGGCGGTTTGCAGCCGAGTGTGTAGCGGCCGGGATGAGGATCAGCACCTCCAAATCCGAGGCCATGGTTCTCCACCGGAAAAAGGTGGCTTCCCCTCTTCAGGTCGGTGGGGAGTCCTTACCTCAAGTGGAGGAGTTCAAGTATCTCGGGGTCTTGTTCACGAGTGAGGGGCGGATGGAGCGTGAGATCGACAGACGGATCGGTGCTGCGTCAGCAGTGATGCGGTCGCTGTATCGGTCTGTCGTGGTGAAGAGGGAGCTGAGTCGGTGGGCAAAGCTCTCGATTTACCGATCGATCTACGTTCCCACTCTCACCTATGGTCATGAGATTTGGGTCATGACCGAAAGGACAAGATCGCGAATACAAGCGGCCGAAATGAGTTTCCTTCGCAGGGTGGCTGGGCGCACCCTCCGAGATCGGGTGAGGAGCTCAGTTACCCGGGAGGAGCTCGGAGTAGAGTAGAGCTGAGGTGGCTCGGGCATCTGTTCCGGATGCCTCCTGGTCGCCTCCCGCGGGAGGTGTTCCAGGCATGTCCTAGTGGGACAAGGCCTCGTGGAAGACCCAGGACACGGTGGTGGGACTATGTCTCCGAGCTGGCCTGGTGTCGCCTCGGGGTCCCCCCAGAACAGCTGGAGGAGGTGTGTGTGGATCGGGAAGTTTGGGCATCTCTGCTGAGACTGCTGCCCCCGCGACCCGGCCCCGGATAAAGCGGAAGAAAATGGATGGATGGATGGATGGATGGAGTAGTTACACAATCCAGGTATAGTTACACAAAATTAAACGTTTTAAGCGGGTACTATATTGTGAGGCGTAATAACACCTTAGGAGCCCTTCAACGTCCACGCAGTATTACTGAAGTGCTCCAAGGGCTCCAAATGCTAAAAACATCAACAGGTAAGAACATTCTCAGTATGGAAAAATGGAAAATGGAACATTTTTTACCCTTAAAGAGCTGCCCAATTTGGGCCTTTGGATTCCCCCTTTGAAATTTAAGGGTACAAAATCCGAATTCGCCCCCCCCACCCCCGAATATTGACGGGAATTTCGCACACTGTACGGAAGTGTTAAGTAAGAGCAAATGATGCAATCAACCTGCGATTGATCCATAATTTAGTCAATATTTTGATTAATCGATATTGAAAGCGTCAGCTTTGACAGCCCCAAATAGCAATTCTAATGTTGATTTATTCACAATTACGTTTTTTTTTCTTTTACACCAGATGTTTGTGTCTTTTTTTTAAATCTTTTTTTGATTGGTTCTTATGACATTATCCACTCAGAAAGCAGATTGAGCTCTCAGCTCATTTTGCTAAAAGTTTTGAAATAAACATCAGCCATATTCTCAGCACCTGTCCCCAATCAAGTCAGTGCTGGTGAGCCTTCAAAGCTGAGAGACTAAATGCTAGAGGTTATTTCAAATAAAGAAGAGCATGTTCACTCATGGTCAGACTTCCACCTGTCTTCATCTGCTGCTCAAAGCCCAAGGAGGACACGACGTGTGTTGCAGTGTAAAAGATATGTGCGTCCAACACCTACGTACTGCCATTTCGATGTGGTGTAAACAGCCCCTAATTGTACGAGCACATCCTATAAATATTATCTTTAATACTGTGTTTTTGACTTGCACAGAATAAATGTGCAGACACTGTTGGTAGGTAATTTAGTTCCAGTGACTTGACACGAGTAAGTGTTGGGTAACTTTTATTCTGTTTTCTTCTTCTCCATTAAGCCTTTGTTGCATTACTGGTGACAGACTGTTTGTTTCAAGGTACAGCGTGCTGTGCTGCCACACTCTTCACTGTGTAAAGTTAACATTTGTTCTGTGAGCCTTTTCAGTTAATATTCTGTTATTAAACCCAAAAAGACAAAAAGTTCAGTGACAGGGGTTTATTGCACAGTGTGCTCCCCATACATGACCACATTCAGCTCTGTGGATGGGATACATCAATCTTCCCTTCGCCTGTCAGTTTAACCGTGCAGATTATCTTGAAAACAGCAGTGTCTTACAAAGACATCCATCCAAAAAACAACTCAAATGATAAATCAATGAATTTATTGGTCCTAATCAACCTTTGGACTTTTAATTAATATTCTCATCAATAACAATAAAAAGTGTCCTTGCACCTCCCGGGAACAAAGTCTATTCAACAGAAGTATCCATGGCAACCAAACCCATACAAGTGCTTTTAAGAAGCCATTACTGTAATGGGTTGTTGGCGGTGTCCATCAACCCATTATCCCTGCAATTATATGATCATTTTAAAGCTACTCAAAAATCATTATTCTGGATGTCTAAGTTCTTCTATCAGTCTGTATTGCCATGGCACTAGTGACACTCTCTCACACCTCTGCTCGATGCACTAGGCTGGACAGCTTTAGACAGCTGCATGTCGTGATCTACTTTTGCAAAAAACCTGATCGGTGCTGGACATACTCAATTCCTTCACTTACAGATACAGAGGAAAAAAATACATATTTAAGTAATAGGGAAATTCTACTTAAGGTAGAAACGAAAAAAAGAGTTACACTTGATAATGTGGCCATACCGCCTTTGCCATGCCCGATCCCGTCAGACCTCGGAAGCTAAGCAGGGAAGGGCCTGGCAGGACTTGGATGGGAGACCGTTTGGGAACACCAGGAAGCCTGGCGAATGTAGTGAGTTTGGGAGTGGTTGGTGGTGGTGGCTGATGTGCGCAGACTGGGTGCCTCGCTTATCATCACCGAGTATGGAATGAATGAATAATGCACACAAATTGTAAAGCGACTTTGAGCGTCTGGAAAGGCGTTATATAAGACTAATGCATTATTATTATTATTATTATTATTATTATTATTATTATTATTATTATTATTATTATTATTATTATTATTAGTGTACAAAAGTTTAAAATTATGATTATGATTATGATTATAATCATTAGCCTATTATAATAATAAGCGGCCAAGCTCTCTGCATCACAACTTCCAAATGCTCCACTTTTGGGAGTGGGAATTCAGAGAGAGTTGAATTTGTTACCTTGCCATGGGATCCCCCACTGCCTGGATTTCCCTTTGTGACTTTAATGAGACCAATAACTTAATTCTTTGATAAACCTTCCTGCTCAGAGCAATTACTATGTGCTGAGGTGGCTTGTTTCATCTCTGAGGTGAGAACAGCAATTCCCGTCACCCGACTAGCTGTCATCAATCAGCGGAGGGGAGATGTCTGCTCGTGTCCTCAGAAAATGTCCTGCAGCGGTGAAACAAGGATGATGGCAGCAAAGTTTAATCAAATGTATCCTTCACATGGCCAGCCCTTCTGTAAGTGACATCAGAACACACTGTAGAGATGTTTTAATTCCCAGGCGAATGGAAGCAGCGCGTGGTCAATGGGCCAAGCTGTCCTTCATGGATGAAGTTGGAGGACTTTGGTGTTGTGTTATGCAGTGAGAGAGTAATTGAAAATCTACTGGCCCCCACCAATTTATTCCATCCATCCATTTTCTTCCACTTTTCCGTTGCCAGGTCACATTGCACTAGCCCCTATGGCTCCTCCTGCAGGTGGTGGTGGTCTGAACCGCTCTTTGTCTGACCGTCACTTTGGACCTGTTTGTGGGAGACCCAGGGGCACAAAGCCCCGACAACAGAGCTCCCAGGATCATTCAGGTGCTCAAACCCCCCCAACCACGTGAAGGTGGAGGTTCCAGGAGGGAGAACCACCACCCATTTAATTGGTTTTGAAGAACAATTAACATTTACAGTGGTTGGTACAGACTCAACATTTGTCTGGTAACACTTAAATATCTCTAAATCATCTTGTGTTTACACAATACGGTAAATTTGCTCACACTACAAATTGTAGTTTTGGTTTTAAAGTGAACTTGCTTGATTAACAACAATAGATTGATTGTTTGATTGAACCGTTTTTAATTACAGGGTTATCTCTATTCTGAAACGCTTTTGAAACGCTGATACTGATGATACTGACATCTTATCTAAAATGACAACTTAATTCAAATGAAAATGATCTGACATTAATTTAATTTAGCCGTCAGTTGTCGACTAGAGCTCCCAATAAAACCTCCATTGTTGTGTTTTTGCCCATGTCAATTTGTTGTTTAGAAAAATAATGATCATATATATATATTTTTTTTTACTAATATTTGATCAAAAGTGAATCTTGAACGTCGAACAAAAGTAATGCAAATCCATTACAAACTTTGTGAATTAATCTTCAGATGAATTGTTTGATGTGTAATCATTTAGCAAATTGGTTTAAAGATGAGTGATCCATTGAAAACGTCTATGGGAATTTTTTTTATGTAACTAATTTATTTCCTTTTTCTTCCCCTTTTTGACGGTATCTTGTTTAAACCTGTACAATGAATGGCACTCAAGCCGAGCCGTCTCACCATGACAAACAGCAGCACTCCAGGGGGTAAACACATGATCAAAAATATAATGTTTGTTTACTTAAAATTAAAAAAAGCATGCATTTTGAAGAGGAGCAAGTGTTTCTCCTGTTTTGCAGAATGCTGTGTTTTTAATTTGTATTTTGCCAACTCATCTCCCGCTGGTAATAAAACATGACACGTTTTCCCCACAGAGGGACCATGTTCACACTCTGAAAATGAACATTAATAATTTCAGGTGCTCTGCGCTTTGCACAAACATAATCACGAAGCTGGAAAGTTGTCATCTTCATATGTAAATAAGCTAAAAAATGCATTTTAAAGTGTGGTTTGGTGATGCATTTTCTGTCAAGTGGGTTTCTGATATTTGAACTGGGAAAAAATATGTGTTTATGTAAATAACTTTAACATGTAGGTTATTTCATGTACTGATTGCAATTTCTATTTGGAGACAAAAAATGCAGAATGTTCCAAAAGCAGCGCTGCAGTTAACTCACGTGTGGAGCAGCTTAAGCCCATGTATTGGCCAAAGCGTTTCATTTATTTGGCACAAATAACAACTAGAATGTTCTATTCAAGAAAAAAGAAAAATACAATATCCACTTCCAAAATGGCCGCCAGTTTTTAAGATGCCCGCCTCGTCAAATGCAAAAAAACAAAAAAAAACAAAAGTTATTTGAAGTCCATCCATCCATCCATCCATTTTCTTCCGCTTTATCCGGGGCCGGGTCGCGGGGGCAGCAGTCTCAGCAGAGATGCCCAAACTTCCCGATCCCCACACACTTCCTCCAGCTGTTCTGGGGGGACCCCGAGGCGACACCAGGCCAGCTCGGAGACATAGTCCCACCACCGTGTCCTGGGCCTTCCCCGAGGCCTTGTCCCACTAGGACATGCCTGGAACACCTCCCGCGGGAGGCGACCAGGAGGCATCCGAAACAGATGCCCGAGCCACCTCAGCTGGCTCCTTTCGACGTGGAGGAGCAGCGACTCTACTCCGAGCTCCTCCCGGGTAACTGAGCTCCTCACCCGATCTCGGAGGGTGCGCCCAGCCACCCTGCGAAGGAAACTCATTTCGGCCGCTTGTATTCGCGATCTTGTCCTTTCGGTCATGACCCAAATCTCATGACCATAGGTGAGGGTGGGAACGTAGATCGATCGGTAAATCGAGAGCTTTGCCCTCCGACTCAGCTCCCTCTTCACCACGACAGACCGATACAGCGACCGCATCACTGCTGACACCGCACCGATCCGTCTGTCGATCTCACGCTCCATCCGTCCCTCACTCGTGAACAAGACCCCGAGATACTTGAACTCCTCCACTTTGAAGTAGAACTTGAATAAAATGTGAGCGCAACCACCTGTGCTTGAACACCAGTAAGACGAAGGAGATGGTGATCGACTTGGGGAAGAAGACACTACCGCACACAGTGAACATCCAGGGAGTGGACCATTTCTGAGTGTTCGCCTCAACAATAAACTGGACTGGTCCTACAACACCAACGCCCTGTACAAGAAGGGCCAAAGTCGACTCGCCTCCACCTCATGAGGAGACTGAGGTCCTCTGCTCAGGACTTTTCATGACTCTGTGGTAGCCTCGGCTCTCCACTACGCTGCCGTGTGCTGGGCCCCGGGGAGCACAGAGCGGGACAAGAACAGAGCAAGAAGGAGAGTTACCAAAAGGCCTTCATCCCCACTGCTGTCAGACTGTACAACACTCCTCTAAAGTATCTCATGTGCAATAACCACTATATGCAAAACTACGTGCAATGTTCCCTGTATCAGCACCACTTAATCGACAACCTGCTCTACGACTGTAAACATCGCACTGCCATGCTGACTTTGATATTCTACTTTTTTTATAGTCTGTTCCAAAAAAAATATATATATATTATTGTTGATATTTCTGCCCTTTTAAGCTTTTTGTAATTACTCATTGTACATAAGTTACCTCTATTTACTATTTTACTGTTGGCATATTTCCTGTCTATTTTGCACACCCTTAGAGTTTTTGTTGAGAGCCGAATGTAACAAGTGAATTTCTCCATTGTGAGATCAATAAAGGATTTTATTTCTTATCTTAAATGATCCAAACATCAAAATGAATGTATTCTGACTGGAAGTACTCAACGGTGGCAACTCCATTCCAATTTGGCCTCCGGTTTTCGGAAGCTGTCTGATCATCAATATTGCCCTGATATGGTTTGCACATTTTTATAAGCGTGATAAATGCACCACCAGGCACACTGTGGGGTGTGGGGTTCAGTGTTAGCTTGAAGTGTAGCTGTAGCTGTAGCCGTAGTTTACTAACTATTGTAGTAGTTTATAGTATACTTTAGTGTCCCAAATGCTATAGTCCCTGCACATACAGCAATAGGAAGTTAAGTTTGTTATAGTATGCAGTTAGATGGCTGCACCTGAATCGACAAGATGTGTCAGCGACCTTTTATGGTGAGGACAAATTTGTTGCAATGATTGGCGGTCTCCGCGATCATTCAGATCACTTGGGACTCTACTTCAGGGTAGTGGGTAGACAGGTGCTCTTGTGTCTGGCAGTCTGATTGCCGCTTTTGCCAAACTCAAACGGATCTATCATATTTGTTTGTCACGTGTTGTTCACAGACAGTGCACCGGAGAGCCGAGAGCTTTTTTCTAATCAGCGGTAAGTTACCAAGAAGTAGGTGATTTTGACAGTAGGTGACTTTTGTAATTCATTATAATGTTCTAATATTAAAGCGAAGGTTATTGTCGGCCCGGCTTTCTCTGATTGGTGTACTCGGCCTCAAGCGTCACAAGAACATGCCACAAGAACATGCCACATACACCAAGTTACAACCTGCTGTCTCCAAAAGGAAGTATATGAGCTCTACTGTGCAGAAGAAAATGAAGGAGCCCTGAATTTCTATGACAGTACACAGTTTCAGGTGTGGCCTGGATTTTCAATCCAGTTAGCCATGTCAACTTTTCTAACCTTTTTGAGTGCTTCAGGTTTTTGCTTTTTCATCTGTTAAGAATGATCCCTGCACTGAAGAGCACCAAAAGGAAATGATTTTGAAACTATAAACTACAAACTATAAAAAAAGACTTTATATGCAAGCAGCACTCTTACAAATCAAGTATCTACGTATAATTGTGGTACAGTCATCGACTTATTAGCTCAGTCTAACCCACTGTCAATAGCTTGTCTGTCCTGTGAGCTTCATATTGGTATAACACATTTGGAAAGAGTGCAATATCTGCACTTTAAGGCTGTATAGGGAGAGAACAGACTGCAATTGGAATGCAAAAGCTTTTGTATTATTTTTGGAGCAGAGGGAAGGTGCGATAGTAACTGCATTCAATTTGGGGAAAATAAATTCCGACTTTTTTGTGGTGTAATTTGTGCTGTTCTTAACTGTGAGGGTGTGAGAAATGTTTGCTGTGTGCTGGGATATGTTTTAGATGCCCAGAAATCATTTCTCCTGTTTGGGGACAATAAAGTCTAATCTATGCTAATGAGCCCATGACTGATCTAAACTTAGATATGTGCTTACATCCACATAGAAGGTATGGCCTCTCTTTGCTCAAACACTTACAGTGCCTCTCGTAGGTATTCATACACCTTGAATATTTGCACATTTTGTCATGTTTACAACCCTAAACATAAAGATTTTATTTTTATTTTTTTACTGAACGTTCACACACAAGTAACAGACAACTGTGAAGTGAAAGCAAAATGATACATGATTCTGTTAATTTTCAAAAAATTGAAAAGTGAAAAGTGGGGCTTGCATAAGTATTCATACAGCATTTTCTGAGTGCATTAAATTGCCTTTAAAACATTTCTAATGACTCCAAAATGTTCACACCTTGGCCTAACGGTTAAATAGAGGCCACCTGTGTGTAATCTACTCTCAGTTTAATTACAGCTGTTCTTTTAGGCCCTCAGAGCTGTGGTCGGAGTGTATTGGTCACTGAACAGCATAATGAAGGCCAAGGAGCACCAGAGAGGTCAGGGATAAAGTTGTGGAGAAGTTTAAAGCAGCATTAAGTTATACAAAGATTCCCCAAGATTTGAACATCTCCCGGAGCACTGTTCAATCCATTGTTCGGAAATGGAAAGAGTATAGCACCACTGCCAACTTACCAAGGCGTGGTCCTCCACCTAAAATATCAGAGCGAACAAGGAGAACACTGGTCAGAAAGGCAACCAAGTGCCCCATGATAACTCTGGAGGAGCTGTGAAGTCCTGCCGCTGAGCTGGGGGAATCTGTACATGGGACAACTATAAGTCGTATTCTTCACAAATCTGGCCTTCATGGACGAGTGGAAGAAGAAAGCCATTATTGAAAGGAAGCCATAAAAAATCCCGTTTGAAGTTTGCTAGAAGTTATATGGAGGACACAGCTGCCATGTGGAAGAAGGTGCTTTGGTCAGATGAGACAAAAATTGAACTTTTTGGCCCAAATGCAAAACGTTATGTATGGAGCAAACCTGACACTGCTCATCGTCCTGAGTGCACCATCCCCAGTGTCAAATATGGTGGGGGGAGCATCATGTTGTGGGGCTGCTTTTCCTCAGCGGGGACTGGGAAGATTGTGAGAATAGTTGGGAACATGGATGGAGCCAAATATAGAGACATTTTGGAGGAAAACCTGCTGGAGTCAGCAAGAGAACTGAGGCTGGGGCGGAGATTCACCTTCCAGCAGGACAATGACCCTAAACACAAAGCTAAATCTACAATGGAATGGTTTAAAGACAAACATATTAATGTGTTAGAATGGCCCAGTCAAAGTCCTGACCTAAATCCTATTGAAAATCTGTGGAAAGAATTGAAAACTGCTGTTCACAAACGCTCTCCTTCAAATCTGACAGAGCTGGAGTTGTTTTGTATAGAGGAATGGGCTAAAATTTCAGTTTCTAGATGTGCAAATCTTGTAGAGTCAAACCCCAAGAGACTTGCTGCTGTTATTGCAGCAAAAGGAGGTTCCACAAAGTATTAATTCATGCTATTTTCTATTTTTTTTTTAAATAACAGAATCATGTATCATTTCGCTTTCACTTCACAGTTGTCTGGTACTTGTGTGTGAACGTTCAGTAAAAAAATAAAAATAAAATCTTTATGTTTAGGGTTGTAAACATGACAAAATGTGCAAAAGTTCAAGGTGTATGAATACCTACGAGAGGCACTGTACACAAAAACAGTGGCCTAATCCTTTAATGACGTCAGCACTTTTGAACACATGTCATTGGATGGCTCGAGTGTCATATAGCTGATAATGTGCCTAGTCAAACATATTATCAATAAATGCCTTTGTTTTTATCCTAAATGGCTGAGGCAAAAGCAAGAAGATAAATCATCATTATATCATCGTGGACACTTGGCGTCACTTTAACAACAAGAACTTTTGCAAACATTTTTGTGTAGTTTCGTGTGTGTGTGTGTGTGTGTGTGTGTGTGTGTGTGTGTGCATGCACGTTTTACAGCTCAGTTTGCACACATATAAATTGTGTCGGTTCCATATATGGTATGTGGTTGCTTGTTACATGTACAAGATTATGCGTATCTTTAGGAGAAGCCTGTATGATTAAACGCACCACCTGCTTCACAGAGGCCTGTACCTAATTGAATGCATGGATGGCTGATGAAATGGAGTTTCTGGGCATACTTATTGTAGCTTATAAGCTTGTGGAAATTACAGATTTATTTTATGGAATCCCAAACAAATTATTTTCAAAGTGTGATTAATGGTGTCTGTCAAATGAACATGCACGCTCACATAAAGGGAAATCGATATAGTGGCCCCAGGGCAATTGCCCAACACAATTGGAGGTGGAAGGTTAATTTACACACATTATTCTTAACCAGACTCCAGCAACAGATGAAGTAGCTACTATTCTGTATGAGTTCAAATCAGGTTGCTGGATATTTTGCTTAAAAAATCAGCACACAATATTTTCGAGGCACATTTTTAAGACAAATAACCAAATAGTTGTGTTTTGTTCTCCCAACCTATTCTACAGTGTATTTCGGCTTTGACCATACAACGCCATCAGTCCTTATCTTTATCTCTATACAATAGAAAACAAACAAACAAAAGAACACAAACACTTTTAAACTTGGAATTGAATTGAGTAACTTCTTAGAAAAAAGGCAAAATGACTTCAACAATAAAACAACCCAAAAAATGTCAGATTATTTTTTTGTTTCATCTCTTGCTCCATTAAAGAACATTATTTCTTTCTTTCCATCTTTCTTTCAACAGCTGTTAAGACCAAATCACAGCTAGATTATGGTAAAAATTAATAACAAAAAAAAGAAAAAGCATGTTGACATACATGAAAGTGTCAGATTGGGGCAAGAGTCTTTTTTTCCGAGTAGCTTTTGTGGCTTTTCTGAGGTGTGCTTCAAACCATTTCCAGATAGATGCGGACATGGACTGAGCGAAAAGGCACTTGCTGAACCTGTGGCAGGGCGTGGCTGCGATCTTTGCACAGTGCTCCATGCATCGTCAGCTCCTGTGACGGAGGTGTTGGCCTCCTGCCTCGTCTTTGTGCCGCTGTCAGTCTGAGTAAAGCTGCCGATGAGGCCGTGCCAAGTCCTGCCATACACCTGTCATCTGTCCACTCGCTCTCAATCCAGGCCAGTGGCATGCACAGACACTTTGAGGTGCAAGTGCTTAACCAAGAAAAAAGGGGAAGTTCTTGCCTTTGTTACAGTGAGCCTATGGAAGTCAGGGATGATGTGAAGTCATTTATTGTGAAAAAAATGTGTCAACAAGGCCTATGATGAAAGGCCTATGATGACCTATCTGATGAAAAATGCACCATTCCTACTGTGAAATATGGAGAATGAGCCGCTTTACCATTAGATTATATACAGAGCCTATTAGCTATTTGCAATATAGAAACAACATTGGAAGAAAGTGCGCAATGAGCTCAAAGTGCTCTGTCAACATATAAAAGGACAAACGAACAAATGTCACAAAAGAAACTCAGAGGTAAAATAGTGTGCAATAAAAATGCCCTTACAAAAAATGAAAGTGCTTTGTTTATAGTCATCACAGCTTGTGGAAAGAAACAGTTTGAATGGCGATCAGTAGAACATTTGAGAGAGCAATACCTTTTCCCTGAAGAGAGCATTTCAAAAACGGCCTGAGCAGGGTGGCCTGAGGCGTCTTTAACAATTCGTAAAGCTCGATTCAAGAGTCTAGCCTTATTTGTGGCCTCCAGGAGCGGCCAATGGTCCTGCTGGCTGAACCAACCACTTTGTTCAAAGTCTTCTTTTCTTTCAGAGTGATAAGTTTGTTAAGTGATTATGTCATCGCTCTACTTCCAGGACTAATGGAACTTTAGCCCTATTCACTATGATGGGATTTAGCTGATTTTAACGAGGCGACTACGAGGCTCTTTTTAAACATACAAAGAAATATTACATTTACTCTTGATTTTCTTTAGTAATGCTTTTACTGGCATTAATTATCAACTTATTTTTTTCCATACACAATGAAGCCTTATTTTAAATATGAAAATATCTTAATTTTACCTGGAGAAGTGGTGAGATATATTGTTCAAATTGGGTGTAAAACCGTTTTACCTGTTTTTATCTGTTGTTTTATCTGTCGTTATTTCAGCAGGAGATTCATGTGCGTGATGTCACACTTAACAAACGTATTGTTGACCAGGTGGGAGGAGTTTATGGTTGCTAGGTAATGGAGCAGCACATAAACGGTTGAGCAGTCAGTTTGGCAGTTGCAAATTTCTGCATCTGTGCATGAGGTGGGTTATTTTTCAGATTCCAGACCATTGTAACTTATTGAAGCCACATTAAACTTCTAAACTGCCATTCGTGTCCAAAAGTGTTGAGTAGATGAATAATTCCAGAAATCAGTTTATACAGTCCCACAATCCCGAATATTGGTTCTTCGAGCCGAATCCTACAATCACCAATATTGGTCCTTCGAGCCGGATCCTACATTCACCAATACTGGTCATTCGAGTCGGATCCTACAGTCCCTAATGTACACAATAGTAAAAGTACCTGTTCCTTTGGCCGTGAACTTCATTGATATAAGGCTCTTTCAAACTGTCACGGAAGTCCTGCAACATTGTATGGATTCCAATATAACAAATGTTACAATTAGTCTAATTAATAAGTCCCAAAATTCTACTGGCTTATGCTTTCTTTAATAGGTTACCACCTATTGAAGAAAGCATAAGCCAGTAGAATGAGGATACTGTTCCAATTACTAATATATCAATACCTGCCAAACCAGCCGGAACAGTAAGTTTATACTGCCATTGAATGAGTGATTGGCCTCGCTGACGTCTTGGTGTGTCCCATTGTATTTACTTCTCTTTCTGCGGCTCCCATCATGAGAGTCTTTTATTTGGTCATTGTCCCATGTCCTTATCCTGCTGTACATCTGTCCACTGGTCACACCGCCTGCCTCGCTGCATTGATTTCTACTGCCTTCACATCAAATGAGTCACAAAGGAGTGCTTTTTATTATGCCAGTCTGAAGGACAAATGGTGTGAAGTGGCCTGGCTTAATAAAGACCCATATGGAAGAGAAAGGCCTTTTAAAAGGGGTTGTACCCGTAATTATCCTGAATATGTTGGGAGTTGGGTATTTGATTTCTCTACAAGTGTCAGCGAGAAGACCATAGTGGGCTTAAACTGGGATACATCAGTGACATGTCGGAGTCTCAGGGATACAGACCAAAAGAAGTTTTACACGCAGGTTTATAGGAGTATACGGTGCTCCAAGTTTGAAATGCCCCAAAAGCATTAAAATTAATTAATTAATTAATTTTAATGTTTAATGTTAATGTTTAATTAGATAGAAATACATGTATTTTTCCGTCTTGTTTTTATATTGTTCATAAAACAGAGGCATTAGTTTGAGATAAAGAATTAACTGGTATGTAGGCTGCTTAATGAATGTATTTAGAAAAATGTTTATTTTATGAAACTGCTGAAAATATTATATCAGAAGGCGTTGTCAGTGCTTTGAGTAAATCTGAATGCATTAGCAGCCTGGCCCCAGAACGCTCTGTCACAAAGGTGTGAGGAGAGCAAATCGGTCTGTGTACCGTTCGTTCAATAAAACAATGAAATTACCCAGAAACGTGTGCCATAAGCATTTTTCATTTCATAAAGAAAAACAAAATCACTCAAAATGGCACGTATTTTAATATTTCAATATGATACAACAACGAAATGAAATGAAAATTGAAATCAGAGTATCTGTGACAGAGTGGAAGGCTTTAGATTAACACATGTACCACATTATGAAAAGGACCACAGGTTCGTTCATTGAAGAGGCAAGTCGTTCCAAAAGTTTTATCCAATTTATATTCTAGATCGATAAATTAAGTTAAGTTTCAGTCGTCACTTGTTTCAGTTTCAGTTCCAGTTCAGTCGATGTCTTTAAAGGGGCTGGAAGCAAGTTGGCCATTTTATGCTCACTACTGCCACCTCAGGCCATATGTGTAACTGCACCCTCTATATTAAGCTCGTGCATGACGGCAATTCGGGCCGTGACACACATTTTTGAGTGACCGTACAAGATTTTAGAGGCAGTTGTGGTGAACAGGTCTGAGCTCATTCTACACATTAGGACATGGCTGGAACATGTAGGGCGAGGAAAACACTTAATTTTAACATTTTTAAACTCCTTATAGTCCCTTTAACAAAAACGAAAAGGGATGGCAAACATCCGTTTGTCACGTTTCACAGTTCACAGACACTCACTCTTCGGCATCATGTCCGGGTTCACAAAGCAGCAGTGGTGGTTGTTGTTATATGCAGGCGCCTTGAATTTTTCCTAAAGATGAATAGTGTTAGCCTCTAAACTTACGCTGGTCTATGTTACACATGTGCAGCGCACATACCGCTTTTGGATCCATCATTCACGCGGGGACGTCATGCTTCGCGTACTGGCCCGTGGGGAACCACACCTCCCACCTACAGCACCGCCATCTCGCACTGCGCCTGAAGCGCACCCCAGACCCATAGCTGCACCAAACACAGGGCTCGGATTAGAGCTAACAATTCTGAGGGAGTTAGTTACGCTAAAGTATTGTTTTGCCTTTTACCTGCTCACGAGAGCCCGAAGCTACACCACCTCCACACCAAGCAGACAGACGGAAGAACAAGAGGTCAGAGGTCGAACGCAGGTAGGCTGTGCCCTTTTATATGGCGCCCCCAGCTGACGGGCGGAGTAATATCGACAGCTCGCACTGTTACACGTCATTATTTGTTTTATCGATTTGCGTATAGCCGTAAGTTTGGCTGTACTTCCCATGAAGGTCCCACCTGAAACAGTGGGTGCGTCTTTCTAATAGGGAAAACTAACACGGAGATTGTATAGTTGTTCTATTTTCAGTTCTTTGTCCTGGGGTATTATCACTCTTTAGAATATGACTTTTTCTGAGATGGGATTGGTTATGCACGGAGCTAATACAGCGCTATGCTAGGTGGCCAACGCGCCCTTAGCAGGCTGTAAATCCCAATCCCATCTCGGAAGAAGTCATATTCTAAAGTACCCCAGGACAAACAACTGAAATGAGAACAACTATACAATCTCCGCGTTAGTTTTTCCCTATTAGAAAGACAAGCCCACTGTTTCAGGTGGGACCTTAATGTGAAGCGTACAGCCGAACTTCCGGCTATACGCAAATTGATAAAACAAATAATGATGCTCTGAGAATCCGTGTACCTTTCGATCATTAGTTATTCCGTTTCAAAATAAAATCAGAAAAACTAATTATGTGGTTGTTTTATTGTATTTCCATTTTCTAAATTAAATTGGAAAGGCAAAAAATTCTAGATAAAATATCGACCCATTTCTTTGCTCTGCAGTGGAAACAAACACTGCTAAAACAACTTCCGTTATTTTGTTCACTTCTGCTTCGGTTTGATTTGCTACTGGAAATGATGAGTAACTTTTTCTCTGCCTCTCTCTCCCTCGCGCAAGAGGGAAACAAAAACAAACTTAAGCAAAAGAGGTCGAGCTTCAACGCATCTCCTCTGTAACCGTTGTTTATTATGTCATTATGACTTTTATTTCTCAAACTCGTTGCTGCTCACTTTGAGCTCCTGCTGCAGCAGCAGCCGAGGTGACCGGGGCGGAGGAGGAGGAGGCAGTGCGCGGTGATGTCGCTTCGGAGGCGGCCAAGAGCGGAGCTGAGCGAACAGGTGCAGATGTGAGTGTCGGGGCTCCAGCACCCGCCTCACTCACGGACTCCACGCGCCTTTTTCTCTCCCATGGCCCGGGAGAGCTGGTGCCTGGAGCGTTCGGGAGCTCTCTCTCTCTCTCTCTGTTTCCCCAGAGCCGCGCTCTAAAACCCTTTCCCGTCGTGCATTCCCAAACTGTCCCTCTGCCACTCCTCTCTCCGTCCCCCCACTTCAGCAGTGACTTTTGTTTTGCAAAGTAATCATGCACAACTAAAGTGACGAAGAGGAATAAAAAAATATATAATAACGCACATACCCGTCGCTATGGGCGGGCCATAGGGGGCCGTGCCCGTCCCCCAAGATGCTTGTGCCCCCCAGACACAGATGTGTTGCAGTCTACGTGATACGCAGGTATACGCCGTATAACCACGAGAAGCCACTACAAACTGGGCAAAGATAGGCTACGTATCACTGTTACTTTTGCGCTTTCTGCCTGATTAGAAACCAGCCCAAACTCCACAACAAGTAACTATTTCCTCCCCTGACACCGAGAGAGGGCAGTTCATCCCTCTCTCTCTATCTCTGGCACGGTTCCCTCTAAGCTGCGCTCGTGCGCAATTGCGCACGGCTCCCGTACTGTCTGGGCACAAAATAAAATATAGCTGATATGATAGAGGAGTATTAACGATCATCCTCCGCCCTGAGAGTTCACGATGTCGCGGGGGGGGGGGGGGGGGGGGGGGGGGGGGGGGCAGAGTCCGGTCGTTTTCCACACTCAGAAACGTGTTTTCGTTGCATCGGCGCATTATTCTGCACAGATGCGAGGCCCAGCTCATTCAGCTTTTGAAAAGGACCTCACTCTCATGAATTCAAGTTTGAGTAGAAGGATGTGTTGATGATGAGGTTCAACTCAGAGAAACGCCACCTGCAACTGTACTGACGTTTCCGCCAGGAGGACTGTTGCAGCTGTAGTTGGTCTGGTCATATTTGCTGTTGATTATGTTTAATGTAATGATCAGTGTGCGCCAGGGCTACGTGAATACCATGTGAAAAATATGTACTTAATAGTAAATGTGCCCCCCGTGGATTTCATATGCCCCCCTTAAGACTGACGTCTGGCGACGGGACTGATAACGCGTGTGTCTCCTCCCGGCGCCTGCAGCTGCATTTCCCCGTGTTCGCGCTGCTTTCCACCGGCTTCAGTGTCGCTGCCACAGGGCCAGGACTGCACGACTCGCAAAAAATATCAACATGTTTGAAAACCTTGCGATCGTGCGATTTTCACTCGTACGTTCGTCGTGAGCAGCTCTTCGTGGCTCGTAGCCCCCTGTCCACTGCACGACAGAGACGCACAGTGTCTGCCCAGCTTTTTAAGGTTGTTTTCCAAGCAGAATCTCCTCACGGATATTTCTGAGCAACCATTCCCTCCGTGGTAATATAAAGCATCTCTGATCTCTGCATGTGTTGCCCAAGTTTTAAAAAGTATATGCATAAAACTTTCCAAACAAGTGTAGGGGCGGCTCTGAGCTGAGGTCTCTCCTCACTTCCGGTGTCGAAAACAATAATAAAACGAAATAATAGTAACGTCATAATTTTGGAGGGAATTAAAAACAACTAGAACCAAAACAAACACATTGACATTGACGTATTCAAGATTTCTTTTTCTAATTCAAGTTTAGAAAGGGAAAAAAACAAAAAAACAAATGGAAATGTTGTTTTTCTGATTTTATTTTGAAACGGAATAACTAATGATCGAAAGGTACACGGATTTCTGAGCTTGTGATTTCAATTTTCATTTTTACGTTTTTGTATCATATTGAAATATTAAATTGCATGCCATTTTTTATTTTGTTTTATTTTATGAAATGAAAAATGCTTGTAGCACATGTTTCTGGGTAAGAAAATTGACTGATTTAATTTTGATTTAAATTGATTGAAACTGATTTAATTGTTCTTGTATTGTTGTTTTTATTCAAACTGCTGTAGAAGTTTTGTTGTATATATATTTTATATCAATTATAGAGAAAGTTGAAGGTTGGATTAAATTGTTTTGGGGACGTATCCGGCCCACGGGCCACAGTTTGCCCACCTCTGTCTTGCATGGACTCCTTCAGCACAGTGCCGCACATTTAATAGACAGGTAATAGTTCAGTTTGTGTCTCATAGTTTTTCAGCGGAATAGCTTACATAGAAAAGGGCTAAAAGAAGGGGAGGGTGTACTTAGGTTTTGTTGTGGATTTTCTTGCTTAATAAAGCTTAAGAGAAGTTTGTCTAGTCAACATGTGAAGTTTATTACACAAATGCATTTGCGGAGAGGGTTACACAGAACGCGGGGGTCATGGTAAGCTCTACTCTGCTCAGCCCTGGCACTACCTTTATAGGTGAGTGCCACAGACAGAGCAGCAGGACAGGGGTCATGCACAACAAAGGGAAGCCCAGAAACACAGAGAAATGGTAATACAGTTGGAGATGTTAATGCAGCCACCAAAAGGCACTTTGCATGGGAATGAAATCATGGTGGCGTTTGGAGGCAGAAGGAGATCTTTTGCTGTTGGGGAGATGGGCCATTTGGGACCTTTGTCTAAAGGTGCGAGGGCCTCGTCTGGGGTCCAGGAAAGGCCGGTCTCTCTACCTGGTTTAGTCAAAGGCCCAGCAGGGGACCCAAGACAGGACGCCAGTGTGGTCACCAACTTAACTAACTAAATACTAATACTAAAATGCCATAACAGTTTACTTTAGATTTGGCCACCACTCCTCAGTCTGTACGCTCCCAGAGCAAGTGTATTACAGTGTGATTCAGAGGTAAATGTGGCCCTGCAGTGCCCCGCTGTGAGACCATGATGCCTTGCATCCTTTCCTCCTCAGTTCCTACATCATGCATGATGCATGCATCGCTCCTGTGTTTAGCGCTATAGGCTGATTGCTTATTCATTAAGTCAGGTGTAACTGCTGCTAGTCAATGACAGGCCTGCGATCAAACGCTCCCTTTCCAGTCTCACAGTCAGATCAGGCATTCAAGTGGCGAGTGGCTGCAGACCAGACTCTTTACTGACCTGTCTGATGATGCCATGATCAGCCTGCCTCCTGTTTGTGCCCAAGCCTTAATCTAAACCATGGCTGCGGTTATTTTCAGCAGCTTTGCCTCCCAGTGTTTTCCTCCTAACCAGTCTGTTCCATCAGCTCCAGACACATGCCAGTCTGAACTGAACAACACGCTGAGTCAATACAACAGATTTTATTTACTCCACGTTCAAAACTGTGTGTATTTAGTGAACAAGAATATTCTGCCACTGCTCTAAAAATGTGTGTCATTCTATGAAGCAGCATTTCTAACATAGTTCAATTTTGATTCATATTAAATTAATTGAACAGATCAACAGATTTTTTTTTAATATTAAGACATTGTGATATCCAGATAAAAGTTAGTGAAATGTAACTATCAATATGCTCATTCTGTCTGTGAATTACAGTAAGCAATTTAAGTGTGGAGACTGTGGAGAGTTAACGCATCAAACAAGGCCATTTGGGCAACCGAAAACTGTTTCTCTCAGTGCTATGGCCGATATATTGGTTGGTTCTTAGGCGAACCATTGCAAATTGCTTGCCTTTGTGCTTGTCAAATTATGTATTCATCCACATTTGAACCATGCCAACTTCTATGTTTGAAGCTTTTATTGTGTTTTTTGTGATTAGTGTTTGCACCGCATGGCCGTAAGCCAAAGAGCTCAGAAACAGCTTTTTTTGTTTCCCTGAGGAATGGAGGGCAAAAGAGAAACCTCCTGCTCTTGTTCTCTGGGTCCCAGGAAATTGGACAAAGGACAGAGACAATCGGGAAGATCATCCAGTCGACCCCAGACATGCACAAAAACACAACCTCTAACTAGTTCACTTCACTTCTTAACAGTGACGCTTTCTGAAGATGCATTAGGAGTTTTTAGACTTGAGCACTTTGTCTTGGTGAGAAAGAAAAATAGACACGTCTCGTAAGTGCTTCCCGTTTTATGCTGACTTCATATGACCAAAAAAAGAAGCAGTGAATTTTGAAACCATGCATGTACCTAAAAGAAAAAATGACTACTTTATAACTTCCCTTCATTATCAAGCCAGCTGAAGCTTTAGCAGTGTTCCGGAAGTAGGAAAAAAAGCACACTTTGTGGTTCTGCTCAAAAAAGGACATGTAATACATTTTAATGGTACATGATATTGTCTAGCGTTTCCCTAGAATAGTGCACATTTGGTACAACAAAAGGTCCTGATGATGAATGAGTCACTCCTTCTTCACTGCTTTTCACCATCTCTCTGCCCTCTTTGTGCGCAATACTCACTGCTTATTTTTACCCTCCTTTTTTTTCTACTTTGGAAAGAGGCCTATGTCGCCAGAAAGGAGGAACGTTGTACCTACTCAAACTAGATGTCGCTACAATTTCCCCCCCGCATGTGGCCCGACGTGACAAAATTCTCATACTCCCCTATACATAAACTAAAACTACTCACGTGTGTTTGTGTGAGATACATCTTCAAAGTAACTGATACTGTAGGTCAAAAGATACAATGTTCATTAACCTCTTAACTCCCACCTGAACGGGCACATTTTCTCTAGTTTGGCTTTACCTAGATCAAAAAACGTCTTTAAAAAAAGTGTAAAAATAGCAACAAAAAGGATGGGAGGGAGCTGACATTACTGTAATACCACCCCCTTGTGGCCAGGGGCAACTCCAAAAGACACTTGATGAACAGAATTCTATTGGGACTTCCGACCTACCAAGAACAGCTTAAAAGCCTGGCCCCAAAGAGTTTTATTTTTTCTAAAAATCGCTATGACCCATGTGACATCGCTGGGCCATGTGAAGTATTTTTTACTACACTGGTTTTTGTACAGCAGCCATAAAAGGTGGAAGCCTTTCAAGCTCTGGAGCTCTGTGGAGGCTCCGCCCACCCCACGTTTTTTTTGCGATTTTTAGGAACAGGCTTCGTAGCAGCTATGTAAGTTTCACATGCGACTCAGGATCATTACAATGAATGAGGCGCTGAATGGAACACCGGCTATCTCTAATTATTAAATCTGTGGTTGTAACCTTATGGATTTGGGTTAGGCTGAACTGGAGAACGAACACTCGGTTAAGGCGGGGGTTAAGAGGTTAATCAAATGCATAAAGTACACCTGAGGGATACACCTGCCTATATGAATTACCTGTCTTAATCTGAAGAACCATTTTTGAGAGTTATGGGAATGGATAACTTGAAGTGATGCCATATTAGAATCATGGTTTCAGAGAATGTCGCTAATGGGCAAAATGAAGGACTTATCTTTATTTCCGTTTGTCCTGTCAGGCTATAGAGAGGGATTTGTCAAAGCCGGAAAGATACTACCCAGTACATTTTGCAGCAATAATTGAAGACTTGAATAATTGTACTCTGTGTCTGAGTCTGGTCCTTATCGGCACAATGTAAAGTTTACTCTGGCTTCCAAAAAAAAAAGCGATAAAGAAACATAATTGACACCCAGTCAAATCTGCTCTTGTTTTTGTGAATTTGTCATCTACAAAGAAAAACATAAAAGGTGCCTATGATGACACTTATTGTGACACACGCATTGTATGTCATATGTTTCAATATATTATTATTTGAGAGTTCCTTTGGTTCGTCCAGAAAATGTTATTTTTATGAAATATATATATATGTATATAAAATCTGTTAACTCATTTCAACTTTTTTTTTTCTTCATATTTGTCAGGGGAGCCAGTATTTCTGAGAGCTCTGTATTTCACTCACTTCACACACTTCACACACTGCTTATACTTTTTTGCCTTTATTCTTGTAATCACTGGAGACTGCAGTTTTATCAAGCAGCCATGTTGCTGCTTCCTCCCTCATGCAGCCAATAGTTTTAAATTTAACCACAGAAATGTTCTCAATGCGATTAAAGCGCCTTCCCTTTGGTGATTAGATTCCTGCTTGTAGTGCTGAAACCCACTGCCACTAACCCTCTGAACAAAGACTTGTTATTACGATATCAATAATTCAAAGTGGTTCTTCACACGTTGTGTTATTTGTGCGCCCAACATGTTTGACTCTGCATTTTTGTTCTATGATACATCCTTCTTCTTGATCTCTGTGTAATTAGCGAGATCTAACAAACTGGATTAGGCAACAAAAAGCAGCCAAATTCTCTCTCAAATATCAACTTCTTTCTTCGCGCATAATGTAAAGTGTGAAGGGGGATTCAGCCCAGCCCTGTAAAGATCCGTTTGTAGGGGAAAGTAAAGGCCACGAAAGGATTGGAAGCGCTCTGTGTTGTGCATGTGTTAAAACAGTTTTCAGTGGTCTCTCGCAGACTTCAAAGTGAGGCGCAGGCAATGGGAAGGTCTCTGCATCGTAGCCGATAAGGAGAAGTTTCCATTAAGTCGCTTTGCCTCTCAGGGATTAAAGAGAAATCTCGCTCCCTCTTCTTAAATTGTTCCAAATGCTTTCTTCTCCTTCTCCTTTACTGCTCCAGTACTTTTGTGGCTCACTCAGACATCTCTTTCCCCTTGATTTCCTCGTCTAAAAGGACAAGTCTTTACTCATTAGTGGTTCCATTTGCAGCCCATGTTGGAGACACATGTTGGAGGTGGTGCAGAGTAATAGAGGGAGTGAGAAATGTCCGGCAGTAGTCAGCAATGGTGGTTATTATCTACCTCAGAATACTGTATGTTTCACCCCTATATTGGATGTAAAGGGCTTGAACTCGGAATTGCAGAATTGAAATGCTCCAATACTGGTCAATGTGTCAAGAAGTTATCATGGTTATGCTCTTTTTTTTATGTTTTGGGAAACAGATCTGAATTATATCAATCTCAATTTCTATGTGACCAGAGAGCGGAGCTAGAGAGCTAAATTTATAGCAATCATTGGTTTGCATATGATTGACCTGGAATTGAAACTGTAGCTACCAGATATTCCCCGGGTATCCTATCCCAGGGGTCGAAGTCGTTTGGGTCGAGGGCTGAAATTCAGCCCCCACAGCAGGTTGCGGGCCGCATATATTAAAGGACTGTGGCCTCATAAAGAACTGCTTGAACCTACTCTGCTTCATCAGCCTGTGTCACATATTTCTCAAAGTGCTAGAACGTCAATATTCATTCACTTCACATTCGATGGCAATAAGTTACTATTATAGCCACAGCCGCCCTGGGGCAGACTGACCGTATACCACGTGGATATAATATGCTGTTTATATCCTGATCTCTTATTGGTGCCCTCTGCTGGACACGTTTGGAATTATTTCTTTTTTTTTAATTCAAGCTGCCCCCTATTGGCTAGAGTGAGCAAAACTCCGCACAGGAATGGGCTAGAGACTTTTTTGTACATGCTCAGGAATTCATGCTCCTAAAAAGGGTCAAAGGGCCACATTAAATCATCTTCTGGGCCGCATGTGGCCCGCGGGCCTTGACCCTGTGTTCTATCATATTGAAACTAATGACACGGGACCACATTTCTCGCCGTTCAAAGCCGATAAACGAGTTAAATACTGTAAATATCGCATGTTGATATTCACGTGTACCATCTGTCTTGTCTTCTTGTCATTTGCCAATAGTTTCATGAGCTGTCGTTGCTGTACAAAGCTTTTTCTGCCGCTGGAATACGTGGCACCTTCTCTTTTAAGTGCTGCAGGATACATTTAGTTACTCTTAGCAGAGCTTTGATATTTCAGCTGCGGGATTTGTTATTGCACTGATAGCAAATGAGACATCACAGCTTAAATATATTATCTTTTAGCCAGAGAATGAAGACTTGTATTTTACCTCGCTGAGCCACAGCCGCACGGGGGAGGCAAAGCCACTCCATGCCTCTCTCTTCTCCACATTCAGGAGCAGCCAGGCGCTGTCCAGGCGTGTGGAAATCCCAGACTGGCCATATTTGAATCAATACCGGACTAACATAAGAAGAGATCAATTTACCAAGAGCAAGACTAGCCCACACGACGGTGCAGGTTGTTGCTCCGGGGATTTTTTCTTTTTTTTTACCATTTTCTACACACTGGTGTTTTAGCCACACTTGTTGAAGTGTCCCGTACATGGCATATTTTAAATATAATCCTGCACTTTGCAACTCATTTTGCCTCTGGATGATATTGCGCTGATATTGCACCAATAGCAGTCACTTACACGCACAGGCGTTAATTCAAATTATGTCTTTCCCAGTGGGTGCCCAGTCAAAAATTATGTTTTTTTCCAGTGGGTGCCCAGTCAAAAAAAAAAAAAAGACAAGGGTCAGAATCGATCTGACAAACCCGTCTTAATGAGTTGGGTGCTCTACTTGTAGAGCTAAACGAGCGGAGCAGCATTGATTCCTTTGTTCATATACAGTATGAATGTAAGGAACTGACCTGTGCAAGCATGTTAGAAGGAAAAACAATTGGCGGCTCTCATGATTTACATATTATATCGATAATTTTGTAATTAGTTCAAATTTGCCTGGGTGCTCAAAGATTTGGGTGGGTGCTTGAGCCCCGCAGCACCCACGGGATTGGTTCCTATGTTCATACGCACTTCTCCCCCATTATGATACACAATAAACTCCACTTCATGTCGCTGCTAGCATACATTGGCTAAGGGGGCAGGGCTTTTGCGAAAGGTCAAGCGGCAACAACAAATGACCAGATTGAAGGAATGAACGGGACACACAGTTGTCTTTGGGTAGTGTCGAGGGCCACAATCCATGACACAGCCCAGAGCTCTACATGGCGGCTGGAGTGTGTCTAATCGTCTGCCACTGTGAGCCTCACCTCTGCCACACAATGCCAGCACCTGAGCCGTGTCTGACGTACGGGATGGGCCTTTAGGTAGGGGGGTAAACATGTACAGCAGTGTCCCTTTCAGAGGCAAATTTGTGGTGTGAATCCTGCACTGCTACATAAATGTGAAAAAACAGTAAGGTAAGTGTTTACCTTCAGCGCAGAAAGTCAGTTCAATCCTCACTCAAGGCACAAACTGTGACTGCAGCCAGCAGGACGGGTGTCTGGCAGAAAACTTGTGTAACTGTTCCAGCTACTTAACCTACTTTTAAACCATTTTGGATTGTGGCGAAAAGCAGATACATAAAAAAAAAAAAAATCAGAATATGAAAGAAAAAACACAAACTATTTTTTCCTCAAAAATTACTGCTTTTACAATATACTCTTCTTCTTTAACCACATTTTTACATTATTCAAGCGTGCTGTAAAAATTAACAAGTAAAACCATTTGAGCCTTGACAATATAAACGAACTAAAAGCAAATTTACCGTGTCCAAACCCATAGCAGAGCGCTGTGAGTATGTATGTGTGAAGTGTAGTGAGGAAACAGCTGGTGGGCCCACTGCAGGAGAGCACACTCCCTTTGGGCTTCACAGGTTTATCCACATTGGAGAAAAAGAACCACCCTGACATTAGTCTGAAAAAAGCCTCTCAAGAGACCCCAATATGAGCAGTCGGATGTGAGAAAACAACCAATACACAGCGGAGAATTCAACTGGTGCATGAAGTTGTCAAATTTTTGGAACATTAAAAGTTTGGAGATCGGGTGTATGTTGTTTTCCAATCACCATAAACATATCCAAAGATGTCTTTTGTTCAATTTGAGCACATTTAAGTAATCATATAACCTGGCTAACACCAGGCTGCTGTGTGCGC
Source organism: Gobius niger (assembly GCF_951799975.1). Classification (NCBI taxonomy): domain Eukaryota; kingdom Metazoa; phylum Chordata; class Actinopteri; order Gobiiformes; family Gobiidae; genus Gobius; species Gobius niger. The sequence goes on along the minus strand of NC_136854.1, from coordinate 21,147,277 downwards.
TCGAATTATTTCGAACTGCACAACAGCCTGGGGACCATGGCCGAAATCTCCGGTGGATTTGGGAACCAATCACAGAGCGAGGAGGGACGGCAAGACGATGACGCGCTATTCGATATATGGAAGCTTGTAGTTTATTTACGGATAATAAAAAAAAAAGTTTATTTACGGATCCAACGTGACAGCAGCAGACACGATGGTATTTTTTGATCAAGCTTTAGACCTTGTTCTAAATAGTTTATATTCAAAAGTTTACAGCGGGTACGTCATACGTCATCTCATACGATGATACGATTGGCTGTGGCCTCGTGCAGACGCATGAGACTTTTTTTTTTTTTTTCGTATCGCCCAATAAACGAGTATGGACGATCGTAAACCACACCTCTGCTACGAGAAAATGAATTGGTGGTCCCCAGACTAAATATCACTTGTGATTTTAGTCTGGTGTTAGCCAGGCTAGTAATCATACACATTTAGTCCAATTCATAAACTTAGCCTGTTTTAAACCGTGAAGCTTCTCCATGTATTCACCTCCAGCAGGATTGTTCTGATATGTCAGCCTTCTCAGCTTTTTTTTTTTTTCAATCTGTTTCTGTTCTCACTGCTTATGCCGTCCTTGCACCATCTACATGTATTTGTTATCTCAAAATTGTATCTCAGGATTTAATTTCCGTAAAAAATATCAAGGCCAGTGACCAAAGTCATTAAAAAAGCCTTAATAAAATATAACACTTGACTGAACAAGCATCCACTTTCCTACAAATAAATCAAAAAGTGGCAAGTTGCACATATGCCACATACTTAAGCACCATGGGTTTAGCTGTCTGTCTTTAGTGTTCTGTATATAGGCTATACACATGTAAACAGGCTCTATTGTTGGGTTGCAGGTGACATCACAGCGTTCTAAAGGCCAATACTATTGTATGGAGGAAAAATTATTTTGTTTTTGAGGAAATTTTTGGTCTTGTACAGAGAGATGATGGACCTAGTGAATGATATTAATGATATTTTTTGTAATTCATACCTTTTCTTTTGAGCTATGACTTTTGAAAGTGTAATGCTGTTAATAGAAAAAACTGGCTCTTGCCCCCCACTGGGCCCGATGACATCATCACATTCTAGAACCTGCAACCCAGCAATTCCACATAGCGCATGCCACACTCTACTGAGGACATGCTTTTGTTTCCACCACACACATACCCACAGAGGAGCACACTGTATTGTCATTAAAGGATTTGTAAGCCGCAATGAGAACAAATGTACAAATGCTGCCTTCTGGTGGGTGTTATGGAATTATTCAGAGGTGCCAAGGCTAATAAGACAGAAATGCAACAGCTTAAACTGAACTATGAAGGTAAGCAACATGCAAATGTTGTGCGAACACCAGCTAAAGTTGCGTTAACAGTGGCTAAATGCTAATTTAAGCAAAATCCCATTATAGAACAGTGGTATGAAGTTGTTAAATATTAACCTGCCTGTTTTAGTGAGGGCTGTCCGTTCTCTCATTTGCCAATCAGCAGCCTGCAGTCTGTCCACGTCACGTTAGTACGATTCAGCGTGCTTTGGCCTCAGCCAGAGATCGGTTTCATAACTTAAACATGGTCAGACCGGTTTGGCCCTGGCCACCGCTATGGAAACGCTCGCCAAACTGGGTTGACCAGACATTGGGCTGATACGCGCCTGCCTGTGGAAAAGCGACTTAAGTTGTAGTAGACCGGCCCCAACCAAGACAGTTCATCTTTGGATGTTGATATAAAATGAGTTCTTAAATGTCATGGCCAAGACTCTTTTTTTTTTAAAATAATTTAGTTGTGAAAAATCAGTCATGATGGAAATGTCACAGGTTAATCACATTCTTCCTCCTGGGGGCCTACTCCATTTAGTCAAACTTAATGCATGGTGATTGGAACAGGCCTTTGGGGGCTATTGTGATGGTCTATAAAACAATATGTATGATAAAAAACAATACTCTATTATTGTAATGTATTTTAAATCACTATAATCATATACAATGCATCTTATTTAATTTGTGTCTTCAAGCCAACTGCCTGGACATCTGCATTCTTTATCTATTCACGCATAAATCTCAATGCTGCCGCACTATGAGGATTGACTTTGGCTGGTACAGACAGTTTGTGCTTACTAAATGGTAGGTCTTGCATTTATGAGCTCTCAGTCTGAGTCATAAAGCACTCTGGCTGTTTTAATTAATATGAGATTATATTTTATCTGGGTCTGGAGGTCAGGCTATAAATATTCAGAGTAAAAGGTTGGATGTTGTTTTTGGCCGGAAGAAACCCTCTGACTTTGGTGCTGTTGTGTTGAATTTTTACTGACAGTAAGTGTATAATGTGGAACTATGGACATAAATTAGCCTTTGGCTAAAACCAGTGACATTTACATTAATGTGTTTGATTATGTCTGTTCATAAACATGCACTGTCCCAAACAAATAATTAAATAAAACAGGAGTGCATGTGTAGAGTACATGTAACAGGGTAATCTGCCATAGTCAACACATTTACAATATGAACATTTGTGCTAAACATTATATCTGGCCTTGTACCTTTACAATCACATTTGTGTGTAGAGTGCAAATACATATTTGATCACACACAAAAAAAACATATCTGGGTTTTCCTGGTTTGATCATTTTTGTGGTGTTTATTCAGTTAATTTGTATGTCATATTCCCATAGAATAGGACATACAAAAAAGTAATATCCTGATATGTTTCTATGCAACAATACTGCACTGGTACTGTATTGTGATTGGTGGCGTGCTGCAGAGATGGCTGTCCGTCTGTAGGTTAAGAGTGACCATCGGGTTCTTGGTCACTTCCCTGACCAAGGCCCTTCTCCCCTGATTGCTCAGTTTGGACGGACGGCCACTCTACAAAGAGACCTGGTGTTTTTGAACTTCTCCCACTGATGAATGATGGCCACTGTGCTCTTCGGGACCTTCAGTCGTGCAACATTTTCTCTACCTTTCCCAGATTCCTCAATACAGTCCTGTCTCTGAGGTCTACAGATTGTTCCTCTGACTTCAGGGCTTTGTTTCTGCTCTGACATGCACTGTCAGCTGTGGAACCTTATAAACATGTCTGTGTCTTTCCAAAGCAAGTGCACTTCATTTCATTTACCACAGGTGGACTCTGGTCACTTTGTAGAAACACCTCAAGAACGACCAGTGGACAAAGGATGCACCTGAGCTCAGTTGAGTGTCACAGCAAACAGTGTGAATACTTCAGAGCTTTATTTCTATGTTTTTATTTTTCACACAGGAAACAGGCAGTGGAAGAACAACTGTCTTTTAGGCAATCAACTTCAGTGGAACCTTTTGTTTTTAGTGGTCTTTGTAAAATCCTTATACCATATAATTCTGCCTTCTGCATCCTCTACATCCATAATCATCTACTTAATAATCCTATCCATCCTTCTTACCGCTAAATCCAACGATCTTCAGCACTGTTCCCTTCAGCTCTGTGTTTATCTTACAACTTAAGTAGAGTAAGAAACCGGGAGCGTTAGATTTCTACGGGTCTAAAAAGAAATAACAATAATCCACGATAACTGTGACACATTGCATCGAGTTGTGCCTATATTGCATCTTGCTGTGACTACTTTAACCAGAGGCAACACATTTCCTATTCTGCTTACCGTTGCAAAGAATCAATACAAAAATAGCACCCTCCCTGTCGTGTATTCATGACTAAAGATCACAAAAAATTGCCGCAAAACTCTGAAATCTTTCCTTAAGACGGTGTGAACTTGGGTTTGAGGGCACACATTTTATCTATCCGCATCACAATTTGTCTTTTGGCGCTCTAAAGGTGTCTGGCGCAGCTGACATATGGGTTTTTACAATCTAGTCTGTGCCTCTGCTGTGGCATATTGGAACAAGTCAGTTGTGAAACGTAGAGGAAATTGATCAAGATAATTCCTGTTTTCATGTCTTTCGTTTGTTGCCGCAGCTTTGATCCAGTCCTGGCTTTGAACTAAAACAATAGAAAGAACAAGGAAGATGTGATGACAGTTGAGACCTTTATAGTTTGCCATTTTGAGGAGTGTTAAGGCACATTTGGTTTGTTATTTTTCCACCGCCTTTCTCACAGCTCAGGTGTTAAGCTGCTGTTTGTGTGGGTGCCGTTTTCATCAAATTATTTCGGGTTGCTATCCCTGTCAATTCTTTCTATTTGAATACTTTAAAGGTCCCGACTTATGCAAAACAGCTTTTTTTGCTTTTATTCATCTTAAAATGTTATTCCCCATCAAGAAAGTAAAACCTGGAGTGATGCTTTGTTTGATTTGTCAAATAAACGTTTCCCGCTCCATAACTCATACAATTTCTCCATTTTGATGCCTACACCTTCAGGTCATGACGGCGCTCAATCAAAATGGGTGATACTTGCTCCTACTCAAAGTCTTGGTTTGCCTACATGATAAGTTTGTAGTTAATGGAATGGGGAAAAAAAGGTGATACAGGACTGTCAACTTTTAACCAAACTTTGGAGTGAGACCTTAGTCAGCCCAGAGCTGGGTTGCTTCTTTTTTGGCTATAGTGGCTCATAATTGTACAAAATGCTTTGGGTGGTCATCTGCCAAGAAAAAATATATATAATTCAGATGTGATTTCCAGGATATTCCTGCATTTTTGATGACAAATGATACTTTTAGCTGGTCTATTTACTGGTGTTAAAGAAAGTGTTTTCTGGGGCCCCCTTCAAATTAGGGCCTCTCAGCAAATGCCCAGTTAGCCCCTTCATCGTTACGGCCCTGCCAAAAGGTACAATGAAACAACGCATTGTGCATAGTTGAGGGCAGTCAGTCACATGCAGCAGAGGAACATGTCAAAAACATCCTCTGCACTGAAGTCAGGGACGGTCCTGGCCTTCAGGGCCTTAAGCAGAAAAGGACTACACACAACAGCTGTCATCATCTTCACTTACCATGTTTAAAATAGCAACAATAAAGCACAAGAACAATTCTAGAGGTAGAGAACGCTGACATAATTATCATTTCCTGTTTTCATGTGCATTTTATTATGTTACAGTCTGCTATGAAGTGATCGGATTTATATTTGTGATCTTATAAAATGATTGACAAGTTCTGAGCGTGTGACGGGGAAAGTGTGAACTTTCAGAAGAACCAGAAGGCTTTAGTTAGCTCTCAAAGGTGATATACAGATACTCAAAGTGCATGAATCGTGATCAAATCGTGGACAAACAAAATCATGATATGATTTATAGACAAAATATTGGCTCAAGGTTGGCCCCTTTCTTGCAGCCGATTATAAACAAGTGTGATGATCATAGACACATTTTAAATTCTAAAGTTCAGTGCCACAAAGCCTCTTTAGGGTTATTGTTCACCATTCCACATGACGGATAATCTTATGACTAAATGTGACCTAAAGTTCAAAAGGTTGCACTGAAATGTGGGCTACGTGGGCTACGTGAAGTCCAGATCCAAACATTTATTTTGACAATTTGTTATTTTAATATTAATATCATTACCGTACAATGTCTATATTCTATGATGGCCCTTTATGTTTCTTTCTAATAAAAATGCAAAGTAGAACCTAATGCAATCATTGTGTATAGAATGAGTCACTCTTTATTTAGATATGCACAAATACTACCACAAAACCATCACTATAATCAACTGAAGAAATGGCAACCTTTTACATTAGCTGGGGACTTTATATTCATTTCTAGGCTCGCCGTAATACCATAGACTACTAATGTGGCCTCATGTTGATGAATGTGAGCAGGAGGGAGGTGAGCCTCCCTGTTATGACGCATATTCGGTTTCACTGTTGTTACTAATGGTTGCGTTTTATTGCTGTTTTACCCTCTGAAATGATTTATGAAAAAGTATGAAATGTTGGAAGGATCAAAGTGCGCTTGAGTTTAAAGAGACATGTAGGTGTAGTCCAAGTTTTGAAATATCCTCTTTTGAAAGTGTAATCTTTCATACTACGTTCTGAAGAAGAACTCTGGAAATAGATGGTTTTTAAGTTCACTGAAATGTGGGACAATACAGGTTATTCATCTCATTATTCTGAAAATCTACAATGTTGAAAGACAATTAATATTTTCTTGTTATTGTTTGATTATATTGTTCCTCCGTAAGATATTGTTCTCTGTATTTGACATATCCTCATCTTCCAAGACCCATTTCAAGAGCTTGAGCCAGGACCTTAGTCAGGAGCACCAAAACCAGCCCACTTGTTTTAGGTTGATGAGGGGACCCATACCTGGAAACCACTCATTTCTTGTTAATAACAGTTTAGGTAATTAAGTGATAGTCTGTAACTTTAGATGTTTTACAAATTTAATAGAGATATCATTGAAAGCCTGAGCCTGTAATTTGACGATATTTCATTTCTTTCTAAAGTCCCTCCCACATGTGCCTGGCCAGACCCTCTTGACTTTTCTAAGTCTGGCCTGTCTAACCAGGCTGGATACTTCAGTTAACCCCTGCTAATATTCGCTCCTGTATTAGACTACTATGAAAAGGAGGAAAGAGCCATGTTTCCTTTGGTGACACCTAAACAGCTTATTTGCACGCTAAATGTAACATAATGTATTGTTAGTTACAGCACTTTTCAGTTAGAGCTGTACTCCTTAAAGCAATTATATCATGCAATGTGGCAGTTGGTGGTGGCCAATAAAGTTATGTGGAGAAAGGCCCTTCTTTTCATATATTGGACCAATGTTTTTCTTCCATGAAGACTGTAAAGTGTTCACAAACAGAACGCTCATGACTCACTCACACTTGTTACTAAAGTCACACTGTGCAACATTTTAAAATGTGTAATCAAAGAATGGATTTGGATGAGAATGTAGCCTATTTTGCCTTTAGTCAACATCTCCATGGAAACGAGCTGGAGACGTCCCACTACAGTTATAGTCAGGTCTGACATATACATTTATATATGTCAACATTAAAAATAAAAGAAGGGACTTAATGCATAATTAATATTCAAGTCACCTGAAAACCTGTCTGCCATAAGTAAGCAGTAGCATTGAAGAATATTATACATATTCTATTCTACAGTCACCTTTGGCTTCCTGGTGTTCTCCTGCTTAGCTTCCGAAATCTGACGGGATTGGGCAGAGCAAAGGTGGTAAGGCCTTTAAATATAAGGACTTTTATTCTGAGCAATTGGTCCAAATTCCTGATAAGGTATACACAATCAGATTATATATGTAAAGTTAACACAAAGAGTTCTTCCATCGTTCGATCAACATAAATATTCTGTCTCTTTTATTGAAAGCAGTTTCTTGTTACCATAACAACCAATGAATTCTTTGCCCTTCAAAACAATTAGCATTCAACGCTGTTGCTCCTGCCAACACTAACTACATCCTCCATCCATCCCCATCCTCCCATCATGCCAGCTCAAGGGTACTCTCTGCAAGCTGAACGCCATACTTTGCATTTCGGTTCCACTGTATGCTTCTTTATTGACAAAGAGCTGGCCACCTACACCACAACCCAGGCCCCAGTTAAAAGGCTTGGATTCTGGCCCAGTATAGTCAACTAAAATGAATGCTTCACAGTCATTATACTCAAAACTTGATCCTCATTGAATCAATACTCAAGTGCTATCTGCAGGCTATAGTGAAAAAGCTACAGAAGAATGTGCATTGGATGATTACTTCTAATTGCTCTAATTGAACTCCTTTCGATCATTATTTGACAAGTGGATTCTTATCACTTTCTCAGATACAGAGAGCAGATAACTATCTTCATTGAGATGCCTAAGACATACTGGAACCCATTAAGGGACATAAGGGTTAATCAGGAGTTCATGCACTTTATTAGCCTGACCATCAAGGCCAGGCAGACTAATCTGGAATCTTAGGTGCATCCGAATTAGGCAAATGTGTAAGAGGTCTAAGTCAAAACCATATGTGCATCAGTGAACATCATGATAAGAAGTGTCTGGATACAACAGTGCTGACAGTGAGGAAGGGGGAAAGGAGCATGTATACTTCCTATCATAGTTCCTTTAGCATTATGAAACAGCTTCCGATGTAACTTCCCCTGTTGTTTCTTCCACTGAGTGAGGATGGTCGAATTGTCCAAACGCTGCTGGCGCTCTAGTTCCCCACTGAGTGTATCCCATAATGTTCGTTTGTTCTCTGTTGATCCGTCTTTCTTTTTGTCAAACATGCACTGTGCACTTGTAAAAGAATTTCCCCCTGGGGACAATAAAGTCTAAAGTCTTCAGTCATAAAAACATAATTATTCAAGTGTGACAAATTGTCTTAAACTTTTTTTTTTTTTTTACTCTTGTAAGAAAGTCATCTGGATATCCAGAAAATAATTTTGTACTTTTAACAATTTTGGCCTGCAAATTAATTTAACTGAAAAGACAATACGTTTTTTGGCAAATTGCCCACCTCCAGAGGTCAATTGAAAATGTCATTAAGTTAAATTATACTTTATTAATTTCTGTAGAGATCTGTTCTCTGCATTTGACCCATCCTCAATGTCGCTGGGTGACATAGACAAATAGGAGACTGTCCTCCAATAGAAACACATGTGGTCGTTTGTCTTATCCCTGAATTACGACCAGACCATTATGACCTCAGATCTAGTTTTGCAAGTTTGTGATTCATTTCTTTGCGTTTGACTTTTGGAATCGTCATCAAAGTTGGTCAGATACACTACATGCAATAAAGCCGTTCCTGAATTGGGTTAAATGTAATGTACATACCCTCAACGGGAGCTTGGGGGCGCTGTTTTAGTAGACGTCTTATATGGTCGGAATTCAGGGATAAGACAAACGACCACTTGTGTCGTATGGATGAGGACTTGTTGACAAATAGACAAATGGACACCTTTCAAGAGCACGCGCCTGAATGTAGTTCTGCTCCTGTTGCAGCTGCCCTTACCTGGCTTCGAGGGCATGCTACGTATATAGTTTGGGTGAGGGACAAACCAAGGTAGCAGCTACAAACAGCTGTGATTGGACCATCCTTTTGCCATATACTGTACATGTTACAGGCACTATAGGAAATATGGATTATATCATCGACTTTGACTTGGTATTCTATATTATTGGCAAGAGCAGTTCAGAATCCCCTTGTGATGATAGACGAACAATGCCAGTGACGTCCGGGCTCTGCCTAAAGTAGCGTCGTGTGGCCATCTGCCCATGGACTCACCATCCGGAGAAGCCATAAGGGGCTAGTACAGAGTGATCCGGACAGCTGAGAGTGTTACCACCATCCGTGCTAATGGGGGCTAACACGGATACGTGGAAGAAGATGGACATTGTACTTAATGTATATGGTTTGAAAACTGTATACCTTGACAAAATATAAATAAACCTGACATTAGTACATGCTACAATTTGCAGTTGTCGCGGGAGAAAACATCAGTGACATTAATGCAAACTCAACAAAGGTCGAAGCAGTTAGGCACTGCTCTGTTACCCACTGAAGTGCTTGGTCCCACCTCAAGGACTTTTTCCATATCACTGCATGTATTTAACAGGGAATCAGGTTGGCCTCTGGGTAAACTGTTTGCTCGCTCCATGGATGACACGATGCATAATGATTCATAGTTCTGCCTCATTTGCATTTACATCTCGCCTATGTGCAGAGGGCTAGTTGTGAAGTTTTTTTTCTGTCTCTTTTGGCCCACTGTGTTGGAACAAGCGGACTAACAACACTAGCAAAGGTCAGTCAAGCCCCGGAAAACTCAATGAAAGAGCTTTCACTGGAGACGGGAGAGTGCCGCTGGCTCTTCATCTGATCTCTGTTCAGCCGCACTGCCTCGTACCCGCACTTCTCCAAAGAGTTAGCATTCAAATCAATTTCAGTGACACTATTGTAGGCTCGCAGTCAGATGGAAATATTAAATGATGCTTCAAAGTGTACTGTCACCACCACACCCCCATAGAGATGCCATTTGCCGAGGGAGAGTGATACAGACTGATGCCTCTAAACATCCTAATTGACTAATGAAGCTTTTCAAACAATGGGAATGTGATAATGGTGTTCACATGCACATCTACTATGAGAGTAGTGAGTGAGTCATGTACTATAGCAAATGAAACGAATAGGGCTTTTGGATATGAAAAGAAAAAGCACTGAAGGTTTTCCTCAATGTAGAACATACAGAAGATGCAGCATTGTAAAACTGAAATAGATGGTACGCCATTATGTCTCAAATCCTTCTGCCATTGCTTGGCCTATTCACATGATACAAAAACTCATTCACTTTTCTCTCTCTATAGAAAGCAAATGAGATTAAAGATTAAGATCATTTATTTCTCATCAAAGGTAAGGAGGAAACCAAGGTGTAACAAAGAACCTTTGAAACGATACACAGCTACACTTGACATTTTCATACTTATTCTGACGTTTCTTGTGATTTGGTTCAAAACACACTTAACTTTTTAGAACTTCTCGTTTCTTATTTCTCATGCCTTTTCTTAGGTCAACATAGTCAATGTGATGCTATGCCTCTACCGTCTTTAGCATAAAAACATGTGTGGTGATGTGAGTAATTTGTGGTAGTGGTGTTCCTGTGCGCGCCACTAGGGGCGCACTATAAAAGGCCTCGGGTTAGTGTTGCTTACCCTCTGACCTTGTGTATCTCCTGCTGCCTCTTGTACCCGGTGCTGGCACTGGTGTGCTCTGTCCGACAGGTAGATATCTCTGCAACATTTATTTAAATTCATCCTTTACACTCGCCCTGATTAGTGTTTCCTCGTGTTAGTGCTGCTGTGGGTCCCTTCACGGGAGCGCGTCATGGCGCAACGCTGTAGCATCGCAGTAGATTGGGTGTGCGGTTCCCCGATGGTCCTGTTGATGAGCGTGTTCCCTGGTACAGCGCACGAAAGGTTGCACTAACTGGTATGTTTTCAACTCTAGCGACGGGTAGCAAAGGCCAACATATATGTAACTGTTAATAATATGCATTCCTTTTTAATAGGCGCAGGCAGTAGCACCAGCACTGCCCATCGCTGTCTTGTCTTCACTAAATGTCCGTGTGTGATTTGGGTCTGTCCAGCGGTCGGCGGGGACTTGTTGGAGGACTCTTATCCTAAATGTGAAATCTGTATCTCATGGACTAAACACATGTGCTAAAGGTTTTGAATCAAGCATGCTTATGAAATGCAATGAAAGAAAAAACATTTTGTAACAAATAAATTATATTTAACCAATGGAACACTTGTGCCCTTTTTCAATGGAACTTATCTGTGTGTCTTAAAGCTAAGGTTAAAAACAAAAACCTCGCTCTGCTACACATGCATATGATACCCACTTGGAAAAAGATTGACCAGCAGCACTACCTGAGACATGTAACAAAGAGTTTGACTTGACTTTTAAACAATGTTTTAATGTACCCTTATATCTGTAACCAAGTGATGCAAATCACAGCTGATTTAGCCCCCCAAATAACACTAACCTTAGACCGGCTCTAAGAAAATATGCTGGTTTTATCACATAAGTCTTTGTATAAAAAATAAAGGTACACATTGTTATAAAAAATAATTTATTTCCCACGCTCATACCTTAACTTTCCCCATACATGTAGCCCATGCCTTGGGTATAAAGCCACTTCTTAACAGGAACCATACCAAAGATGTAAGCCCATAGACTGATGCAGGTGGTGGTCCACTGTATACTGGCCCAGCAGACAGAACCAGGGCCCCATCATACAGCACTGAACCCCTGTCCACATGCACATGGTCCAAGAGCACAGTCTGAAACACTATTACTAGGAAGCAGTCACACACCTGTTGATAGGCAGGTGGACAAAGAAGTGGACTCCCGTAACGGTTAAAACCAATGTAGCACCTATAGGACACCACATAAGATCCACAACTTGAGTGGGAGCAATCCAGCGCCCGCACTGGCCTCACAATGAGACGGAGATGGCAATGACATTTGGCACAATAGCAGAAGGGGACCATAAGATAGAGGCGCCACACGCAGCCAAAAAAGCGAACTTCTGCTCTCAACGTGACCTCTCAGCCACCGGGCTTGAGAGGTTGGACCAGACACAAGATCCTCCCTTTTATAGGTGCACCCGCTCACCTCATCAGCCACTAAAAGCAGGAGCGCATTGTCCCGTCCTGCTACATCACTAACATACTGTATCTGTAGGTGTGTGCTTTATCCATGCACTTCTACGCATAATCGTGCATTTTCAGTCAAGCTCCTTCTCAAGAATTAAAAAAAATCGGTTGTACCTGCTGATGTAATGAAGTGTAGTGTTCTTCTTCAGAAGCTCCACACACATTCCAGCATCATCATACTGAGGGGGGGATGTGCAGGTTGTGAATTAGGCATTCTATTGAGAAGGAATTTGGCCACTTAAAGCTTCATGCATCTTTTTACAGAAACATTCATGAATTAGAACCATTGTTTTTTAAATGGCAGCCTAACCGACAGACAGCCAAACTATACCGTTATAGGTATACCATTATAGGGATTATTTGACAAAGCACTCTGCTATCATGTTGACCATAACTCAGCACTGCATCATCGATCTTGCCCCACTCTCAATCAAACAAGAGAGAAGAAAAACAGCAAGTCTAACCTTTAGCTACATCAGCATGGACATCTAAACAAAACAAATGGCTGAGGCTGTGAAATATTTGCTGTGTGGTCAGGAAAAAAAGAAAAAAGAAAAAACAGAATGACAGCAGTATGTCTGGACTCCAGAGACTGATGGTGAATGAAGCCGTTTACTGTTACACAAGGCCAGATTATGATTGTTTACTGAAAGGGGACTTAAAGTCATAATGCGATTATAGAGCGGGACCTGTTCTGTGGAAATTACAGGACACAGCTAAGGGCAATGGTGCATAGTAATAGGTATTTGTAAATGAAGCCAATTACTGCTAATTTCTCAAACACAATGTGTCACAATAATTGAAAAAGTTGTGTTAATCTTCCCACTTTTACTTTTTACTGAGAAAAAAAAAATCTTATTAATGGCATAGAAATGGCATAGTAGTCAACATTGTGTACCAAATGTACTTTCATGTTTATAGACTGATATTCTTCACTCCTCCCCATTTACATGAATAAGATCAGCTGAGAGCGAATCCACAATGACAGATCAGTGCACCACGTCCCTAATGCTCTGTGGTGCAGACACAGCAGCAACAAGTTCTCCAGGGCATGTCAATCAAAGCAAAGGTAAAAATGTAAAAACCCTTCGAACAAAAACATTGTGGTTGAAAATATGATACTCCTCTCAGTGGTGCCATAGGAGGAAACTGTATTTTCAGAAGCAATAAAAGTCGTCGTCACTAGTCTTTAAAGTTGTTTTTGGCACGTGTGAAGTCTCCATAGGATTCCGCATTAGAAGCCTTCTGGAGTCGCCACTAGAGAGTGATGCCGCAGTAATGTGAGCACTGCGTCACGATGAGCAACAAGAAATGCTTTTCTCACCCATTAGTTCTGATGAAGTCTTTTGCTTCTCGCTCACTGTCCAAACAATAAAATCCAACAGACCACTATTTGAGCATGGATTAATGTGTTACTCATCCCCAAATCTAACTTCTGTTCATAATAAGTCTAAGGTACAAAAATGGAAACAGTCTAATGCCACATGTGTTGATATTCTCCACACAGAATAAAATGACATGATTTCAATTCTTTTTAATTCCTTATCAAGCACTATTCCAGAGCCAGTGTCATGAGAAAAAGAGCCCCACCGAACCTCAGTTACTCATTAACAACAAGAGAGTAATTGGAAACACACAAAGGCGGGTTCTGATTACACAAGCGTTCTCATCCTGATTGTTCCCGCTTCCTCTCTTGATTATCTTCCACATTTGGGCCGTGGCCATAATGTTCCGTCATAGCTCACAAGTGGATTACGTGCATATTACTTTGAAATGACTGTAATTGATGTTTCTTCTATCAGAGATAATAGAGTGGTACATTATTCATACAATATGTATGCATAACTTTCTGAGACGTTTGAGAACAGAGGCATTCTGCACTCAGGAAGCCTATGGAAAGTTGTACTCTCTTAAAGTCCTATATCCCTATTTTCCAAATTGGATTGACACCTATCTTCGCTCTGCCCCTGGTCTTTGTTCTTCCGGGTGGTCATGCCGGTGTCCTCCTGTGTTTGGAGCAACAGGCTAACAGGTAGAGCGAAGTTGAAGTCTTTGAAAAATTAACTAAAGATTTGACCCCTACCAGAACTAGAAGCCACTGTGTATTGGGTGTGGAGGTACCAAAAGAGTTCCCAAAATATTTTTTAAGCCTCAATTATCCACTGTATATCCACTTTAAGCAGAACAAGTTTGAAAATGATTCGCTTGTTTGACAGTGCATATATAAAAGAATCTACGAGTGACATGCACATAAACCCACTCCAATAAAGTGAATTATATGCAATCATTTAAAATATGCCCCCCAAAAATACTTCATTGGGGTGACAACTGTGCAAAGGGACATAAAGTCAATAGTTTAGTGGCAGAAAAGCTCATCAAACCATTTTTTATTAACACTCTTGGCCATGGCCACATTTATGAAGTGGTGCTTAGTTTGCATCTCTGCTGCTATGCAATATGTCTGGCAGAGACAACTGGTGACGGTGCCAGTGCTGTGCTGGTTCAATAAAGTCAACATTTAAAGTGAGGACAATACCAATACAGCCAAATGCTGTGTTTTCGCTTTATCTCGAGCAGCTTTCGAGAGTTTCTGTGAATCTGCATTTGACAGTATTCTTCGCATTCTCTCCCACTATACATTCACTAGCAAGGACCACTCTTCGGGACCCCCCTTCTAAGCAGGAGAATCATTGCTGAAATGGAACAGACATGAAGGGAGGGCGGGTGGGGGTCGACAGTTTCAAACAAACTGAGATGACGAGGCTTGGCTTGGTCTATAATGGCTCGTGAGTAATTTAGAGGCGTGGTTAGGTGAAAGCAAGAGTGGTTGGTATGCAAAGTGTGATAGGTTGAGGTGTGGTTCTGCTCCCAAACCTAGTCAACAAATATTGACTCCATTTAAAGGAACAGGCCACCGTTTTTCCATGCTGAGATATGTTCCTACCTGAGCTTAGACGAGTTCAGAGCCGGTGCTGGCCCCTCAGAGAGCCCGTTGATTCACATGCAAAACAACACCGTAATTTGGCTGAGATGCGGGGCCCTTGCGGCTGCGGGGGCCCTACGCAATTTGTGTAGTTTACGTATAAGAAAAACTGGCTTTGGACGGGTTGTGCATACCTGTGTGATCTTTGTCCGTGTGCTCCGTCACGCCAAAAGACCAAAGATGTTGTTCGCATTTAGCCTTTTTTAGCCTCTCCTCTATGGGGCCAAACGGGGGTGAAGTTAGAAGCGACCAAGCTCTTCCACATTTTCCCTATCTAAATACGGTTACGTGAGTAGTTACACAATCCAAGGTAAGAACATATCCCAGTATGGAAAAACGGTGCCCTGTTCCTTTAATGTTCTTTTCCAGTAATGATTTTATTATGATCAAACTCTCAATAAAGAAAAAAAATGCATTTTACCTTTGAAGAGACATTCACTTTACAATTAACAATTGATACAGCTCCAGAAATATGTGTTTTAAATGTGTGTATTATTCCTTTATTGTGTGAGAGCTGCATAACATCCGCTCATCAGAACAAGTCCACTGGCTCGTGCTGCCATTGGAAATGCTGACTGTGTGAAAGGTGTCTAGATTGAGCGGGATGGGGCACAGGGGGAGGGGACAGAGGCAGACAGACAGAATACAGTGCATACATTATCATCCAATGTAAATGAGTGTGGTCAACTTGTGCCAATAAAGCAAACTGATGGCATAGGGCTCTGCAACTTATGGTGATTGTATCTAGAGCGGTTGATTCTGTAATTGCTCTATATAAATACACATTATACAACAGAAACTGCTGAAAATTATTGCTTTGCCGTTCAACCATTGTAATGCCATACTTCACTGTAAAACTTGGTGTTGGTTTTAAAATGTTATTGCACAAAATGTCATCCATTAACTTTTATGGGAGTTCCATTATCCAACGAATTACAGCTGCTCAGTGTGGCCTTCGTTCTCCCATAGAAACGCCAGCTGCCTGAGTCACAATGTCTTCTGCATGGCAAGTGGAGCATTTGATTTAATTTGTAAAAAAAAAAAAGCATAGTGCCCTCATCCTTCCAATCTCTAAATATATTTATGCTTTTTAGTGTAAATAAACTGATGCTTCCATTTTGCCAAAATTATGCAGCACCCTAAAAACCTGCATGTTGCCTCTTCTTCTACCTCCCCTCAAGTACATCTATCTAATATATCTTACTACACAGTAACGCATATGATAAGTAAACTTGAACCGTTTATCCACATGCCACTTTTCCTTCTCATGCATTGCTTTGCTTACATGAATAGGAATAGTGTTTTTAGTCAAACTTAGCCTGCACTAGAATGTTCCTTGCTGCCATTTTCTTCCAATACGTATTTTCATGCTGTGTTTTTATTCATTTAATAATTTGCCATTTTCAAGGCTGTTCTCACATCACCCCTGGAAATTAGCTGTGCCTCTTCAAAGCATGAGGACTACTAATTGGCAATTTAATGTCAGAAACACCTGCATGTTTGTGTGGCGCTGAAGGTGTGCTCTTCCCGGTCTTCACTTTCAAACTCTCATTTTAATTTTGCCTGACGGCGCTAAAAGAGGTGTTATAACACATGCACAGATGGAGAAGTCTTGTGGCGCGAGCTGAAGGACACGTTTTCAACCTTTCATCTTTGGTCCGGTAAATTACGGAAAGGATTGCTCCAGCTGAGATGGTCACTTTTCATGTCGTCAATGAATCTGGTTTCCACTAAAATGTCACGCAAACTACCGATTCATTTTGACTTCATCTAGTTAGCTTTACCTGGCGGACATTTCACCTCAATTTGCTTCCGTTTTCTTATCCTGAACTACTACTATTGCTTGAGAACAGTTTCAGCATCCCCATGGTTTGCAATTTTTGGGGATACTTTGACCTATTTGTTTGGCCATTTATATGTAGTATGTAGATCTCACACAAGTTCTTATCACTGGTTATCAAATTTGTCGACGCAATATTGTTTCATTCAGCTGGTCTGTCAGTCCTGTCATAATGTTTCGCTTGACTAAAGTATCATTCTACCTATAGCATTGCTCCGATATATTAGATTCCACAAGCCGAGGAGAGGGTCATTTTTCATATCTCCAATTACTCCTGTCTGCTCTCCAATTGCATAGTACTATTTTACAGCTGTGTTACTTGCTACAGCTCCCAATGGCTTCCAGACAGCATGTCAAGACATGAGGAGGCTTGAATCTGACACGTTGTACAGCGGTTGTTATGTCTTTGTTCGGAAGTTGAATTGTCAGTCTGCACAAAGCACAAATTACTTGCCTCTCACATCACACCAATGCGGTTTAACTATCTCATATTTTCAGGCTGTGCTGTAGTTGAGGTTGGACTAACTGTGGACTTTTTCAGCCATGGGATTTGGTTGTGGTTTGCCCAAAGTAGAGGGTTTTTGCACAAATAGTGAGTATATCGTACATGGCACACCTGCACACGCCGGTCGGTACAGCCGTGCTCTACCACCACTTTTTCATCTCCACTGGGATGGTAGCCCTACTTTGGGCCAAAACAAGTAATTAAAGTAAGTGCCAATGTTAGGACAATGGACTCATACAAACTATTTTGCAACAGAAATAAGGTTTTATTCATTCGGTTTGCCATTAGCTATTTTTTTGGAACACTCATAAGCCTTCTTTCCGTGAGAGCAGCACCATGTATACTTGGGAACGGATTGATTTGATTGGGCCCGCCTTTGCTGGTGCGTCCGTCACCAAAGAATGACAAACCGCGACCCAAATAAAAGTATGCTAACCTATAGAACAGTTTCTGGGTGAAACTGTTAAATACAATAAAAAATATTGTAGAGATAGCCATTTATATATTTTTTAAATGCATTAGCCCGGGCAGAATTAATTTGTCACTAACTTTGACTAGACTTATAATCTTAAACTCACATAACCGGTTCCAACAATAACAACTTCAAAATGTAGCTGATATTAAAAGTACCATTTCAACTCTCTGATACATCACAATAAAAGTCATTGTGAAAAACTGTCATTCAGTAATGATTTGACGAAAAGCAATTTTCATTCTATAAAATATTAATCGAAAAAAGAAGGAAAAAAAACACAGTTAAATGCATCTCCAAATAGGAATGAGGGGAGAGTATTGTGCAGCCGGTAGTTTCGTAGTTAGAATGCAGAGTGTGGCCATCATGTGTGCTTTGTCATTCTGGGATATCTCATTTGCAAATCGCTTTATGGCCAATGTGACCAGAGAAAACGGCAAAATATTGCTGCAAAGCATCTTCATGAGTATGCTTCATATATCATGTCTTTCCTTATGTTGTTCATTTTCCCTTAAGCTCTATAGCTACTTCAGAAAACTCCAGACAGGGCTGAACATGAAAAACACTGCAGGAATTCTTTCTTGAAAGTCTTTTATGTATCTGACAACACTTTCTAGGATTCCGTTCAAATGTTTCCTAGTATTATTAGATTAATATGGTAATATATTAATTTAGACATGGCTTTGGATATGCGGAATAACAATAATTAAAACAACATTAATTGAAATTAAATACAATTAAATAAAAACTAGATGAAAAAAAAAGGAGATGGAAAGAGAAGGATAGCAGGTAGGGATGGGCGATACCACATTTTTTGGAATCGATACGATACCGATACTTTTGGGGTCTTTCTTGTCGATACCGATACCAATACTGGTCATTTCATAGGGGTGAATGTATTTCAATCAATATACATTTCTAAAACTGGTTATTCTATATAATTAATCCATTAAGATACATGAAAATTATATTACTTTAGCTGGTGTATTAAACAATGTAAATGTGAAATTAAATATATAAACAACATTTAAAATTAATACTTAAATGACAAACAGAACCTAAGCCAGAATGATAGGACTGGCTCAGTTCAATCCTTTGCTGTTGTGAACTGTTTTGGCTCAGAACAAAGAAATAAATCATCCTTTTGTGTTGATAATTGCTGCCCCGCCTGCCTTTTACATATGCAAATTAGTATCGATACTTTTTGCCCAATATCGATACTTAAAAAGTAGCCGGATCCATAGCCAACAGCCGTGCACGCGGAGTGGAGTTCTGTCCGAAACAGAGCACTCAGTGAGGAGAAGTGGGTGAAAAGCTCCTTCACAGCGAGTTACAATGGAGAGCAGTCCCACGAGCAACACGCACCAAACAACATCAGTTCTGCGTTTACTTAGGAGCACCTAAGTGTTCATTTTAACAACTTTATTGTCATATAGACATTTTTTTTAATGACAAAGAAAGCGACTGTGAGACTTGATGTTTTATTGGGAGAGGAAAAGTTCTCGCTTGTGAATTTGAAGAAGCAAAATGATATAACGAGGGGTGTGTTGGGGGGTGTGCTGTGAGGTGACGGCATGGATCTATTATAATAAACAGGGAGGTGCGAGGTGCTGCTCTGGTCTTCTACAGTCTGCTAGTGTGGCACACTTGGTGGCGCATCTAGAGGAGCTTATTGGTAATGCAGCTGCCTGGGGTCCCCAAGCCAGTAGGGGCCCCCAGAAGGCCAAAACATTGGCTGAAATGACCAAGAGAATACAGTCACTGCAGCAGCACTGACAAGGTGCAACGACAATTGGCCGTCGCATACTCCCTAAAAGGGCCCAGCCCCTCCCTCAAGTGCTTCTCAGGAGAAGGAGATAGAAAGAAAGAGTGCAATGTGTTGGAAATAAACAGACACAGCTCCGGCAGAATGTGGGATAAGTTCTGCTTCTGGCAGCAAAAATGAAAGAAATAGAGGATAAAGAGGAGGAAGGAGAGCAAGAGATCAGTGAGTGTAATAAGATACTGTAGTTGTATGTCTCTGACGTGCTTTCTTTTAGCAGCCTTCATTGTTTGGCATGCAAATTAGGCTTAGGGTTAGTTTATATCCTTAAGGGTAGGGTTAGGGCTAGTTTATATCCTTAAGGTTAGGGTTAGGGCTAGTTTATATCCTTAAGGGTAGGGTTAGGGCTAGTTTATATCCTTAAGGGTAGAGTTAGGGCTAGTTTATATCCTTAAGGTTAGGGTGAGGGCTAGTTTATATCCTTAAGGTTAGGGTTAGGGCTAGTTTATATCCTTAAGGGTAGGGTTAGGGCTAGTTTATATCCTTAAGGGTAGGGTTAGGGCTAGTTTGTATCCTTAAGGGTAGGGTTAGGGCTAGTTTATATCCTTAAGGGTAGGGCTAGGGTTAGATTATATCCTTAAGGTTAGGGTTAGGGCTAGGGCTGTAGATAGCCAGTCAATCAGTATACCATCTTACATAAAAAAAATAATCGTAGAGAGGCCAGTGCTTTGATACCAGCACTACACCTCCACCATCGCTATATTCTCTTTCTCTCATGACACTTTTTAACTCACAGTGGGCTAAATATAACTGTTTAGTGTCCTGTTAGTGCGTAAAGGTAATGCAGCAAGATGTTTGTGACCTGGGAGAAGATGAGTCTGCAAAGAGGATGGACACTTCACAGCCTGTGCCGCTGCCTGCTCGTGCACGTAATTTGTCTCGCACACCTCTCGGCCTGCCCATGGTGCAACAGTGTGTGCGCCATGCTGCAGCCTGGCAGCATGAAGGCCCATACCAAATAATTATGGTATGGGCCTTCATACCATAATTATTTACAAAGACTTTGTTTCGGGCTTGGGCCTACCATTGAAGTTCTGGCTTGGGTCCGTTTATGCCCTCAGGCCCAGGTTGGATCAGGCTGGGTTTTTTGGGGCCCGATCTAAGCTGTACTCCAAATATGGTCAAATCATGTTGTTTCTATACCGTATGAGCAATGTGGCAGTACCAACATAAACCAAACTGATCACAGAGGAAGAAAATACGATGTTACAAAAAAGAGGTCACAGTGTAATGTGTAGAGGCGACAGCTTTATTAACGGACCATGTAATAGAAAAAAGACTGGACCATGGATTTATATGCAGCGGTTTTAATAAGCGTCCTCCTGACTGTAGACACCCTTTCTCTGACAACAATATGAATTACTTGGCCTTCCAAAATACATTTTTGGTCTTCAATAAGGTCAGCAGATGTGTAGGAGATATATTTTGTTGCATTGTTTAACTGCCTTTCTGGTTACTTTTCTCTCAACTAGGCCAAACACTTTTAGAGTTAGAAATTGGACCCAGAGTTAGTGGTTTGTTCCATGTTGTGCTTTACTGACACTCAAATAATTAAGATGAATCAAGAGAAGGTAAGACTTAATGAATCCATAATAATAATAAGTGGAGAAACATATTTGAAGTGTTGATATATATTAAACTGCAAACTTGTTTAGGGCAGAGTGTAGGTCTTTGACATGTTTACCAAAGCTGTACAGCTACTGTCGAGAGAGGGTACAAAGAAGAAGCCCTCGCTGACCGAAAGGATGTTTGTTCCATATGAATTGAAGAGCGAGGGAGTTGAAAGGAAGTGTAGTGTGGTTGATATGATAGCCTTGTCTCTCGGGGGAAATCAAAGCCGTTGTATTGGCCATTGTCAGAGCACCGTGTCCACTACAAACAGGGGGAAAAAAACGAGAACTTTTTCATGTCTATCTCGCAGAACTAAAGTGGGGAAAACCGCGGGTGAGAGGAGCACATACATTATGTATAACTCAGGATTTTGGAGGCTTTTTGTTTCAAGGAGCTAAGCGTAGACTTCAAAGTTTTTTGCCACCTGTCTCACCAGTAACAACAACAAAAAGTTCTGACATAAATGTACGAGTTTGAAGAAAACATTTCAAAGTGTCTGAGAAAGGATTGTTTTGGTGTATTAACAATTTGTATTTTTCTGACGGCTACAATGCATAATATAAACCACTCAAGAAGATCAGTGAAAAAAGGCATCATTGGTGGTTATTCTCTAGCAAGGACCACACCATAACAGAAGGCGCGATTAAAGCTCTGGTAATGAAGTTATTTTGTTGTAGTAGAAGTAGAGTAATTCTTCATTTGGCACCATACATCTGCATTTTAAACATTTGTGAAAGAAAAAACAAAACCTGTGTCTAATTTTGGCTAATTTTCCTCCATTGCGAACCAGGAAGTCAGAGGTAAAATTAGCACAGAATTGGTATTGTTGGTCCGTCTTGTTCACGTATCAAGTCTGTCTCACTATGAACTCCGGCTGAGATGCTTCTAATTAACTCCAGTGAATGATCGGAAAGTGTGGGAGGGTCTGTAAGAGCTGGAAACGCATTTAGGCAACAGCTGAGAGATTTACTACCTCTGTCTTTCAGGGTTTGATTCAAGTCGTACAGCTTTAACAGCGAGCAATCGACGATCGCTGGGTTCAGACTGTGGGTGGGGGCTCCGTGTCGGGCATGTGCCTAGCTATTCAGGACCCCCTGTCAGAGAAGAAGTAAGATAAAACCATAGATATAATATACAGCCATTCAGCCCCATTCATAGTAATGAGTCCACGTGCCCTGTGAAACTAACATGGCACACCTTGCTCCTTCTACAAAGCATGTACCTTAAAAGGGCAAAAAAGTGGGAAGCCCCATACTCATGCTGCGGGCAGACCGGCTACAAGCCTCCACAGTGCTCCAGAGTCTGTCAATCAAAGACTTAAAGTTGAACAATTCTGCAGCACAGAGACCAGTGTGGTTAAATATATGATTCCTGGCCCAGCCTTGTCACATGGATCACAGCATTTTTTAGAAAAAAAAGTGACTCTTTGGAGCCGGGCTTTCAAGCAGTGATAGGGAGGTGCAAAGTGTTCATTGGAATCCTGTTTCTTTTGGATTTGCCCCTGGCCACCAGGGGGTGGTATTGCAGCAATGTCAGCTACTCGCCATGAGGACCAAAGAGAAGTGCTTTCCTCACATATTGGATAAAATAGACATGAAGGGAGGGGAGTGGGGTTGAGAGTTCAGACAGAGGCCCATTCCAAAACCGCTTGCTCCTTCTATCGAAATATGTGTTCCCGCGAAGGTCTGTCCGAAACAGATTGGGCAATAAGGAGAAGTGGCTGATTCTTCACAGCTCCTTCTCTGCAGACAAAACAGGTGTGTGTTACACTGCTTGGGGAGCAGCCCCACGTGCAACACACACCAAACATCTTCAGTTCCACTCTTATTTATAAGGGTTGAAATTTAATTTGAACAATTACAATCATATAAACATTTGGTAATGAAAAAGAAGGCAGCAATGAGAATTAATATGATTTTGTTGGATTACTTAGTAAACTCTAAGAGAAAATGATTTCAGGTAAAAGTGTTACTCTTAAGTATTAATTATTAGTAAACTTGTGAGCCTTGTAACATAAGTGGGGTGTGCTTTCCGGGGAAAGAGGCGTGTCTGTTCTGTGGGATCAAGGAAAGTCCATCTGTCCGCCCAAGTGCTCGACTGAAGGAACACATTCACTTAGGAATTAGTGGAAATGGGTAGGAGAAGGAAGGAGGAATTGCTTTAGGAAAGGGCCAAACAGTGTTGAATGAGCTAGGCTGCTGTAAATAAGGCATGGTTAGGTGAAGTGGGTGGCTGTTAAGGAAGGGCGTGGTTCTGCTCTTGAGTCAATAAAATATTAACTCTGTTTTTGTGTTCTGATTATGCCTTATTATTGGCAATTTAGTCTTGCTATAGTTTTTTTCTTTGGTACTTTGTTATCGACTTACTGGTTTGAACTGAATGAATTCTGAATTGAGGACATTTGCCTCTCATCTATCTCAACGTTACCATCTAACCTTAGCTACAAATACAGGGCTCCAGAAAGACATCAATTTTGGTGCACATGAATCTAAAAATGTATTTAGACTAAAGATTTCCGTCGGTTGCACAGATGCAACCAGTCAGATCCTCGGCTGTGTTTAGTGCAGGAACACTGTCATCACTCCATGTTGTTAATGTCTCGGGCCTTCTCCTCTTCGCTTTGATGGCATCATTGATTGCTATATTTATGGCTTAAAATTGCTGAATCAGTCCTGGGGAACTTATTTTATAGCTACAATTGACAGTGAAAATATCAATAGTGCTCGAGAGACGAGGCGGCGCTGAAATGAGTGAAATGATCAGCAGAAGATGTAGCATGTTTTGATTAGGGAGTGGCTGATAACATCGGGTGATTAATTCTCCACATGAGCAGTGAGAGATCTGTCGCCAAATCTGGCCACAATAAACTATTCTCAGGGGCATAAATCAAACTCACTTAGCACCGGGAAACGGCGGGGACAAATATTGCATGCTATTCAAGTTACTGCTTTTCTATCGGTTTATATCAGTGTTGCCAGGACTTTGTTTACAGAGCAGGAAAAAAGAGTGTGGAAAGTGGAGGGGGAGTCTATACCACAATACTTTATTTAGGAAACACCTATAAAGCCAGAGACATTTCATCTTAAGTCAATTCAGAGAAATGTAAGAAACATTATTTATAAATTATTTCCTTTCAATGTTTAGTGTAGCAATTCATTTAATTTACACATCATTGTTGCGAGCAGGGAGGCAAAGTCCCAATAGCTTCTGAAACATGCACATATTTAAAAACACAAACAAGTACTGAAGTGTGTGAACCCTTAAACGCAAAAGCATTTCCAATGCCAAAATCAGATTTGAAAGCTCACAAACTAACATTAAATACAGAAACAAATTCCGGAACATGAGCAATAAGGACAGAAGGCCCTTTGTATATTCCTTTTTCAATTTGTGCATTTACTCATTAATATATTGTGAAATAGGTCATTAAAGTCCAGGTTTTTCCTAGTGTGACTGTACAATTTTTTGCACCTCTTACAGGATATACAGTGCCTCTCGAAAGTATTCATACACCTTCAACTTTTGCACATTTTGTCATGTTTACAACTCTAAACATAAAGATTTTTTTTTACTGAACGTTCACACACAAGTAACAGACAACTGTGAAGTGAAAGTAAAATGATACATGATTCTGTTATTTTTCAAAAAATAAAAAAGTGAAAAGTGGGGCTTGCATAAGTATTCATACAGCATGCATGAATACTTTGTGGAACCCCCTTTTGCTGTAATAACAGCACAAGTCTTTTGAGGTTTGACTCTACAAGATTTGCACATGTAGAGACTGACATTTTAGCCCATTTCTCTTTACAAAACAACTCCAGCTCTGTCACATTAGAAGGAGAGCGTTTGTGAACAGCAGTTTTCAGACCTTCCCACAGATTTTCAATAGGATTTAGGTCAGGACTTTGACTGGGCCAGTCTAACACATTAATATGTTTTTATTGAACCATTCCATTGTAGATTTATCTTTGTGTTTAGGGTCATTGTCCTGCTGGAAGGTGAATCTCCGCCCCAGCCTCAGTTCTCTTGTGACTCCAGCAGGTTTTCCTCCAAAATGTGTCTGTATTTGGCTCCATCCATCATCACAACTATTCTTACAGTCTCCCCAGTCCCCGCTGAGGAAAAGCAGCCCCACAGCATGATGCCCCCCCACCCCCGTATATTTGACACTGGGGATGGTGCACTCAGGACGATGAGCAGTGTTAGGTTTGCTCCATACATAACATTTTGCATCTGGGCCAAAAAGTTCGATTTTTGTCTCCTCTGACCAAAGCACCTTCTTCCACATGGCAGCTGTGTCCTCCATATGACTTCTACCAAACTTCAAACGGGATTTCTTATGGCCTCCTTTCAATAATGGCTTTCTTCTTCCACTCGTCCATGAAGGCCAGATTTGTGTAGATACGACTGATAGTTGTCCCATGTACAGATTCCCCCAGCTCAGCGGCAGGACTTCACAGTTCCTCCAGAGTTATCTTGGGGCACTTGGTTGCATTTCTCACCAGTGCTCTCCTTGTTCAGTTTGTTAGTTTGCGTGAACAGCCGTGTCTTGGTAAGTTTGCAGTGGTGCTACACTCTTTCCATTTCTGAATGATGGATTGAACAGTGCTCCGGGAGATGTTTAAATCTTGGGAAATCTTTGTATAACTTAATGCTGCTTTAAACTTCTCCACAGCTTTATCCCTGACCTCTCTGGTGAGCTCCTTAGCCTTCATGATGTTGTTTAGTGACCAGTACACTCCGACCACAGCTCTGAGGGCCTAAAAGAACAGCTGTAATTAAACTGAGAGTAGATTACACACAGGTGGCCTCTATTTAACCGTTAGGCCAAAGAGTGAACATTCTGGAGTCATTAGGAATGTTTTAAAGGCAATTTAATGCACTCAGAAAATGCTGTATGAATACTTATGCACGCCCCACTTTTCACTTTTCTATTTTTTGAAAATTAACAGAATCATGTATCATTTCGCTTTCACTTCACAGTTGTCTGTTACTTGTGTGTGAACGTTCAGTAAAAAAATCAAAATAAAATCTTTATGTTTAGGGTTGTAAACATGACAAAATGTGCAAAAGTTCAAGGTGTATGAATACTTACGAGAGGCACTGTAGATGCGACCTCAACTGGAATACTGCTTGTGGTCATTCCAGCTCCTCACCACTTACTGTTTTAGAGGACTGAAATGGGGCATAGCATTTCACAAATCACATTATGGCCAGTTATGTCCGGATTTGGTTGTAATGATTTTTTTAATTATTATTATTATCATTATGTACAAAGAAATCATATATCCTTCAGCTTTTCCTTTGCAGGGTTGTAGAGGCAGCAGTCCAGTCGAGGTATAGGAGTCGTCTTTGGGGATCGAAGGATTGTTTGATCTCATACCTGCTTTTTGCAGATGATTATATCCTGATCTTCAGCGTGTACTTGGGCGCTTCAGAGCCCAGTGTGAAGTGACTGGGATGAAATCAGCAGATCTAAATAAAGGCCATAGTTGGCCTTGGAAAAATGTGGCTTTCCCTCTCGAGATCCAGATCCAGGAGTCCCTGGAGTTTAAATATATTAGGGTTTTGATCAAAAGTTAGGGATGGAAGGAGCGTGAGATTGGCACTCTGATTGGTGCAGTTTCTGGAGTGAGGTGCTGAATCGATCGGCAAAGCTCTCGATGTAGATTGCGTAATGAAGTGGTCATAATTATTGTCTTGTGTCGGCTGCACACTTAGAGATAGGGTGAGGAGCTCAGAATAGCGTCGCTGCTCTTCCCTGGCCGTGGAGGAAGTGTATAGGTAAGTCTGTGGCATTACGACTACTGCTGTCTCTATGACTTGAGCACAAATAAAGTGGCAAAGATGGACAGATGCTATGTTCCCTCCTATTTGTCCTGTGTCTGAGCAAACCACTGTGAATGTCCATCATGGCTGTGCATGTAAGCATTAGCATGTGAATCATTGGCCTTTTTAGCCTTTTAAAGAGGGGGTATTATGCTTTTTTCAGCCACATAGCTCCAGTCTATAGCACACTACAATGATGACGAAACCTTCTGTT
Organism: Gobius niger; assembly: GCF_951799975.1. Lineage (NCBI taxonomy): Eukaryota > Metazoa > Chordata > Actinopteri > Gobiiformes > Gobiidae > Gobius > Gobius niger. Next base: position 21,119,898 of record NC_136854.1, on the reverse strand, counting down.
GGTCTGTCAATGCAGTAAATTAGAATAACTGCCTTGTATAAAATTGCTCTTTCAAAATGGCGGTAGCAAATGACTTGAAATAGGCCTCTGTCTCTTTAAGAACCTCTGACCCTTTCAGACACGCCCCCTCCACACGCTGTCTGTGGCATATTTCTATGGTGGCATCACAACACTTTCTCCACAGTATTGAAACTACGATCGGTGCATTTTATTTTTTATTGTTGGAAAGGAGCTACTGTTTATCACTTTGGGAACAATGGCCACACAGGATATTATTTGAAGACGAATCTTCCACACCGGACGCTTGGAAGGGGCTCTTGCCTGAAAAATAACTGCTGTTTGGAGGCTATCTCTTTGCATCTGCCATGCCCTATGGATCTCTAACTAAACCCCTATGGACGACACCAGGATCTGCAGGAGCCCATACGATTCAAAAGACGGACATTATCTGTGCAGGTGGACAATGGTTTTTCGAGGTTACCCGTTAGCTTGTTATAATCGACTACAGCTCATTGTTGATGAAAAGTCTGCAATAAACCACAAATGTGTAAAGCCAGGCTCATTGTGTGATCATCGTAAAGGCTGCTTCGAGTAGTTGCCTGCGTTATTGACGTTATTTGTGCATAATATGCTGCCTGTTTTCAATGAATGTTGTGAAGGTGAAGGTTGTTAGCTTGCCGTGGCTAATAGTGCCTTAGCTCCGGGAGAAACCACTCGGCTACGACTCACTGTAGATGAAATGTGAGCAATAAACTACAAAATCAACAAGCCCGGCTCAGTGTGGGATCATCATAAAGGCTGCTTCAAGCAGTTGCCTGTTTTAGTGGCGTTTTTAGTGCATAATATGCTGCTTGTATTCAGTGAATTTTCCCGTTAGCTTGTCGCGGCTAGCTTGTTAGCTCCGGGAGAAAGCCACTCGTCTATGACCCATTGTAGATGAAATGTGAGCAATAAACTTCCAAATCAACAAGCCAGGCTCCGTGTGTGATCATTGTTAAACGGTTCTTTAGGTGTGTGGTGGTTTTATTGACTTTATTTGTGCATATTTCTCGTTTCCACGTGATGACTCGAGGTTTAGCTTAGCATTAGCTTTCTCCGGAGGCTCTGTGCATCATCAAGGCCCAGCGCAGAACCAGACACTGAAATAAGTGTTCTTGTCACCGGTTTGAATCCTGGGTGTTTCGGTAACAGAAACACTGATGTGTGTCTTTGTAAAAGTTTCAGAACTGCTGTAACTCCGGTTCACAACACATGAAGCTAATCCTCCATGATGACTCTGTTTACATCTTAGGGCTAGACCAGGCGTCTCAGACATGCGGCCCGCGAGCCAAATGCGGCCCGCGAGGTAATTTTTTGCGGCCCGCGAGATAATTACTTATTTATATTATATGCGGCCCGCCGGTAAATCACATTAAACACGTTAGAACTACATTTCCCATGAGGCACCGCGCGGTAGCGCCAACGCTGCTGCGGACGCGAGAATGTAAACATCAGACAGGGAATGCATCTCCCACGCTGCCTCCACTGACCAAAACAACAGCGTGTGGTTCCAGCAGCTACACCATGGATAAGTTAAGGCTTAGACACGTAAAACAAGCGGCGGTGGGCGCGGGGCAGGTGAAGACAGGCGTCTATTTTTGTGGATTATAAAGTTTTTCCAAATGGAGCTGAGGACTGACCAGACGAGTGAGAATCATGGATAAAGAGGTTTAAGAGCAGCAAGTTCGACGACGGATCCTCAGAAAATCGAGTGCACAGTGAGTGTAGTGTTTTATGTTTATTCTGTGGAGTAAAGTCAGCCCAAATTGTGCAGCTGTTGCACGGACTTAATCTGACATGAAGCGCGTGCGTTTGTTGATGTCTTATTCAGTCTGCGTTTGCCCGTGTTACACGTTGACAGGAGTTTGGGTTGAACTGGTGTGACTGTCCCATAGACTGAAAAAACTATTGCTATTCTTCAGTTTATGGACAAGCCCGACGCTGATGGTCTATTTACTTTTTGTTTATCCCGATTTGGCGAGAGCCCAACGGGTCAGGGAGAGCACGGTGGAGCGAGACGTCTCTGCTCCGCCTCCAACCCGGTGTGCGCGGCAGGCGATCTTGTCCACATTCGCCCAATTCTTGGCAGATTTTTTGACAGAACGCGACAATTCCCAATAACTCGCAGCAGCCCGTAGCAGCGTGCCACCGCACGCAGCAACCTCTACCAATTCCACTCACATTCGTGATCCTGAATCCACACGAATGTGGATTCGTGGCATTCGTAACGCATCGTGCCCATGTGTAAACCCAGCCTAGGACATTGCAAAGCGAACACATTGCATTGCATAGTGTTTAAAAGCGTCACAACAGTAAAGTCTTTTCTCTCCATCTCTCTCTCAGAGCTACATTATCAGGTCAATGAATTTAATCTTTATTAAGGACACATGTGGGAACACATGATCCATAGTTACATTAAAAATAGAGAATATGGAAATGTATTAAAATACTGCAAATAATGACAGCAACATTGACAGTAAAAAATATAAGCCCTATCAGTTCTAACTGTGGGTCAGAAAAAGGCCTGAGGTCAGTGAATCCACATTATTCACATGAGGCGAATCTGAGCTGATCTCAGACACACCAGAGTCTGGAAATGACAGGGTGAAAATTAACACAGAGCAAAACAAGTTTGAAGCTGATGCTTTTTGCTGGTGCTCATGATCAGCTCCAGTCCCTGGTTGGGCTTTTCTACATTAAATTAAAATGACATTTGTACATTTTGCATTTCTTTAATAGGCTCACAGACAGAAACTGGACCTGACTCCTGAAAGATCATTCACTGATGCCCAGAACCAAAATGGGATTAATTATAAAAAACTAATTGTCTAAGTCTGTAATTTCAAATTTAGAAGCTCAGCAAATGTTTGGCTGATTGGAAACTTCTAGAAGCTTAAACATGTGCAGATCGGTAATGTACAGTCTATTTTAAGTTATATTATAGCAAATAATAAAAAGTTGCTAAATCATAATTGACTTAATATAAAAGGCTTCTTCAGTTGCGGCCCCCGACCAACACTGGGTTCGCATTTTTGGCCCCCAGTCCAAATGAGTTTGAGACCCCTGGGCTAGACACTGCGGGGAGGGGGTTCTGCTGAGGAGCAGTGGTTGGTTACTCGGCTGGTGACGAAAGGTCGGAGGCGTATCCTGGAGGTCGGAGGCGTTTCCTGAAGGAATCAGGCGTTTTAGCCCTAAAATGGCTGCCATCAGAGTTTTTACAGACTACTCGAAAATACGTGAATGTGCTAAGGCAACACTTCAGGCATGTTTTTAATGAGGGAATGACATCATAACATGATGTAAAGCTTGAAAAAGTCGATTTTGCATAATACCCCCCCTTTAAGTAAAATATCAACGTAGCATTCTCGTGCACTTGCCTGCGCCTCCCGGTGCGCTGAATGTTGTCCTCCGTGCCTTTGATGCTGCCGCTATCAGCTGTGCTCCCTAAACAAATTGCTTTCTCATACTCCAATGTTTTGTCACAGTGCCTTTCCCTTTGTGTTGGTGTGTGCCATTGTTTGAAAAAACATATCCTCCCAGCTTCCTTAGAAAGTAATATGATTCCTGTTTATTTGGGTAGTCCACTTATTAATAAAAAACAATTAACATCCTATCTGTATTTGGGCTGCTAGTTTCATGGTGATGGTAAATGGCACTTTCATCATGTACTTACCTGTGCGCCTTGGGATGTGGAGTTACTCGATTGAGTTCAATGTTAAGTGTTTAGGTGAAATCCCTATTGTGGCGTTTGTTGACATCAAGCTAAAGTAAACAAAAGTACAAAATCTTAAATTAACCCTCGCCATGCCAAAGATGGAGGCCTTTGACAAATCCTGTCATTGCCTCATTTAAAAAAAACATAGATGTCTTTCCCCAGTTTTACCTTTTACTTTTACTTTGTGGGCCAGATTGGAGGGCTAGGTGGGCCGAATTTGGCCCCAGGCCTAACCCTCAACTAACATTATCACCTGTTCAAAGTGACAAGACACAATTAACAGTCACTGGAACTATATATATACGCTAGTCCATAGAACATATTGTATCCTTTCTTCTTAAAAAACAAACTTCTGGGTGGAATATTTTCTCATTTGTTAGACTAACACTATTATTATAGTGTCTGCTCATATTGTGCTTTGTAATAGTCACTAATAAGTGGAGTTCAAGGCAGACATTTAAAAACAAAAGCAGTATCCCGGTCAGCCATTTCAAACCCTGATTTTCAGTTTTCTAATTTTGGCGAGTTTGTTGTTGCACACAGTTGTATTGGAGTCAGTCATTTATCAGAGCATATAATAACTGCTCGTCATCATCTCTTCTCTAAACTGCAGCTCATTACAAAGGTATGAATATTTGATGCCATTCTACAAATCCTCCGGCACGCTGCTTTGGCCTGATAAATATTCAGCACCTAATTACACACCACCGTTAAAGAGCTTTATTAGTTTGTGTGAAATGTTAAGCTGAGAAGCATTCCCAAATCACGCACAACTGATCTGTGAGGATTCCAAATCATTCTCAGGATGCTTTTCCTTTAATGGGTCCACACTGTGGATGTCTCGGCCCACTGACTTAAAACTTCAGACTGACATAAACAGCTTTAACAGAGGTCTGAAACTGGTGGAAGTCAGATCAGAGCTGCACAGGCAACACTGTATGAAATGTATTGTTGATGTGTCAACCCTTTTTTTACATTTTGTACACACGTTTTGTTAAATGTGCTGGTAATCCAGTAGAATGGGATGGCACATATTAATTTTCCTGTTTGGTTTTATAGTTAAGTTGTTTTTGTGTTATGCAGGTCTTGGTTTGCTTTGCTGTGTTCACTAATTGTTGCCTTCCTTGTTGGTCACCATAGTGACCCCAGTACACATGACCCTGATTGCTCAATCCCTTGCCCAGCAATTAACCTGTACCACGGCGGGGCAAAAGGTGCAAGCAGGTTGGAAAATGGGAGAAGGAGGCAGACAGACTAGGTGCAGAAGCTTCAGATGGAGCGTTCTGAGGACGGACACAAGCATGATCCAACGACTGCCCGGGTGGAGCACCCCGACGCAGAGTGCATGCAGCTGCAGGGGAAACCCTGCCTTCTCTGCGAGTAGCCTAAAGTTGTAGTGGTGCTTGTTCAGTGAGCGCCTTCAGTGAGGCTCTGGGCATTTGTCCGGTAGGCGGGCCTGGCTCCTTTCTGTTCAAAAAAAAGAACCGTCTGGGCAGCTGCTCTCAGCCAATCATTTCCCCATTTTACCCGTATTGGACCATTTACGGGCCGAGAGGCGGGAGTTGTCGCCGCACTCTTCCAAAACATGATGACGTGTGCAGCGACTGATACACTGTTTTCTTCTGCTCTTTTGTCTGTTAATTATTTGAAAATATAAACCTAACACCTAAAACCGGAGCAAGAAACAGCGTTGGAAGCATTCCTCGTGAAAAAGCACGTTTTTTAAAAGTAATTGGTTGATTGTGTCCATCCTGATGGGACTAAAGGTTGGATAAGCAGAATTAAGGCTGACAAGCCTGGAATAGAAATAATTTGATAAAATACATGGCCCTATTCACCTTACTCCGCTCTGCCCACTTTTGCCACAGATCGGCACTTCCTTTGTCATGACATTTCCAGTAGAGCTCGAAGTCAATTCACAAAGTGGAGAAGGAGGGAAAAGGTTTACCGCTAAGATATGATGAACAGTAGATGGATTTGAGCAAAATGTCTAATGTTCATTTGTCACCACTACACGGTTTCTCTGCGCTGCCTGAAAACGGCTTTGCGTCTGCGTAGTAACTGATTTTCTCTTGACATCTGCAGTCCTATGTAAACTAGTAAGATAAGATAAACTTTTTTGTGCCACAGGTGGGAAATTTGTTTTGGGCTACTCACTCATTCAGACAGTAAACGCAAATAAAATATAAACATACAACAGGCCTGCCACATTCAACACATCTATTAACCATTGTTCAAACACCTATCAGTATGCACGCAAATGACACGTGACTTCCAAATGCCATCGCCGGACACCGCGGCCCCTCCTCTCGCGGTCTTGCACGACATCACTAGGATTAGCCACTTTTACTTTCTTGGAAAGTAAGGGTGATGGAATCATTCAGATGGAATCATATTCCAATAATTCCATCTGACTTTGTCTGTAGCGTGTCACTCAATGGTAGAAGACCATCCAACATAGTTTGGTGGTTCGTTTTTTTCAATCGTCTGTGTGGTTTCTATTCGTTCTTTTTCATGTGTTCAGAGATGATAAGCTCCCATGTTTTGGTGAAGATGAATGATTTTCTCTGATTATACTACACTGCGTTCCAATTTATTATGCAAATTGGATTTTTGTGTCAAAAAGGTAAAAAAAAAAATAATAATAATGAAACTCATGGATGGTATCGTGTCTTGGGGCTCTATGAATCACTGACATTAATCTCAGAGACCTGGGATAATTAGTGTTCAGGTTAAGCCCAGTTAAGGGAAAAACTGCTGAAAAGGGTGTTCCACTTTATTATGCAGATCATCATTTTCATGCAATATGGCAAAGAAAAAGGATCTCTCTGCTGATGAAAAGCGTGAAATAGTTGAATGCCTTGGTCTAGGTATGAAAACCTTCGATATTTCATGAAAGATTAAGTGTAATCATCGAACTGATAAGAGATTTGTGGATGATTCAGAGCACTCGCGTTTTGTGCAGATAAAGGCACAATATGGACGGTTTCTGCCAGACAAACACATCAGATTAGGAGAACAGATGCCACAAAGCAGCAGACAGGTATTTGAAGCTGCTGGTACCTCTGCAGTCCCCCAAACATCAAGGTGTAGGACCCTCCAGAGGCTGCAGTTGTGCCTAAACCTTCTATCCGGGCCTCCCCTAAACGGTTAATTGAATGCTGATGAACAGAAACGGCTGCAGTGGCTCAGAAATACATGAAGACTCATTTTCAAACAGTCTTGTTCACTGATGAGGCCGTGTAGCCCTGGATGGTCAAATCAATGGAGTAGTGGGTGGTTGGTGAATGGCCACAATGTCCCAACAAGGCTGTGACGTCAGTAAAGAGGTGGCGGAGTCATGTTTTGGGCCAGAGTCATGGGGAGAGAGCTGGTCGGCCCCATTAGGCCCTTTTAGGCTCCCTGAAGGTGTGAAAAAGATATGTGGAGTTTCTGACTGACCACTGTCTTTTATGCTACAAAAAGAAGAGCCGTGCTTTCCCTAACACAATCCTCTTCATGCATGACAACACACCATGTCCTGCTGTAAAGAATACCTCTGCATCACTGGCTGCTATGGGCATAAAAGGAGAGAAACTCATGATGTGGACCCCCACCTCCCCTGACCTCAACCCTATTGAGAACCTTTGGAGCCTCAACAAAAAACACTTCTATGATGGTGGGAGGCAGTTTTCATCCAAACGGCAGCTCTGGGAGGCTATTCTAACATCCTGCAAAGAAATCCAAGCAGAAACTGTCCAAAAACTCACAATTTTAATGGATTTAAGAATTTTGAAGCTGCTATCACACAAGGGCTCCTATGGTAAAATATAACTTGACCTGTTAATATTTTTTTTGATTGAAATAGCTTTTGATTTCAGTAAGTATGACCTCCTAATGCTACAAATTCAACAAATGACCATTTTCAGTTAATTACAAGCCTTAAAATGTATTGAAACGATGAGTTGCATAATAATTTGGAACAGTAGATTTTGAGGTTTTTACTATATTTATTTTTGAAAAAAATACTGTTATCACTAGGACATTTTTTCCACCACATTTAAATGATCCTCTACCAGTTAAAGACTTGAAAATTATGCTGACTCTCATTTGAGTTGACAATTTAGAAAATCAGAGAAAAATGTAATTTGCATAATAATTTGGAACGCAGTGTATAAACGTTATTCTGCCTCTCACTCATGCTCATTGGAATGCGCAGCGATAATGCTGGATTCCACTCTACACTTGTTGAAGAATAGGAAACGGATGTTGACCTGCAGGCAAAAAAATCCCTCGTTTGAGTCCACTCTTGAAAAACAGGATAATTACTGTCTGTCACTGTTCTGTCTGCTATATTGAAAAAAACTATATATATATATTGACACTGTGACATGAAGTGGTCAGTGTTTGTAAGCCTTTGCTTTTATCAGAACAAAAGTTAAATTATTTGTCGACACAGGGAAACCATTTGCACATAAAAAGCTTGTATTTGAATCTTGAACAAGGCAGAACCCTTGTCTATGTCCGTTTACAGGGCAAATGTACAGCACAGGACTGGACCATCAGGATCTCACACGCCATGTTCTCACACGCAAAAAAAATAGTCCAGCGGATGGGCAGAGAACATCACTGCCAACACATTCATTCTGTCACAAACACTAAGGTGATGCAGCGGTTGTTTGGTAAAAATGTTTCACAGGGTTTCAGTGCAGGCCAGGACATGCATGCACACACATGGAAAAACCAGCACAACTGTCCATGGCCTGCACCTCTGAATGTGTTTGGGGTGATTTCTCACTTATTATCACCGCACCACTGTTGTTCAGTCTCTCAAGACAACAATGATTCTTCAGCTGCCCCCACAGTAGCAACAATAGAGTAGCCTAAACACACACACAAAAAAAAAAAAGAAATTACAAAAATTATTATTTGCCATAAACAAATTGAATTCTTATCTGGTCAACACATTTACAATAAGCCGAATGCCCATCTCGGGTCGCCCGTTGCATTATGGGTAATGGAATTTATTTCGGCTACCAAACAGTATTGATAGTTAGCGTAAAGCAACGAAGAAAGCTCAGATTTGGACCGTTTTAACCGCTGTAAAGTTGATGATATAAAGTGCTTTTGTCGTCACCGTGGAGCTTGTTACGATGTTGGCATGAAGTTTATTTTTACAACCTCGGCTGCGCATGGAGACAGACAGAAACTGAAAGAACTGAACGGCCGTTCATATGTAGAGATGCTGTCAAAGTGACGACCAGTCTTTGTTCACATAGTTGGAATAACTATGTGAGAAAAACATTACTGACCCTCGAAAGCGACTGTTGGACAAAGTGCAAGGTCTGAAACTGTGGCCTCATGTCGCCGATATTCAGAACATTTAAATTGGAGTGAGAAACACGTAGAGAGTGGACAGTAAACAAAATCTTTTTTTATTATTATTGTGACCAGAGAGATCCATGTACACATATAGGCTAGACCATCTAAATTGACTTTATTTGTATTTTTTTTACGAGTGATCTGATGACAACATAGCTAATCGATTGCTAATTTGACAGACAGAAATGTACCCACTATATTTAACATCAACACCGTTTTGAAACTTTTCCCTGCAATTTCAAGACAAATTTAAATGATTTAAAAAGTGGCGGTGTCTGTGTTGGGCATATCCCAGGTCCAGCGTGACGCACACCATCCCTGCACAAAGAGCATTTGGAGCTTAAACATGGAACCGTTACTACAACACGGAGCTAAATTACAAAACCTCCAGTTAAAGCAAACTGGTCCTTTCAAAGAGCGAGGAACGCGCTGACACACCGGCTGGACCAGGAAGTGAGTGATGTCAGAGGACGAAGGAGTGAATGAATTACGCTTATGTACCTGCGGCGCCACCAGCTGGCAGGAGGAGATACAATAGGCACCATGTCACATTTGGTTTGGAAAACTGTGTCCTCCTGCCGAGGCAAAGACAAGCTCCACACCTCTAACATCGCCATCTCACCCCCTCACCTGCAAACACAAAGATCTCTGCAAAGGAGCTGCAAAAAAGTGGATATCAGCACCATCATTCACTATCCCAAACCATTACGCAGACAAAAATAAGACTGCTAGAAACTATTTTAGCATGAGTCTTGCAGAGCTATGTACTTTCCAGTTCTTTCTGTCTATTGTGTGACCCACCAATAGGCAGAGAACAAGATGGTTCATGCAAATTAGGATCCTCCAGCTAACATTAAAAAAACAATCTAATATCTTTGGGAGGACATTTCTGTAATAATGGCAATATTATCACTAATGTTTCCTCTTCTTAAGCTGTCCTTAGGAGGCCTTGCAGACAGCGATTCAGTGACTTTGACTGCACATTAAAGTGAGGTGAGGTGAGCGCTGCACTGGGGGCACATGTAGCTGAGCTCAGCAGGTTGATCAGAACTGCAGTGCTTTGAGCTGAAGCAGAAGGAGTAAACACCACCACCACTGAGACTGTAGTTAGTAAAAAAAAAGAAAAAAAACTTATGATTTGTAAACCTTTGATTAAACATTGTAAATGTGTGCTCCAAATATACATGGAACATATGTTTGATTTATTTCCTGGACCTGGCACACTGTGTCCAGGATTAATTTGAGTGAGAAGTTTTCAATTCAATTAGCTTTATTGTTAATTCTACTGCAAAAGTGAAATCAAACCACTGATGGAAAAAAATAACATCATGCATGATGGTATTTTTTCTATCGAATGTATTCCACTGCTTCTGTGTTAAAGCCTCTAAATGCAGTTTTGCATTCAGCTATTGGATTCATCACAGGAGATGGTTATAGGACCCACCACTGTGACCTTTATGCTAAAGTGGGATGGCAATCTCTAGAAGCAAGGAGGGAGCAGCACTGTCTGCAGTTTATTTACAAAGCTGTTCTCGGTGTCCTGCCTGATTATTTGTTAAATGTAATAAATGTCAGGTCAAATGCTTACCAGTTGAGGTCTTGGGACATTTTCACTCTTGAGTCACACCATGTAAAGACAGAATGGAGGAAGAAGGCCTTTTGCTACTTTGCACCTAATGTCTGGAATGAGGCCAGAAGGCTTTGTGTGTGGATAATCTTTATCAGTTTAAATCCCTTGTAAAGGTGTTTCCTCCATGTGTTGTTAAGTGAGTGCTCTTGTTTTTTAAAGTTTTATGTTAATGTTACTGTAATTGTTTTACTGTCATCTTACCGTTATCTACACTGTATGTTTTAACAGGTCTCTCTTGCAAAAGAGACATTGAGACTCAAGAGACCAACTGTATAAATAAAGAATAATAATAATAGCTTATACAGTCACTGCGGAGGCTCTGCAGCAGCTAAAACCATACTTATTGCAAGAAAATAGTTACCTTTGCTGTGCTTCCATGTAGCCTTTATAGGGTAGAGTCAGAACTCTGATACAATCGAGCATAACAGCTGTAATCGGGTGCTAAAGAACACCCTTTTGTTTACGCAGAGGAAGGCATGTGCTTGGAGTCAGGCCTTCAAAGTAAAACATTAGAACTGAGACGGCTTTTAGAAGGCAATAGGATTCAACTAGCATGTGCGTCACAGTTTTTGTCCCACCTTCTGGTCTCTCTGCCAACAATGTTATGTCAACATTGACCTTGCACGTATTTCGGAAGTGAGGAATTACAATATATCAAAGTATGTGTAACCAGGTTAAACATCGTTTTTTTGGTCTTTATTGCTACGGGCTTCTCCCGGTATATTCCTATAGCTCCAAACGTGGTGAAGTTGGAAGCTACCACGCTCTTCCACGGGCACAAAGACCAGACAGGTGCGTATCAACTCGCCTAAGCTCAGGTAAGAACATATCTCAGTATGGAAAAACGGTGGCCTGTTCCTTTAAGCTGATACTTGTAACCTAAATGACAAAAACACTGAACTTTCCATCACTCACCTATTTACTGAACAAAGATCTCAGGTTTTCTGTAGGGATGGGTACAAATATTTTTTTCCAATACCAGTTCTTTAGTTATACTGGGTTTTCAATACAGATGCCTGAACCATACTTTTTTTCACATATATGCTAAAATATTTGTTATATAGAACCATAACACAGGACAATAATGTCAATTTATTCCCAAGAAAACTATTTATTTATACCTTTTGATACTGTTATTTTTCTGATACCAGTTCTCTGTCCATCAAGACTGAGAACCCTCCAAAGAAGTAGCATAGTCTTATTTTTGTAACACTGAAGTTACAACTTGTTTCATGATGCAAAAAAAGATAAACCGCTAGTATGCATTTGGTAGGTGCTTAAAATACTCTTGTCCACATCTGCATTTATCTTGGAAAAAGTGTGCAAGAATGTGTGTTCTTGGCCTGCACCTTTTGGCTTTGATGAATTGCAGCGTTGAGGTATCAGCCGGTCTTGTGTGAGCTTACATTTGTGCCTTTGCCCCGAATTAGTCTGACATTTCATGCCTGAATGCCTCCATGACATTTAGTTTAAGGAAATATCATGGTCCGCTGAACTGTCCGGGACTCACCACAAATATATGTATATATATTGAACCATTCTACGCTGATGGAATACTTTGCATTTTGAGTCGAGGAAATGTGTCGCAACGTGATCATTTCCTGAGTCAGGTAAGCAGTTTCAATTAGTCACAGATATGAAAATTGACAAGCTGAAATATTTCCCTGAAGCCATGCTGTGTGATTGCTTTCTGCATTTATTTATTGTGTGGTTATGAGGAGAAATTGCACACATTGGAATGATGAGCAAGTCTCTCGATTGATTTTTCCCCCCCTTTCTTTCTCTTTGTTCCTATGGCTTCAATTTGCATTCTGATTAAAAGTGGATGTACATTTGAAAAAAAATGCTTGATGAAACAAAATTTAGACTTGGCGTTGTTTGAATTTAGACCGTCTGCAATCCCAAGAGCCCCCCCTAGGGTGCCCCGCTCCCTCCCACTGCATTCAACAATTCAATGAAAGCAATTGTTACTAATTCACTGACGAGGCCATTACGTCGGTGGATGACTAACAACAAGATCCCAATTGTTAGCAGTAGTTTGTTGCGCCAGAAAAATGTGAGCATCATTTAAAATACATTAAAGTAATATCTTGTTTTTCAGCATATTTCTTCATGGAATTGTGTCCTAAAGCATTTTATTAAACAAACAGAAGTTTGGCATTCTCTGAGCAGCCCCATCAAATGCATTATTCATGAAAGACTTTGTCATTGTTTATAACAGTGTGCGCCCCATTGGGTGAGAGCATCCCTTTGAATGCAAATCTTCTCAGCCACTGGGATAATAGAAAGTTTACAGTGTGCATCTAAAAAGACAATGTACAATATCAAAGAGGTAAGATTCAGAATATGCACTTGCAACTAAGTGCTGCATTTGTGCTCTATGTTAGCTCTGGCTGGATGGTGCTATAAACTTTAATCATTGACCTTCAGAAAATCTATCAAGCTACAGAAGTACAAATAAAACACAAAGAGTTCCTTCTTGTAGTTTTTTTTTTCAAACTTAACTCATTCGATGCCAAATTACAAACTCCTATATGTCCAATACAAGTTTTTAGTACATTTTCCAGAGTTGACACATTGAAATTTCCCAGGGCATTTCTATTCTATTCTATTCTTTATTTCTTCATAGACACCATTTTACATGCAGTAATTTAATAATAATGCCAGACCACCTTTTTGTCTTTCCTGTTGAAATAAACCTGTAATTTAGGGCTCCCAAGATACCTTTAGCATTTCCATTACATATGTAGAGAAAAAAAAAGGCCAAAGCTTCACTGTTGAAAATGTTCCTTGTGACTTCAAATGTATTCATTCCTCATAATAATGACACGCAGCAACATAGCATGATCTTTGAACAAATTCATCGGTAACGTGGAGAGTAAAGTGACAAACACAAGTGTACCTTGTGAATGGAACAGTTTCAGACGGCGATGCTAATCAGCTCTGAGCAGATGTGCTGTTCAACACTCAGCTGTTGCACAATGACCTTTGTTATAACAGGGTTATGCTCTGCAGTCACATGGATGACTCAGCTCTCAACTATGGACAAATCCAATACTTACATTGTGCTTAAACTTTCAATGTTAACTGCTTTGAATCTACTAGCACTTATGTCGCAGCCGAGGCTTTGCTTAAATAAAACTTTAGTTACTTTAATAATAACCAACAATGCCACCTTGGATTCTGGGCCCAAGGAACCACAAATATTTGCTTAAAAAGGTCACAGGTTCAATAGGAGCATGAAAGTGGACAGACAAAGCAAAAGGTATTATATAAAGTTGAATTTATTTTAAGTTTACATAAAAATGTATTTAAATAAAATGTATTCGGATCTAGCGGTGATTGGTTGGCCAGCGGAAGTGCGTACTGCCACACTTACTGTATATCCATACACTGGTAGTAGATCCAACTTTTGGCTTGTTCACCTATTCTGATTTAGGGCTGGGTGATTATGGAAAAAAAATAATCACGATTATTTTCCCCATATTGTTCGTTCTCGATTTTCGATTTTCGATTTGATTTTTTTGTTTAAAAGAAAAAAATATATATAAATGTGGTCTTTCCTGGACGAGCATGTAAAGCTAACTCATCAGCACAAATAAACTCCACACTTCTAGGGTCACAGAACATGTCACCCCTTGACCTGCACAAGCAACACACAAACATCTGCAAAGGAGACGCAAAAAAGTGGAATTTTTGAAGAATGTCAGAATGTCAGACTACAAGCGCATGTTTGTGTGCGGAGCCTCAAAGGCCATGGCCAACGACTTAATGTGTACGTAAAGAAACGAATAAACCGCGCATTTATTAGTAAAAAAGACGATCAAACTTACAATTCATTGTTATAATTCCAGCTAATCCACCGCTGCAGCCACAAAACAAATCCACATGGTCCAAATAGTGATCGATAGTTTCCATCTTCGAAGGTATAAACTCATCCCCCGTGTGTGACCTGGTCCTCTGTCAACTCCTCGCGTGTTTTCGAGAGTTCTCCCTGTTTGTGTGGGCCGCATGTTTCCCCAGGGATTGACCTGACAGGCGCTGCAGCATTGCACCGTCTATATTTTTTTCCAGACAGGACTGGCAAATTCTCCTCGATTAAAACACACCACGGGATTATCGTGATCGACCTTTATTAAAATCTCGATTAGATTAAAATTTGATTAATTGCCCAGCCCTATTCTGACTAGAACAGAATTGCCCAAATACCTGTAAACCCAAGAGATTGGATTGAGGTGACACAATCCGACTTTCCCCTGAGCCGATCAGTGACCTGCCTGCGCCGATTAGAGCAGCATAACAGCCTAGTCCAGAGGTCTGCAACCTTCAACATCAAAGGAGCCACTTTGGCCCTTTATAAACACATGTAGTAGCTGACTTATGTAATGGTTCACTTACTTATTCCATGCATCATGTGAAGGTTTTCTGCAAAATATTGTGATAAACTTGGGAATTATTTTTTTCTATTGATGATAGCAGGTTGTCCAGGCCCGGAGGCTATCATCAATGGAAAAAATAATTCATTAAGTTTATCAAGGTATTTTGCAGGAAAACCTGACATTCACAACAGCGTGGAATAAGTAAGTGAACCAGCGAGATTCCTGGGTTCACTTACTTTTTCC
This sequence comes from Gobius niger, assembly GCF_951799975.1. Lineage (NCBI taxonomy): Eukaryota > Metazoa > Chordata > Actinopteri > Gobiiformes > Gobiidae > Gobius > Gobius niger. Next base: position 21,104,531 of record NC_136854.1, on the reverse strand, counting down.
TCTCTGTCTTGTAAATGTTTACATGTTATGGCCATTAACAATATTATTACATGAAACTGTTTGGGTGGTATTAGTTTAAGCAGACATTGTTTATTCATTCTGATGATTTTAAAGATCAGACCATACTCTATAACCAATTTCCGCAGAAATATGAGAAATTCCAAAGCGTTCACATACACTTTCCTCCCGCTGTAAATAATCCCCCAATTTCCATGCATCACTGTAAGACAATGAGCTACCCCGCACTTCACTGCAAACCGCGGCAGACACCTGTTGGCCCGAGAGAGAATGGGGCGCACGCTGATATGTGTTCGCAATATATTTGATGTGTGAAATAAAATCCTAATATCAGCTATCAGCTAAGAGTTAAAAAGTGGATTGAGTGGATAGGCGCTACTTCTTAACAATGTTGGGTAGTGAGGAGAGAGAGCGTTGTATCGTGTTGGCAATTTTGGTGACTCTTGGCGACTTTGATGGTATCTAAAAGTGGAAAACATTCTGCTCAAGACAAGAGATTTCAAGCTTTTAAGCAAGCCCCTCCCAGCCACTTCAATTATGCACATGAATGTACTGAACATACATGAGCGCCGAACAGCACTGACCGCGATTTACTCTGACTGCATGTGTTAGTGTCTAAGTGCCAGTGGGCTCTCGACGGCGTGACATGTTCTCGTTCTCAGCGGGAGTATGTGGATGTGGGTAATATCTTATTTCTTCTCACCACAGATATTGCGCTCCCCCTGATTTTTGCAACTGTTGCTTACATAAGCGCTTTTATCCTACCCAATCTCCAAAACAACATCCAGAGACAGCGCGCCGCAGATCAATGAACACTGCTACAAGCCAGTCTCAAAGCAGGACAAACTTCCCCCACACACACCAAACAAATTGCAGGGAAGGAAGGGACTGCCGCAGAGATGCAAATCTGCAAGATTGTGGGATACTGAGCCAACCCAATTTCACTCAAATTTATGTCTCCAGACGTATGATTAAGCAAAACATTGACTGGATGGGATACAGTAGTATGAAAAAGTTTTATCTGTGAAAAATACTGTTGACATACTATGCGTTATTGGTAAGTGAACATTTGTAGACAGAGAAATGGAGCCCAGGTTGGCTATTCAGATCTGTGTTTATATTTGTTGATTTATTATACTTGTAGGGAAATCTGTCCTCATTTCGCCCATCCTTCAACCAGCACCTCAGGCCAACCTGCTAGGAGCAATGGGCTTGGGGATCTTAATATTTGTTTTGCGCTTCAACAGACCGGTAAGAAAACAAAAAGACAGCAATGGACATAGATTATCTCTCTTCTTTCTCTAAACTGCAATAATGATTGTAATTCTACAATAATCCAAGTGCATGCTGTAATTTCTATCCTGTTTTACCTTGCCAACGACTTCCTGTCCATGAAAACTGTCCATATTTGAACACACTCAGCCATGGCGAGATTAAAATGGATCCGTTTTTCTGTGGTGGCTGGCATGGACAAGAGGAGTCTGTTACTTGAGCCGATTGCATATTGAATATTAACACATGAAATATCATAGGGAGCAGCTTTTAATTTATCGTGGGTTGTTTGTTTTTGTGTTTTTTGGAGTCCAAAGCATTGTGCTCTTCTAACGCTGAGTCAGAAATGCATTTCAGTTAATTTATGTTCTCAGTTGACCCGGAGCAGCTTGTCCCAGGCTTCAGTGGGAGGCACACCTCTCTGCTGACCTCAGAGCACCTCCCTCAACTCATCTTATTATGCAATCGTCTGCCCTGCTGTTTGATGGGCACTTACCTTGTGGGCTGCAAGTCATTATAGGATGCTAATTAACTGAAATGACAAGATAATTATGTGCTATTCAAAATCCACATCGCTTTGCATCAATAATTTAGTTAAAGAAAAAAAAAAAGTGAAATATCACCAGTGCTAAATCTGCTCAGTCAGATGCAGAAATAGATTTGTCTTATTCCCAGGTTCCTGGTATTTACCTTTCTAATGACACAGAGCACTTTGAAGGCTTTTTACAAACGCCCCATTTAGTCATGCTCCATGGAGTGTCAATGGCATTTCAGGATACATGAAAATGTCAAGAGGGAAAGCAAGGATAGGGATACTAGCACTTAAGGCTATTATATTTCTGGACTGGCTTTTGTGTAAAGGAATGGGGATTTCATCGGTTGTTAACAATCACCACGCACCATTTCTGTGACCGAAAAATCTTTGAAAAGCATTTTACTCAACACAATATAACTGTAAATAATGGAAAAAAAGAGAGTTTACTGAACTGTGTTTGTCTCTAAATTGTTTTCATATTAGGTTTATACAGGAATATATTTACATGAGACGCATCTTGAGGAATGCTGATATCGCAGAAACAATCATTTTGTTAACAGGCTTTCAATCAATCATGCAATTATCTGCAATTAGAAAGGTGTTCTTTAGCTGAATTGAAAGGCGTTACTTGTTCTTTTGTAGCTTGACATTCCTCACTTGGTGATTTTTGTATTATTTGCTGTGCTGTGTCTTATTTTGTGTCCTAATATTGAAATACAGGCGTCATGTTTTAATGTTGGCAAATGTATGTTATTTATTAATTTGATCGACCTACAGGTATAGTGTTTTAAAATAATTGTGATAATAAAAATAAAGTTAACTTTTATAAATCACTTGCTTTATGTCAACACCATCTTCTGATTGGTTAAGGTTGGTTTGGTCCTGGAGCCATCTTTCCAGGTGGCGTTGTCACATCACTGCTGTCCAAATTTAACCCTCGTTTTTAAAATCTATACCCTCACGCGGCATAAATGTCAGCCTTTGGGTTAATATTGTTGAACCATGGTCACATATTTGTGCTGTCTAGCTGTATGATTTGCTATGCCATACAGTAAATGTAACGGTTAGTCTGTTCTGAAGATCACCTCATGTGACCGTGCATTTCTCCTCCTTCTTTATGTGGTTTGGTCTAATTATAAGCCACAGTTACACATTTGTCCATGTTTTGACCAAACTAGTGCTAATTGTAGTGTGAAAATAATAATAAAACAATAAAACCATGTTTTTTCTTCTTTTCCCCCAAAAGACATTAAATCCTTGCAACTGGTATCAGTTCATCTTTCACATCCCAATCTTGGCGTTAAGCAGGCGCTGTGGCATGACACAATCTCACCCTTCTCGAGCTGACATCAAGGATAATGGCCTGTGTCAGCCAGAGCCCAGTGCAGCCAGCCCTCTGTCACTTCCTGATTCAGCCTGGATTTCCATAACCTTGGCTCTTTTACTACGGCATAAATCGGTGTAAGGTCAGCCGAGTCCTGGCGCCGAAGTTAGTAATGGGTCACAGGGTTAATTAAAAGAAAGTGCAGATGAACCGCTTCAAATCTCTGCGCCCAAATCAACAGCCATCATCGCACCCGCAAAAACATTGTGGGGCTTTACAGTTGGGAATAGCTTAGGGTGCAAAGTGCAATATCGGTTCAACAATGTACTGGAGAGTGGACACATACTTGGCCAGACTATATGGTGAATATCTCACTACTTCAAAACCCACTCCTTTTCAGCGTGACTACGAAAGGTTTAGAAGTTTTCAGTTGAGTGAAAAATATGTTTTAGGTTCTTGTATTGAACAAATATAAATGTTGAACACAATTTTTTTTTTTTAATGGGGAATTAATCACTATTGAGGCAATCCCTTGGCCCCTAACAGGGTACAACAGAAATCGTGCTTGTGCCATATTGTACTGTTGCATATTGTGTTGCATTCAAACTTTACAAGGTGACAATTAAATTAAAGCAGTACTAAGTAGCTCATGCCCCTAGAGGCCATAAGCGCCACTGCAGGTGTTGTAGCATGTTGCGATTTGTTACTTATTAATTGTCCGTGAGAGTAAATACTACACTGACAGAAAAGACAAAAGGAGAGAGGGATATTGTACACCCAATTATACAAGGGAGATCATTTTTTTCAAACCTTTTGTCAAACCTGGCTGTCAATACTGTTTAAGTGGCACTAGCCCGCAGTTAGCTTAGCCTGTTAACTTCTTCGTCGTGATTTCATTAGTGTGTATTGGGGCCTCCTACCCGGTGGCAGCGAAGTTGCAATTGTGGTTTTCTGGCCAGAGACACCAATCATCCCATTAACACTTGTATCACCCCCAGAGGGACTACGAAAAGGATTTATTAAGGTAGACAAGTTACTTAGTACGGCTTTAAATTGCATGTGGAATCTTAGACGTCCACCAACACCCTGTATCACACTGACACCCATTGCACCAACCAACCAATCTGCACCTACAAGGCCTTGCTGTCTGCCACAATGTGTCATCCCAGCCCCCCCGTAATGGTTTCTTCAGCCTTGAAATTAGCACGATTTACCTCACAGTGTGGTGGCTGAAAACCCCACTGGTTGCTCCTCTCGTCGTTGCTGATAAGCCCATATACACGGGGAACGAGGCCAGGGACGTAAGGGAATATAAAAGTTGTCAGCTTACATGACCAAGTAGTGTTGTGTGAAATGACTTGGGCCCGACATTGTTAACGCTGAACGGACTGCCTCCGCCATGCTCGATAAAGGGGGATAAAAGCCAAATAAAGCCCTGATGGAAAATTCTGCTGGATGGTGCAAGCCGCTAAAGTCTGCATCTAATCCACAGACGCTTTTATCACAATAGTGTTTAGCAATACCCGCGGTTCTCCTCTTTCTCACAATCACCTGCCCTCGTTCACAATTCACACCGATTTCAAAGCTTTGGAATTGTTGGCTTTGGCCATGCCCCGTTTTAGGTCATTATTAAATTTAAAGTCTTTAAAGTTTTTAAAGTCTTTGGGTTGAGATCCTATAATTTAGTATTTAATTGTTTTTGTTGTTTTTGTGAGACTGTACACAGAACTAGAGCACTAAAAAAAAAAGCTCTGCAGTGCAGAATGCTGGCCAGATGAACGAGGAAGTATTACACACATGATAGTGGACACATTGCTTGTTGTAAGGTGGTTTGTGCGTCTTAGAATCTCTGCCGGATCAATCGTAGCTGAAATTTGAGAGGCACCTGAACGCGTTCCGCCAAATGCCAGATACAATTAAGCCCTGAGCTTCTAATAAAAACAGCTTGTCATTGTCTATGGCTGATGTAGCAAAATATTTCTCATGCCCTGCACTGACTGCTGCTTTTAAAGTGTCCCATCGTGTGTGTCCCTGTGTCAAATATGGTCCACGAAACGACTGCACAGTGACTGGGTTTGTAGGCCATGAGGGAGGGATTTGTCATGTCTGCTGCCGTCCAAGCAAACACAATTAGTGTTGGGGCTATCCTTGGTCTCCAAGAAGACATGCCCTTCATGCCTTCATGGAGGTTTGTCACAGGTTAAGAGAGGTGGATTTAAGGTGGACCATCGCGGGAGGACAAGTCCCTACATGAGATGTATCACCAAAACATAAGTGAAGTGGCTGATATAAATAAATCAATGCCATGAAGGAGCTGGACTGAAGGCCAGCACAAAGGCACTGGTTATGGCTGTATGGGAGCAGGCCTTTAGCACTAGGGCATTAGAGGCCCCACACCAGACAAGACCCCAGGTGTAGAGGCCCCCGAGACAAGCCAGCACATAACTGCAGGGTGTGGAAAGCTCACATGGAGCACAACCAAGTGGCGAGAATAGAGTACAGAAACATCCGGGCAGGGTGGAAACCTCAAGGTCACCTGCCTAGGGACTGCAGATGGAAATTAGCATGTTTTATAATCTGGCATATTTACACTGTAACTATAAATGTTCATTAATATGCACCGTCCCTTTAAAAAAAAAAAAGGAAATAGGTCAAAGAAGGAAACACCATCAAAGGTGGTGTTGACTGTGGGACGTCCAGATACAGACTGACAGAATGGCAACAACCAACCAACTGGAAATTGCAACGGTGGACAAAGAGGAAAGCCAGTGTGGTTGTGAGTAGGGCTGTCACGATAACTACTATATTGACTTGTAGTTCAATAAATAGCAGAAAAATGATATATTTATGGGTTGTTTATCATCTGTACATTTATTAGCATTTCAGCCCTATTTCTTTTGTGTAAAACTTTGATTTCTAACAGAAGAAAATGTAGTTACATTTCATGTTTATTGCAGCTTGTGTGGTATTTTAGGATATTATGATTCACTTTTAGAACTGTCATTTTTATGCCTGAGAGTTGGCAGTATCTAGTATCATTAGAGTCAATAATATCGTTTATCGCGATACTTTCCTGCCTCAATATATCAACGTTTTTTATCGCGACAGGTCTAGTTGTCAGATCCCTGTAAAAACTCAGTCATCTCAGTCCAGAAAAGCACTGCTATAGGAACCGCACAACACCCTGGCGCTCCCAGGCCTCGAGTTTGTGGGATGAGACCGCCCGCGGAGGATCGTGTGGATTTTTTTCTAAATATTGAGTTTTTTATGCGCTAATGCTCTTAGGTTTGAATTATTTCTCCAATAACCAGAAGGCTGCCCAGTCAAAACATTGTTGGTGGTTAATCTTGATATTGTGATAATTATTTGACTACAAACAGTTTACACTCTACACCTCTGTGGCTAAAAATCATCCAACCAACTCTGAGACCATTAGGCTCCAGACATGACAAAAACAGACTTTTATTTAATGAGGGCTCTTTACCACTGCTCCTGTCCATGTGTGCTAATTAGCATATGAGTGTTATTCATTACCCAGGGAGACTGGGATTGTGTCTCCAGATCACCAAGCAGCTCAGAGTTTTGACACAGTCTCATTTAACAGATGGAGCACTCACTTAACTTCCCCATTCCCTGTAGGCCTGTGATGTTAATATGGAGAGGGGAGTTTGGTGTGAGAGTGAGAAAAATGAAGAGTAAAAAGCACAGTGTTTATGGTGGAGGCACTAATTGTGTTTGATTGTATCAGTGCAAAAGCAGCTGTTTCGCAGCAGTCACAAGTGCAGAGGACATGTCGCGGCGTCAAATCACAAATCATCTGAGAGGCAAGCACGACAAGCTCAAGTGGCGTTCACTGATGAATTATCATGGTGAAATACAATCCAACTGCTCTAGATCCACACAAGGGACATCTGCAGGGAGCGACGTCTGCTAACCTTGAGAGGAATTTACAATTTCAAGTTCGGCGCGATTTGACTTTGTTTTTCGTCGACTTTCTCTTGAACCACTTTGTTTTTGCTGAACTGTGACGAGGCCTTGGTTTTTTTGCGAAGCCTCCCTTAGTCTTTGCAAGTCTAAAATGTGCTAAAATCACTTCTCTTTTTTTTAAATTTTTTTTAGCTTACACAGTGGAGGAATAAAATAACCTACAAAAGCGAAAACCAAGTGAAAAAAAAAAAAAGGAGAAGCTCTTTCTGGAAGAGCATCAGTCTAACACTCACTTCAGAAGATGTGCTTATTCAGTTGCATGACAGAGGAGTTTGCAGTGTGAACACGTAGAGGCTGAGGCAATGTTGAGTAAGTTCGGGGTAGCATCCGAGCAGCTAAATACAGAGACGCCCTCTGACCAAAAGGGAATGAGTCTGGAACTGTGCAGGGGACACGGGGCCAAAGACAGGTGACGCTAAGAACAAGGGGCTCAGGAATGAATAAACAGTGTTCCTGCCACAGTGGAATAAAAGAGGGAGAGAGACAAGCTTCTAGAACAAAGTTTCACACCACCTCTCAGCTTTAATTAGTGTCTACTGCTGCGCTCATTATATTGCCGGCATTTTTGCCATCTTGCTAGTCTCTTCTGTGCTCCTTGTCTCACACATTAGTGCTCTCTCTTACCACTTCATCCTTCTTCCCCTTGGACCCTTGTCACTCAGTCAGACACCTTCAAAAGATAGTGGAGCTTGCGCTTAATGATTACTTAAACCCTGACATCAATGCAACCGTCATTGATTATGAAAAATTAGCTCCCCCTCAAGACTCCTTCAGCGAGCTCTAAAGCTGACAGCAGAGGGGCTTTAGTCTCGCGCTCCCTTTGTTGTGAAGATGCGTCTGCCGGCCGTGTTATGAATACTGATAGAGAGAGAGCCACCGCACCATCTTGATCAAGTAGCAGGCTAACCACAGATTTTTATTTGTAGTGGGACAAAAAGAATTGCACGGGTCGAGGCTTATAAATTGAAGAGCTGGCGATAGTGTGGATAGTGGTAGCTGGAATACCAATAGATGTGGGCTGTATTTCATATGCACCTGGGCTTTTGTGTTCTGTGCATTATTAAAGCAGCACACTATAGTTTTTCATTCCTCCTTCGGGTTTTATCTTCTTACTGCATGATTACGACACATGGCCAGTGATCGGCCGGGGTCCCGATTAGGCCCCCCAAGTGCCTTTAGATGTCTTTTGTTCCATCTTTACTTTGTTCCCTGCCTTTGGTCATAAATGAGGATGGACATGCTCCCATCCTTATTGTGCTATGTTTATTAAAATGAAGTCAAAGACAAAGAATTTGATTTACAAAATATTTCTCCATTGTGGTAAAATGCCATTTAAATTACATTAGCTATGTTGCTGCTGGCTCCCACAGTGTCTTTGCCCCCCTGCAAAAGTAATTGATAACACAATATTGTACCCATGTTCTGAGACTTCTACCGGTTCAACACTCTCAGGGTTGAACATGTAGCACAGCTCAGGGCTGGGAGAACCTTCAGTGTAAATGTCACGTAGGCTATATCTGTTTTTGTGATGTGTTACTTTATTTATTTGGTCAATGTTACGGCCCCAGGCCTCCAGGCTCCTTCCTTTTTGTATATTTGTTTGTGTGGCCTAAACCTGTCCTTTCCCTCCATGGAAATCTGGCTGTGAGAGCTCTGGCCTGCGATTGGAGGGCTCGTTTCATGCTCGGTTCTGGTTGGCTGCTTGTTCTTGGTCCTGATTGATGCGGTATCGGAACGCCTGGCCCCAGTCAACCACCTGCTGCAGCCACACCTATAAAAGGCCACACTTTGTAATATTCGGGGTTGCTGGTCTTTGTGGCTAGTATAACATGTGTTCTGTGTCTCTTCGTTGTTAGTGCTACCCGTTGTGTGTTCAGAGACTCTAGTTTTCAGTTTGTTTAGTTGTGTTTTTTTCTGTGTCACTTGTTTTGTGCAGGCCTTTGTGTGACACTCATGGTTTGAGACTCTCATTAGTTTGTTCATGTTTTAGTTTTAGTAGCTTTTGTTGGTTAACCTTCTGTAAAGTTGTACATATTGTAAATAGTCTTTGTTCGGTTATTTTTTTTTCACACCTTTTGTTAAGATTACCTTCTACACTCCTTTTATAAAATTACAACTTTATTTATCCATTCTACATCTTGGTTTTTGTTACTTCCTTTAACCTAGCAGAGCCGGGTCGTAACAGTCAAGATGGTAAATGACTATGAGACACATGCATGTAAATGTGGCTCGTTATTGCTAATGTTCACCATTTGTCCTGCAATCACAGTCACATGTGCATTCTGAAGCGTATACATGCACTGTAGGCACAGAGGGTGAGGCATGAGAAGCTAAAACTGTACTGGCTGAAGACGGGCTTGGGAAAATAATATTTTATGAATAATATTATTAGGTAAAACATTCTCGCAATTTACTCTCTTTAATAGGAACAATTATATAGTGTGGGCTGCTTCTGGAACCAAAAGAAGTAGACATAAAGACTGAAAAAAATAAATGACAAGAGAGCGGTGCACTGCATAATTACAGTAATAGACATAGGGCCCCATCTTGTATTTCTAATCGCAGACTATAGCACAGCTTTTTGCACTTTGTCATCCAGAGCAACCTTCTCCCCTGCAGGGGTGGTGGGGGTGAACACATGCTTTTGTTTGGGCCACGCAATTGCAGGCTGGCGAGTGCTGCTTGTCATGAACCACGCCTCAGTTTGATAAGTTACACCCTCTCATTAGTGGCGCCACATGCAAGATGTCCTTGCACCAGGCGGCAGATCTTACAAATACAGGTGACTTCAAACTTGGAGAGCAACAAATTGTCAAAAGGCAAGAAGGAGCTAAGGCACTCTGTGTATGCAAAGTATTTTATTGTAAACCAACGCATTTTTTCCAAAACGCGTTCTACAATAAATACCTCTGCATACAGAGTTCCTCAGCTCCTACCTTTATAGAATAAGACTGATTTGTGTCCTGTTGAAAAACTAAATGAAAAGTCTGATGTAAATAAATCGGGGATAGAAAACAGGTATAGAAATCAGGTTTACAGAAATGAGTGGTGAAAAATACTTGTACATCAAATTTGACGGATACTAGTTGGTAAACACATAGTACTGGTGGAGGTGTTGAGAAGAGCCTCTTGATGTCAGCTCAAACAGATGGCAGTGGGATTGTGTAACATTAATGAAAGCTCCCCATTCCACTCACCATATCCATCTTCTTGACAGTCCATGTCCCTGCTGAGGACTTATCAAAGTTTCTCCATCATTTTTAAAGAAGTTTCATGTCACCTCCGTCACCACGAGCACTCATTTTTAACATGCTCAAGGCCGACGCCTGAATGAGCGTGGGGTGATTATGACACTTGAAGCCCTCGGGGAGACAGAGCGGCGGCTGCTTTAATGCAGGCAAACACATACTTGCCACTTATTGTTGCACGCCCACGCTTCCACGCCGCAAAGTGACCGGCATGTCCAAGATGTCCAAGGGTAAATGTCAGTTTAAATACAGACCGTGTCATGTTTTCAAGAGAATGGCGAACGGGCTTGTGTTGTAAATGCATTTTTGATGTCTACACAACTGGCAGAATTTTGCTGGATAAACACTTTTACAGCGTTTGTCAAGAAAAGGAATTATTGTTTTGGTCACTGCAAAATGGCACATGACTGGCATTAGAAGTTACCTAACAGCAGAGAATGCTCTATCTAAACGGCAGACTGCAGATGTCATTCGTAATAAACAACATGCCTTATCTCCATCCTGAAACTGGCACAATTTCGGATTGCCTCCCATGTGCACATAGCGACACGTCTATCACAGAAACACCACGATTCACATCTTTCCGTAAGATTAAGTACACTGTTGCTTATGAACTCATACAGCACAGTCAACACTAGACATCTTTGAAGAGTAGTTGATATGAATCTACACGTACATATACACACACACACATATATTTTTAAGTTGCATTAAGTTGTATGGAAGGCAACGACTATAGAGTTCAGGACTGATATGTCCATTATATACTCAATAGAGAAATGCTAAGGACACCAATCCTGAATGTTATAGAGACTGAATGACAATTGTTGATTTAGAACTTTGTCACAAAGCCATTGCTTCTGTGACCAATAGGTGGTAATAAGACAGGGAATACATCTGATATGTTCATATCCTATCGACCTTCTTTAATTTAAGCCTCATCTGTCACTTTAAACGACAGAGTGAGCTGGGGAGGGCAAGGAGAGCCTAAAGGAAGTATCCCAAGCAGCATGTCCTTTTCACCTCAGTGAATCATTGACTCCTGATACAGGGCGGATTAACCCTGTCCCGGCTCTCCTCTAACTCCCGGGACGAGCAGGCCTCACTGACACATGTCCCCGTGTGAAGGAACAGACACACACATCTACAAACTACAACCCAGTGTGCTGGATCAAAAAACAAATGCAAGGAAAATAGGAAAAATCCGCACAACTGAGCATGCACAGCTAAGCCACACATGCCTTCTATTGTTTTGGCTAAAGGACGTTCACTGGAGAAGATGGTGAAAAGACTGTTGTGGAGTAGAGGGAGCGGAGGGAGCTGTGCAGGAGGTAGAGGAAGGAGGTAGAGGAGCTGACCAGTGCAGGACACCATGCTCTGACACAGGGACAAACCCATGAGGCGTTGCACCCTTTCAGAGGATCAGAGGAGCACTGAAGATAGCCAGCTTCCTCCGGGTGCTACGGTTTCCTCTACCTCCAAAAACATGCTGGTCAGGCTGACCCACAGTGGCAGCGCAGCTCGCAGTGGCTCAGGACTAACACCTGAACAGTATTTCGTGTTCGCTTGTACCATGATAAATAAAGCACTTACATACTTACTTGATTGTTTGGCCATTTATCTAGTCCATATTCACACATTTACTTGCTTGAATTTGTCGAAGAACTTCAGAAACGGATCCCATATCAAAAAATCAAAAATCATCTCAATTCCCTTTTGAGTTATTTCACCCTTTTTTGTTTGCTACATAATTCAAAGTGTCCATACATTGTTTAATGCCTTCAATATTGAAAATTAAGAAACATGAAAAGTGTTCGCCGGCTTTTGACCGGAACTGTATACAGATATTTTTGCTTTTCTTATGGCCCAAATTTTTTTTCCAGTTTTTCAGAGCACATGTCCCTGTGTGGTCACCTCGGAGGACAAGGAAACACGGAGTGCACTGTCCCGCTGTTGAACGCAAGAGCTTTATATGGGTGCTTTAGCTGTGCTTTACAAAATTGTTACACTCTCACATGCCCGGGGGTGACAGTCAATGTGCTGACAGACTGTAGAGCTCGGCCTGGCCTGAAGAGAGGATTACATTCGAAACAAAAGTCCAAAAATAACATAACAGAATAACTAAAGCGATGATTCAGCGCATGGCCAAGTGTTTGTGTTTAGGACTAGTACATAACCCATGTGCTCAACGCAGAGATGCTTCCTTCTAGCCATAGGTTGGGGTTGCCAATGTTCAAACACAACAGATTTAAAAATGAATGTCATCCATCCTCCATTTAGTTCGTGAATAAGAATAAGAATGTATTTTTTGTTTTTTATTGTGTTATTGTTTGTGGATGTATCTGTAGCAGCTCGAAGACAAATTTCCAGATACAGGGCAGAGCAGGAGCAAAGATCATGTACCAGTGCACAATGTCTCACTGTTTGAAATTTTAATGAACCAACTAATGAAGGCAGCTTTGCATAGTTTTGTTTACACGTATGAATGAAACTGAAGTCCACATGGCTAATTTGCATAAACCTAGACAGTCTTTACTGCGCTAATGAATAAAATTGTAGTTCTCTCCCCTCCCTCTCGCTCTTTGCCCTGCGCGAGGTGCAGAGCCGATCATGTCGGTCTGTGTTTTCTCTCGGCACAGTGCAGTGACTCACAGCCTGAACCTGAGCATTGCAGGGGCTGAGCTGGAAAAAAAAAATAGCGCTCAATTTCAGTTTATTTGCCATTTGCAGTGTAAAACCACATTGGAAAAAAGGTGCAAGTAGCTTAAGTGCACTGTCAAACATGCACTCATAAAACATTAAAGACAATCATCAGAAGCAGCCCTGGTTCTTACTGGAGACTTGACTTAGCATGTTTCTGACCATGCATTCTGCAAACTACATTTCTTTATAACACAATGGTCATTTTCAGGAAAACTAAACTAACCAACTAACGAGGACTTCCTTCCTAGGCAAACTGTAAAGTCAAGTCATCATTCCCCTCCCCCCTCCTCACGCCAAGTCACAGGTCTTAAATTTGGAGTCCAAACCACATCCTCAGACATATGTCCGAGTCAAGTCACCGGAAATGACTGAAATGACTCAAAAAAGTTGCAATGTCAAGGTCGGGAATCGAGTTCTAAGTCTCCGGTACCTGCTGCCCTAACCTGACTAAACCCTGTACATTTGCATTCAGTGCTTACCCTACTATCAGTTAAGTTAGTATATTTAATTAGCATTTTAAATGAGTTGTTTTAGTCACTTGTCACGGTACATGTAATGGAGTCTACTGTGCTTCACTGGGGAAATCAGTCAGCTCAGGCCGGGGTGGAGTGGTCACAGGCAGGAGCTTCCCCCAAGGGCACCTGTGCATTCAATAGACCAGAACATTCCCACGTGTATTATAGCCCACTTTTTGTAGTGCCACCGAAAAATACCTGTAAGTAACAAGAAATATCTGTCTTCATGTCTTTCATCTGTCTGTAAAACTAGGCGCAGCTTCTTTCAATGATTTCAGGATGAATTTAACTTTAACTTCAGTCATTTTCTCTGTGCTTGTCTGATACAGTTATTTCCAAAAGTGACCTTCAAATTGGAGAAGCCTAATTATAGAATTGTTTTTTTTTAAGATTTTAAGAGATTTGTCGAGTCAGAGGGATTAAAATGTTAACAATTCTAGTCAAGGGATTGAACTTTCTTTCTCAATATTTTATGGGGATGGTGTTTTGAATAATTATACTGAAATTGAGAGATTATGTCAAACACACTAGTCTATACACCCCCGCATAAGAGCGCTGTGGGGAACAAGGATGGGTTAGGGTCAAGATATCATTCTCATCCTACCTATCAGCTTTAGATCAGTGGTTTTCTGGTGAACATTTTTTTGTTTTTATGGTGATCCTTTGCGACTCACAGATGCAGGGAGCGCTCGCTTGTTGCATGAAGAGACAACACAAGACAACAAGAGCATCAACCATATAGCTTTGGAGCAAAAGTACCACTGGATCTCCCACAAAAAACAACGGCCCAGAGAAAAGTTTTATGTCGTCACTGATTCATGAGACAAAACTGTTCATCAGTGTTCATTTTCAGTTATACTCCAAGTATTGATCTTTGAACTCATACAACTCCAGAAGCAGTAAAAAAGTATTGTTCACGGGCCAACTCTCTTTCCATCATTCAGATAATTTTGGGGCATTCACCACGCTGAAATGCGTAGCGGTGTATCAGAGGCACCATCCCCTGCCATGGCTCAAATGGCTCTATATTTCTCATTTATTACTATTATTATTATTTTTTCATTTTATTGGTCTATTTCATTCAAAAGTGAAATTGAAATACATACAACAAAACTGACGCCAATTCAGAATGAATGAAAGGGAGCAGAGAGAAAAGAGATCCTATAATATCTGCCCCTTTACAAATCAGTGCAGTTACTTTTTACAGTATTTACAATTACCATAAAGCGAGTTACAGATATAATTTAGTGCATTTTGCAATGGGAGAAAGTTTAACACAAAAATGTCCATTGCAATCTAATCATCTTGGTGGTTCAAGTCATTTTCTACAACATACTTGGTGTTGTCAAGGAACTTATAGATTTGAAGCTAAACAGTGACAATAATATCATCACATTATCGTTGCATCTTATAGATTAGCTGCAGTTGTGCGCGGGCTGCGATACACCTCATTAAGGATCAATGGGGCAGATGACAGAGCTACCTCCGAGTGCTTTTACATGGACTGGCGCGCTGCAGCCGTCATTACCGCGGCGTGATAAATGAACACATGTGGCGCACAAAAACCGCGGCTGGGTGAGGAGAGGGAGGAGGGTCTGGCACGGAAGCGTTTTGGCGCAAGGGTCCACCTAGCAACGCCTAATGAGTCGGCGCTGTTGATGTGTGAAGGAAAAAGAAAATGGGCCGTTTAGCAGGGAAAGGGAACAGCCAACCTGCAATGTTCTGTCCATGGTCTGGGATCTAAGTGAGAAAATCAATTTGTCACGACACTTTTCCGATAAAAGTAATTCCCTCTTTTATTCTTCTCGGCAATAATCTGATATGCAGAGAAGGCTCCGCACGGTGGAGAGGGTCGTTTCTGGAATTATCTCCCACACAGTTCAGGCTAATACGCCATTTGTTTTTGTTTTGGACACATCCTTTCTCACGCCAAGGCTCACCACATTAGTTTAAACACCTGCAGTGAATGAATAATGTGTTTGCAACTTTAGGGTCAGGGACGATAGGAGAATGGAAAATATGTTTGTATGAAACTAAACTAAACTCAAATAACTCAGGTGGTCAATTGCCATGCACAAAAGCTACTAACTCGTCAAGTGAAATGGCTTATGAATAATAACGATAAAGTTAGAGATTTAATCCCTAGCTTGGTAATTATGCCTTCCAAAAGAAACCGGCTAGCTGCTCGAGCAATCAAGCGCAATACATTTCAGAGGCAAAACACAGAGCTGCCGTGTTTACTCTGAGACTAGAGAGGAACAATGATGAGGTGAACCTTGTAGGGTAAGCTTTCTACTATAGGGGTTTAACTTGACCTTGTAACTTAAAATCGTAAAATGGTCATTCATACTTTCCTCCCTCTTAGGCGCTCGTTTTAAAAACTACTTCAAACAAGTACTCGCATGCATACATATTCACAGAGCTTGTTTTTATTTATTATGTGTTTATTTGCCTTTCACCTAGGAGAATTTTAAAGACCCAGGAATCATCTCTATGTTTTCCTGTTTACATGGTGGCAGTAGTGAAACCTGCTCCAAGTGCATCTTGGTCTCTGCCAGGGCTGCCCTTTGTCACCTGTTAATTACTATGAAGAGAGTTTCAAATTGCAGCCATGGGGCCAAAGGGTTTGGGTTTGGGGGCCACAGGATCTCATCTCTGCTGTTTGTAGATGATGTTGTCCTGTTGGCTTTTTCAAATCAGGATCTGCATGCTGGAACAAACCTCTTGATTTAGCCGTCAATGATGGCTCTCATCTTTTGTCCTGGTGATCCACCATTTGGGTCATGACCGAATGGGCAAGATCTCGGCATTTGGGTTGCCAGGTCCGCAGTATTCCTCTGGAATTGGTGAGCTTTTTTTTAATGCTTTCACAGGTGAAGAACGTCTACAGGTTTTGAGATGCTTGTGTGTGCGATTTCCCCCTCAACATCTGCACCTCTGATATAACCTTTGGTGTGCGTTGCTTCTCTTGTCTCACTCTGAGATGCTTTCCATCTAAAATGCACAATTTATTGCTTAACTCGATTGTAAAACCTGTATTTTGATTTACAAAACTTAAAATCCAAGGCCATCACAGCTGCTTTTACCCTGTCCCTTGTTCACAGTGCAGTGACTCTAAAAGTAAACTAGTGTGACATGACGAGGGATATAGGTATGTTTCAATTAAATGCCAGACAACGCCATCCAGTAAAACTGGAAAAAATGTGCTTTAAGGCACACAGGTTCGACCCATAAGGACAGAGGCAGCATGTTCCTTTTTCACAGTTTAGTTTATTTTTCTATGTTGTACTTTATCATTCTGTTCGCTTCATACTTTTCGTTCACACTAGACATTTCACAATGTTACATTCAGTTGAACAGTTTCACTTTAAGTGTGTCGGTTCACAGTATTTTCGTTTGGTCACAGTAGCTTTCAGTAGTACAAACAAAACGAAAACATGACAACAAGAACAAGGCAAAGCAAGACAGCAGCATTGGGTCCACCGTCGCACGCCCACATCGAACTCCACCCGGCCGGTGCGGTGCTTCGATAGCCTCCCGGTTACGCGAGGGCCCCAGCAGACCCCGGACCAAACACGTCGGGAGAGCCATGCGGACGCCATGGAGTGGTGCGCCTTAAACAAACAGCCACCCGCGACGCTAAAATACAACTTGCGTTAGCGGCTAAACCAATACTGAAACGAGGACGAACGAACCATAGCTACCTGCACCCGTAGAACATTGCGCACAGCCTCTGGGCCAGCCCAACCAGGCCGGAGGACGCCAGGGAGGAAGACAGAGGAAGTGCGTGTGAACCAGGGTGGGCTTTTATACTTTTTACGCGCTGGCGCCATCTGCTGTTCATTAGTTATTTTAAAATACATTAAGTTTTATTGGATTAAAAGGCATAAAACTGATTATGCCACATCTACCCCCCCAAACTGCATCGGCGTCCCGACGATGAACATTCTTACTGTAGCACTACACAAACATTCAGGCCACGGAAAGGGCTATGAGGCTTACGCTTCCCGAATTTAAAACCAAGGACACCATGGGACCAGTGTCCGAACATAACGCGGGCCACGGCAACAGGTCACCGGACGTCGCAACAATAAAACACCACCCACTCTACCCCACCTGACCCACCGGTCGACGTTGTGAGGGGCCTTGACGGCCACGAGCTGAGGGAAAGGGAACTTTTTAAAAACTTGGCCTCCACACGGGCTGTACACGGCTTCCCACGTATCAGTAACGGCTGCCCTTGGGGCTATCGGTAGTAGAGGCACACTCATCTCACGCCTACCCACCGCTACAAGGGGTATGAGCCCCAGAGATGCCAGGTACAACGTAACACGAGGCCAAAATGCTGTGTCTGTCCCCACTAGCGTCCCATGTTGCTATAGCTGCTGTCTTGCTTCTGCACAAATAAAAGTACACGTTACTGCCACAGAATTACTTTCTCAAATTAACAGGGTTCTCACAAAATGAACCGCATTGCCAAACAAAACAAAATACACAGCACTATAGTAGCTTTTAGCGAAATTTTCAGTGCAACTACACAGAACAATGCTTCAGTACCAGTAGTCCTATATTGCCATTCAAAATAAATGCACAGCAAATAAACACAAGAAAATATTGCAAAAACAAACATGCAAAAGTACACAATATAATGAGCAAATGGGGCTGGTGAAAACATGTTTTTAGCAGCAAACACAAACAAATCTCTACAAAGCGGTCCTGTAGCTGTTGATTTTGTTACCAATAGATCTTACTGAAAGGAACATTGTAGCCTCTGAAACCGAATGGTCCTGCCAACGATCGCCAAATGTGACATGACGAGGGATATAGGTATGTTTCAATTAAATGCCAGACAACGCCATCCAGTAAAACTGGAAAAAATGTGCTTTAAGGCACACAGGTTCGACCCATAAGGACAGAGGCAGCATGTTCCTTTTTCACAGTTTAGTTTATTTTTCTATGTTGTACTTTATCATTCTGTTCGCTTCATACTTTTCGTTCACACTAGACATTTCACAATGTTACATTCAGTTGAACAGTTTCACTTTAAGTGTGTCGGTTCACAGTATTTTCGTTTGGTCACAGTAGCTTTCAGTAGTACAAACAAAACGAAAACATGACAACAAGAACAAGGCAAAGCAAGACAGCAGCATTGGGTCCACCGTCGCACGCCCACATCGAACTCCACCCGGCCGGTGCGGTGCTTCGATAGCCTCCCGGTTACGCGAGGGCCCCAGCAGACCCCGGACCAAACACGTCGGGAGAGCCATGCGGACGCCATGGAGTGGTGCGCCTTAAACAAACAGCCACCCGCGACGCTAAAATACAACTTGCGTTAGCGGCTAAACCAATACTGAAACGAGGACGAACGAACCATAGCTACCTGCACCCGTAGAACATTGCGCACAGCCTCTGGGCCAGCCCAACCAGGCCGGAGGACGCCAGGGAGGAAGACAGAGGAAGTGCGTGTGAACCAGGGTGGGCTTTTATACTTTTTACGCGCTGGCGCCATCTGCTGTTCATTAGTTATTTTAAAATACATTAAGTTTTATTGGATTAAAAGGCATAAAACTGATTATGCCACACTAGTAAAATACATACATACATGTACTGTATGTCCACATGTTTTTTAGATATTCTTAGCTTTAAAGGTTGTGTGTGGTATTCCCAGTTGGAGCTCGAAGTAGAGCCACTGCTCGCTCACATCAAGAAGAGTCAGCTGATGTGGCTCGGGCATCTGTTCCAGATCCTAGTCGATTCCATGGGGAGGTGTTCCACATCCTATTTGTTAGAAGCTCCGGGGAATACCTAGACATGCTGGACGGACTATGTCTCTTAGCTAGCATGGGAACTCCTCACGATCCCCCAAGGGAAAGCTGGAGGAGGGAGCATTGGAAAGTCTTTGCATTTCTGCTCAAACAGCTGCCCAACTTCAGAAGCAGAAGAAAAGGGACGGAGTTCATGGAGAACATGGACATTCATGAGTATTTCAACTCCATTTGAAATGGTCATTTCAATAGGAGTCAGAGGGGTTTGCAGGTCACCATATTTTCTAAACTTCTGATTCATGCTTCTGCATTGCTCAAGCATTATCCCTGTTATTTTGCGTCTCCTCCACGAGTTTTTGTTGCTTGGGAAGGTGAGGGGTATGGTTGGAGTGTAGCCAAAGTTAGCCTGCAGTTTTTTTGAAGCCACTGCATCAAGTAAGGTAACATGGGAATACAACAGTGCCAGGCAATCTATATACAGTAGTTACTTGTGCTTTAAGGGAATGAGTCAAATATCTCTATGGATGTACTGACTGTCACTGTATATCTAAAATAAAACAAACTGTAGATCAGCTGCAATAGTCCATAGTGCCATGTGTTATGGATGAACCTCGTGACACTGGTGTCTCCCCGCAGCACTATGGGGAGGAGAGAATTTATTATCAGGCAAGAGATCCAGCAGTGATGGCCGGCCTGACAAAGTTTTCCCCAGATTCAATCAATCAGGAGCATTGCGGTGAAGAGCACCTCCACAAGGGGCCTCGGAGGCCCTGCTGCAGATTAGTCACAGCATTGCAGCAGCACCAGCACCAAGATGGAACGATGAACTTAGGAGCTACTGATGAGAAGCCAGAGGAGAGCACAGAGAAAACAATGAAATTGGTAGTCTATTTAGGAATACTGTGGCACCGTTTTATATCAAACAAATGTAAAAATGTTAAGAAGTCCTCTCTGTTCATTGTAGGACTTCTACTTTTGATACAATACAGAGTCCCGGGCCCAAATGAAATTGTAGGTTGGACAATGTTTTAGAAGCTTGTTTCTTCGATCTATGCTTCCAATCACTGTGTTCCCTCTGAAACCATAGAAGCGGCGCGTTCAGTCCCAGTATGCAATAATGTTCTATCTACACCTTGTTTGAAAAATGACAATGGGAAAAGCAATGACCTATTGCTAGCCTTGGATGTACTGACCCAGCTCAAACAGCCACGGGTTCGAGTCACGCGACTTTTATCAATCCCATGGCAAGTCTCTCATCCATATTTGCTCCCATGCCCCATTGAGAGAGAGAAAAACCCACGCTCTTTCTCTGTTCACTGGCTGGCCTTGGTGTATGTCAAGTGATAGGTGGCTTTAAAAATAGACAGTACAGCGACTTGTCCAGAGAGGACCCTTGTAGTTAATCCCAATTAACCCCTTGAGCGAGCGCAGCACAGGGTTCAGACTCGGGGCCACTTAAGTTTGAGAATGACCTTACTTTGTGCTTACAGCAGTCTAATGTGCCTGCCCTGGCTTGGCGGCTCTCCAAGCTCACAGGCTCATTCACTGGCCCCTGGGGAGCGTAAATAGCTGTGGGGCACCATGACCAGGACATCAGTAACTTTTGATAACTTTGAGCGAGTGACATGTCAAGGATAATGTAGGTCATAAAATTGCATCAAAATGTAATTAGAAATGTCAGAAAACTCATCAGTGTCTGAGAAGAGAGATTCGGGGCGTCTTCTTTGCTGATGGAGTTTGCTGTTGCAAGTTGTGGGTATATCATACTGTATATAAGAATTTGCGGTATTCATCACAACCAAATTGCGGATTATATTTCCCCACCCCCGGTGTGTTGTATTCTATGTTAAATGTTTATTGGGTCCAGTGGAGGAGGAAGAGAATAAAGAGAATAAATATGACACTGCCCATGATATAATTGAATTGACTGAGTAACCTCAGAAAACGTTTCGGTGTATCAGTTGTTTTCATAATTAAAATTGTATGTAAGTGAATCAATTATGAATAGAATGGCTTTATTTAAAAGTAAAAGTCCCAAGACAAAGAAGTCAGTACCTGCACTATACCTTCTACATCAGGGGCATCAAACTCGTTTGGATCGTGGGCCGAAATTCAGCCCCCACGGCGGTTATATATTGTAAAGGACTGTGGCCTTATAAATAGCAACAGTTTACACTTGTACACTTATTGCACTTTATTAGCCTGTGTCACACGTTTCTTAAAGTGCTACACTGTAGTTATTATTCATTCACTCCACACTCGATGATGGTAAACTACTATTGTAGTACGAAATTTAGCTCTTAAGTGCCACTTAATCTGAATGCTTAGTGTGGATACATCAAAAATATGTATTTTTTCATCCCTGTGTACTAGCCTATATGAGGTTTTATTAATCAATTTGTTTATTAATTAATGAATTAATAGGTTGATAGATTAGCCTTAAGATTGATTTGGGGCACCAGTTCGAAAAGTGAACTTTATAAAAGTAAGAATAAGAAGCTAAACTACAGATTTATCTGAAGGATGTGAATTCTTGAACCATTAACATTGACCCTTTGTCTGAAATAATAAAGGTTTTCCACGCCAAGATGTGGTTCGGCGTCCCAAAGGGCTGGTGTGTCCGACGCCTGCTTGGTCGTGGTCGCTCAGCTTGTGATCTCGAGCTGATGCAGATAAGAGCCGGGCCTTCAGCAGCTCAAACAGGGGGAGGCTGATAAGTCAAGTTAGCTGCACCTCCGCTGGTAATTGGAGGTGCAGCTCAAGTTTGACTCAAAAGGATTTGTGCTGAAAGTGCAGCAATCAAAAATCTGCGATTGAAAGAATTGGCTTTTACATTCAAATATGATTTAGTCCATGATTTAGAATTTAGGGTCATCAAAGTTTGTGGTGGCTCTGACAACTTCCTGTAGAGTCCATACAGTCTTCATTGTCTGTGTGTTCGCTACCTTACTATAAAGTGAGGAATTTACATCCAAATGGAGTGGAGTTTTTCTTATCTGTCCTTTGGTATTTCGTAACCACAGGCCAAAACGTCACATGCTACACCTGTAATGTCACTTTGTCTGCTTTAAGCATTAGTGAGATTGCTGGGTAAATCAAGATCTACACGCCCCTAATTCCTGTGGGAGCGCTGCAACACCCAAAGGACTTCACGTATGGGACTCAAGGAACAGCTATAGTATTCATTGCATAAGAATAATGATGAAAAGGAGCCTGAATAAAATAATGTCCTGGGGGAAAACAGGAGAAGATTAGAGGAGAATAAAGTTGCTTTGATGCTAAACACTGACAGTGCCAAAGTCATCAGAGTCCACTTAAACAACACACAAAATAATAAAATCAATGGCAAACATTTTTGAGTGGTTGCTTGTCATTTAGATATGGTTGGATTAAAACAAAATTATATATATCTTTTTGGGTCAGAAGTCAAAGACCCCTTTTACAAAAAACTAGGGGGGTAGTTCTCCAAGATTTCTTTTTTCTTTTTTTTTTTTTTTTAGAACTCAACGATATGTTTTTGTGAATTTCCTTGACAGCCCTCACCTATACAAACTAAATTAGCTGTTCACATAATTAAAACCTCTGCACAGCTGTACTTTTAGAGTTGTGCTTGTTACTTCTCAGGCCTATGGCTGGAAACTAAATAAAAGCACCTTCCATTGAAACAGAAAAAAATGAAAAAGAATGTATGAGTCAAGCACATAATAGCCTGTTACTATAAATTAATTCATGTATGTTAAAAATCTCATTATCAATTTATCTCAGTTCAGTTTATGATTTGGAGCTAATGTTCTGTTCTCATTCATGGACTGCATTAACCTATTTAAGATTAAGGGTTAAAACAAAGGGCTCTTTGGTGTAGGTCGCTTCCACTGAGGCTGGTTCAACTCCACTAATGTGTCCAAACATTTTACACAGAAACAATTGCCCTGTTAAATCCAAGAAAACACTTTTTAGTGAGCACTTATTTCGATGAGAGCAACAGAATATAAAACA
Source organism: Gobius niger (assembly GCF_951799975.1). Taxonomy (NCBI): domain Eukaryota; kingdom Metazoa; phylum Chordata; class Actinopteri; order Gobiiformes; family Gobiidae; genus Gobius; species Gobius niger. Next base: position 21,081,168 of record NC_136854.1, on the reverse strand, counting down.
AGAAAACATTGTATCCATGACTTAATAGTTACTGACAAAAATTGAGATTTTATTCCATATGCACAAAGCTATGGAGACTGTTGCACCTGTCTTCACTTTCTGTTGCACAGTAACATTATTATATAACTGTATTTAGCATAGAGAATCCTACCATCGTGCATGAAGTTCTTTTCCAAGAGAGCTGACAGCGCATCGATAGTGACTCAGTAGTATCTCAGTAGTCAGAACCTTTGTCACGGATCCAAAGCTCAGAAGATCGAATCCCCGCTCCGACTGAAGCGTACTAGCTTTTAACATCTGAGTGTGAAGTGTGTAGCTTAGATTTTTTAAACATCTAAATTAATAAATAAGCAGGAATTAGAGCTATTTGTTTTTCTATCCAGAAATCCCCCCTCAGCTCAGACAATGAAAACAGACAATGAGACAGTAAATGCAGTGTGTTAAAGTCAGCCACACCGTTATTATTATTTTTTTAATGTTTTCTGCTTACACCGTCTGCTGCTCCATTTTTATTTATTTGCTCCATTTGCTTGGCTTAATTTGCAGATATAATATGATGCCCTGATGCCCTCAGTTGAAGATAAGAGTCAATATTAATCTATTCCACAATCTTAATTTTCTGCAGCAACAGCGTCCATCAGAATAGTTTAACTTGTAACATGCAAATCAAACAGGATCTTAGCACAAATCCCATCTCTTTTTTTAAACCTCATCTGGCGTGCTATTCTCTGGTGAGTAAAGTGTGGTGGAATATCCTTTGCGTCAGAGTGTTATTAGTACGCTCCCACAGCAATCAGTCAGAGCAGGGATATCTAATCACAAGCTGAAGTCATTAGACTGTGTTCAAATTAAACATGTGCTGCAATTTGCCCCGTCACCACAGAGACACTCACCTGCACAGGTATATACGCCCATTTCTCTGCAACTTTCAAACGAGCAAGAGAAAGAGCATTGTACCTCAAGCTACGAATAATATGACTAAGGCTTTCAATCAGGAAACATTGTTTGTCATTTATAGGTAACGAGAGATGGTGGGTAATAAAATACATGTATTAGTTTAGTTTAATGTGTTGTACAATGTGTTGACGGACAAATAATATAATGTTTTGAATTGAATTTTGCGTTAAATGTGCCCTATTAATACATTTGCCTTTCCTTGCCATGGTATTGCAGTGTTGCAAGGTAAAGAGCTACCAAAAGCTCTGTCGCTCATAGGCCATAGAAAACCTCAATCTATCGTCTCTCCTTATAATGTGAATAAAAGCATTAATTTTAATAGCACGTCGCAATTCAAAAATTCTATTAAGCTCTATATGCAATGACCTCTGAATTTATGAAGACAAATCCTCGAAATCAACGAGTGGCTCCCCCAAAACTCTTCTTAAAATAAAATCTGGCGACGCACGGTTTCGGCTCCTGAGCGATTTGAAACATTATTGAAATTGAGACAAAAATGCCCCAAAGGAAATCATCCTGTCACCACTAGAATGGCTGAGCAAAGTGCCAAACCAACCATTTTCTCAGTTCTAAATGAAAATGTCAACATGTATAGATATCACCGTGGTCGCAGCGTGCCGTTTTAGTGCTGCTTGAAAGGATACGTTCAATCTGCATAATACATACTGCTGCTATCTGACTGACAGCATTTTGTTACAGTTTTAGATTAAGGGTAGCCTTAAGTTTCATGTTTTCACATAAGTTTCTCAATATTGGTATTACTGGAGGGATAATGCACAACGGCAAAAAAAAAGTCTCTCACTAGAAGAGAAGATCCGATCTCAATTCTCCTCCTTAGCCCTTTGCCTTGGCTTTTTGCTGCCAACTTTGGAGATTCTGTCCAAACTTTTGATCTTTACGAATGGTCGGAGCCCCCGTTCTGACCGGAGTCAGTCGCTATCTGTCCCCTGCTATGAGTGTGCTATGACTGTGCTATGAGCGCGTTGAGTTGGCTCATCAAGTAGAGGATTGATTTTAGATTTTTCTTTCTTTCATCTAAATCAAATCTAAATCAAAATTTACAAAGAAGCTTCCTTTCCATTTGAAAATGACAAAACCTAGATCATCTCCTCCATATCTGTGTTAGTTGTAGTCAAATGGATGGCTGTCCAATTTCTTCCGGCGGTCTTTTCAGCCCTCGCCCTTAGCCCTCTGTTTCAAGGTGTAGGGTACGGGCGAGAGCAAAGGGAAAGGGGTAGAAAAATGCCATGTAAAACGTCTTGACTGTCCAGAAAAGGCGCTATATAAAACCAATGCATTATTACTGTTTTTCTGATAAGGCCTATGCCATGCAAAATGTCCATCTATTTTATGTTATATCTCCCCTGCAGGGAGATACTTAAGCTGCACCTGCAGAACCACCTCCTCACATGGACTTGGAGTCAAAGTTTAGTATCAGCTTCTTGCACTTGGCAGACTAGTAGATGCAGCACAGTTTTAGTAACTCAAACTCAAAGCTCCAAGGTTCAAACTCAGTTCCAATCCATGAAATGAAATCAAAGACAGTGAGAAGGAACACACAATCCCCATGCCTGGTTAAACGCTAGTGAGCAAGTGTGTGTTTTAACCAGACGTAAAAGCCTCAACAGAGGGCGCTGTTCTATTGTGAGGAGGAGCATTTCAAAGTTTGGAGCCAACAACTGATAAAGTCCCGGTCACTCAGACTTTTAAGCCTAGTTTTGGGGACAATGAGCTGGAGCTGGCTCTCAGTTAACTGTTTATTATTTTCTTAGCGATCTCAGCAAAATAAAACACAAATAAGCATAAACAGAGCTTTAATTTAAGGGTGAAAAGAAGGTAGACGTAGCCACTTAAAATAAGAATGGGGCTATTCAATTATATTCCACCTCTTAAAGGGAAGGAAGGAGGGTCGCTAATGAGATAACTAATTTAAAAAATGGGTCACCAGAAGCAAAGTCTGAGAACCATGGATCTATATTATATCCTTTTTTGTTCACCACATCAGCCATCAAGGCAGTTTTTGTTCCATAGTGCCGTAAAAATCAAATTGTCTTTATTTTGTGTCCTTGTGATGTGAGGATTTATGTTTAATGTAATCTGAGATTCATCTGTTATGCAAGTAAAGTGATACGTATATAGCCATCTTTAGTTCCAAACACAAGAGCATAAAATAAAAGCACTTTCCGTTGATATCTCTTCTAAGCTTTTTTGTTCTTGTTATTTAGACCATAGCCGAGTATGAGCTATTGTTACATCAATGCAGACTTTTTATCTATTCAAGAAAAAGCCGGTTTCGAGACCTTTTATGCATAAATCTAATTCAAATCTTTGCTCAGCAGCTTGGTGAGGGTAATGCAATCGCCAGCAACAATTTTTCCCAGACAGACTATGAATGAGGTCCCAGCAGTGCACTTCGTCCTTTCTCTGATCCAAGTAGTCTGAATGAGTATCTTTCAACATTGGTCATACTGTTGCTTGTAAACGTATACAGTATGTGTGTGCATGTGTGGCACATTGCGACATAAACCAGTGGGAAATAACTGTTACCATTGCCATCAATGTAACTGCAATACTATGAAAGAAAAGGGAATAGTAAGCATCTGTACTCCGGTGTTGTCTTTTTTTCTGGTGGACCATCACTGCAGTGTTTCTTTTTTTTTTTTCTTTTTTTTAACTTTTTGCTAATTGTGGTCTCCACATGTGTCACTACACCACATTAAGATCTGACTATAGGACACACCTACATAACAAAGCATGACATTTCCATACTATATGACGGGCACCTTGATGCTTGTATGGTCATGAATATGAATTTTGTCTTATGGATGTCAGATTTGTAATTATTGTACATAGAAATATTGTATAGGAATTGTAAATACATGTAAACAAATGTCCATGTATTAACTCCGGCATGTATCATGTGACTGCCTTGTAAAATCAAGCAGGTGTGCCTAAATGTCCCATGTGCGCCTAGCCCGAAACGTCACATTTTGGGTGTGAGTGAACCTTACATTTGGGAGCTAATCACGCAGTTTTTTCATTGCATCTAAATAACACCTTCACCCTCATGCCTTGTTGTGGGAAATGTGTGTATCTGAGGGTATACTTATTGAGATAACTTTTGCTGTGGTCCTTCATTTCCCGTGAAAATTGGTAGAGAGATGAATTTTTACATGTTTCTATCTGAAATTCATCTATTTCTGTTCAATTTTGACTGACAGAACTGTGCTGCACCCTCTTGGACTGCTTCGGAAATGTGTACTCATAGACTACCAGTATTAACTATTTTTTGACCTCCCATCTAAAACAAATTCATGTTAACAGCAACTTCCCATTTTTATGTTTAAAAAATATGTCATTATACATTTTGCCCTCTTTTAGCCCCTCCCGCCTGACCTCTATATTTCGACCCTGCCCTCTCTAAATAAAGGTCAGAATCCTTTCCCCTACAAATGCTACAAACCACTTACTTTAATGTAGAAAATATATAATTATCAGTTTTGGCCGCCCACATTACATGATTCAAACACGAGTCTAGTCGTTGACCCTCCACTGCGACTGCCTTCAACTATAGTCACGACTTGACAAGAAATATAGCAAAAAAGTGTATAGTGTGTTCAGCTGAAGCAGAAGAATATTGCTGATAGAAAATGTGCAGTAAAAGAAAAAATATATTTGTTTTCTTTTGCTTTTTACAATGTAAGTATGGGACTTCTATGGGAGTAACCATGTTGTTCAAACTGGTATTACACCAAAACAAAAAATTCCCAAAATCAATCTTCCCACTGATCACTCATATAGGTGAGCCAGCCACAATGATATCAGTCAGAGAGATTTATCTTTGAACATTATTGAGTTAGGAGTCTATAAGTCGATATATATCATTATGATCATGCGTTTACAATGCAATTCTATGGGCACAACTTAACAAACTGACTTTACACAAAAACAAAAAATGCATCATCTGAGATCCATATTGTACAACAAAGTTCAAACGATGATCCTTTGAGCTATCATGTTTCAAACTGAGCTGTATCTGAATATGCTGCTGACATTAGTGATATGTGAGTTTGTGTGATTACTGTGTTTGCACAACTTTGTATTCAATGTTGAAAACAAACAAGAAAAGTACTTTTAAATGTCTCGACAAATGGCTGCCAAAAGTGAAAAATAGCACTGCTAATGTAATTGTCCCAGAGTAATATATTTTGAACGACAAAGTAGTTCTTATTTGATGACTCCCCATTGCATTACCCAAGCATAGAGTTTCTCATTAAAGAGCATTCATTAGCCACACTCCTCACACAAATGCACTGTTACTGAGACTGGAGTCATCAAGGACAAACACAAAATGGATGTGCATAATATCAATCAGAGACCACAGCAGAAAGATTTCCCATCAAATACATTTTCTTCTTGTCATCCAACATCAAAGGAATAATTGAGAGAGAATTAAGGATGTTCTCAGTGGGATATGAATCTGATTATTATGAAAGGAAATGCACAGGCTAATGCTGCAGCATTCTGGAACAAGGATTACAACTTAAGGATTCATCATGACATTCTGAAACCTTTGTATTTTTAATTTTGGAAATGTGAATGTGTAAAAATATTGCCGGAAATGCAACTTGAGATTTAGAACAAGAATTTAGTTGACATAGTTTCAGTTGTTTTGGTGAGTTTATAACATGGTCAAGAATAGGTTTTATACACTGTTTTGTCTCCCATTGTTCATGCTCTGAATTACAGTAATGGGTGAGTGAAGCCTTGTGACACTTCAAGGCTTTCCTGGAAAAAAAGTAAAGAATTGGGGCCTCAGAGCTGCTTCATTCTGTTTGAACACTGACATCTTGTGGACAAACTTTATTATTGTGTGCAATAGAAGTTTTAAGCATATGGTGTTTTGATTATTTGCACAAACAATTTGATGTTGGAATGATCAGACCAATCATTGGCCAAAAAGAAGAGTTATTTTTTTGTGGGTCATGAAGCTCCAATGGGCAGGGCCGACTAGTCACCGGCTCCCAAGCAGGACATCAATGCACAATCTTTTTTATTTCATTCAGTCTGAGCTATTTAGCCAACTATTTGCTGTAGATCACGCTCCTTGCACCATATGAATGCGGTTAAATGGTAAAGTCAAGAAATGCACCATATTTACTTATCACTTATGGATTATGTCGTATGGAGCAGAAAACATTTGTTTTGAGCGTCAAGAGAGCACACTGATACCCTCTGAGCCATTGAGCCGCTTTGACTCACTGATACACAGCTCGCAGAGTGAAGCACTTTATGAAACATTTGACACTTTAGTCACGTTAGGAGTTAGCGAAACAGGCTCTGACGCCGTGCTTCGAAGCAATCTGCTTCAGGATGAGCGATACCAGCTCCAGAGCTCCGGGTTTTTTTCCATTCACTCAGACATGATGTCATTTCTATACTCTACTCTTTAGATGTTTTATACAACAGCGTTTGCAGGATTGTGCTGAGGTGTTCTCAACGAACACATCACTGTCTACTACATTAAATTTCACACCTGAACTGGTTTTTATCTTAGTGCTACTATCTTAATTTTCCCTAAAGGCTGAACAGCTGTTTTTTAATGTTAGCCTCCCGTGCACCCTTCGGGCTCTTGCACGTGTTGGAAAAAATTAACTCCACTTTGCACACAGCAGTGTGCGACAGCAGTGTGCGAAGTGGAGTGCACTGCTCAGCGTTTTCACTGATGTCGCATTTTAACGATCCAGTGAACTCCCGATCACTTTTTCCTCATCTAGAAAATCAAACATTAACCACATTTGTTTTTGTTTTACTGTTTGCGTTTACTCCTTCAAATAAGCATGGCAGCACCAACACCTATATTAAATGAGAAAAAAAAATTCCGTCACAAAATGTGTTTCTCAGAAACGGATTCAATTTGGCAAAAAAATAGTTCAAAGAAATCAAAGAAATCAATGGGACCAATACTGTGGTGTTGCCATGGTAACGACCGAAGCAACACGTGTCACTCTGATGGGACAGACACAAAAATCTCCCATTATACAAAATGAGAGAGCGTTAACGCCCTCTGTGTGGACAGTGCTCATGGAAGTACGGCTCATTATGGAGGCACTAGCGCCCTCTGCATATTGGAACAAGTATTTACGTGGGGAGGCTAAAATGTTGTTTTGATGTTTGCTGAGACAGGTTAAAGACCCACCAGGGCAATAAGAAATAAGAAAGACACAAGTAGTGAGCGCACCAGTGCCCGTGTGGGGTTACAGAGGGCAGTAATTGAGGCGAGGGCCATCCCATCCATCCATTTTCTTCCGCTTTATCCGGGGCCGGGTCGCGGGGGCAGCAGTCTCAGCAGAGATGCCCAAACTTCCCGATCCACACACACCTCCTCCAGCTGTTCTGGGGGGACCCCGAGGCGACACCAGGCCAGCTCGGAGACATAGTCCCACCACCGTGTCCTGGGCCTTCCACGAGGCCTTGTCCCACTAGGACATGCCTGGAACACCTCCCGCGGGAGGCGACCAGGAGGCATCCGAAACAGATGCCCTAGCCACCTCAGCTGGCTCCTTTCGACGTGAAGGAGCAGCGACTCTACTCCGAGCTCCTCCCGGGTAACTGAGCTCCTCACCCGATCTCGGAGGGTGCGCCCAGCCACTCTGCGAAGGAAACTCATTTCGGCCGCTTGTATTCGCGATCTTGTCCTTTCGGTCATGACCCAAATCTCATGACCATAGGTGAGGGTGGGAACGTAGATCGATCGGTAAATCGAGAGCTTTGCCCCCCGACTCAGCTCCCTCTTCACCACGACAGACCGATACAGCGACCGCATCACTGCTGACGCCGCACCGATCCGTCTATCGATCTCACGCTCCATCCGTCCCTCACTCGTGAACAAGACCCCGAGATACTTGAACTCCTCCACTTGAGGCAAGGACTCCCCACCGACCTGAAGAGGGGAAGCCACCTTTTTCCGGTGGAGAACCATGGCCTCGGATTTGGAGGTGCTGATCCTCATCCCGGCCGCTACACACTCGGCTGCAAACCGCCCCAGTGCGTGCTGAAGGTCCTGGTTCGTTGAAGCCATCAGAACAACATCGTCCGCAAACAGCAGAGATGAGACTCTGAGGCTCCCAAACCGGACACCCTCCGGGCCCTGGCTGCGCCTAGAAATTCTGTCCATAAAAGTAATGAACAGAACCGGTGACAAAGGGCAGCCCTGGCGGAGACCAACACGCACCGGGAACAGGTCTGACTTACTGCCGGCAATGCGAACCAAGCTCCTGCTGCGGTCATACAGGGAACGGACAGCCCTTAGCAGAGGGCCCCGGACCCCATACTCCCGGAGCACCCCCCACAGGGCACCACGAGGGACGCGGTCGAACGCTTTCTCCAGATCCACAAAACACATGTGGACTGGTTGGGCGAACTCCCACGAACCCTCGAGTACCCGATGAAGGGTATAGAGTTGGTCCAGTGTGCCACGACCAGGACGAAAACCGCATTGTTCCTCCTGGATCCGAGGTTCAACTATCGGCCGGATCCTCCTCTCCAGCACCCCGGAATAGACCTTACCGGGGAGGCTAAGGAGGGTGATTCCTCTGTAATTGGAACACACCCTCCGATCCCCCTTTTTAAAGAGAGGGACCACCACCCCGGTCTGCCAATCCAGGGGCACTGTCCCCGACCGCCACGCGATGTTGCAGAGACGTGTCAGCCAAGACAGTCCTACAACATCCAGAGACTTAAGGTACTCAGGACGAATCTCATCCACCCCCGGAGCCTTGCCACCAAGGAGCTTTCTCACCACCTTGGTGACTTCAGCCCCGGTGATGGGCGAGCCCACCTCCGAGTCCCCAGCCTCTGCTTCCTCATTGGAAGACGTGACGGTGGGATTGAGGAGGTCCTCGAAGTACTCCTTCCACCGCCCGACGACATCCCCAGTCGAGGTCAGCAGCCCCCCACCCGCACTGTAAACAGTGTTGGTGAAGCACTGCTTCCCCCTCCTGAGGCGCCGGATGGTTTGCCAGAATCTCTTCGAGGCCGACCGATAGTCTTCCTCCATGGTCTCCCCGAACTCCTCCCAGACCCGAGTTTTAGCCTCCGCGACCGCACGAGCCGCAGCACGCTTGGCCTGCCGGTACCTCTCTGCTGCCTCAGGAGTCCCACAAGCCAACAAGGCCAGGTAGGACTCCTTCTTCAGCTTGACGGCATCCCTTACTTCCGGGCGCCACCACCGGGTTCGGGGATTGCCGCCGCGACAGGCACCAGAGACCTTACGGCCACAACTACGAGCAGCCGCATCGACAATGGAGGAGGAGAACAGAGTCCACTCTGACTCCATGTCCCCCGCCTCCCCCGGAATCTGGGTGAAGAGATTTGACTCCTCAACCCAGCTCATATCGCTGCATCGTTTCACTCTGACCTTCATCAGGCTGATGAAGGTCAGAGTGACTTAAACGTTACAGAAATAAAAGTATAAAAGTAAAAGAAAAGAAAAAAGAGCGAGACAGTATGTGGGAGCTTTTTTTTTTTTTCAATTTAAGCACCAAAAGTTTCATGGTTTGTTTGCGGCGACCTCTCACCCCTGGACACAACAAATGTGAAAAAGTTACTATAATATCATCATAACTCATTATAGCATCAAAAACCTGTTATAACCATTGGTTAAAAAGTGTGTGATAACCAGTACTTAATCATTACCATATCATAACATAAAGTACTGCTGCTGCTTCTCCTTACATTCACTACCTCAAAAATGAACAATATAGATGGTTGAATTACCAAATTCCCCATCAATGTTCTACACTTTTCATCTATATTTTATTATGCACATAGATTGTGGATTGTCTTATATTAGACTATATAGTTCATGTGTGAAATACTCTCAATCTCCCATCAGCAAATTGCAGTTCTCCTTTTTACTCGCACCTGGACAGTCTATTAGAATTCATGTGCATGCACCACCCCGCCACTGCGTATACTTTGATACTAAAATGCTATTAATGTTTAATATATTAAGATGGTGAAGAAAAGCGGGGATGCAGATGGAGGCTATAATACCCTTGGATGCTTCGCTGTACAAAAGACAGGCATTTTTATCTCCTGAAGGCACAGAAAATTAAAGTCCTTGCTATGTCTCGCAAAATCATGAGATATGTTGCCCAGGCTCTCGGTTCACTGTAGAATATATCTGTGCATTAGAACCACAGAGTCAGTGTAAAGTAACAATTAGTTGCAAACTAAAATTTAACCTTAATGGCCTGGTGACTAGTTGGAAACTTGTTGGAGACTCGAGTTGCCACTTGATGTCTCCGAGACATCCCCTGGAGATAAGGCAAGTCTCCAGGTAGTCTTGGTGAAACAAATGGGTTTGACTTCAGCGGAGACTCCTGCGAGAGGTCTCCACATGGTCTGAGGCAGTTGTGTCGTGAATACTATTTGTTGTCCTCAACCTGTGAGACATTTCTGTGACGTCTCAGATCACATAGACCCCTTGAAGACCTCTCCGAGACCATATGGAGACTCCGCTGAAACACCTGGAAACTCGGCCGGGGACGTCTCAGAGACATCTCCGTGACCAGCGGCGACACTAGTCTCCAACTAGTCTCCGGGCCGGTGAGATAGGCTCTTTCTGTGCGCGCAATCAGTCCGAGTTGCGGAGACGTTGCCAGTCTCCGCAACGTCTCCACACCAGTGAGATAGGCCCTAAAGCAGCATAGATTTCATAGAAGTCATCCCAAAATGTCCTAGAGAGCACTTAAACCATCGACCGGACTGGACTGAGTTTGTCGATGATTTAAGTGTCACTACGATTCTTCCTGGAGGAATCAAATAACACGTTGCTAAATAAAGAATTGATGTAGACTGTGAAACAGGGCCATGTGAACACATAGACAGTGAGACTCAAGAAACTAAGAGCAAAATATTCTACTCCTTCATGCTACTTCACACAACACAAAACTCCATTGTTTTCCTTAAATTTGCGTACAAAACAGAGTAGTCATTATACCCTTGACATCAGTTCTGTGTGAAGCCTGGGCCTGTTTGTGCTGTGGGCGATGAGATCTCTTCTTCTGAACGTGATATACACGGATCTTAAGAACACAGTCGGCTTATCAAGGTAATCAATTTGCATCAGCAGCAAAGAAGATCGATAAGTGGTTTAGAAGCTAAGTGCCACATCACAGTTATGAGCCTGTATATTTATTTTGACAGATAATAAAATGTACATTCAATTCGACATAGAATAAAACATGTTGGTCAAAAAGATTCATGATTACATAGATGTTATGGCAAACGTCTCCTTGTACTACAAATGTTTAATTCCATTGTTTTATTGAAGCACTTGAGTTAATTGTTAACACAGCATGAAGTCAGTTTAACCTTTCAACTTATTTTGCCAATGACCTCACTCTGTATTCTGTCCTTCGAGCAATTTTGACTGTTACGACATTGAGTCATATGAAACTGGGCTGTCACAGGAAACTGCAATGGGCTGAGATAACAAAACAAATCACTTTTTATGAAAGAGCACTGAGAAGGGGACCCTGATCAGATGGGGTTCTATGCTGCATCTTTGTTTGTGTTGATACTAATTTAATATTGCAATAGGCCAAACAGCCCTGGAAGCATTCATATTTTTGAAATTTGTCTACTAGGCCTGACTTTTTTTTCTTGGAAGCCAAAAACAGAAGCTTTTGAGACAGAATTGTGGAAAGCAATACAGTCTCATAAGCAAAGTTTCCCAAATAAAGTCAATATTTTTGTGATGCTATAAGAATACTGTGTCATTGCATTAAAGCATATGCATTCCCAGTATTGTTCTTGTGCAATGTGGGTGAATCGTCTGCTCACTATTTCTCGTGTTTCTAGAAAACAGCAGTGTGTACGAAGCCCACCTTAAGCTGATTATTATTTCACAGCTCAGATCCTTCACCAGAGTCGCAGCTCCTTGGGGACAGAGCGCGGGCTAAACCCAAGGTGCTCACTGCCTCCCAAGATCCTCGTGTCCCCTGTGAGGCCCCTCCTCATCTATCATACTCAAGTGACCCACATACCATCACATATGAACAGCTCTCAGGAGGGAACACCCCATAGGGAAATCTAAGAGCCCAAGTGTACTGGTAACAAGACAAAACCCCATATGAAAATCCTTGACCAAAGAGTACTTATTCTAATTCTGTCACATACAATATCTGACTATATTTGATCACTGAAGACTCCCTGTATTCAATCAGTATTGGAATTTCATACAATAACACTTACCCAAATACAGATATCCACTACCCCTTTATGCACTCTTTATAAAACTAACAATTTTATAAAGAGTCAGAATACAAATTTGTAAATGGTCTGTGATTTCGTATTGGCAAGGCTGTTTATTCTGCACTTACCTTGAGAAAATGGAAATGTTTTGTACTCAAGCTCTTGTCAGACACAAGCATCTCCAGACACATGTTGTTGATGTTGGTTTTGCTTTTTATTTTACAGATATTGACACTGCTGTCAGGTGTGATGGAGCAAAACTGTCAGAGACACACCAGGGGAGAGAAGTGTTTCCTTACTACACCCAGCAGACTAAACAGAGACGTCTGTAAGATTAATGTTATTTTATTCAAAACGTAATTTAAACCTATGAATGCAAAATGGAGAAATTGTTTTATTGAATTCTGTCGCTCTTATTGGTGGTTGTGCAAATGAGACAGGCTGAACAGAATTCTGCCATAATCTCATTCAACATTATTAAAATAATATGACAAAAATGAATTCATCAAGTGAAGCCAAACAAATTGCCTCTTAAATGAAATACTGATCGGAGTGTTTCATAATTTCGCGTTATCTCTACCTCTTTGTGTACAGATCTGGCATCGCTGACGCATTTTAATTTAGCCTCCATAGCTCGTTTGGCCGCTAAAGCCTGCCGCAGAGTAATATATTCTTCCCGTTCGCTGCAATTATCTTGTTTATTGTGGGGATTCATATTGGGGTCACCAAGGCCTGGACTCACACAATACTTATTAAAACTGGTTTGCTAATTTTGCACCTCATTATTGTACAGCTATTTACGGGTTTCAATTATGGTCATAGGCAATCACTTAAGTTTGAGAAATATGTCCTGAAAAAAGTTTCAATTGGGAGAAAACAGCAACATCTCATGACTATGACTACAGTAGCTGTTATTGTCTAGTCTAGAGTGTAAAAAATAATAATGGAAATGTACTTTCAAATTGAAATCCATGACTCATAAGATGGCAATGTTAGGGGTAATGTTTAATTATCTGACCTAATAAGTATACTCCAACAAAAAAAAAGCCTCTTGCTGCCGTAAGCCCTTTGGATAGGAGCAGACGGGGACAGACCACTTGAGACTGGTTAATTTAGGGTGAGAAATCCCCCGCGAATTTGCATTTCAAAAGCCTTTAGGAGAAGGCGGTCTGGATCAAGGCCGTGGGAACCCAGGGTGCTGAGGGTGCTGCAGCACGCCCGGTGGATAGTTTGTACATTGCAAGGAATAAAGAATGAAGAGGAAATAAGCACTAAAAAGACGTTATTGAGGGAAATCATATTTTTTGGCACCCCCCCATCCAAAATATATTCCGATGGCTCTGGTCTGGATCGGCAGGAGAGGCCCAGGACATTACACATGTGTCTAATACAGTATTACTGTGCTTTGGCCATGTATCAAAACACCTTTGCAAAATTTGGCCTTTTCATGGGACATAAGATGCACCATGCTAACGAAACACATTGATGGTTAGATACATGAAGCATAAACAACAAACTAAATAGGCGTCTGGATAATAACGTCACATAAACAGTTCAGATAACTATAGCATGAAGAACATACCAAACTCTCGATCTCACTCCCAAATCACTAAATCCACTGAAATCTTCATCATCGGTGTCACTTCTGAACAACCGCCATGGCAACGACCTGGACATGGAGGCTTAACTGCACCGTTGACAAGCCTCTCCCAGCAGCACGTTTTTCAAGCTCTCATTTGCAAACTCGTTCCTCTAGCTTTTAGCCCGTGATTAGCTTTGTTTTGGATCTTTGTTTACTTCTTTGTTCACAGTGGTGAGTCGTAACGTCAGCAAACAATGCACATTTAGCAGACAATTATAATAGTTGGTAATAGGGTGACACACATTTGACTCAGCAAAGTGAATGTTTTGTGAATTCGGCTTTAAGCATTACCCTGGTTGTAAAAAAAATAACAGTGGAGGTTTTATAATTATACAGAAGCCTTTCGCACAATATCATATCATTTTCAACAATGTGCCACTTTTGTTTGAAAAAGGAGGCACAGACTTTGTTAAAGACCCAACAATAATCTCACAATCTGCGAAAGCGTAATCATGTAGCTGAAGCAACAAACATATATTTAAAACTTCTCGACTTCTTCTTGAGCGATTGGCGGATGGCGCCAAGGCGGTCCTTGCACGCCCTTGCTCTTTTTATTTTATTTTTATTCTTACACACACACACACGCACACACACTCCAGCCCAGGCTTATTCTTTGCCTGTGTGACAGCTTGGGCCTGTGATGCAGAAAGTGATAAGCTCATCTCCAAGTCTCTGTGGTGCTGGGGAAAAGGAGAAAATGAGGGGGAAAAAAAGAAAAGTAAAATAAAAAAAAGAGAAAGAGAGAGAGAGTGCAGACATGGGAAGGAAATGAGCGACGGGAGAAAGAGAGAGAAGTGCAACCCATTCAGCGCTCAGCCAGTGGGTACAATGGAGATGAGTAAATGATCCTCATTTGGACCGCGACTTGTAATCACAGAGTCACCATTTGCGCTGAATGACAATCTCTCCCTGTCATTCAGAGGGCGAAAACAGACACATTCCGGGCGGACAATGACGCTTAATCCCCGAGTAGATCCACCATGGTGTCAGAGGAAATATATGTATGACCGTAAATAATCTTTAGCTAATGCTTTACCAAACACTTCAGCCCTCCCCATCAAGTTCCCGGGCCATAGCTCTGTGCCGCGGACCAATTTCCCGGCGCATCGATTGGTGGTCATTTCCAGCCAGTGGGAGAGAAGCAACTCTTCTTCTGTATGGATTTTTACGTCACCGCGATGACTGACTGCAAATAAGCGCTCGCCAATCATGTCACACTTTGGGAGTGACCTTTCCCGTACACTCACACCGAGGATGAGTGTTGTTTATGTTCGAGACACACAGGGTTTGGTCAATTAGAGGTTAATGTGTCGATCTGCGACTGCTGAATTTATTATGATGCACCTGTGACGACAACACTGTCAAACTGTCTCAACCATTTACTGGCCAGGGGCAAAAACAAATTTGTCTAAATGCTCTCTATTATTATGCACTTTCTTGTTTTTGAAGCTATTTCTGCCCTTCATGCTGCCCACCATTGTGTACATAAATATTTGATATTGATATACAGTTTTTTTGTTTGTTTTTGCTCCAATTGGGTGAGATCCAAGGAGAACAGCTGATTCAACAATATACAAATTAATTGACGCACACAAAACTTTAGAGATTTGGATTTGGAATCATAGCCACTGCTATTCTACAAAGAATTCCTATAACCATTACCGATGGTGTTTGATGTAATGGCAAGCTCGGCCCAAAAATGCAAACCTTAGCCCGATTAAGCATTTTGAACATCTTTGAAAGATCTAAAAAAAGATAAAAAGTAATCATAATAATCCAATCTAGATCCAATTTACCACCCATTCATGCTAGCAGGTTAAATGCTTAGTAATGCACACACCCTGAAGGAGCATTAGTCAATGAGTTGCTTCATCATTTAACAGTTACAGAGCATTTTTTATTAGCTAACCATTTTTTTTTTTCAAACATAGAGATTCTGCACACAGGTCATGAATTTGTTTAGACCCTGAAAGACAAGATAAGATAGGACTTTATTATTGGCGTCATGGCGACCCAAAAACAGGCAGCAACTTCCTTTCTCTTGGTACAGCTGCGTTTTTTTGTCTTTTTTGTGGTTTCTGTGTTCCACACTGTTTTGCTGCATGCTGTTCGTCTTTGCTGTGTTTTTGTGAAGTTCAGTGAATTTTTTTTTCCTTTTTTACTTCAGAGAGTCCATAATGATCCTAAAGAAAGCAGTTGTTAAAAAGTAAACAGACAGCTAGCTTGAGCCTTGCCTTGCCACAACAGGAAACAAAAAGGGACAAACGAAGAGAAGATGGTGAAGAGCGGCGGGAGCTGCAGTGTAGTATTTACTCTCACGGACAATTAATACGTTAAAAAATTGCAACTTTCTACGACACCTGCAGTTGATTTTTTTTTTTCTTCTAAAAATTACTATGTCCCATGTGACAACACTGAGGTAGGTATCATATTTTTAACCATGCTGGTTTTTGTACATCAGCAATAAAAAGTGGAAGCCTAAATCTATAATTGACTGGCTCTGGAGCACTGTAGAGACTCTTCCCGCCGTTTGCCCTTTAAAGGAACATGCTTCGTCGGAGGAGATAGAGCAGCCATGAAGCATGACCCATGAGCAGCCATTAATTTTACAGACCACTCAGGATCATTGCTATGAATGGGGCTGAGTGGTGTTACTATGACCACGGCTATTTGGTACTTGTAAATGATTAACAAATGATTATGGAAGCTTCAAATTCTTTGAAAAATGATGAATTGAATGTTAGAAATGCTTTGAAATAGTGTGACTGAAATACCACATGTCTCCCTCCGTACGTAAGAAATCCTTTAACCCAATTTCAACCCTTTTACTGATTGCTACAGGTATTTCTTTCACTGAAACTGATTTGGACAAAACCACCTCCACCTACTTCGAATGGGTGTACAGCGCTGGTTGGTCTCTGACCTGTGCCTTTGGCTGATGAAAAGAAAGGCCCAGTCTGGTCCCATTTAATGCGCCTGCACCTATTCCCTTGCCTTATTAATGAGTGAGCAGGTTAAAGATAGCGCTGGGCTAATGTGTTCTGCTCTACATCATGATAGGCACATAGAGGGAGGGGTGAGAGAGCGGCAGGCTTCACATGTCATTCAGGTCAGTGAAGATGAGGTCTGAGCCAGGGTCCTCAGCATAGGTCAGTGCCCAAATATGAAGAGGTCGTCTCCAGAGGTGTGTATCCTGTATGTGTTGTGACCTCGACACCCGTAAACTTTAGAGTTGACAATGGGGAAAACGGATCAAACAGAAATGTTGTCTTGGCCAATAAAGAAAGGGTCATGATTAGGAAAGCCTACATGCAGTGGCCTAAGAAGAATCATACAGTATCTCTTACAATCAGAAACCATGTTTTGATAATGATTGAAGAAAAAGTTGAAGAAAAAATTTATTTTGAGAAACAAGATGGAATAGCAAAGAGTACATTTTTAATACATAATGTGGAAAAAAAAGGATAAGGTTTTCTTTCATTCACTTGGTAAACAAGGTTCTAATGTAGCTTTGGGCCTCGTTTAAACAGCTCAAAAGCGTGGCTCCAAAGAGTTTTTCTTTTTCTTAAAATTGCAATTGACAACACTGGGTCAAACATCGTTGAGCGAGTTGCCGATGTTTCACTTCTATATTCAGAAGCTTAACACACAACAGCGAGGTCAAAATTGTAGCTGAAAAAAAAGATGGTATGAGAGGAAGGTATTGGAGGATTTTTTATTTATTTACTATCAAAATAGCACAGATAAAACAATTCATCTCCAATGTATAATGGGCTCTTCAGATTCAGGGCTGTGTTAATAAAAATGTGAAGGAACAGCAGCTCTATACCACTGGCCTTATCCCTATCCTACATTTCTGATACTTGGCAAATTGCGTGTACCTATGTATGTATATTCAGGGGGAAATTACATCAGCAAAACCTTTTTCTGAGGGGGAAAAAAAAAACGTCTTCCTGTAAGGCGCAAAAGCTAGACCAGGATATTAAAATTGCATGAGTTGGAATCATAAGTCATCAGTCTCATAAAAATGCCAATACTCCTTCCATTTACTGTGCTGTCCAATGTATAAAAGGCTGCAGAACAGAACTTTCACCCTGTCGTGTGTGAATGCAAAACATTTGAGGTCTGTGTCCCCCAGTCACGCTTTATTGTGCCTGGCTGATGCCACACTCATTCATTTATTTGGCTTTTTGGCCTTTGAGCCTGTAGACAAATCATAAAAGAAGACTGACGCGCATGGTTTGGCAGGCTGACAATGACAAATGAGTGATATTACATGAAGCCAGCGACGGAAACTAAAGAAAGCGATGTAATAAAACTGCTCTCTGTTCATTAAAATATACTTTCGGTGAGATTCAGAGGCATTTCACTCAAAGATAAGAGCCATCACAAGTGACAGAGGCGGTGAAGAATCCTCTCCTCCACTCATTATTGTGAAGAGGTGAGATGGTAACGCCCTCCCCCTGTTGAGCTGCTGTGAATTTGTCAAACAAACCTGCAGAGAACCCCATATATAAGCGTCAGTCAGCCAAGGACCTAGAAGAAATATTAAAAGATAAATGAAAGTGGGGAGGTCTCATCACCGCGTGCCTGGGGGAGAACTCTGGGCCTGACAGTGATGCAGTAACATCAAATGCTTTTATTAGCGATTGCTCAGCCTGAAACAACAGTTGGCGCGATACCTGACGACGGGCACAGCCATGTTCTTTTATTACTGAACCAATTACTTTATGCACACAACTGACAGGCCTTTATGAAATTCAAATGCTCTTCCTGGCACCTCCTTCGCCTTTCACTAGCAGGGCTAATTCACAAGAAAGAAAAAAGGACGCATTTAGTGAGTATCAAGAGCAAAAAAAAAAAAAAAAAAAAAAAGGTGGTTCAAAATGGAAGGAACAAAAACAAGTGGGATCAGGCAACATCGCCGGTTAGGTTTTAGGGTTGGTGTCTTTTACCCTTCAATGTAAGTGTGGCATGTGAGTGGTGGATGTTTGTAACTTCTGTAGCTTCAAATGATGGCAACGAATACCAACAACGCGCTGAAAAGCAATAAAAAGCACAGGTATAGCTCAGTTAGTAGCTAAGGTAGAAGCTACCAAGCTGTTCCACGTTTTCCCTCTTTAAATACAGTTACGTGAGCCTTTAAATCATACATGTTGAAGTGGATAAAAAGGTGGACTATATATGTAAGGCATAATGCTATAGGAGCACTTCAACGTAATGTCTCACTTTACTGTGCGGTCGTCGAAGTGCTCCTAAGGTGTTGTAGGCCTTACATTAGTACCCCTTTTTATCCGCTTATAAAATCAACATGTTTGATTATGTGTAACTAGACTTGGACCGTGTAAAGGCTCACATAACTGTATTTAAATAGGGAAAACTTGGAAGAGCTTAGTAGCTTCTAACTTCACCTCAGTTTGGAGCTATAGGAATATGCTGGGAGAGGCTAAATGCTAGCAACATTTGGTGACTGAGCACACGCACAAAGACCAGACTGTTACGCATCAACTCGTCTAAGCTCAGGTAAGATCTCAGTATGTAAAAACGGTGGCCTGTTCCTTTAACCGGGCACATTTTCTCCAGTTTGGCTTTACCCAAATCTAAAAGCCACTTGAAAAAAGTGTCAAAATAGCATCAGAAATGAGACGAAAACGGAGAGGAAAAATGCACAAAAGAGTGACGAAAAAAGCAATCCAAAAAATGTTAGAAAAGTGACGAAAAAGCAGCAAAAACGCCACAAAAGGGCAACAAAAGAGCAAAAGAAAATTGACAAAGAAGCAATGGAAAAGTGGACGAAAAAGTGACAAAAACGCCACATAAGAATGAAAAGAAATGTCAAAAAAGCGATGACAACACGGCAACAACGCAAGGAAAAACATCTGTTTAGTTGACTTTTGTAGGTCTTTCAAATGATGTTTTACACTCGCCTATAAATGTAAGCTCCAGTCAAGAGGCTTTTTGATTTGGCAAAGATGAACTGGAGGAAATGCACTCAGTTAAGGCGGAAATACTTAATATTTGTGCATAATTTACCTTTTTGTGACCCAATGGCTGTATGGATGGTTAGTATGGCGCCTTTACTTTTGATAGTATTGGCCACTTGTACAAAACGTGTAAACAAACAAAAAATATATATACTGCTTAGGATCATGAGTTTAACTTCAGAAGAAAGAATCTGTGGTAACACGATTGCCGTGTAAAAACCTGGCTTACGGTCTTTCTGTTTTGTCAGATTACATTTTTGTCTGAAGCCATAAATGTCAAGCTCACTGTCGCACTGCTTTATGGTTTAGGTTAAAATACTGTTAACCGCTTTGCAATAGGAGCCATGGGTGTGCTACCAGAGTGACAGTTAGGAGCCCTGTAGAAATATATCCAAACAAGCTTTTCTGGTGGAGTTATGGTCTTTTCCAACGGACTTTTTTATGCACAGCAGAGTTGGGGGAGCAAAAGGCTGCACATAATATTTGCAAGATGGTAAAATGAAACATGCAAACCATATTAATTAGTGTTCAGTCTTGTATGGCGGCTCAAAGACAGAGGAGAGGGAAGAGGCTCTTGATGTCGAGTGTATGCCGTATTTTTAATAAATCCAGGATGTTAGTGCTTTTATTGCAAATTTAACACCCAGCATATGCAGTGAATTTAAACTTGTTGAGCCTCTATTTGCCATTACGACCAAAATGTGATGTATAAAAACTTTTTAGTGTATTCCTCGCAGACCCAGCCTACAAAGTCGCATTAAAGTTGCACTTTGTAGATGTGCTTACTCAGTCATTGCAGTATATAAAAATCTTTGCATCTTGCATAAAACATTGTCTGTAAGAAATCTTCATGCATCAAGCGGGGCTGCATAGATACTGCTCCTGCCATTTTTCATTTCCCTCATTAAGTTCATGCACCAGGGGTGACCTATTTGAATTAAACCAATTAAATTGCCCATGCATATTCTATCCTGTTGAACCTTAGCAGCTCACACCTAAGCTCATATAGGAGAGGGGAAAAAAATCAATTTGGTCAGAATGACTGCGCTTGCATAGAGGTGAAATGTTGAGCGTAGAGCAGCATGTTTTATCCCACAGGTGTAGCAAGCGCTCTGTTCTCCAGAGCTGCCGCATTATTCCGGTAATTGCACTCGTACCGGTGCAGCCGTGGCCTTGTTACGCCATAATCAGGTGTTTCATTAGTAATCTGAGGCCTGCAGGACAAATGTGCCTATTATTTACATGTGGTGTGCTGAAGGTTAAGGCCCCGAAGGCTTTGTCCTGTTCATTAACCTTTTGGCACAATGCAATTCGCTCTTTTGTTTGACAGCTAGCGTCACAAATATGCTCTCTACCAGGGGTGTCAAACTCATTTTAGGTCGTGGGCCGAAATTCAGCTCCCACAGCGGGTCACGGGCCACATATAATGTAAACAGGAAAATACTATTAAGATAATTTTTCCAATAAATGAATAATAATAATGAGCTGTGATTTGGTCAAAGCCCCAACTTGACTGTAGCCTAATCAAAAACAACGGCTTGCACTTGTATTGCACTTTACAAGCCTGTGTCACAAGTTTCTCAAAGTGCTACATAGTAGTAATTATTCATCGACTCCACACTTGGTGGTGGTGGTAAGCTGTTATTGAAGCCACAGCCGCCCTGGGGCAGACTGACCATTAACCACGTGGCTATAATGTGTTTATACCCTGATCACTTATTATGTCAGTGCCCTCTGCTGGACACTGGTGAAAATATGTTCTTTTTTAAAATTTAAGCTGCCCCCTAGTGGCTGGAATAAGCACTCTCATTCCCATTCTAAGCATAACTTTGCACAGAAATGGAATTTCTGCTCTACAAGGCAGGGGTCAGATTAAATCATCTCGCTTGTTTGACACCCCTGCTCTATACTTTTTGCTTTTAGTACTTTATTGTCCTTGCCAATTGTGGTAATCAGCCCTGGGGTGGACCGACAGAAGTGACAGTGCCCGTCTGCACCTCCAGCCATCACCTTTCACATACCCACTACATCCACACAGGTAACAGGGGGGTAAAGTGTCTTGCTGGAGGAAACAAGTACAATAATCAAAAGCCAAGATTCTTTCGATTCCAAAATAAGCCAGTGTCGCCACTATTAAGAAAGGACTTCTCTTTTGAATATTTTGGCAATGTCCACCCATTTTAAACATCTTGAAGTCTGAATTGGCAGTCACAAACTAATCGTTATTTGGAGAGAATAAGTTGACGTTATTTCTTGATAAAGATGGCTTCTTTCCAAAGATATATGATAAATCTTAGATTAGATTAGACCACATTTAACACTACCTGCCAGCATTATCTACTTACAATAGCCATAAACATAATATTGTAGATTAACGGACAATAATATGGGACCTTGCTGAAGGCTCACGCTAAATCTAAGGGTAGTAACAAGAAAGGGTGACCCAAACATGTATCTATATCACACTGAGCAGCTTGACATCCAATGGTTCTGTTCCCTTCCTTTGGAGTTCACTTCCTCTTACATAAAAGGATGTTGTTCATGTGGCTGGCAGCTGTGCAGTTTGTGATTGTACTTCAAGACGTGTGAACAAATGAACAATGTGTGATTTCTGACTCAAAATTGGAGAGAGAAAATGTCATGAGCTGTTAAGAAGAAATGCCAGTGCAGATTGCAGATGCATGAACTGCGTAACCACATAATAACGATGCATAAATCTGCACCGTTAATGGTCTTAAAATAGTTCAGACAAATAAAGCTACACACTGCTTAAATTACCAACACATACAAATATTTGCATGATGCCTTTTGCCAGAAGTTCAAGTGCTGGGCATGACCTAGACTTTTGAATTCCTGCACTGACTCCAAATAGCGCGTAATGGCCCTTGCACATAATGTCATTTGAAACCATTCTGACGACACTATCTGGAGCACCATTATTTCTGCTGAAGGCTGTCGAACCGTGGGTGAGTCCGACAGACAGATCTATCCTAGAAATCTTGAGATATGCACCGCAAAACTTCAAAACTTCTGAATTTTTAAACACGCTTGTCTCGTCTACAAATCCCTCCATGGTTTGGCGCCTCCCCCTTTTCGAGGGATTTATTAACTGAAAAGACAGTATTCTGAGAACCAGATCAGCCACGAGAGGGCACCGAGAGGTTCCATTCAGACGAACCACCACTGGACAAAACACCATTAAAGATGCACAAGCTGGAATGGTCTTCCATTTACTATTCGAGAGTCTTCCACCTTTACAGTATTTAATTTTTTTTTTTTCAAAAGTAAACAGGTAGCTTTCAGCTAAACCCATTTGAGACCTAGAAATTTCTTCTTCTGAGACACTGAAGAGGCACCAAGCAGAGGCATCACAAGACTCACAGCAACACACGCCTTATATCCCTACAATTGTTCTGGCTAATGGACGTTCACAGGAGAATAAAACCGATTAACTGCTAAGCTTTTCCCAGAAGACAGTGAAAGATTGTTGTGGGGCGGAGGGAGCTGTGCAGGAAGAAGAGGAAGGAGGAGGTGGAGCTGACCAGTGCAGGACACCACGCTCTGAAACAATGACAAACAGAGGAGGCGCTGCACCGTTTCAGAGGATCAGTGGAGACTGAAGGTATCCAGGTTCCCTCCGGGTGCTACGGTTTCCTCCACCTCCAAAAACATGCGGGTCAGGTTGACCCTCAGAAGTGGCGCGGCTCAGTCGCAGCGGCTCAGGACTAACACCTGATCACAATTTTGTTGTACGCTTGTAGTATTACAAATAAAGCACTTACAAATTACAAAGCACTTACAAAATACTATTCTCTGTCTATTCTAAACTGCAGTGGGCATAGGCAACCCAGGCGGCTGTCAGGGGTGCCGAATTTTGCTTTAATTTCTGAATCCCACTCTCTTG
Source organism: Gobius niger (assembly GCF_951799975.1). Taxonomy (NCBI): domain Eukaryota; kingdom Metazoa; phylum Chordata; class Actinopteri; order Gobiiformes; family Gobiidae; genus Gobius; species Gobius niger. Next base: position 21,057,419 of record NC_136854.1, on the reverse strand, counting down.
CCATCATCGCTGAGTGTTGGACATAACTTTGGAACAGAAAGTGATAGAGACTTGCGGTCTTTTGTGTTGGAAACAATAATTTTCAAGCTTTCAGCCCTCTCCCTGGTCCTTCTACCCCTCTGGGTAGCCGTGTAACATTGCGGTGACAATTTGTAAATTTACTTCAGAAGTTGAGGTTCCTCCTCCAATGTGACTGTTGTGCGAGTCATGCAGCAGAGGCTGCAAGGTGGGAGTTAACCCTAAGCAATTTACAACATCCCCAGATTATTAACAACCAAGACAGTTAACTTCTTTTTTTAATATGTCCCTGTAAGTGCTTTATAAACCACTATAGTACAGGCACAGTTGAACATGGAGCAATGGGGGGCTGCTTTATAGGGGGCTAAAACGCTTTGTTGTCAGCTCCCAGTGACCCAGCCGCAGACAATGGGATGATTTATTTCACACAGATTCATTTGCGTTTGCATGGAGACCTCACAGTGACCCCCAGGATACAGCACAGTGTGAGTCATCATTCCTCATGCTGTTCAACAACTCTCCATTTTCAACACTTCCCTTTTGGAGCATGACACAGACTGTAGCAATGCAGTTCTGCTGTATAATGGCCATAACCGCATTGTGCAATTCTCCTGCTATATATATATACGTGTAGACATTTGCAACTTTGACTTTTTCATCAGGCTTATATTATAGTGATTCACGCAATGATTTGATATATGGCAATTCTCTTCGATGCCACTGTAAAATCCAATTGTCTCCATTACTTGAAATGTCAAGCTATCGCTCCTGATATAACCACGATTTTGTCCCATTTAGGAGGATTTGTGAGGACGCCGCACCATTCATTTAGTTTGATGTCAAGTCAATCACAAAATGTGCGACGTGTCACTCAGAGCAAAACTGCAAAACTTCTCAACTGTGATCAGCACAGTTTAGTGGTTCGCCTGTTGATCTGAGAAGAGTGCACACACTTTTCATTAGTTCTTTTTAACGTTTTGGTTCGGTACGGATGGATGATTTGTTTTTCTAATTGGTAGATCCGTCAGTCAATCATGCCCACGAGCAAATGATGAGACAACAATTCCTGCTTGACTCCACGTCTTTTTATAGAAGAGGAAGACAAGCAAGTATAATCTGACTGACTCGCCAGACACATATTACTCTATGGCAGAGTGCCTCCATTAGACTTCTGGGTACTCCCCAAAGCACATAAAAATCCATTCACATCACAAAACATGCTTAATATACAGCTTGCATTTAGCATTCTTGTTGTTGTTTCTGTTGTAGGCCTTGGTCAATTTGTGCCTCGATTTTAACTCGATTTAACTCATTGAGCCAAATGAGCCTGAGCTGTGCGCTACTTGATGCTTATTTGAGGCTATCTTGTGTCATTTCGCATGTGTCTTTGCCCGCTGAGTATAAAACAAATCGCCTTGTTTTGTTGATGACAGCCAAAAACTCGAGCTGCCAGCCATTTCTGCCCAGAGCTTTTGTATATTTGACGCAAGCTCGCCTCTTTGCTCTGGTCATTTAAACAACAGCACTGAATGGAGAGATTGCAGAACAAAAGTTTGCCTTCCCCATTAATCAGCTTGATCTATTGATCCTCCAGTACGGCTGCCCTTATGCGTATAGACTAACACTGCACTCGTTATTTTATTGTAGATCTTTGCGCTTTTTACACTAGAGGCCCAGGGAAAATGTTTCAGCCACCAAACGCATAAATGTCTTTTGTAAAAATGGACTTGATTTCTATTTGCGCACAACGGCACACGCTTTGGGATGGGAGCCGTGTTTATTGATGGTGGGTGCCTCTCATGTCGGCTTGTCCGGGGGCCGAATTTGAGCATGTGGCGAGGCTTTAATGCCACTCTCTTTCTTTGCTGTGCTCTCTCTCTGCGGCGCCTGTCTCAGTGCCATTAGGCTCTGCCTCTTTGGGCTTGTGCGCGCTGTCTGTCGCCGCATCTTGGTTTCAGCTACACTTTTCTGTTTTGGTGTCTGCCTGTCGTTTGTCTTGATTTTGTGTCTTATCTGTCTGGTCGGCGCAGGCTGTAACGTTTGTAGTCATCGCTGCTACGAAACACAAGTGCACAGAGAATGCTGCATTGAGTGTGGCATGCGGGCCCCCACCTGCCGTCATCCCCCACACGGTTAACGCACAAATGCTGACAGATGTTCAGCCTGACATACCAGCTTTTGTTTTGAAACGGGGATGAATTGAACAACTGAACGTAGCAATAAAATGCAATTTTTTACATTCTTTCGATTGTGCAAAGGTTATAAATATTAGAGTTAAGTTGCAAAGGTATTGGAGCACTATGGGCCTGATCTTGTATATCAAAACGCAGACAACAGGGCAACATTTTGCGATCCTGCATCTCCAGACTTAGCGCATTTAAGTGGGAAGTACGTGGGGTGGAGAAACGCTTTTTCCTCCAACATGATCGACTCCGCGGCCGGGAAGGGGTGAGGGGTTGTGGGGGAGTGGGGGGGTGAACATTGTTTGGCTCACAATGGGTTTGACCAGCGAGAGCCGATCATGCTTAAGGAAGAACACAAGGCAGTGCGATGTAAACGAGGAGATGAATGTGAGGCCGACAACAGAGTGCTGCTTGTAAACCACGCCTCAGTCGACCCATAAGCGACGCCCTCTCGCAAGGGGTGCGAGTTAGCCCTCGCACCACTAATGCTAGCGGCCTGTCAGTCAAAGTCCGGCCCTCATTATTGATATACGAGATTAAATGTACCTTACGAAATCCCGCCTGGTCCCTTTAATTGTACCTAATCCAGCGTTATAACAGGAGGAACATCTAGCTGTAGAAAGTTTAAAAATATTTGGCACCAGGCTTTACAGTTGCTTAAAGCGTGTCTAAAGTGCAATGCTTTCTAATGAGCAACTAGCTTGTTTAGCCGCTGCTAGATGGAGGTATTACAGCAATGGAGGGGAAATTTTGTCAGTTAAAGTTTGCGCGCTGCTCCCGCCAAGCACAAGATGGCCCTATATGTATCTAAAAGTGTTCTTTATAAACAAACAATGGTGGGTGGATTTTGTATGGAAATTAATGCAATAAATGTAAATGCCAGGCTGATTTAAAAAAAATCTGAATATTTTACATTCCCCAATAATTGTCTTGAGGGTTGCCTAATGGTTAATTGCTTGATGATATTTGTATATATGCATTACTGTTACTTTTAATTTTATATATTTTTTATATATTTTACTTAATTCCTTTGCATTTCAAGAGCGTGTTGTTTGCAAGCTTTTTTCCCGCTGTTTTGGGGAGACTCACAGGTAATGGTGATCAAATGAAAATTATAATTTGAATTTTGCAATGACCTAATAGCAGAGACTAATTATTTACCTATTTCACAGCCTCTTCCGTCTAGGAGAAAACGATGTCAGGACGTTAAACTCTTGCCTTTCCCTTATTTGCTCCTTACAATATTGTCAACATATACAGTATTTGTTATTTGTTTATATTTTATTATATTCTTAAACAAATCATATCTAGAACATCCCTATAAATGTAGATGAAGGGAGACATTGACTTAATAACACATGTTTATTTGTGATTTTATAGGAAAGTTTCAGTCCTCAGTTTGGGACTCTACATTTGATCATTGAGTGCAACTCGTGTGGCGCTCAGGGGCCAGCTGTAGTGCTAGTTACGTTAATGAGAGTGACTTTTTGTGAGCCACTGATAAACAATCATAAAAAGAGCAGCTTAATATCCCCCTCCTTCCAATTAGATCAACTTAGATTAGCCCGGGCTGTGTAATCGAGCACACATAAATGTCATCTTGTATCCCAAATAACGCAATGTGGTGGAATGAAATGCCTTTTTCTGTCTTTCCTTATATTTGTCGTGGAATTTTTCCTATCATGTTGAAATAGAACCCGGCTTGGTTTTGCCCTGCGCGTTTAACCCTGTCACAAAGCCAACCTATGTTAGCTTGAAGTAGAACACTCAAAAGGGCAACTTCTTGTGTGGAGGATAAGTTAGCTCTATTTTTGTCCCTGTGTTTCTGTGTATCAGAGCGTTTCCTCGTGTGACCTGACACGTGTGCTGGGCTATGCGACTCATCCAGATCATTCATCTTCCAGTTCCAAGTCAAACTTCAATTTATTCATTTATTTTTTTCATCAGCGCTCATGTTTTGTTTAATAGCATTTGTGCAGTGCTGGCTCACATTCATTGTTTGAAAGTATTATTTTGTTCTTTAGATGATAGGCATAGTTGTTAGCTGTGCCTTTACACTGTATGTTTCAGCTGGCTCGAGATTCTCTTGTTTTGCTTTCTTTTTCCTGATCGTGTCAATTTTACATTTGTTTCTGTTTCCTTTTGGTGTGAAGACTTAGAGGCAGGGAGGCAGCCATTTCTCGCTGCTCGCATGCAGGAGACTGCTTAGCTGCAGAGGCAAACGTGTGCAGTGTGTCTGAGCTCTTTGGCCTAAGACCGTGTTTTTGTAAGCATTAGATTTTGCATTGTGTAACACAGCCTGTTTTTGCTTAGCCTTCATGTGGATTGGAAGCAGAGGTGGTTAGAGTTCCTACAAAAAAAATTGTAAGTAAGAGTAGGAGTAGTTTTACTTTGAGATATTTGGACTCAAACAGAAGTATTAAGCAGTGACGAACGTAGAAGTCTGATTTGTGACATAAGTTATGAGAAACAAAATATGAAATGGCGGACAAATCGTAGTATTCGTAGTAAAACGATTTGCTTAACTTGAATTACTTTATTTCTCTTTCTCATGTCCAACTGGTCTTCCAGATTGTCCATAACCTGGCCCCACCTCCAATCAAAAAATTTGCTCATCAGGCAGCGGAAACGGCAATAAAGGGTAAGTAGAACAACCTCCAGGGGCAGTGTAGTATTCCCAGATGCAAATCCGCATTTGCACAGTCCGCTTTCTCTTACATAGCCCTAAAGATATGGAACGAGATTTATTTCATGTGTCACACCAAGTTTTTTTTAAAGATTAACTCACTTTTTAGACAAGTAAAAGTACAGATACTTTATTATAATATTACTCAAGTAGAAGTAAAAAGTACTATATGGTAAAACTCCTCTCCATCCATCCATGTTCTTCCACTTCGTCAGTTTTTTTGCACCAGCCCTTATGGCTCCTCCTGCAGGTGGTGGGTCCACAGAAGGACGGCCCCACTATTCTAACTGGGCCTGTCTCATAAGTCTCATTAGGGGCTTCTGAACCGCTCTTTGTCTAATCTGTCAACCAGGGCCAGGGCCACAAAGCCCAGAGCTCCACGATCAAACCCCTCCACCACATTAAGGTGGGGGTTCAAGGAGGGGGTAAGTACACTTACTTTACAATTACTTCACTGTTACGCAGTACTATCCGCTGGAAGTGACCAAACTGTTCCATAAAATGTTTTAGAAAATATGCATTTACAGATGCATGCACTTACTTGTTTAACACCTGGTGCAGTTTTTCACAGTTTGAAAGATTTCTGGCTGTGGCTGACTATAGGCTACTTTCAGTACTTAGCGTTTGCTGTGATCAGACACACAGACGGTGAATAGGCTACAAGCCTGTCTGGTTAGTTATTTTCATCGCAGAAAAACAGTAAGTGGCTAAACGCTCACGTTGAAGTTTGAAGGGCTTTGCCAGTGAGAAAAACAGAGCCAATGCAGCTGTAGCGGTGCAGTCTATGGTGCCAGTGTGGCCACCCAAGTATTTCTATAGTCTAGCATTTTCGTATTGTTATACCTGATTTGGCGCTCCCAATTCTGTAATGCAGACTCTTTCAAATGTTAAATTTGGTGCAACATGTTCCCATATAATAAGTTATTTTATATTTCAGCTTGCACTCGCTATTTAGCACCTGTTTTGAAAAACAACCTGCTTTGTCTTCTAAACCAGTGTTCCTCCACTCCCAAAGTCCACTTTAACCTCTAGTGGGTGTTTGGACTGATGTACTGACTGACCTTTATTCTTCTGTAGTTATAAGCCAGGCTTTTTAAACAGAATGAGGTAATGCTGTGCATTTAAGCGTTTCAGGCTTGAAGTGAGTCAAATTGACATGTAAAGACCAGGCTAATGTCCCTTATTCATTGTTTAAGTTAAATCAAATAGTGGGCCACCGAGAGTATGGTTTTAATAGCTCGCTATTAGCGAGCATGATCAAGTACAAAAACAGCATCTTCAAGACAATTCCATTATTGAGGTCTGCAGCTTTTATAAGTGAGGTGAAGTTAATCGACTGATGGAGCATTTAATACAGTGTTGTTGTTGGTAGTGTTGTTCAAGTAGCAACTTGAAAATGTCAATACTCAGTTTCAAGCATGATCTGTCAGATTGTCACTAATCATTATGTGCAAAAAGAGTGGATAACATTCTGTTGTGTATTTCCAGACTCGGTACAACAGCCAGGTCATGTTCTTTACTTGTTAAGTGTAATGTTAACTAAACACAACATCAACTGGAAACAGTAAACACACTCCCACCGGTGCTCTTAGCACGGCTTTGTCAAGGAACAGTCGAGGTTGAAGTAATATTTTTCTGGGGAAGAGCGAAAACATTACCAGGAACCAAGGTTAAGAAACAACATCCTACAATAAGAGAGCTTACTTTCTATTCACAGCCCGGTGCCAGTTTCACAACTCACATGTTATCACATTATCACATTCACAAGACCTGAATAGTGCATGTCTTTAAGCAGTACATGACATGTACTACTGGGATGAAGCTACTGCAAAATTGATAAACAAAATGAATATCCTTGGACCCATAGAAGGGCATGCAAATACCTCTGCAGAGAATTTAACCCACATCCTTGTACTGAATGGCAGGAGTTAAAATGTCACCATTTTGCACTCATCAGTATGAACGACAAACACTGCCTTACGGCCAAGACCATCCCCTATAACTCACTCACTTCACAGCACTGTAGAGTATTGTGCCACTACCTGGCACCCGTACCTGGTGAAGTACGAGAGCAAACTCAGCACACTTTGTAACGTCCGACTACAGCCCAAAAAAGCTGTGTAACATCTGTTATCTGGAGAGGAAAACTCTCCAAGAGCAGAGAAAATATCTGCAGCTGGCCTTGATGTGTAAAATCACCTGCCAGCATGGTAGCAGCGCCACCCACCCGCATCTCCCCCACAACCGCAGAACTATCCATTAATATTGCAAAGTGCAAAGACCCAATACAATCAGGTACAAGAACTCTTTCTTTCCTCGTACCATCTCTGAATGGAATAACATACCAAGTGAAATTCTGAGCCTCCAGACACCTGCAAAAGTCAGCAGGCAAAGCTACAATAACAAGCACTCGCTCCCCTCCAGTAGACGTGAAATGTATTTTGAGTTGGCCAATTAATCTTTCTGAACCAGAACTGGACTTATGGACGATCCATCCACAATGTATGCCCACATTGTGGCAACCATTGTGGCTGGTTGGCACAAATTTAAAGCTTTAGAAAAACATTATATGAAAAGCTGTTAGCTTATTACTTTACATGTTTTGATGGTAAAAATGTAATTTAAACAAGATATAATGAATGTGCTAAATGCAAGACATTTGCATCATGTTCTAAAATATATTGCCATAGTTTGAAAACAGACATTTAAGCTCTTGCTAAAGAATAGCCTTCTTTAACGTTTTGGTGCACTGCACAAATCACTTGAATCCATTTATTCTAATGAATTCCCCTGCATGAACTCTTGTGTAGAATTAGTGTAAGAATATGAACTGCCTGGCATTTTACAGTCGTTTGGAAATAAACTTTACAGGTGCCGAAGTCCTCCGACTCAAAGCTTGATTAACCGCTGGATAATTGTGCTGGATATACTAATCTGCTCAATCCCTGGTCTACAGAGAAAATCTGTAAGCCTTATGGTATAAACTTTGCTGACTGTTCTACACCCAATCTGATCCGGCTTTTGCTCCGGAGCCAGCGGGCTTTTCATCAGAGGAATTAGGCTGTCAGGGCTTAAAATAGATATTACCTTCAAATGGATAGCTTCAAATAAATCAGGACAACAGTACAACGCCCAGGCAGCTGCGGTTAATATAAGCACAGGCCAATATCAGCGCAAGTCAATATCGCAATTAATTTCTGGGCTGACCTCAATAAATGGATGAAAGGGGAACATCTTGTTACAAGTGCTGAACATCTTATCTAAGAAGTATTGGCTTGATCAAAGTGTTATCTTTGTTTGAGGGTCTGTTTTGGTTCATTTCTAGTATGTGGAAGGCAACTTAAAACCTAATGATTTTGTGAAGAAAAACGTCTCCAAGGATCAAGATGCAAAAGATTGGTTCCTGGAATGGATCCAAAACACTTTGAGGAGATTTGCTCTGGCTTTTACTTTTTGTAAGGGAAAAGAAAGGATATTAGTCAGGAGTTTATTTTCAGTTTTATTTTGTGAGGTAGAATTAGCTGACTGGTTACTCATATAAAAAAAAAATGCATTAGTCATTTATAGTGCTTTTCCAGACGCTTTAAGTCTTCTTGGTGTTCCCAAAGGGTCGACCATCCAAGTACCAGGCAGGCCCTTCCCTGCATAGTGTCCTGAGGTCTGACGGGATTGGGCAGAGCAAAGGCGGTATGGCCACCTAATGAAGAGTAGAGCCTGGTTCTTCTTTATAGAGGGTTGCATTGCCTCCAGAGCATTTGTCCAGACAGGGTACAGCCATACCGCCTATGCTCTGCCCATCCCGTCAGACCTTGGAAGCTAAGCAGGTGCAGACTGGTTGCCTCGCTTCCAATATTAGCTTACCACCACTGAGAATGGAGTGAATGAATAGTGCAATGTAAAGCGTCTTTGAGTGTCCAGAAGAACGCTATATAAAACCGATGCATTATTAATTATTATTATTATCATTATCATTATCATTATCATTATCATTATCATTATCATTATCATTATCATTATTATTATTATTATTATTATTATTATTAATATTATTATTACAGCAAAACCAGCTCCTGGATTTCTTCAAAATGGGTTGATCATTGGAGCAGCTTTTTTAAATGCATATATAATGCTCTATTCAGGCTTTTCCAACTACTTTAGAGAGCTTAGTCTTGATGTTTTGTATAACTTATAGTGTATCGTGAAAACAGTATCTCGGGGTCATGGGACGGATGGAGTGTGAGATGGACAGCTTTGGAGGCAAAGCTCTTGATTTACCGGTCAATCTACATTCCTAACCTCACCTATGGTCAGGAGATCTGCAATGACCAAAAGGACAAGATCGCGGATACAGGCGGTCGAAATGAGTTTCCTTCACTTTAAAAAAAAAAAAGCAATCGCATACAGGCCCCAGTCTTAGTACAATAGATGCAGGAGCCTGGTTCACCACTCTTAAATCTTATAACAGGATATACAAAAGCGGAGCAGTGCAGGACACCACGCTCTGAAACACTGTTTTAGAGGATCAGAGGAGCACTGAAGGTTAAAGTCTTTAACACTCTGGGAAGGTAATTACATTATTTTCACTTCTGGTCATCTATTTTGGTGTAATTTGTGGTAGATTGCAATAGTTTGATGCCATTTATTGCAAAATCCCTCTCAGTATTCCCGTTCAATAATAGTCTAGCACCCTCCCCCAGTACGAACAAAAGAAAATACTTCACACTCAGATCTACCTCATTAAAGCTATCCAACTAGAAAAGTAATCTATTTCCAGCACCAAAATTCATTTATTTCAGCTTTCCACAAACAATGCACCACAAACTATTCCCATTTCGCTCATGGTGAAAAAGGCTCATTTTATTCTGAGCTCAAAGGCATTAATGGGGAACTTTTTCTGGCAGCATCTTCGGATTTAAAATGCTTAATAGATGGATATGTTCACAGCAGATGCTTTTATCAAATGCTTTGGTATTATGATGCTAGCTAACTGAAACATGTGTAGCGCTGTGAAGTTACAAAGATGCAAAACATCCGTGTTGCTGTGGTCATATAGGTCTCACCCATCTGAATACACACTTGAATTTTAAATTGTTCACCAAGGTCAAATGCATTTCTAAAACATTGCACACAGGAATGCAGCATTTCAGATAGCCATGCTGTCACAATGATGACTGATTCAATGGTTTTACATTTAGATGTGTAGCACAAATGTCTGCCTTTACAATAAACTGAAGGATCAAACACATTTTATTTAATTTTTTGCCAAAAACAAACTGTGGCTGTTGATAGGAGGAAGCAAATTCATTGTAAATGTAACCTGGTGCCTGGGACATGGCCTTGTTTTTACGTTTGCTGTGTTTTTGTTGCTGCACCTTTAAATGCATGTTTTTAGTTTTGCGCACCTGGCCTGTCGCCACGGCAACCTTGTCCCGGGTGGAATAGTTGTCCAATCCGCTGCGCCCGCAATTAACGCACCTGTGCCACGGCGCTCCAGGGAGGATAAAAGGAGTGTTTGGGGCCACACAACGAGAGTCAAAAGACGGGGCGAGCATCGGAGGGAGAGAGCACCAACACCAGCACCAGCACGAGCAGCAGCGCGAGCACGGCAACATCCCGTGACCAAGCCGGGTTGAGCACCACGACGCTGATCACACGCAACGGCAGGGGGAACCCTGCCTTGCCCGTGAGTAGAATACATATTCCGTAGTGGTGCTCGTTGTGGGCCTTCGGTCCCGGGTTTGGGGGGTGTTTGTGCGTGGGCTTCGCGCTGTCCTCTGCGTGTCCCGACAGGTGCAGGCGCACGGGAAACGGCTGGATCTGGGGGATCAGGCTGGCGGACCGGGGAGTGTCGTGCTATCTCCTACACGCAGCGGCAGAGGAAACTCTGCCCGGCGTGTGAGTATCCTACCCTGCAGCGGCCTTTTAATTCAAGATCGCCTCTGGCGTTGGCGTCGAGCCTGTCTGCTGTGTGCTGGCCCCTTTTTTTGTGTTGTGGTCCAGGGAGGTGTCCGTCTCGGAGTGGTGTGGCGCCTGTCGAGAAGAGGCGCGCGGCTATAACGCACGATCTGAAGACTCAGCGGCAGGGTGGAGAAGCCCTGCCTGGCGTGTAAGTGCCGCTACGGCCGAGTGAAGTAACCACCTTCCGAGACTCTCCGTACTGGCTGTTGTGTTCTTGTGTGCACAGGCTTCGCAGGCGGATCTGGCCTGGACGGGACGATCCCGGACTCTCCCTTTCGTTTAACTTAGTTTTTAATAGTGCTCGTGCCTTATTTTTAAACTTGACATTTTAACCTTTGTACTGCAGATTTTTATTGTCCATTTTTATTTAAATTTATTAATAAATTGTATACCTTTTTAACTGTTTGCCTCTTTTTGGTCACACCAACCGCTCTCGCCACCAATATTCTCTACCACTCGACCATTATCACCCCATTTAAGCCATAGACACAAACCCCTCCTTACATAATTTGGCGTTGTCGGCAGGATTCATTTTCCTGAGAGCTGGTGTTTCCAATAAGAGCAAACATGATGATGCCCGTGTACCCCGGGGCGCCTTGGCTTCCAAAATTTAAAGGGCCAGATGGCGATTTAAAGTACTGTGATTGGAAAGAACGAATTAAAGGGCTTTTGGGTACTCAGGATCTAACAGAGGCAAGGAAAGTAAGCATTGTGTTGGGAGCGCTAACTGGAGAGGCAAAACGGCAAATTACAGTTTTAGATGCTGACGAAAAAGATCAGACAGCTAAAATTTTTGTTTATTTAGATTCTCTTTATGGTGACCAGACACCAGTACCAATCTTGAGGTCGAAATTCTTTAGCTGTACACAAGGATTAGAAGAGCCTGTGCAATCCTTCATTTTACGGCTGCGCGAATTGTATTGTAGATTGCAACGTCAAGACGCTGATAATGCCCCCTCCGGAAGTGCTTTGCGGGACCAACTGCTGCTCGGACTCCGTGATGGCCCTCTAGCCCAAGCCTTGAAAGTCTACGCTCGCCGCAACCCTGACATGGAATTCGCTGACTTGCGCCTTGAAGCTTTGCAGCTGGACTCGGAATATGGCCATACACAACCAGAGGTAACATGCTCAGTTATCAATAAACAATATGGCTCTCCTAGACCCCCACCCGATGCTGACTGGAAGGACCAATTAAAACGTGAGATCATGGACGATGTGAAAGCGCAGATGAAAGGTATTACACAAGACATCGTTGCAGAGCTCAAACCACTGCTGCAGCAAGGATCACCCCGACCCAGTTCTCCGAATCCGACATGGAACCGGCAGTACACACCCAGACCAAACAACGATCGGGACGAGCAAGGTAGACCCATCTGCCATCGCTGTATGAAAGCCGGCCACATAGCCCGGTATTGTAGAGGTACTGCTACACCTGAACCGGCTTTAAACTAGCCACCCCTGCTGCTGAGGTCCGAGTAGCAGGGCTCGTTAACCCACCATCACCAACAAGGGCCTCTGAAACATTCGTCGGCCAATGCCCTACTGTACAACTAGTCATTGAGGGAGTTGAATTAAGTGGACTGTTAGACACTGGGTCTCAGGTTACATTGATGGCAGAGAGTGTGTTTAATAAGCATTTCACACAAGCTAAGCTTGGGAAGGCCCCTACCTTGTTCCGACTAAGGGCTGCTAATGGATTAGAAATACCTTACATCGGTTATACCGTACTAGACCTAGAGGTTGAGGGTATTGAAGTTCCGGGACGAGGAGTGGTAATTGTTGAGGATGAGAAGTGCACACACCCTTTCATTATTGGTATGAATGTCATCATGGCTTGTTGGGATAACCTGTTTAAATGTTCTAGAGGGTCTGCGCTTCCACGAGCCTTTAAAGAACAGAAGGCCTGGAGGGATGCGTTCGCCACCTGCCGCTATGTCCAGGTTGCCCCTGCTGAGGATGGTCTAGTAGGATATGTCAGACTAGCGTCCAAACGTAATCTCACAGTCCCTCCACAGAGTGAGTTGTTGTTGTGGGGTCGTACAAAAAGGGGTCCGCGTGGGTCAGACTACTGTGCCCTTTTAGAAGCTATGCCAGATGCGTGCAGTAGTGACGTGGGTGTTGCGAAGGCCCTGGTTGAAGTGAGGAAAGGTAGGGTCCCTGTGCGTGTTTGTAATCCCCATCCGTATAGTGTTTCCATAGGCCGCTTTCAAAAATTAGGTCGCCTCTACTGCATTGATGACTCTGACGTGCATGGCTCTAATGATCTAACCCTGTCTCTGGAAGAGGATGGTGTTGTGCAAGTGGCCCTGGTAGATGCTGCAGTTTCTGCCACGAGTTCGGAACCACCGACGGAGGTGAGCATGTTTGGGGATAGACCGGATTTGTCTGAACAACAGCGGGGAGAGCTATGCGCCCTTCTGCAGAAATGGGAGAAGGTGTTTGCCCAGCATGAGGAAGATTTTGGCCGGACTAACCTGGTGCAGCACAGGATCCCTACAGGAGACGCTGCCCCCACACGAGAGAGGTACCGTCCAATACCACCCATGTTGTACAAAGAGATTAAGACCCTCATATCTAGCATGCTTGACAAAGGAGTGATTAAGGAGAGTTGTAGTCCCTGGGCTGCCCCTATAGTCCTGGTGCGCAAAAAGGACGGTAGTTGGCGCTTTTGCGTGGACTATAGGAAACTAAATGCTGTAACCCATAAAGACGCCTTTCCTTTACCTCGCATTGAAGAGACACTAACCAGCTTAAGCCAGTCCGAGTGGTTTTCGACCCTGGACCTAGCCAGTGGCTACTGGCAGGTCGAAATGCATCCAGACGACCAAGAAAAAACTGCATTTACCACCCCACTTGGCCTGTACGAATTTGAACGCATGCCGTTCGGACTTTGTAATGCGCCGGCGACGTTTCAGCGGCTAATGCAGCAGTGTTTGAATGGACAGATAGCAGAGTCACTATTAGTGTATTTAGATGACATCATTATCTACTCTGCTAACTTTGCTTCCCATCTTCAGCATCTCGACCAGGTGTTTGAGCGGTTGTGGCGCCACGGCCTGAAGCTGCGTCCAGACAAGTGTAGGCTTCTCCAACGGGAGGTAACGTTCCTGGGGCATGTGGTGGATCAACACGGTGTGAAGCCTGACCCAGGGAAGGTTCAAGCGGTCCTGGATTGGCCTGTCCCAACAACCATTAAGCAGGTTAGAGCGTTCCTCGGTCTAGCTGGGTACTACAGACGTTTTGTAGCAGGGTTTGCGAAGGTGGCGCGTCCTCTGAATAGACTGTTGACTGGCATCCCTGCTGATAAGCGGTCACAATCTAAGAAAGTCTTATGGACCCCGGAGTGCCAATCCTCGTTTGATGCTCTGAAAACGGCTCTTACCCAAGCACCTGTCCTTGCATACGCCCACTATGACAAGCCCTTTGTTGTGTATACGGACGCTAGTAATCAAGGGCTCGGCGCTGTACTATCACAGGTTCAGGATGGTCATGAACGTGTGATAGCGTATGCCAGTAGAAGCCTACATCCGACCGAACAAAATGATGCGAACTATAGCTCCTTCAAACTCGAATTGTTGGCCCTTAAATGGGCTGTGACTGAAAAATTTAAAGATTTTCTTACAGGAGCAGAGTTCACAATCTACACTGACAATAATCCTCTGGCCCATCTGCAAACGGCGCACCTTGGAGCAGTAGAGCAACGCTGGGTGGCACAGCTTGCCTCGTTCAACTACACTGTGAAATACCGCTCAGGTAAAAGTAACGCCAATGCTGACTCACTGTCCAGATTCCCTGTCCCTGTAAGACAGGTCACGGGGCTACCTACAATGGCTGCCGTCGAGGTGGTGCCCGAGGATGGGTGGAAGGAGGCCCAACACGCTGACCCGGACATCCGGCCTGTCAAGGAGTACGTTTTGAGGAGGAGCTTCCCAAAGCGCCCGGACCGCCTGGCCCTCCCCGTAAAGGCCCAAAAGCTGCTTCAACAATGGAAAAGGTTGTTGGTGAGGGATGATGTACTGTACCGGAGCTTCGTTGATAAACTGACCCATGAGGAACACCATCAGGTTGTATGTCCGAGTTCCAGGTGTGAAGAGGTCTGGAGAAGGACTCATGAGGCTGGGGCTCATTCTGGCGCCGACAAGACCTTGGCCCGGATCCGACAACAGTTCTATTGGCCGGGCATGGAGGGGGAGGTACGCGCGTTGCACGAAAAATGCGTCATGTGTAGCCTGCAGAAAAGCCGCGTTGAGCCTAGAGCCCCACTCCACCCAATTGCCGCTACCTACCCGCTTGAGATTATTGGGTTGGACTTTTTAACTTTAGGCCGACCCACTGATACCTACCAGAACATTCTTGTTGCTACCGACCTGTTCACCCGTTTTGCGTGGGCTATACCCACCACTGACCAGTCCGCACAAACGACAGTAAAAATGCTTTGGAAGCATATAATACAGCAGTTTGGCTGTCCTGCGCGCTTTCATTCCGATCGTGGTCCAAATTTCGAGTCTGCCTTAATGAAACAACTCTGCGACTTGTACGACATAGCTAAAAGCAGAACAACATCTTACCATCCCGCCGGTAATGGTAGCGTCGAACGGTTCAACCAAACTTTGTTAAACATGCTCCGTTCTTTGGAAGAGGAGAAGCAACGCTGTTGGCAAAACTACTTGCCTGAGTTGATCCACGCCTACAATAACACGGTGCACAGTGCCACCGGTTATGCACCCTCATTTTTGATGTTCGGTAGGCACCTTCGACTGCCTGTAGACGTAGGCTTAGGTATGGGCTCCCAGCAGCTTCAGTTCGATCCAGCCGGATGGGTGAAAGACCACCATAACAA
Organism: Gobius niger; assembly: GCF_951799975.1. Lineage (NCBI taxonomy): Eukaryota > Metazoa > Chordata > Actinopteri > Gobiiformes > Gobiidae > Gobius > Gobius niger. The sequence goes on along the minus strand of NC_136854.1, from coordinate 21,041,734 downwards.
ACTCACCTTTGCTTACAACATTGCGCGTCAAAAAGCAGCTGATTCGGCCTCCCAACACAAACAGCAGTTTGACAAAAGAGCTAAAGCCTTGCCTCTGGCACCTGGGGAACGTGTGTGGCTGCGAAATAGACGCAGGGAGGGGAGGGGTAAGCTTGGTACTTGGTGGGACCCCAAACCTTTTGTAATCTTGGACTCTGTGGGGGATACTGGAGTTGTGTATAGAGTGCGTCCTGAGAAAGGTGGCCGTGAACAGACTGTACACCGGAATGCTCTTAAAGTATGCACGGCACCTCCGCTTGAACCTGAGCCACCTCAATCAGAACTATCCCCTCAAGCTCAAGGGCCTGAGCTGCCCATGTTTTATGGATTTCCACCAGTAGCGCCTGAGCCACCGTTGATGGACAATGTGCCCCGCCGTTCTGTACGTGCGAACCTTGGACAACCGCCGACACGTTATAGAGACTAGTTGTGTGTTGCAGGGACTGGCAACTATAAGGTGTGGGGGGATGTAACCTGGTGCCTGGGACATGGCCTTGTTTTTACGTTTGCTGTGTTTTTGTTGCTGCACCTTTAAATGCATGTTTTTAGTTTTGCGCACCTGGCCTGTCGCCACGGCAACCTTGTCCCGGGTGGAATAGTTGTCCAATCCGCTGCGCCCGCAATTAACGCACCTGTGCCACGGCGCTCCAGGGAGGATAAAAGGAGTGTTTGGGGCCACACAACGAGAGTCAAAAGACGGGGCGAGCATCGGAGGGAGAGAGCACCAACACCAGCACCAGCACGAGCAGCAGCGCGAGCACGGCAACATCCCGTGACCAAGCCGGGTTGAGCACCACGACGCTGATCACACGCAACGGCAGGGGGAACCCTGCCTTGCCCGTGAGTAGAATACATATTCCGTAGTGGTGCTCGTTGTGGGCCTTCGGTCCCGGGTTTGGGGGGTGTTTGTGCGTGGGCTTCGCGCTGTCCTCTGCGTGTCCCGACAGGTGCAGGCGCACGGGAAACGGCTGGATCTGGGGGATCAGGCTGGCGGACCGGGGAGTGTCGTGCTATCTCCTACACGCAGCGGCAGAGGAAACTCTGCCCGGCGTGTGAGTATCCTACCCTGCAGCGGCCTTTTAATTCAAGATCGCCTCTGGCGTTGGCGTCGAGCCTGTCTGCTGTGTGCTGGCCCCTTTTTTTGTGTTGTGGTCCAGGGAGGTGTCCGTCTCGGAGTGGTGTGGCGCCTGTCGAGAAGAGGCGCGCGGCTATAACGCACGATCTGAAGACTCAGCGGCAGGGTGGAGAAGCCCTGCCTGGCGTGTAAGTGCCGCTACGGCCGAGTGAAGTAACCACCTTCCGAGACTCTCCGTACTGGCTGTTGTGTTCTTGTGTGCACAGGCTTCGCAGGCGGATCTGGCCTGGACGGGACGATCCCGGACTCTCCCTTTCGTTTAACTTAGTTTTTAATAGTGCTCGTGCCTTATTTTTAAACTTGACATTTTAACCTTTGTACTGCAGATTTTTATTGTCCATTTTTATTTAAATTTATTAATAAATTGTATACCTTTTTAACTGTTTGCCTCTTTTTGGTCACACCAACCGCTCTCGCCACCAATATTCTCTACCACTCGACCATTATCACCCCATTTAAGCCATAGACACAAACCCCTCCTTACATAAACATTTTAACGTGCTCTCTTTGGCCTGTATTATACAAACACATACTTGCAGTGTGGGATTAGCCTCTATTGCTTATCCCAGGACTCCAAAGGCTGTCCCAACTGTGCTCCGGTGCAGTCACCAACACACAGTGCAGTGGATAAAGACACAGGCTGCTCCCGTGGGATGAGGCCTGGGCAGGACAGGGCGGAGGTGTTTCCCTCGTTGCCCCCAGCTCTCATTCCCTCTCCTTAGATCAATAACAAGCTCCTCAGCCACAGGTGCTCCCATGAGACAGGTCTGCACTCCCTGCCTCAACTGAATGCACTGTCCACAGTGGACATGACATATTGTTCTCAGTTGTATAACACAGCTACTGTATGTCCTTGTCTGACTTCTGACGTAAATTAAACTGGATGAAAAGCACTGGGTCGTGATCAGTGCAGAGAATGAAAATAGTAAAAAAAAACATCACATGCTCTTCAAGGACAGGATACATGCTTAAACTAAGGGCCCTTCCAGGGAAAGTTCAGTGGCAAACAGTCTGAGGCACTCCGATGAGCAGTAAATTAAACTATTCTGTGTGCGGGTGTATGGTTTTCTTTCACATATTTATTAGAACATGAGCGACCTGTTCTGATGCATCTAAAATCCTCATGAAATGTCCATTTGTTTAATAATCCAATATCCTGTCAGTTTTTTTTATATACATATAAAGCATGCATCGTCGTGAAGTGTATGAGGTGTTCAAAGGTTTGCGGGAAATAAAACCTCTGCATTTAGAACAAAATTGTTCTTTTGTCCTGTGAGTCCAAGGGTTTCCCACAAATCCTTACATGCTATAAATACAGCATGAAGTATGTTTTCATGTAACCACTTGTCTTGTCAGCATTTAATGAATGTATTAAACATGAGTATGACCTTCATCTAACATCATGTCTGCTAACCTGAACAGACCTCTCTCCACAGGATGGCTTCTTATCATGCGCCTCTGCTGTGACTGCTCCACGAAAGACCACACGCTTCTGCTGCAAGCTTTCAGCAATCTGACAATGGAGGACTACTGGAAACTAACCTTGTCCCTTTTGCATCTATATTTAATGTCAATTCTATTGTTATTCTGCGATGTATTGAGCATGAAATTAGCCTTTGGCTCCATTTGGGCATGTTTACATGTATGTGTTTTATCATGTGTGTCCATAAACATGCAGTGTTCCAACTAATAAATGTATAATAGATGGATAGCTTTGAATAAATATAGATTTGCCTCTCCCTGAGTTTGAGAAGATGTGGCTATTTGCGATGGGACCACTATTTTTCGGGTCACAGCCTCCATAACTTCAGTTGTATCAATCGCGTTGGACACTTATGATTATGTGGGGTGCTCGAGGGGCCCCTCAAGCATTCCCATTGGTGTTTTGAGCGTGGGCTACTGTATCTTATGGCATGTAAAAAATCATCCCACCACAGAATAAACATGCCTCCCCTGCTGCAGTGCGTCACAGGTTTTACTGTATAAGAAACTCAGCATTGAAATTTCCTGCAATATACTGTATATAGTGCACTCTGAGTTCCTCGATCTTCTCAGATGTCTTCATACTGACTGTTTATTATTGCACATTTACACTAAGGCCATATAGACTAGAGTGCACATGCCCTGCCGACCCTGAGGTTGCTGCTTTCAGGATGAGGCTCCTCTCTTTGAATACTAATTACTGCATATTTCAAGTGAAGCAGTGGCATAACCGCGCACTGACAGCTCTCTCTGCCCGGCTGGCTAAAGGTCAAAGATCGGGGCTAATATTTTGGTTTGAACCCATAGCTATTTAATCAATGGCTTTTATTTGATGTGTCTTCTCTTATTTATTTAAGTGCCTTTTGTGATTTGTTAGTTTTCTCACTGTGTGGAACAGACAAAAGGTACAGAACAAGAAATCACGAATGTTCATGTATAGCGACGATTTGCTTTTCTTCTTCTTTTCTTCTTGTGTATGTGTGGGAAGTGAGTGTGTGAAGCTGATGTACAGTAATGATTAAAAAAAATGCATGGCCTTTTGTAGTGCTCTTACCGTAATGTCTTTGTCTACTGTTTATTCCATAACTTTGTAATACGTTTCACTTCATTTTATTGATTTATTTGTGTTTCTGGTTTGCTTCTGGTTCTTTGACTTGTTTTTCCTGACATAATGCCCCACTGCAGCATAAACATGATACAATAGGGTTTTGAATCTAGTTTTAAAGTTTGCTGTTCAGCCAAACAATACAACCTTGACTACAGTTAAACACATGTTTGCAACACAAAACAAACTACAACAAAACAGGAAATACAACAATAAGCAATGCAGCTATAGAAAACCTCATTTCACACTTTGTTAAAGAATTCATCATAAACCTTGGCTACTTTCTGTTGTTATTTGACAAAGAGCCTTTATGAAATTTTCTTTGGATTCAGTTTAGCTATAGGCAGAAACACCAGTTTATTTGGAAGAGACTCAAATATGTACTGACAACCATGTGCTGCAATGTGGAGCGGCAGGCCTTCCATTTCAAACAGACATTTTAGTGAATTGTTGGCAACTGTATTTGTCTCTTTTTACTTTGTACTAAGTCTCTTCTGAGAGAGGTGAGACATGTGTGAAATGCTCATAAAACACAACAAAAAACCGAATGGTTTGCAACGACAGAAAAAAAACAAAAACATTTTGGATTTTCTCTGGAACAGAACGACCATCAACGTGGCAAAATCCAATTTAGGCTTGTTTAAATTGTTTGGAAAGAGGACAGACTTTTCGGGGGATAATTAGCCAATCACAAACCGTGCCTCAAAGAGTAACTAAACCACAAACAAAGCAATACCAATTGTTTCGTTTTAGTTCATTTAAAAATGTTATTCATATTTGTAAGTATGTAGGAGCAGCATGCCTCATGTTTTTCGGTCGATGCTGCGACATTATTCCAGATCAATAAAGCGTTGTTGGCAAATGTAAAAGCTATCAACTCGCTAAACTTTTATGAGAGAGAATGATTGCTCACAGTATCCGTCTTCGCTCGGTGATTAACTGGCGAGGATTAGCTTATCTGAACTTCAATACTTTTAGAAACATCTCGGCTGTCGGAAAGGGGGAGGCGTGGTGAATGTAAAAAGACTAATAATCATTAAATTGGGAGTATTCTTTTATGTGTGTTAACCTCTTAACCAAGGGCATTATCTCCAGTTTGACATTACCCAAATCTAAAAGCTCCTCGACAGGAGATGGTAGAAAGCTACAAACCTGATCTAAACTGATCTTTTTCCTTGCATTGTTACCATCACTTTTTAAAAACTTTTCTTTATCATTGCTTTTTTTGCCTATTTTTTGTCTCGTTTTTGTCGCTCTTTTTCTTCAGCTCCCTGGTCAATCACTCGGCCATTTCCCTGCTGTGCTGCGACCCTTCTCCACCCCTCCTTCACGTATTCCATATTATTACTGCAATCTTCCGCCGAGGTCTGAGCCCCAATCACGATTCACGTTCAATAAAACTTTCCTAATGCACTCTGGGCCAGATCTTGTGGTGGCGCAAGGAGGCGCACAGGCTCTTGGCAAATTATTTTCCGAGTGGCGGAGCTATATACGCCATTCGCCTCCGCCACTTGTGAAGGGGCGTCACAAGAGGAGGTGACTGCACTGATGGGAACACCGCTGACATTCATTTCCTCTTCTACATTGCGCTGCCTTGCGTTCTTTCTTAAGCCAAACTGGAGAAAATGTGGTCGGTTCAGGTTGGGGGTTAAGAGCTTAAGCATTGATTGACGGAACACTTATACAAAATGCAGTTGGCTGTACATGTGAACTGATATTGACCACACCTCAATGATGCAACACACTGACCTCTGTTTGAATCCCTGGGTGCCCTTCATCATATTCATCCGTGTTTGGGACTGGCGCGGGACTCTCCCGGTAATGGAGCCGTACGTTCCAGTCCCCGGTGATCGGATGCTCTGAAGTTTCAGTCCTCCCGCAGCACTTCCACAGCTCAGCGTGAAGCCGCCCCACTAAAAGGCTTATAATAAACTGCGCATACGTTCAAAGGTGCTCCTCTAAGGCATCACTGAGCTCGGTAAAGAGAAGGGCCACCTAAGAAAATTCCCCCCTGTGTCGGAGCAGAAAAGTACATTGTCGGCCCATTCAGCGCGCAGAGCTTCTGAAGCATTCTAACCGGATTCAAGAAGAAGAGGAGAGAGCGGTTCTCTGCCCATGCTGGCCCTTTGACAAGTTATTTTCTTCTAGAGACCAGTCCATCTGTGCTTTTATGTGCTGCTGTTATACTGTATGCCAGTGAAAGATAGAACAGTTTTAGTATCAGTATAAAATGGTACACATGGAAAATTACAAAAGAAAAAACAAACAATTTCCACATGATAAAGTGCACTTAGGGATATTCATGTAGGGTAAAATCCACTTCCAGATTAGCTACATCCAAGTTGGAAACGATTATTTGAATGTACATGTTTTGCTATGCTTTCACATACAGAAACTGGTGGGTTGCAGCAAACTGTCTGAACTTAAGACTCTGATTAGTACAATTGTAAGGTAAGCAAATGCTGCTTCATGACTTTGTGTGACTGGCTTTAAAACAGTACTACCTTACCTTACTTGCTTACCTTAATAAATCCTTTTCATAGTCCCAGTGGTGTCTCTGACCAGAAAACCACAATGGAACACTAATGGAATCACGAAGAAGAAGAAGCTAACAGGCTAACGGACAAAGCTAGCTGTGGGCTAAAGCCACTTAACAGTATTTACAGCCAAGTTTGAGAGAAAAAAATGTATCTCAATTGTGCAATTGGATGTACAATATCCCTCTGTCCCTTTGTCTTTTCGGTCAGTGTAGTGTTTACTCTCATGAACAATTAATGAGCAAAAAAATGCAACATGCTACAACACCTGCAGTGGTGCTTAGGGCTTCTATGGGCAAGAGTTACTTAGTTCTGCTTTAAGTCGTTCTCGACCTGCTCCTGCTGAAATAAGCACAAATGTTCAGTGGCCATGAGCTCAGCCATGACTCTCCACCTGCACATGTCCCTGGGCACTACTCGTAACTGCCGTTTGCTGTCGCACCTCAAAAAATAGATTAGTTCAACAGAGAAAATTCATAGAGACTATCTAGTAGGGGTGTAACGGTACGCTAAAATTGTATTCGGTTCGGTTCACGGTTTTGGAGGGCTCGGTTCGGTTAATTTTCGGTACAAATAAATAAGAACTAACAAAATTTTTCTTTTGAAAAGCTGCCAATACACAATAGAATTCTTGCATAAAATAAATAAAAGTGACCCATTTGGGTGATATTTTAAATAAATTGCACTCTTATGAGAGTTACTGTAACTCATGAGAACCATGTGGATTCAACTCAACAAAAAGGCCACAGTGAACGGCTTTTTACTCTCGTCTACTCGCCAAACTACTGTCCTGATACTCTAGACTCACCAGACACAGTAAGAAGAGGGTTTAAATGTGAGTGAGGCCCAGAGTCTGCGCAGAGAAAACATGAGAGCTGCGCCCGGGACACAGGTGACATGATGCAGCCGCGGAGGAGCCGCGGAGGAGCCGCGCATGAGGCGAAGCGAGCACTGGGAGACAGACGCCGAGCGGGACACGAGCGGAGAAGCACTCGCGCTTTGGAAGAGACAGGGGGAAGGCGGTCGGTCTCTCCTGCTCATTCACTTCAGCAGACTACTCCGTTTTGGTGTTATATGTGGCGAAGTAGGCGGAGAGTGAGTGCCCGCTGGAAGAGCCTGTCCCCGTAACAACAACGCGTTGATTAATCAGTGAAACAACACTACGTAGTTTGCGTAGTTTGCGTATAGGAAGAACCGGCTCTGAGCGCTGGTGTAACTTTTTGGCTGAAGTGCGGACGTGATGGGATATTGTAGCGAGGCTCAAGACTTTTAATCAAATACTTAAAGCCAGCGCCTGTAGTTTCTCCCGGCTACTCATGCAGCTTCAATGTACGTCACTCAATAGCGTCCGTGCGGAAACTCGCGTAGGAACTTTGTTCCGCGGCACTTAATATGACGCTAATAATAAATTTACATTATTTAATGAAAATAATACACCGAAACGGTACGCAAGTGGACCGAACCGAACAGGCCGAACCGAACGGTTCAATACATCCCCGTGAACCGTTACACCCCTACTATCTAGTGTAATTTTCAATTTTAATGAAGTTTCATGTCCATGGAAACACCATGTGTTCTGACGTTTGGGTGGTTTAAGAGAATATGGTTGAATATGGTGATTTAAACAAATGTACATCTCCTCACACTGTTAACATTGCAAAAGTAAGATTTAACAACAGGTTGAGAGCAACATTTGAGCAAAAACGCTACATTTTGCTGAAGGTCTAGCTGTGTTCTTCCTGTACTTATCTCTGTGTGGTTCAATTGAAGCACTGATAGCACAGTGTGACTGGTTTCATTTTGGTGATTCACTAAAGTTTTGACTAATGTCTGCCTTTATTTATCATTACACTTATCACATGTAACATTCACAACTGAAATGAAATACTGAAAGAGGGTGGGTGGGCAAAAAAAGAACACCAGTGTAGTTAAATCCTTTATCCCAAATAAATTGAAAGTGCACCTAAAACAGAAATTCCTCAAAGTATATATATATATATATATATATATATATATATATATATATATATATATATATATATATATATATATATATGATATGATCAAGACTTACCTTTTTGAAAGTTATTATTCCTCCATTTGCTCTAAATCAGGTCGGATTGTACCCTCTGCAGCTACACAACTTTTCTCTTTGCTTGCATGTTTGCATCTCTCTGTCCTGTCATCCCCACTCATGCATCTATCTGTCAACGTTTACATCAAAGCAATTCTACATAGTCTACCCCTCATAACAACAGGAGATGTTGGCTTATTAAAAAATCATACAACCTGCTTTATGAGGCAGAAAATGTCTGGAGAAACATCTGTGAAACAAGTTGCTCATTAAATATGCACCAGCTACATTCTGAATTCCTTTTTGCTCTGGCATGGCAGCACTATAGAGAGAATCCGCAGTGCTGGCCCCCCAAGCATATTTAAGTCGCACCATTCTCTCAAAGAGCAGTCATCTTACCGTCAGTGTGCTCCTCCCCAATTCATCCAACCTCCGCAGGGAGGGAGCAGCCAAGATGCCTCAGACAATGCCAAAAAATTAGTGACTAGCCTCTGATTGTCTTCGAAAATCAAGAGCTATGGTTGTATTTTCTGGTTTCCAGAAAGCATTTGTGCAGGCTAAAGAGTTAATTAATGCCGTTTTGATTCTGAAGTGGTTGCCCCCCGGAGACAGGCGCACTCCCCAGGCAAAAGGATTGGAGGGGAAGCGCTGAAGCAGGCAGGCAGCGAGGAAAGCGAACAATGCTAGAAGACACATTAAACAAGACACATTTCAAAGGGTTCATTATAGGGCTTTAATGCTGCACTGCTCTTAACCTTGAGAAGTGCTTTGAACATATATTTTTGAGATGCATATTCAAGCTTTAATCATTCCTCGTGTTCTCGAAAAATCTTATGTGGCGTCTGAATTTTATTTTTAAGTCTGACTCTCACATGAACTGCAGAAAATGCAAAAATATTGAATCCAAAAGCTGTACTGTGAGATTAGGCAGCTATCCAAATGTTACGGTATAATCCAGTCTTTGTCCTCTGCCATTTGTAGCTACCAACAATATGCCATATTTTCACTGGTTTTATAATCGATAGCAGGTTCTAATGCCCACAATGGAGCATTAAAATTTTCCAATAGCATAACCAAGATTTGTGCAAATTTGTGCAATACAAATTCCTCTTTGAAGAGCTAAACAGGCTTCTACTACACATACATATCCATTTGTTCAGAAAGAAAATCTTCTTTTATTCAAAGCAAACATTATGAAGTCTATTAGTACATCAGAGGTGCATTCATTTATTTGCAAATGATGCAAATAGGCCAGCCAAACCACAAGACACACTTGAGTATTACATTAATTGTAATGTGAGTTAGCCTACATAAAAGAGGCTGCTGTATGCACTGGCAGCATTGAATAAATAGATTTATTACTGATCTAAGGAGATGCATTAAAGGCTTTTATACAATGTGTCTTTCTGTCAATAAAGAGCAAGCCCTGGACAGTGAAGCACTAATGTTCAAAACATAGTGTTTTATCCACTGAACCACTAATGTGAACCTAAAATGTCTTATTTCCTTAATAAATTCACCGAACAACATCCCCAAAACTCCTCACCCTTTTTGAGCTGCATGTAATAATAACACTACATTGTGCCACATTTCTAAACGTTCTATTTCCACTTTCCACATTTTTAAACGCTTTATAATAACTTTTTTAAGCATTTGTACAGTAAATACTTATTTCAGCCATTCTAAAAACGTCTACAAAGCTTTACCAATGTGTGTGCAGGCTTTCAATCTTCCAGGAATTTCCCATCATAATAGGGGTTTTCAAATATTGTCAACTGAACTACAGTAGATTGCTTGAGTTGAAGGTGTTTCACATCACATCAACTATTTAAACACAGGCCTCTCCTGAGAAGAGGGGTCAGGACTGCCCCACCTAAATCAGTTCCACTAATCATAATAAGTCATTGTGTTGGGTGAAACTGAGTATCTATAGGTTCCATTTGTACAGTGGACACAGAAGTTCTGGTTCAGTCCTGTATCTGACCTTAACCCTTTTCGGACTTGTAGTGTTGTGCAGACACAGGAATAGCACACATTATCACTATGAAATCTATTTAGGTGCTTGTAAACTGTTTTACTGACGAACTTGATTTGGAAAACTGTGTAAATGTTCGACATGAGGAATGTGGTATGACCCAGCTAGTTACGGCTAGTGTTTTTTTTTTTGTCTCATAATTGCAAAATGTTTTCATTTTATTTCATTACATTTTGAATTGTTATTACATGATGCATATATCGCGAAAACATGGCTTCACAGAAACACACACTATGACTGTGTCAGCAGCTAATAACTGCAGAGCCAGGTGCAGGTGAAGTGTGAGCGTAAAGATAATAAACCGATGTGATAGGAGTGGGCAAAGCCTCTTTGCTGCCATGAGCACAGATCAGTGAGCGCTCCGACCTGCTCAAAGCCAATGCTGAGGTCACTATCAGTTCACTGCATCACTCTAATCCTCACCGGGTCGCCCTGTGCCACTGTATGCCTGATGCCCTCTCTGTGGTTACTGGATGTGATTTCATCTTTAATCATATGAGACTCTTGTCATCAATAAAACATCCAGACGCCTTAAAGCAGTCAGTGTTTTAACACCTTTTACTGTGGCTAAATGAACTGTAAATAGTGTTTCTTGCCGTACACAGGGTGTGAATAAAGAGCAATAAAGTTACTAGTTTGTGTAAGACACCTCACAGCCCGAGACTGAAGAGAGTCAGAAGTGCATCCACCAGGCTGTCAATAAGCTGAACTCTCCTCTGCCCTCTCTTTGCTGCAGCCTATCATGTAATGGGGTTGAGAGTGACAACATTTGGATTCCCTGTATGTGCTTTACATGTGGTAGAGATGACGCTGACCTGAACCTAGTTGGATAGTGTTAATGTCGAGGCCTAGACACATTCATCCAGCACTTTTCTTTCTTCACCGGGCCCTCCACACAAATGGAACTCACCTATTCACGCATCGAGCGCTGCACCAGTGCCCACAGACAATGGCCACAAGGAGAGTTAATTGTCTTGCCAAAGGACAGTATTCACTGGTTTGTAGATCCACCGACCTTTTGGGTTAGTAGATAAATCAAACCAACTGAGCCAGCACCCAAGTTTGACAGGTCATTTAAAGGGATATTTCAGGATTTTTGACATAGGGCCTCATTTCCTAGTTATCCAGAGTGTTGCTGATTTCTGGAGATGTTTTTTTTTTTGTAATTCATGCAGTTTTTATATTTGAAGAGGTAGGCTAGGCTTGTGCTAGGACATTTCTATGGTATCAGCTACACTGCATTAAAAACAGTCTGACACACTCCACAGTGCACCTCAGGAAAATCACTTATAACGCGAGACGATATAAATGTTTGTGTCGATAGAAAACATTTTGGAATATAGCTGACCTTGCATCACATGAATGATCGCATTTTGAGGGACTATTTTTTCTAGCAGATCACTCCGCCGCTGCGTAGCTTATATAACCACAAAGCTGATGCTGCTCAAATATAAGGTATTTTAAATGCAAAATAGTCAAAATTACCAGACTGTTTTTAATGCAGTCTAGCTGACATCGTAGAAATGCGCTAGCTTTGCATAAGCCTAGCGCCACAAAACTCTTCAAATATAAGGACTGCTTGAATTACAAAAAAAATATCTCCAGAAATCAGCAACACTGGATAACTAGGAAATGAGGCCCTATGTCAAAAATCCTGAAATATCCCTTTAACTCAAATCTAAGCACGTGCTATGATTGTGAGTTGCAATTTCCCATCAAATATTGTAAAACCCTTTTCAGAATGTTCTCTGGACTGAAAGGATCTGCTCATTCTTCTTGATTAGAGTCTATTGCTTTGTCCGTAATTTCAGAATGGCACAATCACACTGGAATCGCTACAATCAGCCACGGCGGCGCCCCAGGTTTCACTCCTAAGTGGAAATACAAGCGCTTCTAGTCAAAACATTTTGCCTGCCGTTCCAGTCCAACGGGGATAAAGTTCTTTATTTGTCCGAAATGAAAGACACACTAATGTATTCACGGTGTACGCAAAGACTGTCAACAATGTTTGAGAGGAACATATTGCTGCATTATCCAATTCCCTAGACCAAGGTATGGCGTTACATGAAGGAGTTTGTTTTCCTATTTTGTGTGCAAATTGCATTTAATACCAAACATGTTTGAAGGCAGTTTCTACGACACCATTAGCTTTTGAGCGGGAGTGAGGTCTTGGTGCGGATTTGAGTGGTGTTATATCCCTCAGCGGCTCTGGTAGAGTGTCATTGTGCCTCTGAGCCCTTGAATGATACGTCTGTGCGACGAGGGTCAGATGAAAGCCTCCATTTTGATGCGGTTAGTGCTGGTTTGCCTTATATTCCTGTCGCTGTCAGAAACACTTGGGCAGATAGTGTGAAGAGCGCACTGCCAGCCGGTGCCTGTTAACACATGAAAAGACGGCTCTCCCAACCCGCGGACATCGCCGGGCGAAGCATTGTCTGCCGCATTGTGCTCTGGTTTCTTTGTGGATCAGACAGACTTAGTGTAAACAGCCAAAACAAAGCATTAGCCGAGGTGGAAATCTTGTTTGAAATGTTGCATCTGTCAAGCAGTTGTTCCAGGATTTTCTGAAATGTTTTTTCTAGGGTAGCAGGGTTGGGTATGTCATGTTTAAGGTGGCCTCTGGAGTGTGAATGTGCATTTTTGGAGTTGTAAGTTTAAATTCAGCAATAACGTTAGGTTTGTATTCATTTCCAACATTTTTTAAACTGTGTAAGATTTGTTTTTATTTGACCTTTATTCACACAGTCTACTGGAATCCTAACCTCAAAGGGGATCCTACATAAACCAGTGCATTCGGATGAAAGGACTTTGAATATGGCAGGTTTGTGATTCCAAATGATAATGATCATTTGGAGATCTTCCGTTTGGAGATTTATTTCCAAAACGGTATAGGCCCCAGCTCACCAACTGAAATGATGACATGACATTCTAGAACAGTCTTAACATTCGTTAAAGCAACCCATTAAGGCAAGGCAAGTTTATTTGTAGAGCACCATTCATACACAAGGAAATTCAAAGTGCTTCACAGTTGCATAAAATTACAAGAAAACTGATCAAATCAATAAAACATCAACATAAAAATGAATCAATTACTTTCAGTTGTCATATACATGGGTAAAAAGAACAGTTTTCAGCCTGGATTTGAACATTGTCACTGTCTCACATCCTCGTGAAGACTGAAGAAACACAGCCTCACCGTGTTTATTATTGACTCTGGGGACCACCAGGAGACCCCTCCCTGAAGTTCTCAGGGCCCAAGATGGTTCATACGGCTGTAACATGTCAGTGATGTACTTTGGTGCCATGAAAAGGCACACAAGCAGAGCTGTTTTGAATTCTATTTTCTGAGTGACAGGAAGCCAGTGCAGAGACCAGAGCACTGGTTCATTAACCATTCATGTTAAGGGTCCCATGCAGTGTTGGGGAGTAACTAAATTCACTTTCATTTGAGAGTTTTTAGAATACAGTTACTTTCCAAATATTAATATTAATATTAATACATCCCAGTATCAATCATTTTTATTTATTGACCTTTATTTAACTAGGAGAGTCCCGCTGAGATTAATAATCTCTTTTTCAGAAGAGTTTTTCAGGGAATCTATTGTACATGTTTTTAGTGGTAGGGGAAACCGGAGTACCCGGAGGAAACCTACGGAAACACGGGGAGAACATGCAAACTCCACACAGAAAGGCCCTGTCCAGATGGGAATCGAACCCGGGACCTTCTTGCTGTGAGGCCTGAGCGCCTGGGAATACCCATGCTGCTTGCGCGCTCGAATCATATCACTTGTGATATTTGGGCAGGCGCTAGCCAGGCTAGCCTTATGCCACAGTTCATACAAACACTGCACATGTGTAACATGATGCTGTATCTGCTGCTCCTGTGCATTTGCCAAGAGAGTTTTTTAGTTCTAAATTTATAGTAAGTGAGTTTATAACAGTGTTCCAACAATCGCAGTCTTCATTTTTGTAATTATACGCCGTATAATGACAATCAATGTGAAAGTTTTCAAAGAGTATTCAGAATACAGTACTCTGTTTAGACAAAGTAACGGAATACGCCACTTAATATATTTTAAGGTAAGTATTCAGTATTCAGCAACTAAATACAATTTCAAAGTATTCTCCCCAACACTGGTCCCATGTTACAACAGGAGTCTAATATCTTTGGGTTACCAAGAGCTGATTCTTCCCAAAATACTAAACTGTTTTCTGTAAAGAGCCACAATCAACCAATGTTAATGCAAACACTGAATCTGGACCAAATTGGGTGTAGACCATGACTATTTAGCTGCATTTTCCTGTCCTGAAACACTCCAACGTGTCTCTCTCTTGTAGAAAATTTAAATGCATGGCATCAGTAAGGTTACACCTGGGGAGGATGATGAAAACAATAAAGAGAGGGATAAAACCTAACACTTTGGTGTTATTAAATCTAGCCAGACATAGCCATTAACTGATTTTTAAACGGAAAGCGTCATGCATACAAGTGCTTGTCATGGAGATGAAGAGCTATTTCTCTCACACCTGGGACTGGGAACAACAGTGAGAAGGTACAGACAGGACCCTCTCAGTGCTAAACAGGTTTCACTTATCTCTGTGTGACAGGCTGTTTTGGACTGCAATTGCGGGAGAAAATCAAATAAAAATGTGGCAGAAACAAATCACTTGTTATCTGTTTAGAAAATATGTCCTTTATTGAAAAACAGCTAGATAATAATCCAGGAATGGATAAGAAAATGAAGTGCCAATAAAGGCAAAGGAAACGTTTCTAGAGAACAGATCCAAATATGATGTTGTTGTTTCATTCCACTATTGCAATTTAAACGGAATAAAAAAGAGAGTGCAATGAGCAAACAAAATAATGCCGCGCACTTGTGTAAAGAAAGCGCAGATCTAAAGTGTGGTTCCATCCAGATCAGGTTCCATTGATTTGTGAGCCGCGCTCTCGTACGCAGGACTTCACACGTGCACGGGCCTTTGATCACAGCACGTCCCACAGGGTTTAATCCTGAGAGACAAATCCTGTGGCCCTAACCAGTCTGATCAATGAGAGGAGAAATCCACAAGAGCACACTACAACACACAGTCGACTGCAGTGGCTCCGGCTCCTCACGCGTGATCGATAAAAACACCAACACCATTATGTAAATCATGTCCCTCATGAAACAGAAAGTGACTCTTTGCCCGTAGTTCATCATGTCTGTATTACGCAACGCCAAGACGAGTGTTTTGTTTAATTCACACTGTTGTGCAAAGTATGTGTTACGGCTGGCCCTCAGAGTGCTGAAAACACGCAGGTTCTTCAGCGCTCTGGTGGGATTTTAAAGCCTGCAACAGTGGCACAGATGGTAGAGCAGGTAGTGTCCTGATTGGAAGGTCGGGGGTTCAGATCCTGGCGAGATCCCGGCACTTTGTAAGCATTGTCAAATATAGTGCATGAATGAGTGAGTGATTCCTCAGAATGATTAAAAATAAAAGCGCTATAAAAGTGGAGACCATTTACCATTTAAACATGGTCATGACTTGCTCTGATCATTTCACCTATAGCCAAGCACAAATGACTGTGTTGGCGATGGGCTTGAAGGGAAGAGAAAAACAAAACACAAATTAATCGTTTATTGAGCCCTTTTAGAATTCACTTCAAAAGTATAAATCAGCTGCACTTTGTACGTACTGCACAAATGCGAACAGTACATTCACTGAAAGGCTGAGCAGTAAATGGTGCTCTTACAGATATTACATGACACATGTAATTGTCTGTTATTATAACAATGTGCAGACTACTTCCTTATCTCTGTAGAGTACATTTTAAATGCAGCAATTTAAAAAATAAAAATAAAAAACACACTCTGCTGTCTGCATCTTTTTCCACTATATTCCATTGTGCTGTTCTGGTTTTATATAAGTACTTTTGTAATAGTAGGAGCCGTCAACGGTATTACTCCGCCCGTCAGCTGGGGGCGCTGTATAAAAGGGCACATTCTACCTGCGTTCGACCTCTTGACCCCTTGTTCTTCCGTGTCTGCCTGGTGTGGAGGTGGTGTAGCCTAAGGCTCTCGTGAGCAGGTAAAAGCAAATTCCCGTAGTACAACTTGACAAATCTATATTTGTTAGCTCTAATCCGAGCCCTGTGTTTGGTGCAGCTTTGGGTCTGGGGTGCGCTTCAGGCGCAGTGCGAGATGGCGGTGCTGTAGGTGGGAGGTGTGGTTCCCCACGGGCCAGTACGCGAAGCATGACGTCCCCACGAGTATGATGACTCCAAAAGCGTTGTGTGCTCTGCACATGTACGAAGTAAACCAGTGTAGGTTTAGCAACTAACTTTTGGATTTTGTTTAGAACACGAATTGAACCATCTCGAACCTACAGAAACAACCATTGCTGCTTTGTTCATGCGGACGGAAATGAAAGCGAAGAGTGTCTGAAAAATGTGTGTGAACTGTGAAACAACGGAGAAACGTGATGAGCGTTGTTGCCAATGAATGGACTCTTGCCAACCTGTTTTTTTTCCTTTTTTATTTTTTGTTGGGACACAAACTGACATGAACTGAAGACTTAACTTATTTTATAAACCTGAAAATAAATTGGATAAAATTAGTGGAACGACTGGCCTCTTCAATGAACAAACCTGTGGTCCTTTTTTAATGTGTTATTGTGTTGAGCTAAAGCCTTCCACTCTGTCACACTTTCATAAAGAGTTGAGTCATATAGTGTGGCCATGGGAACAATAACAATCACGGAAATATAAATAGGGTACTGCAAGAACTTTTTCTGTGCGATACGTTTAAAACATACATAGGGGGTCATTCATCAAGACAGGTGCTAAATAGCAAGTGCAAGCTGGAAAATAAAATAAAGCTATTTGTAAGCATGTTGCACCTAATTTTCCTTATACAATGTCGTGTGTGATATGCAAATGAGAGAATTCTACTCTCCTGCTGATCCATGTTACATGTGCTCCTAGTTCTACATATGGGCAAATGCTTGGTAAATGACCCCAAAATGTAGAATTTATGCTTTGTTATGTTATAAGATATTGAAAATATTTACTCATACAGTGAATGCCTTAATCAGATACAGACACACAGCCCCGGTCCTTGCACCGCTGAGAGAGCATGTGTAGGTGCCTGCCGTTAGATTTATTGGGTTTGGGGCTGGCCCCTGCTGTGAGCTCTGTGGTTCTCGTGTCTCTGTGTGAAGCCGCTGCTCTGAACTGACCTTGTGATGGAGGTGTCACATCGCGGTGCTGTTACCATTACTCAATTAGACGGAGTTAGCTACAGGCTAATGTGACAGTGGCATGCTGGGAGAACCAACTCTGCATCATATTTTGCTACGGGAGATTTACACTGGAAGGGTATGAGGTTTCACTGGTGAGAGGAAAAGAGAGCAAACAAATGTTGTTCAGCGCTTGAAGCTGATGAGAGAATAGACTGCAGCGAAGGCCATTTCTGTTATAAATACTCAATTCTTTGCATGCCAGCCCTTTTTCAAAATCAACCTCCTTCTTCTGCTCATTTTCAACTATCTTTTACTGTCTCACAGAAAATGTACAACTTTGACCACATGCTATGTACTGCAACAAAGATCTAAATCTCTAATTTCATCTGCTTCTGATCCTGTCTCGTGGAGTCTTTGTTTTGGGGCTGCTCTGGGGCTATAGCTGCTGGGCCCTGTATGTTTTGGCTCTTCCTGTATGTCGTCTCTTCCCCCGTTCGGCATATAGTGGAGTCCAGACGCCCCGTGTGTGGAGTGTTTTTCCCCCAGAGTGCAGCACAGGGCTCACCGCTTTGCCACTGTCAGATGCTAATAACACTATCGCTCTGGTCAACTTTAGGCAGCATGAATGGCAGACAGCGCCAGGTAGGGGGAGTATGTTATTATTTAAAATGATCTCAAATTATTTACAATGAAGATTGGTTTTATGTAAGGGATACTGTATAGAACGCTGGTCATTATCGGGAAAATAAGTACCGACAAGGCGAACCGGTCTTGAGGTACTCATTTTCCCGATAATGACCTACAGTATCATGCTTATTACAAGGCCATTTGCCAACTGTACACACACAACATAAACTTCATACACTTTTATGAAGGTCGAAAGGTTTATTTAATGACTTCCACGGCAAATAATTCCCCAAAGTTTGCGCGTTGCTTGGCAACGTTTGGCTAGGCAAGTAGCAGCAAGGCTAGCTAGCCGAGCTACTTAATCCAATCCAATCCACTTTATTTGTTTTAAATGTTTCCAAAGTGCTGCACATGAGATCCTAAAAACAGATACAATACTTATTAGCTCTACCACAAAAAACAAAACAAATAAAACAAAAAAGAATATACTAAAACCTTCATAAAACAATAAATAGTTTGTAAAAGACATAAATTAAAAACAATGAATAAAACAATAAAACAAACGAGATAAAATGAATAAAAGACACAGGGACCATACAACTCACGCGGTGTTAAAAGCCAGAGAATAAAAATGGGTCTACTTAGTTAAAGGTGCAGTTGGAGGAATGGTGGTGAATCTCTGGGTAGGTTGAGTCGGACTCACGCTAACTTCACAAGCGATTCCCCCAACTTCTCTCGCAGTGACAGGGACAGAGATAGTGTCCGCTACTACGTACGTCCGGAGTGATATGATAAAGACCTGTATTACAAGCGCAAACTCCGTTGCCATTGGCAGCGGTCATTATTTTTTTCAGAGGTCCTGCATCAGAAAATAATGACCGGTAGAACGTTGGAAAATCCCATTCAAATCAATGAAGCATTCTACTTAATTGTGAAACGCCGTATAATAACATCAGCTAAACTTCTCCGCTGCTGTCTTGATCTCCATTGCTGTCTCGATCCTGTATCTTTACCCGGTCAAGTCTGGGCATCTCTGAGTTTAAAAGTTGTAATTACCACTTTGAGCGGCGTTCCAAGGCATTTTTACAAATGGTAAGTCAGAAATTTGCCAGTTGCCAATTGCCTGGAACATACCATTAGAGTTCAGTCGCTGAGCTTTAACTTCTGGAGGAACTTGACAGGGGACAGGTGCTGGTTACAGAGAGAGAGACATTGTTTTAAGTTGGATTTAGGTATTGAATTTGGCAACCTCAGTTTGGGGATCATTCTTCTTTCAGATTGGATAAACATATAACCATTTACTGCAAAAAAAAAAAAGAAAAAAATTGTAATTGTAAATAAATCGGTGTTACAATTGTTATTGGCAAAACAATATTTGATTTGGACATCTGAAGAATGATTCACTAAAATGTACCCTTCCTTTCAGAATGAGTTAACATTTGTCCCAAAACGAAACTGGAGGTTTAGTTTTTTCATCATGGCAGCCAGCTGTTTAAACATGGAAAAGTTGTACTGCTGCTCAACAGGATTTCAGCACCACGGACAGCGACATAGCAGGCCACAGTGCAAACAAGCGCTCAGGCACTCACACAGGAAGCCAGTACTTTCAAGCCTGGTATCCAGGATGATTCCCCTCTGTATATTTTATACACAGGGGTTTCAGTATCAGTCTGGGCAGGGAGCTGGCTGTTGCCGCTTATGCCAAACTCAAACGGATCCGTGCAATCACAATCATTTCTTTGCGATCACGTGTTGTTTGCGAGCAGCGTCACAGTTGGGATGCGGAAGTCCCCTCCATAATAATAATCTAGAGAGCCGAGTTTTGTTTTTGTAATGAGCGGTAAATGACCAAAACACATCGACAGTTGGTGAGTTTTGTGATTCATAATTAATTCTGTTTGAATATTAACACAAAATCACTAATAACCCTACTTACTGCCCTTCACTGATTGGTTGACTCCATTTCTCGTTTGCTTGCATATGTTCCGCTGTAGAAATCAAGTTGATGCAGAGTCTTACCAGACTCACACACTGGTACAGTGGTGAGTCTGGATTGTTCCAGGCTCAGTACTTTCACCATTCTCCTTGTTTCCAGTGTTTCGAGGGTTTGACGAATAAGTTTGAGACATCCAGTGGACTGAGGCAATATCTTATTTAGCAGCACATGCTGTTGTGGACTGTCTGCATTTTATTCTGGAGACCTTGGAGATCTTGAAGAGGCCATTGTAGGGCCCATTGTAGACAGCGCCATTGTTTGGCTATTATGCCCTTCGGCAAAAGTAAAACCTTCTCTTCTCCATAAATTGTAATAAAGTGTAAGATGTCAATGCTGAGATTTCAAAACAATTAAATAGGCAAGCCTTACTTCTTAATGAAAACAAAACCATGCAACTATGTGGCAAGTAGATGGTGAGGTAGAACAGTACAGCAGTTTAAATTAGGTTACAATTAAAGTTCCTAGGATTGAAATAAGTTTTCTGCCAAGTGAGGAGGAAATAACATTATGACAAGGTTGAAAGTCCGGTCCTGTAGAATGTCAGACTTTTGGTATGCAAAGGCCTCACACCATTCTCCAAATCCTATTACGCCCGAGCTGGGATATTCTCCTTCTTTGATGAGTCATTTGAAGAAGAGCTTTTATATTAGCGCCTGATTTATTGGCCTATCTGTAGTTTTCTGTGTTTTACTGTTACGGATGAGCAGCCCATAAAAAAAGCTGCTGACCAGGCTGCTGGAATGTTTAACATTTCAGTCAAACTGCGCCTTAACCCCGGCGAGAGGGTAAATATGTACTCTCTCCAATGATGTCCCTCCCCTGTTCCAGCGCTAATGCAGAAAGTATAGGCTCATCATATCAAGGAGAAAATGGCTCCACACATCCATTTCTTTAGTACAGGTCACTCCCCATTCAATTAAAAAAAGTCTAGATCACAGTAACCATTTAAAGCCATGATTTTGACATGACCTTGCTCGAAATTTACCAAGGGGATTTTTGACACATGCGTCTTCATCTCCAGCCGTGTGCGCCTATTGCCTATGTGCATGGTAAACATGTACACAGCTTTCCGATAATTAGGGCTCCATCTGGAGAGGGGGGGAGGCGAAATCAAGTGAGTGTTCTTGATGGAGAGGCGGCCTCAAGCAGAGTGGGATAATCTGTTACATTATCACAGACAGAGCAAGTGGTAGCAAGGTAAACAATAGCTAATGGGACAATAGCACTGTTATGATTGCAAGCAAAGTATAGCGACATCCTCGAGAAACAAAAACAACTGCGGCTCGTTCTATGTCAAAAATCAATATGAAAGCGAACTTCATGACCGTGTGATTTACTTCAAACCTTGTAATGAGTGTGTGACTTGGATGGTGTTTTGTGTAGCTTATGTAAATAATAAAGAATTAACCTCTTTCCCCCCGCCTTAACCATTTTCTCCAGTTCAGCTTTACCCAAATGTCAAAGCTTCTGCTACCCTATTAGGGAAATACCATATATACAAGGCCACATTTTCACAATCTAAACCCATATACAAAGTACTTCTAATCGAGGTTAAAAACCACATGGACATTACCGAACACATAACAAACAAAACATCAATGAACCTAACCAACATCTATGAAGAATTGATCTGTTATTTAATGATGTCATTTGTCTTTTTCTGTTTAATTTGGTGCTCCTTTGTTGTTTGCTTTTGTTATAGAGTTTGGGGAAATCTACTGTTACCATGGAGATCCGCCATGTTGGCAGCATACATTTTTCATAGACTAACACTGACTAAATGCGGTGTAGGGAGTGGAGAGTAAAGCCATGGAACGACTTGTTTTTTACTGCTGGTATATACAGTACATCTGGCTCACTGTGGAGTTCAAGTGTTTTAATGTGAACAATGGCTCCAGTATTGTACAACTGAGTCTCCACTAGGGCTGAAAGATATATCGTATCGATATCGAGATATGAACATTCAAGATATCAATATCGCAAAAGAGAAATATATGGTGATCGTTTTTATATTGAGATATGAACATTCAAAATGTTCTAATTTAAAAAGCAGGATACAAACGATATAGATTTTCATCAATAAAACTTCACTCTTTTGTATTCTGATTAAAATTTTCACCTAACCTATAGAGATATCTGGCATCAATATCGAGATATGAAATTTTGTCCATATCGTTCAGCCCTGCTTTGTAACTGCTGCAGATCCCGCGACGCTTAGTGGTGTGACGTCACATTCCAAAAAAAACTGATCCTAACTTTTTTGTTGTTGTTGCCGCATTTTTGTCTCATTTTGGAAGTGTTTTTTTTTTTTTTTTTGGTCGCTCATCAGTCACTTTTTAATTGTATTATTATTGTTTTCTGGCATGTTTTTGTCGCTCTTTTATTGCTCTTATTTGCTTTTTCATGCTTGTTTTCGGTGTTTTATTGAGCCTTTTTTTTTCCAAGCAAGAAGCTTTTAGATTTGGATAAAGCCAAACTGGAGAGAATGTGCTCGGTTCAGGTGGGGTGTGTTAAAATGAGAGACCACAACTGTAAACATTACCGATTCATATGCATGCATACAATACATCATAATGTGAAGAACAAGCCCTAACACTTATAATCATTTTGAGCAATCAATTAAAAATCGAGAGCTTTTCAAAAGCCATGATGTCGGCCTGACACTCGCACTTATGCCAACCCTAATCACTTCAAACAGATGCCAACTTGAAACTTCAAACACTCATAACTGGATATATGTAAACAACTATCACGCCAAGTTGGAAGCAAATATGGTCATGCATGATGTTTTTTTCAAAATATCGCACATTTGATATATGGAACATGGCTTCCTCTGGGTGATGGAGAGATAATCCCACCACTTTGTCATGACCTTGTTCAAATGTACTGAGGGGAATTCTCCCGGTCTGCGTGTGTGTGTGTCAAGTTTAAACACTCACAGCTTCACATTATTAAGGGACCATCTGGTGAACGGCTAAGCTAAAGAATCAGCGCTTGATGGAGAAGCGGCCTCCAGCGGAGTGAAATAATGTCCCACACCCGCACACAATGGACCAGATCTTCGCATTGTTTTAGCAGCAAAAAAGACTAACGTTGTCACTGAAACTCGCTCCTAACGTCAATACATCCCGTTCCCAGGCTTTATAGTTCCTGAGCAGGATCATAAAAGTGTTGCCTTTCAACTGTGTTCAGGGGTAAAAGGATATAGACTGCCTTGAATTATTATTTTACCAATCGGAACACAGTGTAAGGGACTTTTATGTGCGCGCCGAGAGATGTCCCTAGAATATAAAGGATGCTGAAACTGCAGTTGAGGAGAATACAGCGGCAAATGCAATATTCACCACCCTAAAAAGTGCAGTAACTTTGACTGGAGTCAGACAAAGAAAGTGGAAGTTTGACTGTGAGATGTTAGGTAGAGGTAGGGGACGACTCAAACGTACTGAACGTATTTCTGAATCATGGCTGTTAGGAGCCCCTTTGTATATGAGCCACATTAATGCCTCAGTCGATCTCACACACATAAAACCATGTGCACCTTCCACAGAGGGACCATAGAGCGTCCTAACCAAATGTAGCAATGAACAGTGGAATTCAGGTCTGGTTTGGGTTTGATTGTTGAATGCAAGAAGAACAAATAAATATAGAAATAAATAAATCCAATGTCAAGGGGCATCTTTATGAATGAGTCCACATTGTGTTCAAATTCTGATCAAGCGCCGTAAAAATGTCCAGTTGTTGTGATGGAGAGGGAATGATGAGCGTATGATTGTTCTCATCGTGCTGCACTTCACTCAGTTTTGACACAATATGCAGCTGTGTGTGCTGTGTTTTTCCTTTGTTCGGCAGAGCAGTGTAACTTTTTTTTTCTTTGGGCACTTTTTGGTTGTCTTATGGTTGTTTTTCTGGCATGTTTTTGTCGCTCTTTTAGTCCTTCTTTGTTACTTTTTTTTGTCACTTATTTGCTTCGTTTTTGACCCTTTTTGTTGCCTTTTCATACTTTGTTTCTTGTCATGTTTCTTCCCGTTGCTTTTTTGTCGTGTTTCGCCACATTTTTGTTTGTCTTTTGTTGTATTATTGTTGCTTTTTCACCATATTCGGTCTCATTGCTGCTTTGTTTTTCATTAGCATATATCTATATGACTGTACACTTTGACTCTTCTAAATAAACATGGAACTGAAATGTTTTGGTGCGTGTTGCTCGTGGGGCTGATCAACGGTGTAACACACTTGCAAGCCTGCATCGATGCTGACTTGTTGGGCCTTTCTGAAACCGCTCAATTTGCGGAGTGGAGCTCGAAACGGATCACTCAGTGAGGAAAAGTGGGTGAAAATGTCACAAATTTCGCAACACACCAAACAACATCAGTTCCGTGTTTATTTTGGAGCACCTAAGTGTTAATTTGAATAACTTTATCGTCATATAGACATTTATTAATGAAAAAAAAGCGACAATGAGACCTAATATGATTTTATTGGGAAAGGGAAAGTTCTCACTTGTGAGTTTGAAGAAGCAAAGTAATAATATAATGTAAATACGACATATTTGAATCTGAATTACTCTGCGAACTCATGAGGGAACCTTTTTCTTCATTTAAAAGTATGAGTCGAACTTGTGATTTTTGCAACATGATGGGTTGTGCAGTTCGTGGGGGCGAGGGAGAGTGTGTCTGAAAGTCACAGCTCGAATTTCTCTGATGAGTGAACCTCTGGAGGTGCCCTCACTGGAGCCTGAGTGGAAGGGTGAAGGGGAAGGGAGGAGGGAACGGTTTCAGAAAGGCCCGTTGTGAAGGAGCCCCTTCTCCTCGATGTTTCAGACAGATCTTTCTTCGCACTAACATTTCGAGTGTTAGTGCGAAGGAAAAGGAAGGAGGAAGCGGTTTCGGAAAGGGTCTGTGTGTTCGCTAACCCATAAAATGCACCTTCTCTGTATAGAATAAACAGGAGTCAGTCAGAATTGATATTGAACATGTTAGATTGAGACTAATATAGTCAATTCCAGTACAAACAGTTCACATGAAAATACAAAATACAATTAATCAAAGTTAAATATTTGTACAAATCATTCTATTGAATTCAATATAACCAGTAGCAAAAGCTAAGGCTAAGGCTAAAGCTAGAGGGTAGCATAGCATGACAATCCGTATAAACAGATTGGGCTTCGATTTGAGGCCTACAAGCACAGTTAGCACAGTTAGCACAGTTAGCATTGTATTCTAGGTTCACACGTTTATATAAAGCATTCAATGCTCACCAACAATGTTCCCACAAGGGATAACAGCCCTCTGGAGCCAGGACTCCTCTGAAAAAGAGCTCCTTAATCTCACTTTTCTGGTTAAATAAAGGTAAAAGACAAGTCCCCTCTCTGCAGGTTCAAGGTATGGCTGGGTCTGAAAGTTTACATAGAGATATGAATTGCAAACCAAGATCAGCTCCTCTTCTCTCTGTGTCCAAGATGCCACAAACTTGCTGTGTGTGATGGTGCCGGGGCTCTCAGGAGAGTGAGGTGGGCAAGGTTGATTTTCACCACCTGCCTGAACTACAAAGGCCAAAAGGATGAAAATAAAGTGCGGTCAACATCTGCGCCGACAGATGATTGGGTCTGAATTATATTTTGATTAGAAACGTGTCACTCTGTCACCCACTCAGCCTCCTGCTCCTCTCTTTACAGCACAGAGATCTACTTTTGAAGAAATGTTTTACATTTGATACAAAGCATCGAGGATGTTGTCCAACAAAAACATTTTAATAAGTTGTTTATTATCCATCTTAATCCTAAACAGTAAACTGGAGTTGGAGCAGTCTTTTCTTTGCACTGAGGATGACGCATATGACTGTGAAATGTGTTCACAAACTTTTACACAAACAAACACGAGATCCGTGCTCCTGAGCGAGACGCTGCATGATCTGTACTTAACGAAAACCAACAGAACAGAGAAGAACGGTGGGCTGTGGACTATTAATGTATGCAGTGTCACACAGTCAAGAAAATTAACATATTTTATTCATGCTTGTAAATCAGGCCATCCAGCCTAACACAGAGTGAAGAAATATGTTTGCTTTTGTTACATATTTTTAAAGGACTTATGGCATGTTTGGCCATGACTAAGATAGAACACCAACAAGTGAACTCCATGTCTGGAGTCAGGACACAAACTTGACTCAGCACATTTTCTCCAGTTCAGCTTTACCCAAATTTAAAAATTTTCTTTACAAGATTTCACAGCCTAGAGTAGCGCCTTATGTGAAAGCTACGACCCAAAAAACTGATGTTTTTTTTGTTGCATTGTCACAGCGTTTATGTCACATTTGTGGGTTTTTTTCTCTTTTTTGTCGCTTTTGACTCATTTTTGTCATGTTTTCATCACGTTCTTGTCACATTTTTGTTGATTTTTTTAATTGTGTTATTGTTGCTTTTCCGGCACATTTTTGTCACTCCTTCTGTTGAGTTTTCATCTTCGCTTTTATCACTAACATGACAAAAAAAATTTCAACAGCAGGAGAAATGTGCTCAGTTCAGGTGGGAAAATGACACCTTATATTTATCTGTGGTGTAGCTTTAAACTGGCCTTTTTACTCTTGTGCCGTGTTTCTTTCCCGAGCGAACTCTTCTGTGTTAATGTTCTGATTGTACAGGAAGCCGGCGAAGACCACAGACCAGGTATCACCGCACGCACTTGGTTTGGAATGCCATTTACCAGCTCCTCGCCCTCCTTCACACCAGCAGGGCCTTTTCCCCTCTCCCCTGACGTGAATCAAAGTGACAAAATAACACCTCCATCTCCAAAACGTCCATCACTCCCAAAAGGTCACCATAACATTACTTGGACCTAGTTTGGACCCCGCTCTTTGTCCCAAAAAAAAAAAAAAAAAAGGCACACCATCCATTACAGCAGGAGGCGGCGGAGAGCCAAGTGCCCTCTCCCCTCTGCGCTGTCTATCAATGCCACGCGGGTGAAGAGGTAATTGGGGAGGGTTCTGCCCGAGCAGGCCAGGTGTCCATGGACATCGGTTTAAAAGAAGCTGGAAGTGTCCAGAGTGCAACAACAACAACAAAAAGACAGGAAAGAGTAGGTAACTGCTGTTGAACATGGGGCAATCGGACCGGAGCAGCGGGGCTTTTCTTTAGTTGCAATGCTCAGAGTTTAAATATATTTTGCTTCGATGCAATTCGATAAATTTGTAAAATATGGAAATTGCATTAAAATCAAGTATTGCTGAATTTATTCCCACATTGTGTAGCCCTATTGAACTAAATGGTAGAAAATAAAAGCGCTGGCTGCACCCTCCTCTTTTGTTAGCAGCTGGAATACAGGTGTTGGGATGTAAAAACTGCCTTCAGGCTCAGAGCCACTGATTCAACAGCTTGTCATTACAAACCCATACACGAACAAGTGACCCAGAACAACCAGGACCAAAATGAGGTTTCACTGCAAAGCGAGATGAACTAGTGTCTTATTAACACCAGCGACAGCAGATGCTAACAGGACAGCGACTCCAACACATTCTGAACATTGAAATCTTGTGTGTATTGTGGTGTTTGCAGTCGTCCACTCCTCTCTCAAGTTGAGGATTATTTACTCCAACAATTGTGAGGGGTTAGCTGTGAATGGAATCCCTAACCCCAAACCTAACCCTAACCCTAACCCATGATACATTCAGGGACAAATTAAAGAATCAGCAGACCCGCTAACCTGAAGGCTGGTGTTGCCTCATAGACCTTTATAGGGCAATTGACTACTTATGGTAATTTCCGCACACTTAACATATGGCCTCACTGCTGCACATCAGTAAGGTAAAGAAGCATTAAGTCCTCACCCAGCCAATCAGAAGAGATCACCCTACATTTGACCAATCAGCAGTTTTTTCTGAAGTCTGAAAAACACCCAAGTCTGGCTAAATTCATGGTACATTTCTTTACATAACTTCAAAACTGACCATGGTAAGTTGATGAAGCTCACACATTTTATTGGTGAGTAATTGTGCAAAGTGATGATATATGTGTTGGTTTTGGAGGACGTAGTGAAATGAGTGAAATTCTTGCATGAAAAAGGCAGGCACCAAATTTGATCATACACTCACATCACTACACCAAAAACCTAAAATTAGTTATTCCATATTTGGACAGGCCCGTTGCACCTATTATTCATACTTACAGTATATTCTTGACAAAGGAACCAATAAACCTTAGGACTATGTTTTTATTTAGCCAAAGGTTATTTTTAGTCAAAATTCTAGTCAAATAATACCAGAGGTGACTGACCCCGCCCACTGCACGTACAGCACAATCACAATACCAAAACTCAAACATCAATATTACAAAACACCTCCTGAATACCAGCACCCCTGAGACCTGAAAGTACTTTTTGTGTATTTTATATATACACTTTTTTTTTTTTTACTACTTAAGGACAATGAACTAAATATGGTAACTTTGTTTACAGTATTTTTCTTTTTTTTTTGCCATTTTAGTGCAAAGAACCAAACATGGTAACTTCGCTCACATTGATTTTCTGCATGATATTGAAACATTTGGAAAAATGTTATAACAGAGCTTGTGTTATGTCCCCCAATAACACTCTTCAGTTGGAATAATTTATTTCAAAGCATCTTCAATGAAGGTAGTCAAATCGTCTTCTGTACTGGTGGTTGACGTCTCGAACGTTTCGCCTCTCATCCAGAAGGTGTCATGGGTTTTTACTTTCTTCACACCACCTCCAACCATGACAGAATGACGCGACACACATCAAGACCCAGCGGACTGCCCTTTGGCAGCTGAGGACCCGGCTCCCCTCGTTCCTGCCCTGAGCCACTGCCAGACCCCTACCTCCGTTCGAGGTGGGCCCCTTCTGTTCCTGAGCCACCGCTGGACACTGTTCTTCGTCCAGGGTGGGCTCTTCTTGTCCTGGGGCCACCATCGAACTGGAACCTCGGTCTGGGGTGGCCTCCTGTTCGTGTCCTAGGTCCACTGCGGGACATTGTTCTTCATCCTGGGTGGGCCCTTCCTGCTCCTATCCCTCTACGTCACCCTGCCGGACACTGGCCTCCGTTTGAGGTGGGCCCCTTCTGTCCGGGAGCCACTGCTGGACACCATTCTCCGTCCAGGGTGGGCTCCTCCTGTCCTGGACTGTCATGATTCGTCTCTTGTTCATCTGTTTTTGTATGTTTTTCTTGTGTTTGGTCTAGTCCTGTGTTTTATTTTGACATGTGTTCTGTCCTTGTGATTTTACTTTACTTCCCTCGTTGCCTGCCTGCCCCGCCCTGATGTGTTTCACCTGTGCCCCGTTTCCTATTGTATTTACACCCCTGTGTTTCCCTTGTCCTTGGTCGCGTCATTGTCTTCGTCAGCCCCGGTTTTTGGTTATCTCTGGATTTTGTTATTTTGGTTTTCATCGTTCATTAAACATCGCCAGTTTTGTTGCAGTCCTGCATTTTGGGTTTTTACTTTCTTCACACCACCTCCAACCATGACAAAAGGCTTCATCAGCGAAAACTAAAGTTCTGTTCAGCTCGCAGCCTAGATAAAGACCAAAAGGGGAGGAGTTGGGGTAGGCCCGGTCCCTCCCCAGAAACTACCGGTAACCCTCCCTGTGCGTAAACACCTTTTGAAGTAGAGTGTCTCTAATGACCTGCTAACTCCAAAGTATCGATGTGTCCGGACCTCTTCAAAGCTGATCACTATTTCAAAGTCATTTAATTGAGTGCCCTATAAAGAGTTAATGAGCCTGCATGTATTCAAAACTGCATTACAAAACATACTTTTTTTTTCTCCTATGACATATCAGCATTTGACCCACAGTTCAATTTCTTGCATTTGGTTCAATATCCAGGCCTTATATTTGTGTTTGTCATTGCAGCTGTCGAAAGGTGCACTTCTGCATGTGTCCATTCAGCGTGCGCGCCTCCACAGAGCCACAGTGTTCCGGGCAGAGGCAGCTTGAGTGGGAGGATGCTCACTCTCCACCAAACTGCCTCTGCGGCCCTCACTTTTAATGATCCAGAGTTTGCCCTGGACTGCTACTCTCAAATAATAGTAAGCATGTTTGGAAGCACTGCCAGATGGCTTCAAATCACTATTTCTTTAAGCTACATTTTATAAACCATCACCCAAGTGCAAATTGCGTCAGCTGTCCCGTATAATGAGATATTGTTTCATGTTTGCAGAGTTAAAACAGTGGTGGCCGATTGATTTAGACCTGCCGGTGTCTGACCTTACCTCAGTGAGCCCCCCAACAGCTGTCAGTCACGTCGCAGAGATTGAGACGCCGTGTCACTAGAAATGTCGGATTATCGACTCCCTGCCGGAATCACATTTTCTCTTTAATCACCGTCTGTATGGCCAAAATCCATTCTCATTCTCCAGGCCCGGATCCTCACTTTTGAGCCTTGGTTGGAGTGTTGCAGAGGAGTGTGATTCTGGGCAGCCTGATAGAAATGTCATGCCCACTTGACCCCCACAGACACGTTTAAGGAGTGCGGTTGGAGCTGAGGAAGGCGTGCTAAAGGAATTACTGGCAGCCCGAGCTAAAATGAGCCGTATGTGAGAGTTGGTGCCCACATACAGAAGGTCCATGCGATGCCTCCTCTCTCCCAGCTGTCAGCTCACCCACAAAATGAGTTTAACAGAGGCAGCTCGGCCGGCCCCGGGAATAACTCCGGGAGAGGAGCTGCCATCTTCTGAGGAAATGTGTCTTCATTTGGGCTTAAGCACGGAAACGGTAGACTTTCTTTTGTATCCCAGGATTGGTTCTCATTTTATAGATCTCTCATAGACATTCTTCGAAGTCAAACACTAGTAAATGCTTACTTGAAGGCTAACCGTTCCTGCACTTTCTGAAGCACAGTTTACTCAAGTTAATCTAAAATCTGTGCCTTTGTTGATTTGTACAATGCACTTCATAAAATAAACGTTATAGTGTGTTCTATCTCAGTCAATAACTTTAGATTTTTCCCCTCCATTTTGTCAACTTCCATTTTGACTGGTGGGCATAAAATGGTGTCCCACCTGCACTCCGAACACCATGTTGGGAGAGCAGGCAGGGCATCAAAACACAGTACAACAGCAGATACTCAGCAGATAGCAAAAACAATCCTCTCCATCGGCTATTCTTAGCATTGTGGCAACAGCTCCTCCTGAGGTCTTAATGGGATATTTCAGGATTATTGACATAGGGCCTCATTTCCTAGTTATCCAGAGTGTTGCTGATTTCTGGAGATATATCTTTTTTATAATTCAAGCAGTTCTTATATTTGAAAGAGACTGTCCTTCAATAGAAAACGACACAGTGGTCGTTTGTCTTATCCCTGAATTACGACCATAAAAGACGTCTACTAAAACAGCGCCCCCAAGCTCCCATTGAGGGTATGTACATTACATTTAACCCAATTCAGAAACGACTTTATAGTGTATTTGACCAACTTTGACAACAATTCCAAAAGTCAAACGTAAAGAAATGAATCACAAACTTGCAAAATAAGACCCATTTGCAATATGTTCGGGCAACTAGCAGTCCTAGGTCTTCAGCCCTGCCACACCTGTGGAGGAACTGAACGTCCAGCGGTGCCAAAGGCTCTCCAAGCGCGCACTGCGCCATTACGTATCACACCTCCCCAACCGCAGCAGCGTCACAGTTTACCGCTCTCATATTCTATTCTATTCTATTCTATTCTATTATATTATATTAGTAGGCTATAGGTTATCGCCATTTTACTCACAACAACAGCGATACCAAAGCATTACTTACCATTGATGTCTTCGTGAGTCCTTCTTCTCCTCCATATGCGTCACTGCTAACTCCACGAGGACGTTTGAGGACAGAGATGGAAGTGGACAGGAGAGCTTCCTGTCCACTTCCATCTCTGTCCTCAAACGTCCTCGTGTCTCAGACTCCGTGACACCCGTACGTCCGGTTGTTCGGTGACCGCTGCGAGCCTCGGATCCGCGCTGGGTTCTAGTTCATGTGATGCGGGTAAAGTCCTCTCCTCATCCCGGCAAAGTCGGGCCTCGGCTCCGCTGCTGTTCTCCACAAAGTCCTGCGTCTCTTTCTGAGTTCCTCTTGAGAACGTGCAGCCAAATGTCCGTGATGAAACGGATGTCGTTAATTTCTCTGCAGTTTCGTCATTTAAGGATAAAAATATAAAACATTACAGCTGTGTTTAGCTCGTTTTTGAACTAGATTTGACGGAAACTCGCTCCGCCCAATGAATGAATCATTCATCATTCACATGAATCAGCTCGAGGGCGTTTGGGCAGGTGAGCCTGCGCCTCTGATTGGCTGGTTTGAAGAGTTCCGTGGCGCTAGGCTAGTGCAAGGCTAGCGCATTTCTGTGATATCAGCTAGCCCGCAGTAAACAAAGCTTAAAGGAACAGGCCACTCATCTAAGCTCAGGTAAGAACATATCTCACTATGGAAAACGGCGGTACATTTTTATCTTTGTGTTGAAATGTATCTTGAACTTTGAAAGGCTGTTGCTGTGTAGCCTACTTGGATGAGACACTTCAATACATTTTCATTTAGGCCTTTCTTTAGGCCTATAATGAACATTCATTCTGTTTGTATTGCAACAGGACACCATTTACACATAAACATTCCTCTGTAATGTAAATTATGAATAAAGTTGCTTCTCCCTTGTTTCACCTTGAGATGCGTAACCGCAGTAAAATTCAAATTGAGCTATAATTGCCATGAAAATACCCACTGTATGCATTTCAACACCTGATATCTTGTTTGTGTTCCAAAGGCCCAAACTTTTAACTCTTTTCATTTCTCCATCCATTCCAGGGAAGCTTTGTGTAACAAGATTAAAGCCACTCTTAACACACCATATCTGATCTTTTAAATCAAAGCATAGGCGCTCCACAGAGCAGCCTCTACTGCTGTTATGTCTTTTTTAATGATTTTTGTTCCTTTTCAAAGGGGGATCAGGCTGTCGGGCATCATGTCACGCTTTATTTGGATAGTGCCTGTTGGATACACACGGGGATTATTTCACTTTAAGACAGTGCTGGGGCCAGGAATTAATCCCCCCATTAAACCGGACGACATTACAGAGCGTCTCCCGCGGGCCCCCCTTTCCTAAACACGAGGCTACTTTGGTGACGCTCGAACGCCTGATGCATGTTGTGTATAATGGCCATTAGCAGAACAATGCGGCTAAATAACAAGCTTTATTCATTACCACACACTAAACCCGGCACATTATCCAAACTAGTGTCCCGTGAGAGAGAGTATTGGGACAATTATGGCTGTCAATGCTTCCGATTTGATGCACGGCAGATCAAGGGCGGGGAAAGCCATCAATTGATTGGCTGTGTGTTGTTAATGAAAAGTATGGGCACCCTAGGGTCCTGCCGAAAAGCAATGCAGTGAGCTGTCCACAGTGAACTAGTTTACTGTGATTACCTAGTGGTGAAGGAGGCCTAGATACAATAGATTGTGCTTGTTTAGACATTTTTCCACATTACTGCCCATCTATTGACAGACGCCTGTGGAAAATGTGGAGGGGTAAAGAGTAAATAGGGCATTAGTCAAATAAAAGAGGTTGCCATTAAGCCATTAACGGCCTGCACTAAACAAACGGAGGGACTTGG
The DNA here is from genome assembly GCF_951799975.1 of Gobius niger. Taxonomy (NCBI): domain Eukaryota; kingdom Metazoa; phylum Chordata; class Actinopteri; order Gobiiformes; family Gobiidae; genus Gobius; species Gobius niger. The sequence continues at coordinate 21,007,892 of NC_136854.1, read as the reverse complement.
AGAGATAGCGGCTGTTAATTTTTAGTAGAACCGATTACGTTAAATTGCAAAGCTGTGTGCTAAAGGCAGTTTGATTTATTTTCAGTTGATTTAATGTTTAGTTTAGTTTAGTTTCCGCAGGACACCAAACTAAACTAACACTAAATCCCATATAGTCGACATCCCATGCCAACTACTGGAGTCAATGTAGTATATGCAAAGGGTGAGTATGATGAATAATAGAGTTTTTAGAACTTTTTGTCATGTTAAAATGTAAAACACCTGGAATGATGTTTTTAGCCGCAAGAGGATCTTTAAGTAATTTTACAATCCTCTACATCGGCTATTCTTAGCATTGTGGCAACAGCTCCTCCTGAGGTCTTCAAGGGATATTTCAGGATTTTTGATACAGGGCCTTATTTCGTAGTTATCCAGAGTGTTGCTGATTTCTGGAGATATTTTTTTTGTAATTCAAGCAGTTCTTATATTTGAAGAGTTTCGTGGCGCTAGGCTAGTACATTTCTACGATATCAGCTACACTGCATTAAAAACAGTCTTACGCACTCCACAGTGCACCTGAGGCAAATCACTTAAAACGCCAGACGAACGATATAAATGTCTGTGTCGATGTGAGTAATTTTAACCATTTTGCATTTAAAATACCTTATATTTGTGCAGCATCAACTTCGTGGTTGTATAAGCTACGCAGCGGCGGAAGGATCTGCCAGAAAAGAGTCCCTCAAAATGCAATCATTCATGTGATGCAAGGTCAGTTGTATTCCAAAAAATATTCTATCTACACGGCTAGAGTTGAAGTGGCCTCAAGGCAACTCTTCAAATATAAGAACAGCATGAATTACAAAAAAAATATCTCCAGAAATCAGCAACACTCTGGATAACTAGGAAATGAGGCCCTATGTCAAAAATCCTGAAATGTCCCTGTAAGTATCCAGGAGATTCTTTCCTCACCTCTCGTTCTCTGTTGTGCTCGAGACTATCTCTCCATAGTGAGGGGGGGATGACAGTCAGTCGTGAGTAAACTTTTTTAAGACACACACCTTGACTTCATCTATAAAGGGCATGTGTTAGAAGGTGATTGTTTGATTTCTATGTCGTGTGCAGTGTTAAAAGATACCTGGTTCTTTGAATTGGAAAGATTTTTCCAGCAAAGTCCACCTACCTTAACATCTAGTTTGGCGTCATCTGGCAGCCTCCATTAATAGCTGTAGCTTTCTTTTTCTCCTTGCTCACGTCTGTTCCCTTTTTCCAGAGTTCAAGTGTTGTTAGGGCGTGCTCATGTACCTCCGGTGTATTGCTTGCGTTGCTTGCCACTCGATCTGGTATACAGCTGAAGAGAGTGATTTGCAGCCAGTGTGTTACGAAGACCCTTTTGCAAAGTCTTTTCTGACCAGGCTATTGCCCCAATTGATCTTGGAGTCTCACGTGTTGCAGTCCACTTTCTGTGCATCTTATTCAGGCTTTACTTTGCACTGGAGCAAGTTATACACCTGGTGGACTGCTCTTGACAGCCTTCCACCTTTAAGGTTGGCCTTAGCGTCTAGCAGAGTCAATTTTTCACGCAGACTCTTTGTTCAAAAAAGCACAGCAGCGCCTCCATCTGCTAAGAAAACTCAGGTCATTTTATGTGAAAAAAAAAGACATTTTTACACTGGTTTATAAATCACTCATAGAATCCATAATCACCTTTAGTATCACATCATGGTTCAACTTTCTGACTGTTAAAGGTCCTATATCATGCAAAATCGACTTTTTGGAGCTTTTAGCCATGTTGTTAGGTTGTTTCCTTATCAAAAACACCCCCAGAGTGGTTTGTGGCTTCATTCACGCAGTTCTCAGCAATCCTGAATCCTGCTCTCTGAGCACAGCTCCACCCTCTGCTGGAACACGCCTGAGTTGTGACACTCTGACGTTTTTTACGTCATAGTGTCAAACAGGAAGAGCACAACTGCTGTAATGTAGTGCCTTACAGCCTGATTTTAATTTATAAAACAGCTTCCAGGTCAGTGCTGAAAACAAACGCAAAACAAACGCACCCCCTGAGCGTCTGAACAGATGTCATGTTTGCACTGAAGGTTGTGAAGATGGAGCTCTTTCTAAACTATTCAGGACACACCTGTCCTATAACACTTTTCACCACAGCCACATCTGGCGAGCCAACAAAGCGCAAAATAGTGATGAAGATGCCTTAGAACCAAATACCTGCAAAAAGCATAATATCCACTCTTTAAGCATTGTTGTGATAGGGAGGGATAGGGGACACTGGACAAACTAACCACCATTTCAGGCAATCCTGATCCACTCCACTGGACTGCAAAGAATCAGTGGAGCTTATTCTCCACACTTAACTGTACTGCCACAGCAGATGCTACAGGAGTATATATTTGTGTCTGTTGCCTATACAAAGAGGCATGAGCGATGTTTGGTTTACTTAATAACAATGTCATAAAAGACTTCAATAGATTCAATAGAAGTGTAGAAACAGGTTGTTAAGCAGAACGGAGACATTTTAAGCTCGCCTTGATAGCAGCATTACTGATAGCAGTTAAGAAATAAGGATCCTACTCCTAAATGCTGTTGGCTCAAAACACACTCCGTCGTCTAGTACTGTACGTATCAATGGGATCTTGAGCTGTAAAGAGGGCGACACTGTGCACTCCCCTCTTCAGAAACATTTGGGCCTCTGCACTTGCACCATTCGGGGCTTTCTTTTCTTACCTTACTATCGATGTTTGAGGTCTCACTCTTGTCCCACTGCGCCGTTGCTGTGTAGCCATGCTCCTCTCTTTTCCTTGGCCTTAACAACTCGCAAAGGCTTAAGAAAGATTGACAAGGCCTTCGCTGGTCAATACGGGGCTTAGACATGGGTGAACTCGGAAGAAAACTTTTAAAGAAGTGTATCTAACTTAAAGTGTGTGGTTACAGTCCAACGACAGGAGAATTTAGAGTGTTTTTCTTTGCAAAGTGTATGGGGAAGGATGAGATTAAGTTGAGATAGCGGCGCGGATCTCGCACCAATTATCGCGGGTCATGGCAAAGTAATGCTGCTAAACCCACAACCCCAATCAATATTCTGATACTTGTAAGCTCTTAGACGTAATAGACTTTCTCTGTTCTTCTCAGGAATGTTTTCATCTGCAGGTTTTCATTACGATCTCAAATGATTATGTCAGATCCGCTGGATCAATGAAGCAGTACTATAGCATAATGAAGTATGGCTTGCGTAAATTCATAATGGTTCACAGAGTCAAGGTAAGAAGCAGAGGAGGCGCGTACATTTCAGGGTCAAGTCGAGGTTTTATTAGAGTAGGGTGAATCAAAGGGATTGTATGCAAGAGGTCAATACTCGGCGCAAAACCACAACTAGTCAAATATCTCTCCATATCATCTATATGCTACACAACTTCCAGTCATCAAAGTTAGTGATGGAACTATTTAATAATTTCATTTACAATCCGAGTCCAAAAAAGCTGAGACAATGTGATTTTTGTATATAAAACTATGTTAGCAGTTCGCAGTAGATCACATGAAATATTTTACAATTCCATGAAAAAATAAAATAAAAGATGGTATAGGACAGACTTCTTTATAGAAACAAAATAGGTCGAATTGAGATGGTTCTGGCTACAGACCTCTCTTGTCCAGAACATTGTCACCATGATTTCTCAATTAAAAAAAAAAGAAATGTAATATAAATGTAATTGTAGATTTTAAATAGCCAATAAAGTAAAGCACATCTACACCCAAACCATACCCTTCCTGCTTTTTGTTAAACCTTACCCAGACACAAGGTGTGCAGAGTTACTGTGGGAGCACATGCATCGACAAACTACATTTATTTATCAATGAAAAACAGACACTGAATGTGCGGTCGGTCTATGAAATATACTGGTCTAAGCATGGTCTTGAAATTTTGGCGGTTAAGATACCTGCAGAACATTTGTGAAAAAATAAAAAATAAATAATAATAATAATAAATAAAATAAACCTAGACAATAGATCACAACAAATAAACAGCGAGACAAAGTGCATTCAGATTATTATTAAACTTGTTTTCGGGATTACAAAAGGTACGGTATATTTGAGCGCTTTGAATAATCTTAAGATGTGCAACTGATAAGACTGTATTTACCGTTTTGGCGAGTAAAATATTTAAGATATTGGGAGATGTGTGTTGACAATCTGCCAGTAAAATGATATAAAGTTAAAGCTGTAACAAGTCGTCTTATTCACATATTGAAATGTACGCTCTTTTTTTGTTGTTGACATTTCAGGATGTGATGCTATGATTAAAAACCGTCAATGTAATATTACTGCATTCTGCTTTTGTAACCTTTTTCACATCATGCCAACTTTTTCAGAACTGGATTTATTTAAAAAAAGAAAAAAAAAGAAAAGAAAAAAAAGAAAATACATTTGACCATAAGTGTGCTTCAGATAAATAAAACACCATATGGAATATTATTCATTATAATCATGGGGGAAAGAGGGTACCTACTTTCAACACTTCTGGATAATATAAGTTATTCCTAGCACTACATGTTAACATTCAAATTCAAATGAACAAATCAAAACGGGAGCGTATACCACCACACGCTCCCGTTAAAGCAACTACTGCACCAGTCAAGTATCCATTCACTTTATATGTGTATACAAGCAGCCAGTCGGTAGCACAGTAATCAGAGCTAAAAGTATCAACTGCCACAGACGTTTCGAGGATGCCACTCTCTGCGCCTCCTGTTGATATGTTTTTATTTTTTCGTTCTTTTTTTTCGTTTGTTTTGTTTATTTGTTTTTCAGACGTACCGTGTCACATTTCGGCTCGCACATATTAAGCTACGATAAGATAAATAGTGTTTTGTGTATGTACGTGCTGGCCGCCTCTGCTCAGTGGCAGTAGAAGTCCTTCAGAGGCGCCGCTGGCCGAGCACAGAGCAAACAGAGGTGGGTTAACACAATGTAAAAAGACTCCAACACGTCGCCATGTTGGGAATTTTCAACTTTTTTTTGTTTTTGTTTTGCTTTGAGACTTTTTTTTTATTTATTTTTTTAGAAGGAGTCCATGGCCTTGAATTCGCTGAGCGCTTGGACCGGGGAGATGTGCTTCTTTTGCGATCCCCTCCGCACGCGGGTTTGGCACTCTTCGGGCTTCTCTCTCTTCACCAGCGGTTTCTTCTCCGGGGCCTTCATGCGCCACGACACCACGGGCGAGTTGACCGCCGCGGTGCCGTAAACCTTCTGGTATTTGGTGGAAGCCACGTAGGAGGCCTTGACGGTCAGCACCACCGCGTTCATGAGGTTCTTGGCCGCTTGGATCAGGGATGTGGCGCTGTCCAGCTGCAAGGACAAAGGCACAGAAATGAGTGATGTTTCTCCTTAAAGACAAAAGGACAATGCGGCTGACAGGAGGCTCAGGTGTTTAGTCTCTTTGCTTGGTAACGCTATAACAAAGAATAATGTATTTTACTGCGCCATTTGCATATTATTGAAAAGAAAACATCAACATCTGTTCCTGGTAATTGACAGTCTTAGGTTAGGGTTGGGATTAGTCATTCTGCCATGAAAAAAATTGGTGTACTTCCACGTTATTATACATGCCACACAATAAAATGCATACTTTTTTACTAGAGATGCACCGATCCAGCTTTTTTCTGCTACTGATACCGATGCTGGGTTTTGAGTATCTGCCGATATCCGATATTTACCGAAACCAAGAGACTTTCTTAAGCGTGGCTTTCCCTGAGTGAAAAATGTAATTGACTATTTTCTCCATTTAAGATCAATTAAGTCATATTTTACTGTCATGATTTTACAGATCAATTGTCAATTATACCTATTGATAAACAAGGATCACTAATTATCCTTGGATATAAGACAGGCTACTTACATTAATATAAACAACTCACATGATGTGCTCTGATCATAACAAATATGTTAGATCAGTTATTTCTTAAACTAAAATACAAACAGTTGGCTTCAGCAGTAGTTTTTTTTTTTATTAGGCTACTTTAAGTATTTCTCTCATAGTTTCTGACCCGGCCTTGATTAGTTTTCATTGGCATTAGCATGCACCCGCTAGTTTTAGCATGCTATTGCTAGCGCGGTATTTTGCACGGTGATCAAAAATACATTTGCGGTTGAGGTCCAGGTTCTTAGCTTTACAAGGACACATGCCCATATTCACTTAGATTTAGGTGGTAAAAGTTATGTTCTTAAGGTAAGTTCTAGGTTGAGAGCCAAAACTGGTATCGGCATAGTATCGGATATTAGTAGCTGATACCCGATATAGCATTTTCTCCAGTACGGCTTTACCCAAATCTAAAAAGGTTACAGCCTATAGGCCAGTGTTATGCCTCATTAGAACGTTAAGACCTACTGATTTTAGCTTTTGTGTCATATTTTTGTTGTGTATTTGTCACGTTTTTTGTCACTTTTTAGTCAGCTCTGTTTTTTGTCGCTCTATATTGTTGTATTTTTATCCTCGTTTTCATTGATATTTTGACACTTTTTTTAAAAGAAGGTTTTAGATTTGGGTAAAGCCAAACTGGAGAAAATGAATGAAGAGGTTAAAGCAGGTATCTTTACTTAAGACTGGATCAAAAGTAGAAGAATGTGTTATTTTGGTTTGAGCACCTTTTTTTTGCAATGACCTCCTTGTCAATGCACAGTATGTGAATAAAATCTGTTGTATTACTATGGTAGTAAATTTAATTCTGAGACCAGTGACTCCTTCAGTCTCTTCAGTCTGACTTGCTTCGATCACAATTTACACCAGCACAAGTCTTTACAAAGAACACATTTAACACCTTCAGTAGTTCATTTATAAATTGATATGTTAGTACTTTTTCACCTCAGTACTTAAGAAAAAAGTTGAGTACTTGTTCCACCACTGTGGCTCAAATAAAGCCCCCAGATAAAAAATACAAAACAAACCCGACAAAACAAAAATGATGAGGCCACAGGCGATGCTGTGATATATTTGGAAAAGACAAATTAGCAAAAGCCAGTGATGCAAGTTATGAATACAAAAAAGGCTTTGAAGTGTTGACAAAGCATACATTCAAAAGAGCTTAACCACATCTGTTCTCGGTTCTAGATTTTCAGTCTTTTGTTTTTAAGGCAAGGTGGGGGTTCAGGGGTTCTTGATAACATAAATTAAAAATAAGTAAAGAATTTATCATCATGCTAAAAGCACATTGCAAAAATAAAGATACGCAAGGTACAGCAATAATACTAATCACAACCTCATCTCTGATCAAATAATATACTTAACAAATCCTTACAGCTCATGTGAAAAAACATTTGTTATGACACAGAGAAAACACTTTTTAATCTCTGTGACATCTTACTGTACGGAGCTGAATTAGCAGAGGCAGGGTTCAGGTGTTCCTCTGTCTCTGTCGGGTTTGTTTGGCTGACATTTACGGGTCAGCGGCCAGTGGGCTTCCGACTACCGCAAACCGGGAAGAGTCAACTGCTTAGGCTTAATGAGCCCGACTCCAGCTGGTCAGAACGGAAAGGTTAAAATCTCAGCAGGTCGTCCATATCTCATGCGAGGCAGACCCTCATCAGAGTGGAAGGCTGACAAATCACGGGCGGATAGAGCCATGTGTGCCTCTGATGATAAACATATCTGCTATGATTTGGATATTCAGTGTGCCTGGAAAAACACGTGTTTACAATTAGTGCACCTCTGTCCTGAAATATACATAGCTGTCCGCAGAATGAATGAATGTTGTGATTCAACAGGAAGCTTTTTGTTGCTTTCAGTGCTTTGTACTCTTGTAAGTGCCAGTGTTTTCATCTGAACCTTCATCCCATTTGAACTTGAGCGAGAAAAAAACCCCAAGGTTTTCGCTTCTCTGCATAGAAAAGAAAGAGAGAAAATGTGCATACGAAACCTGGCATACAAAGATGAGTATGACTCTGTGTATGCAAAAGGAATAATAGCAGACAACTCCATTTCAAAATCGAAGCCTGTGCAGCCTCACAATGTCACAATCCTGTTCATACATTTCCATGTGAAATGTTGTGCCTGGTTTCAAAATGAGTCCTAATTTGAAGTTGGGCTTGGTTTAAAGATTTTGCTGGCAGCCTTTCGTGGCCTCGCCGGGCAACGATTCCATGACAACATAATGGCACCTCATTTAAACCCAGCCCATGTAGAAGACAAGAGAGACCGCCGCAGCACACCGCCTGCTAACAATTCTGCTTTCATTCTTTCCGTGCCAGCAGACGCTTTACGCTACGTCTTACATATGAAGGGATGTAATTAGCTTTCAGCAGTACACAGCATTATAATTGAGCGTGCTTACTATTTTAACCTTTACAGCTCATGATGCATACAGAAGGATTGGCTGACTTCGGTCATAGCTCCTTACATACATTTGAACCTTTCACGGATGAAGTTGGAATCATACAAACAAGGGTGCACCAGTGCTTTGGCCACAGCGTCACTGAGAGAAGAAAGGAGCCTAATCTACAGTCTGTGACTGTGACCCTCCACCGTCATTTTAAAGCCTAACGGTATATGAGCAATGATGGTACTGAATTTCTCATCTATTCACCTAGAAAAAAGAAAACAAAAGAATGATGTTTGGTGCTGGTGGGGGCTCCCTGAAGACGGGCCCGGTGACAAAGGACCTCCGAAAATTCTGGCCAAGTAAAAATTTTACTTGAATAGCCCTGCCCTTAACCATCCCTGAGATAAGACACTGCAGGTGAACAAAAATAAAAATATAATTTCGATTTTACAACTTTTCTGACATAAATATGAGGAACATTTTTAGTTTTTCTTTCATTTATTGTTGTCATGAAAAATATGGCATTTTATGTGTAAATTTTTTTAAAATATCCTACATTTTTGATCCATTCGATTCCATTTTGTTTGTGAATAATGGATGAAGCCAGGTTTAAATCTATGGTTTCATTTTGTTGACACAGTAGCTACAAATATTTTAGATTCAGAGATTTTAGATATCATGCTTTATTTTTTGGAATGAGCTAGATATAAGAGGATAAATCAGTACATTTGCTTAAATATCATTCTTTTTTTTAAACTTTGAATTAATATGTTAAATAATAATGAGAATTTAAACAAAGTTATTTTGTCAAAGCCACAAATTGATATAAAAGTAAAAATGTCAAAGGGTCTAAGTCATTCTTGGGTAAAATCCAAAATACCACCTGCACCAGTTATTGTATATAGATTAATGAATACAAGATGAGAAACAGCATGAAATAAGACACAAAAGTACAAGCTGAAAAACAGAGTTTGCTCAGAGGTCTAATGGAATCTAAATCACCGTCGACATATAAAGGCTTGGAGTAAAGGAAGTTTGTCAAATGTCAAATGTAAAGACATAACTGCCGTATCACGCTGCTCTTTTTCACCAGTCATGAATAATACACTTGGTAAAAAAGCACAGAACATATTTCTGGTATTATTAGATGCTACTCAGTCTGGGACAAGCTTAGAGCCCGTAATCTTCTCTGCCCTTTAGTGTGCTGTATGCGGCTCATTATAACCTCAGGCCAGCCATAGGTCTAGTCTCCATCGAGCAGAGCACACTCCATGCAATACACTCATTCAATTAGTATTCACTCCCTTCTTTATTCTTATGTTATAGTGGTCTCGACTGATCTACAAACAGTCTCTGAATCCACATATGCGAGAGCAAACTCACCCCGGACACAATGAGCTCTCCTCCCAGATTCTGAACCTCCGCCTTCACTTTGCTGCAGATGTTGAGTTGGTGGCAGTACAGGGCGATCCTCTGTAGGTAGGCCAGCAGGTCCTGCTTACAGGCCGAGTCCGGACACTGTGGAGAAACACAACATTCACATTACACTTCTTCACAAAGCAAACTGCTGAGACGGGGGAGAGCGTGTCTACTCGCTGACTTAATATAACGGGATCATGGATTTAATATAAATGCTTAACCATTTAAAGATTCTGCTTTCGATCTGGTGTTTGATAATGGCATGTAAAAGACTAAACCCAAACATACTGTAATGTGAAAGCTACTTTAATGCTGGCACTCATCTCAGTGCAACATTCATTTGCCATTGTGCAATACAATACTTGGCACCAACCCAACATCACTGCTTCAAAGAATACTGTAGAAACACATAGTACATAAAAAATTAACAGTGTTGTACGACTTTTCCTTTGGTGTGGTGAATTTGCTCAGTTTTACGTCAGATGCCTATGCCTTAACAATGCTCTCAATGTATCCAAGATAGAATGGACGAGGGGTAATCTGGCTCTGTAACAAAGCGATTAATTAAGTTAAAGGCTTTTGAATGTATAGTAAGATTCATGCCTGCTAGCTTCCTCCAGCCAATGAAAGCTTCTTTTTCTTCACAGTAATATATTAAAAATGTGCAGTAGAAAGTTGGCCTGCTCTGACAGACACCTTGACCTTTCTGCACCTATGCCTCACTTTATCTTTACACGGAGCAGCTGTCACGGAGATTACATTAAACCAGCCTGAACCACTGAGCACTGAGCAACTGTCAGACTGAGTGAGCCATTTCTTTTCTTCAATAAAGAAAATAGAAATCAGACCCAAGGTAAACTGTTGCTGCTACATGTACTAAAACCATTTTGAATGACTGCAATAAGCAAATCACAAAGGCTGCAATCAGAATATCCTTTACAACCAACACAGTATCTTGTCCTCATAGGGCCTCATCATGTTTGAAACTTGGAAACTCTGAAGTTCCCGTGACAGGGTGGGTTTTACATTTGCCGACAGCAAGAACTTTCATGGCAACTTGTTAAAGGAATAGGTCACCGTCTTTGAAACTGAGATATGTTCTTACCTGAGCTTAGACGAGTTGACGCGTAACTGTCTGGACTGTTATTAGCATTTAGCCTGTCCCAGCATATTCCCTATTTACATACGGTTACATGAGTAGTTATATGATCCAAGTTACACAAAATTGAACATGTCGATTTTCTAAGCAGATAAAAAGGGGTACTATATTGTAAGGCGTAATAACACCTTAGGATTAGCCTGGTAAACTTCTTTTCTGCGCGAAAGAAAGTGGGTCAAACAATTGACTGATTGGCGGCTGAGGCCTCGCCGAACCAATCACAACCATCACAGGGAATTGACAGGGTTACGTCACTCGTTGCCCCGCTATGTTGTAGTTCTGTCAACAGTGACGCGTGCAGCAGTTATTAGCCAAAACTAACCATGGATGATGGAGTCGAGGTTTTTGCCTCGTCAGTGTAAATTCAGTTCATGTTTTCGGAATTGGACAACAGCTGTCATCAAGTCTGCTAATTGCTGATTGGTTTATTTCACTGACAATCTGTGCGCGTTAGGCCCGCCCATTCATACTGCTCTGTTACCAGACTAACTTCCCTGTGTGGAATGGATATAGTGGAATAGTATAGAAGTGCCAGGCTACCTTAGGAGCACTTCGACGTCCGCAGCTTAATTTTATTCACTCCTAAAAAATTCAAAAGATATTACTGCGTGGACGTCGAAAGCGCTACCAAGGTGTTATTAAGCCTGGCAATATAGTGCCCATTTTTATCCACTTAGAAAATGTTATTTTGTGTGACTATACTTGGATTGTGTAACTGCTCACGTAACCGTAATTAAATAGAAAAAAAGGTGGAAGAGATTGGCTCGTCTAAGCTCAGGTAAGAACATATCTCAGTATTTAAAAACTGTTCCTTTAACACCACAACAATGATCTCTTCAAATGTTACTCTGCCTGGATGTGGGGAATTGCAATTGCATTTTTCCAATACATGTTGCAGGCCTAATTTGAAATGCCCTGGGGAATACAAATTGCTGGGCTTAAATTTAACATGTGAATCTGAACCTAAAACAGCTTGAGACGGCCGTCTTTGCAGGGCAGTGTTTGCTTGCAGCGACGACAAACAGACTAACAAACCCAGTAGGGGTCCAAATCGTGGTCACTAATTATATGCTTGTGCGCTATAGAGTGGGCCGTCTTGTTTTCCATTTTCTTTATTAGCGCCGGGTTGCAGCAGGTAAGACTTTTGAACGCATGTTGAGCTACGCTACAGGGGGTCAACACATTCATTTCATGTGCGGCGAGTTATTGCACTGCGTGACGTGAACATATAAAAGAACGGATCAATCAGCCCTGAATGGGCAAACAACATTCACACACAAACAGCCTGGCTATCTGCTGAGCGGTTTGCGTCCCACTTTGCCTGTAAATGGAGTTGGGGTCGGGGTGGGGATAAGGACAGCCTCTTCAGGTCGGCTGCGCTCTCTGGTAGACTCTTATTATTGCGTCTGAGTCTCCTTCAGTAGTCAGCCATGACCCAGGAGGCCCCCGGAGGGTTAAGAACACTGCATCAGCTGCTTAAACACGCCGAGCATCGTTTTGTCACAACACCTTTCTACCAGCCATTAATATTAAACGGCTTTAACTAGGACACTCAGCGGCGCCACACAGGGGAAGCCACCGCTCATTTCCTTGTCCTGCAGGCTCCGATCGAGGGGGACAGCAAGTTAAACATCGGATCGTGCAATGAATAGGGCTCCTCCAGGGCTCAGCGCCATCGTGGCTGCCCATCTCTGCTGCTCTTCTCCAGGAAGAGCCTGTTATGATAAGAGAAACTATATTGATTGGCTACAAGGGCCCTCCACAAACGACGGCCTCAAACTGCAAGCCAAACAATGCCTGAACTGTCTTTGTCTATGCAATAGTGTTATTGGCAGGGAGCGATCAGAGGGGTGAGGCATTTCCAGGATAGAAGTGTTGTCAGAGCAGGCTAAGTGAAGGTAAATACGAGTCACAAAGGAATAGTTTAGATCAGGGGTCATGAAGATAATGAAAACCAATTACAGAGGTCTAGATTGAGGGAAATTTGCCAAGCATAGGCTCGGAACATACAGGGCCAGATCTTGTGGCGGCGCACGTGGCGGCGCAGGCTCTTGCCGAATTATTTTCCGAGTGGCGGCGCTATATGTGCCATTCGCCTCCGCCACCTGTGAGGGGGCGTCACAAGAGGAGGTGACTGCACTGATGGAAACACGGCTGACATTCACTTCCTCGTTTACATTGCGCTGTCTTGCGTTCTTTCTTAAGCCTTAGGCTCTCACAGGTCAAACTAAAAACTTGATTTACCCCATCGTGAGAAAACGATGTTCACGTTTCGAGAGAAAAAGAGCTACAGCGTCCGCTGTGGCGCGGATCGGCCCGCGCTTGGCGTGAACGCGAAGCAAAACAAAAGCACATGTTCACCCCCCACTCCCACACAACCCCTCTCCTGGACGCGGAGTCGATCTGGTTGGAGGAAAATGTGTGTGTCTCCACCCACTTAAATGCGCTAAGTCTGGAGTGGCAAGATCACAAAGTGCGCTCCTACTGAGCGCAAAATGTCACGCTATCGTCTCCGTTTTGATGCACAAGATCGGGCCCACAGAGTTTTAGGCTTATATGGGAATAATAGCCCATTTATTTATAATGGAATATCAAATAGTAATACTATCGCCTTGGAAAATGCATTTTGGCTCCTAAAAACGCGAAATGCCATCCATTCATCCTTCTTATTTCACTTGTCCGTTGTCGGGTTGTGGGGGCAGCCGTCCAAGCTCTAGTCCTCTGTAACTTAAGTTCTGGAAAGCTTAGCCATCTCTCAGCTTCATATGCTTTTCTAGAAAATGTTCAGAACAGCGGTATTGCTACGGAACAAGTGCTAAATACCCGTACGCATGTTTCGTTTGAAGACATTAACAAGCCGTAAATCAACATTTCTGGGCCATTTTGAGCAAAATAAAAAGTGGTTATAAAAAGGTTAGGATCAGCTCTATCATGATGTCTGCTAACACAGCTCGAGGCCACTGCTCTGCTTCACTGAGAAAGAGACTTCGGTGCCTTTCATGTTTATAGAACTGCTGTGAGTGGGAGCCACTCTGCTTTACTTGGGCAGAAAGTTCAGATCCCGAGTTTGGGTTCTGACAGGTCAGCGTTAAGATCATCCTGGGCTCAAGTCTGCTTGATATTGACTTCTGGTATAGATAAATATATGGCAGTAGAATAACAGTATCTTCTGCTATGGAGAAGCAGAAGTCATTCACTTTTGATATAAATGACTTTAAAGCTTGAGCTGAACAAATAAGCTGTGCAGCAACACATTTTTCCATCCAATTAGTCACAAGCCTCTTAAGTAGTTAAATAACACTATATATTGTATATAATTAACTTAACTCCACTTTAAACTCTTAATTAACTGAAGAGAAAGAAGAAAATAGGGATGCTACTTCTGAAACCAGCAGTTTAGTGTCGTGCAGAATGTTCCATTCTGTTCCAACGTGCCTTTTTGATTTGTGAAGACATTTAGTTGCTTTATTGTTCCCATTTATATTTTCAATTACAAATCAGTGCATTATATTGCAAATAGAAACAATTCATGGAACAATTGGATGTCTTTTATTTCTCTAAGATACTATGCTTACTCAGCTATTGTCCTCGACCATCACGGCTAACTGCACATCATTCACTTACTATAGCCCCAGGCCTGTATGATGCAGACATGACACACATACTCCCGATGCGGATACAGAAGTACAGATGACTAATCGTCCATTCCCTGCACAAACTCAGTGTAAATAAACAGGATGCTCCATTACTTTTTCAGGAACAATGAACACATCTCTATTCTATCTTCAGCAAACAGTCCTTTTTATCTGTGAAACGCTGTGAGGAGGGGCTTTGACTGACTTTGCCTGGCCTTTTCCTTTAACTTGTCTTAACCTTGTTGCATCTTGGAGCATTTCAATTTCTTAATATTTATTCTTTGACACTGTTGTTTCCCAGTCTGATCGCTGTGAAGTCAATGGCGGCGACAGTAAGGTGAAGAGGGGTCAGGCACACAGGAAATCAAACCGGCTTGTGCTGTTGCCATTTTACATTTCAGAGCGCAAGCAAGGGATTTTTTTTTTTCTTCGTTTTTTTTTTTGCAGAGGATATTTGAGAGACAATGTGACGTGAGGAAGGGGTGTTAGATAAGGACAGCGCATGGATCACAGCACAGCGGTCTGTCGGAACACAAGTCACACCTCGCTCACGACCGCTGCTGCATGGATAAGTGGCTTCGTTACCAAACCACAAAGGTTGCTTTACATTCAACCGGGAAACCGCAGTGATTTCTACTATTAAAGCAAACGGCAAAGGCTTGTCTCTGCAAGGGGAGCATAAAGGCTACAATTAAAAAACGTTGTTGATAAACAGAAAGCCACTTTTCTCGATTCTCAGTGACTTTGCACAGCATTACTCATGTACTCTCCACAACACAGCTACATTTAGCAAACTACATAACCCTATACATAGCTGCCAATCTGAGCTAAAGCCCTCTTGAACTATCACTAATTACTCTCACACGACATTAATAACGAAGAACTGTTTTTCCCTACAGGCGCAGAGGCAGTATGCTCTGAGCCAGGTTTCTCTCTGTGTTTTCATGAGGTTGAACTGACTATATATCTTGTACGATCTGATACGATATACTTTATTAATCCTGAAGGAAATTTGGTTTAAAAACAACAGATTAGGATAGGTCAAGGGCAAATGCAGCAGTTTTGCCTAAAAGCCCTTAAATCTGATAAAGTAAAGTGTGCAGTCAGAGAGTGATTTGAATAATACATTACTATCTTTACTTTCTCTAATGAGGCAGAATTTACCTACTTTACAGATCCACATTTTTTTAAAGAAAAAAAATGCACCAATAAACAAAATACAAGATCAAAAGCATGGTGTAAAATGACTAAGGTGCTAAAAGAAATCTGGTAAGTAAAACCACAATAGCAACAGCAGAGGACAGTGGCACCATATTAAAGGCTTTAGCAGCTTCACACTGCACTATAGTGGTGTCTTTGTTTTAGGAGTATACAATATGTCCATGAATGATTCTGTGAGATTGCAACTTTACACAACACCTCCACTGCCTACGGCTACTCTCATTTACTTTGGTGGACTTGGATTCGGGCCACACATTCGTTCCAGTTAACAATTAAAATAAACCCCCCGAGACCCCTTTAGATGAGACCGTGTTGGCAGGGAAGGAGAGCGAACAAATTCTATGTACTGCATATTTGTCAACTTACCAGGCATTATAATTAATTCATTATGCTGGGGGGAAGTAATGACAGTTACAATCGGACCATCAGTGCTTGAAAAGTGCTTATAAGGTCAGCACACACTATAAAATGGGGGGTCCATACTGCACGACTGGATTTAGCGCAATTATAGAACGACTGGGGGTTCACACATAATGGGCCCGATCTTGTGCATCAAAACGGAGACGATAGCATGATATTTTGCGCTCAGTAGGAGCACACTTTGTGATCTTGCCACTCCAGACTTAGCGCATTTAAGTGGGTGGAGACACACACATTTTCCTCCAACCAGATCGACTCCGCGTCCAGGAGAGTGGTTGCGATCCGCGCCACAGCGGACGCTGTAGCTCTTTTTCTCTCGAGACGTGAACATAGTTTAGCTCACGATGGGGTAAATAAAGTTTTTTTTTTTTTTGACCTGTGAGAGCCTAAGGTTTAAGGAAGAACGCAAGACAGCGCAATGTAAACGAGGAAGTGAATGTCAGCCGTGTTTCCATCAGTGCAGTCAGCGACACGAAGAAGCAGGAAGTATTTCAGTGGATTTAATAAAGAAAGGAGATGGACATCAGCCGCGAGGCAGAGAAAGTGGAAACAGGCAAGTGGAGAGAGAAGTCGCTAAATAGTTCGACTCCAAATTCAGTAAGTGCTGCTGTTAAACTCTGTTTGCAGTTAAAATGTAGCTGGAAAAGGTGGTTCTCGGGAACTTTTGGTGATATAAAGTTCTGCTGTTTCACCTGGGTTTTGTGGCCATGAAGTTAGCTCTTTGTACCCCTCTTTGTACCACGTTTCTCCTGTGCGTCCAAAATCAGGCTTAAAACTCAAACATGTTTGATTTCCTGCGCCGCGATTCGAACGCAAGTCCAGTCGTGACCCCCCTTCCCCTCAACTACGAGTACACTCTTCAACTACCTTCGACTAGCCACGACTCGGCGCTACTGAGAATTAGAGCTAAATCGGGCATAAAAATCGTGTCGCGTGTGCTGACCTTTAGTTGCCCCGTTAGTTCCACTTTCCTCCAGCGCACCTCACAGTGGGATCAGGAGGTACTCACACTCACGCGCCATCATGTCAGACATTGGAAAAATTACAGTTCTTTTAGCCTTAAAACAAAGCTACGTTCATGCATACAGAGGTTGTACCTTTTTGTATTGGGGCAATGAGCAGAAATTGCACAAACCCACTACTGTGACTCAGAACAATAGAATGACTTTACAGCTGTATATTGTTCCCTCCATATTATTACCTTTTTTCATTTCTTCGTTTTCTCTTAATGATTTTGTAGCCCGTAGGCTTCACTGGTTAGAACAGCACCGGCTGAAAGAGGTGCAGAGCGGGGAGAGAAAGATTTCATAAATTTTTGATTACATACAATTCTAATTTTTGCCTTTTTTTGGTTGGTCTCGTTTTGGTTGAGACCTGATTCACACTGTTATGACTTAGTCCAAGTTTGTGTCTTTATTTAGACCTGGTTTAGTCTCGATTCAGTCTTTTTCTAGTGGTGATTCTTCGAATATTTTATGAGGTAGTACTTGCTGTGAGAAGTCTGAAAACAATCAGTGTCTACTTTTTGCCAATACAAAGTAAATGGATTTAATTTCAGTACCAGACAGTAACAAATACAAAACAAAAAATAAGAACAAAAGAGATCTGAAAAATCTGCACCTTCAAGGCTGTTGCTCTCGCCCAGTGTTCAGTGCACATTTATTTACCAGACTGGCTACATGTGTCAGTCAAACTCATCAGATAGAGAATTCAAAAGCAAGACAAGAGCGAGGATATTACTGACGCGAGACCAGGGCCCCATTAAACATTCAAAGTGAGTCTGTCTCAAGCTGCTTCTGCGACGTGCCTTTAAGCCGACTGCCTCCTGCGCCTCTGAAGGTAAGCTGTCACCTGTCACTTCTGCCGAGCCGCTAATCTTTCTATTTGCTCATTCACTGGCTGTCATCTTCAACAAAAACAAAGAACAAGGCAGAGTTGCGGTACAAACCGAATCTGCCTATTTAGATGCATATTTCAAGCACACTGTATGAAAGCCGGTGTGAAACAGGGCTGTTTTATGTGCCAGTCAGCTCGCAGTCCTCGGGCCGACCGAACAAACTGAGGACATTATCTCGGGTGGTTTTAGCATTTTGGGAAGTTGTTCATGAGCTATATTTTGTTGGAAAGGTTTTGGAGATCTTTTCATTCAGAACAAAACTGGACTTCATTGGGCTACTATTTGGACAGTCATTAGGAGCGTACCATTTGGATTAAGTGGCGACTTAAACAAACAGAAAATCATGTGTCCCATTTTTGACAATGCTTGCTTTTTAGTGTAATTAATACAGGTTTATATTGATGTTTTTTATGGTGTAATTTGATCTGCTTTCTTGTGGTTTTATACAACTGTAAAGCACTTTGAATTGCCTTGTGTATGAATTGTGCTCTGCAAATACACTTGCCTTGCCATTATTGAAAAAAAGATTAATAAGACAAGTATTGTTATTTCTTATGGCCTTACTTTTTAGCAAACAAACAAAAGAACAAAGAAATGATAAACCTTCACGGCGAGCTTAATATAATGAGGCAGGACGGTGGCTGAGCAGCAGGGCACGACTTTAAAGACAGTTTAGGCCGACTTGTATCCAACCGCACTTTCTAGTTTTTTGGCGTGGGACCTTTTTAATTGCGCATCAGTCACACTTTGTTCCTGGGCTGTCAGTGCGGGCGGCAGGAGCCCTGCGCTTGTTGTCGTGAATTTAGTGCGGGAGAGGACTCCGCTGTGACAACTAAAGTGAAAACCTGGAGGGCGGAATAATGAGCTTCAAAGCGCACAAATGTTTCAGCGGCTTTTATTAACACCAGATCACCCTCACACGCACCTATTGACAGGGCAAAATTGCTTACGATAAATGTAACCCAGGAAAAGGAGATAACACAATGTAGACATTGTCTGTGTGGCTAAAGCCGGAGCAGCTTATTGCCCTGCGCCGTGGACTTTACAGATCACACAATGTGCTGCAGGGGTGCACTGGTGCGACACGTCACTTCATTACTCACTACAGCAACGCTGCACTTTATGTTGGGTCAATATAACACATGCACTGCTTTATTATTGCTCAGCAGGGAGTGAGAGTGTATGAAAATGACAGTCAAAGAAGCACACACCTGCTATGTTTAAGGAAAGAGCCTCTTAACCCCCACCTGAACCAAGGACATTTTCTTCAGTTCAGCTTTATGCAAACCTAAAAGCCTCTGGAAAAGGATGACGGAAAACAAGGATGCTGCAACAAAAAAGTGACAAAAAAGTGACGAAAAGTGATGAAAGAGTGACAAAAACGTGTCCGAAAAGTTTTTTTTGTTTTAATCAAAAATAAAAAAGCGACAAAATCACTACAAAAAAATGGACAAAAGAAGCATCAAAAAAATGATAAAAACATGATGAAAAAGCCACAAAAGAGCGACAAAAAGTAACAAAAACACGTGAAAAAAACGTAAACATGCCAAAAACGATCAAAATTTGCAACGAAAACCCGGCGACAATGTGGCAAGAAAGTTAGGATCAGCTTTGTAGTCCTTAGTTTTCAAATGAGACATTACACTGTTGCTCTTCAGTCAAGAAGCTTTTAGATTTGGGGTAAAGCCGAACTGGAGAAAATGTGCTCGGTTACGGCGGGGGTGGTTAAACAATTGGATTAAAAATCAAGTACAATGTTTGGCGGAACGGTATTTTCAAATAAAGTATAGTGAAATATTGGAGAGATTTTCAAATATTGTCGACTGGACGGGGTTGATGGAGTTGAGGACACTTCACCTCCTCAACTCCATCAATTCAGTCAGCGATGAAATATTTACAATGATGAAACATTCTTGCATGACTGAGAGCCAACGCAAACACTGTTAAATATGGCATGTTAATGCATCACTAATCCCAGTCAACATGTCGTGTACCGGTCTGCTTCATTAACTTTAAAGGGACAGGCCACCGTTTTTCCATACTCAGATATGTTCTTACCTGAGCTGAGGCGAGCTGTCTGGAATTTTATACATGCGCTCAGTCACGCAAATAGATCAAAGACGTTGTTAGCATTTAGCTTCGCCCAGCATATTCCTATAACTCCAAACTGGGGTGAAGCGACCAAGCTCTTCCACGTTTTTCCTGTTTAAATACAGTTATGTGAAAAGTTACACGATCCAAGTCTAGTTACATAAAATTAGACATGTTGACTGGAGCACTTCTACCTCCGCACAGTAAAGTCAAAGTGCTCCTAAGGTATTTCTACACCTTACAATATAGTACCCCTTTGTGTAATTTTGTATAACTATACTTCTAGTAAGCTTCTAACTTCACCCCAGTTGGGAGCTATAGAAATATGCTGGTAGAGGCTAAATGCTAACAACGTCTTTGATCTATTTGTGTGCCTGAGCGCACGCACAAAGGCCAAATAGGTACGCATCAACTCATCTAAGCTCAGGTAAGAACATATCTCAGTATGGAAAAACGGTGACCTGTTAAGGTGACATCTGTACTGTGCGTTGATAGTTAAGGAAATGTCTAATAGGTATTGTCCATTAGTATAAATCAATGAATAAATAAGAGCTGTATCTCAAATTATTCAACAGTTTTTTATACCCCTAATAAAAGGCTGACATAACTCTACCATTGATGTGAGTGAGTCGGTACCATATAGAGGTAAACTGCCTCAGGTGCTGCTCGTGTAAAGGCATTTTGCACATCCTCCTCCTCTTCACATGAGAGGTTATGCCTTGACCGTGAGACAGCCATGCTGTAGTGTGTGGACAGGTCATGAGTTCATCAGTGGTGTGACGCACTTGGATCAACACGTTGTGTGGGGGGAAGGCGCTGTAATCACAGACCCAAACGGAGCAGCAACCTTTTAGCTGCGAGTGTCAGCGAATCACACCCACTGATGCTGCACACTGTCCCCTCAAATATTGATGAAGATAAAGTGGTGGACAAGATTGCAGCCACTCTACAATACATCTGTTCAAATGTATGTCGTTTTAATGCACCCGTCAGTGCGATGGGGAATATTTATCACACAGTACGTAAAAAGTTCATTATAATAAGTGATTCGATGGGTGTGAGATTACCACAATTACTGGTTACAATTTTGCAACAATTGTATTTTCACCAGCTTGTGGAGAGAGGAACTTAATGCTAAGCATTTTCTGCGGTGAGAATTTCTTTTAAAGTAGCAACCGACATCATAACCCCACGGTGATCTAATAAAAGAATTAATGATACCCATGTCCTGACCTCGCACGCACACACACCAGCGGAGGAGCAGGAAATGAGAGCAGCATCAGGCTAGCAAGTTAGCTGCATTACCGTGCAGCATGACAATTTCCTGTAATCATCTGCGACACTGTTACTTTTATGCATCTGTTCAACATCAGGGCACTGCATTTGTTTACTTAAGTGTTTTATTTTGTAACTACTGACTGAAATACATGTTTTTTTTATTAAGTCCACAGAAATCCAATTGAATAAGATACAAACACATTTCCAAATTAACCTTATTTTCCTTTACTTTATTTCATTAAACAATGCATCTTCATTGTTGTGATAATAATAATAATTTGAATAAAGTTTCACATTTTATTTTATTTTATATATTGACAAAACAACTCAGGTATGCTGCATAGGCAATTGGAAACTCATTGTGAGTGTATTGCAATTTGAATGTTATTTTTCTTTATATAGACTTGAACATCACAGCCCTCTGGATAAACACTTAGACTGTTGCATTTATTCTTAAGTTGAAGTCACACTTATGAACATACTGAGTGTCTCCAAATGCTGAGGCAGGATTAGAGCGCTGTCGTAGAGCATACTTACAAAACAATAGCAATAAAGTTCTCTACAGCTGCCCTGTGCTTGTTCAGCTTGTATCTGTAGGAAGCATGCTCACAGAGTAGGGCTGCTGCATAGGGTGATGGAGCCATTTCTGCATTGCTTCCGGGGGATTTCAACATGAGATGCTCTGTTTAAACGAGTATGAAAGAGCTTTACGTCCTGTTGCCTGGTACACGCGCTACTTGACTGCTATACACGTGCTCATCGATAGCGCTGATGGCACGGCGACAAGCTTTGCTACTTAAGGGACCGTTGAAAAGAGAAAAAAACAACAACACACAAACAGGAGCACTCCAACATAAGTTACTGTAAGTCGCATAATGCACCAAAGCAAAGAGAGCAGAGGCAAATAATCAAGGCCGTGTTATGTTATTGCCTAAAAAAACATCCTCTATAAAAGCGTCTCTTTTACCTTTTAATGCACTGCTCTGAAAAGAACAGCAATCAGAAAATTGACATGAAAATACTTTTATACACAATGTGGGGGAAGAAAGTTAATGCAAGTGTCATTCATTTTGAGTAGAAAAGAAGGCTTTGAATATTCATAGTTTGCATCAGAGGGTAGCACACTAGGGGTACTGCACTGTCCGAAGCACTGTTTACAACCATTATACACACAATAAATTACCACGCTGCATTTGCTGTCTGTAATTTGAACCTGTGTGCAGAGAGCGTCACCTTCTCTTCCCTTCAGTTGATATCACTCAAAGCTCAGTGTACACAGACGATATAGTATGCACAGTAAACGCTACACACAGTTAGCATTGGTGTGGAGTTCAGAATGTCGGCTGCTGTAGATCCGGCAGGGGTGATTCAGAATGACAGATCCACTCCTACGCAAGCCCTGTTAAACCCTGGTCATCACCGCAGCCCACAAACCACACCAACACGCTTCATATTTACTGTCTAGGCGTCCACTCACAGCCACACACTGTGACAAAGACAGCAGTCTGACAACCCACGCCATGTTTGGAGACATGCCATAGGATGTTCTTCCGGTTTCTGATTTGGGAACATTTTAAAGCCACTGTTTTTATATTGTCAAAACTTGTGTACAAGACAAACCCATGAGGAACACAAATATTTCTTAAAAACATTTACACTTAATGCACAGAGTGTGACCCTTAACTATGAATACAGGTGCAGACCTGCTTATGAGCTAAAGACAATTGAGACCTACAAATGTCTTCTTCTGAAACACTCAAGAGGCACCAAGAGCCCCCCACACCTGCAGCACAGTGAAGGCATCTCAAGAGGCGCTACAGGAAACAAAAAACGGACCAACAAGGAAGTATCAGGGCAAGACACGCAGCTAAGCCACACATGCCTTCTACCCCTACTATTGTTCTGGCTAATGGACGTTCACTGGAGAAACAGATTAACTGCTCCGCTCTTCCCAGAAGACGGGGAAAGACTGTTGTGGGGCGGAGGGAGCTGCGCAGGAAGAAGGAGGAGGTGGGATGAGCTGACCAGTGCAGGACACCACGCTCTGAAACAGGAACAAACCCAGGAGGTTCTGCACCATTTCAGAGGATCAGAGGAGACTGAAGGAGGCCAGGTTTCGATGGGGGGCTACGGTTTCCCCGAACCTCCAACAATGGCGCGGCTCAGTCGCAGCGTCTCAGGACTAACAATGGAACACAATTTTGTTGTATGGTTGTTCAATGACAAATAAAGTTCTTACTTCTTATATAGTGTCTTTATATAGTCTGTGTTTTTATCTTTTATGTAAACATCAAGCCAGGGGGTCTGCAGATGGAAATTTACCCAAGGCTATAATCTGGCATATTCATATTTGTTTATGTTCATAAAATGCTTTAGTCCCCCTTCATTTTAAAATAAATAAATGCCTTTATTTTAAACTTTTAGACTTTTAAATGGTCATTTATATTTAGAGTGTGCAGGTTACAAGGAAAGCTGCTCACTGGACACTCATTTTGTGGTGTTCAGTGGCTGTTTTTGAAATTTGAGTATTGCTGTTGTGCTCATATGTTACATTAAAGAAAAATGCACTAATCAGAGAACAAAGAGTTAACTAATGGGACATGAGCAAAATGAAGACTAAAGGGGTCATTTGCTAAACAGCGGGTGCACACTGGAAAATAACGTATATAGCCATTTGTGGTCATCTGAAATTGCCTGTAATACAGTATTAGTGACCCAAATTTGACATGTAGACAAGAGAATGCTCTGCGTGAAGCACATTTGCAAATGACTCTGCGGCTTTAGCTTTTCATTTGAATGCGAGCAAACACAGGTACACAGGTATTTTCCATCATGGTAATGATTTTTCCAATATTGAATGGACTGAGACAACATTTGAATACCTTTAATTGAGTTCTGTACTATGATGAATATTTACATTCTGGGTATTCATTGAACACATTAACAGTTTTAATAGAATTGCATTTTGTCATCTGATTTAAAATAGAAATATATTCGTACGATATTTAACAACCAATTATTAAATGTGTCCTTCCTATCGTGAACCCTGACAAAAAGAAAGATATACCCACATTAAATGCACAGCTCCTGTTGGATCTTAATCCAAACTGTGACTAAGCCTGGTGACAAAGGTCTAATTACTCAGTTTGCTGGCGAACAGCGGTTTCACTGACAATGACAACAGGCTGCTTCAATAAATCATCCAGTCTTGTGCCTCAGTTTATTGCAGCTCTTATTAGAGACAGATGAAATGACGAAGGGTATTATGTATTACCTGGGGTGCTGCGAGCGTCCCAAAACGCCTCCCACTTTATTTGCTGAACACACACAGACACAGACACACACACAATGCAATCACCTATTGCTTTTCGCTCCCATCTTGGCTGCTCTGATTGATTAGATATTGAAAATAGTCTGTCAGCGCGTTTTGGAGAGGTACTCATCTGATAATGAATGCAACACCTTGGCTGAGAGCTAATTATACTGCAGACACAACTTTGTGGTGCGATCTCACTCACTCAGAGCTCGCCCCACCAGGGAACTAAGGACACTGGCCTTCACTGCGTTCACACACTCCTCCAAGCTGACTAAAGATTTTCAATGACCACTTACTTGCACTCTTCACATTCACAGTCAAACTTTTTCCAAGTATAGAAATGAAAGAAACAGTCACACTGGGTTACGCAGTTACCTGATCTGCAACAGCTCGAGCCAATTTGTCCATCCTGGAACCGGCCTCGGCAATCTTCTTAGCAGCATTGATGACATCTGAGGAGTTCTTCAGGGGGCCTTTCCCTCTGGGGGAGTGGAGTGTGGAAAGAGGAGACAGAAAAGACATGGTGGGTGGAGTTGTGGAGACAGGGACACGCAGGGCTACACTTTAAAGACCGCTCTCGCCCTGGTGTCACAAAGGCCGCCGCCAGCTCGCTAATTTGCTATGGCTGGCAGGGGGCATATGAGAATCTGCTATCAACAGAGAAGGCAAGATTCCCCAGATAACGACTGTGACAAAATACCCCATGCCTTTATCACTAATGATGTGTTAAAGAAACTCAGTGAGAAATTGTTATTTTTATTATCTTGTTGAGAAAGGGCATTTTGGCTAATATTTCTCTCATTTCATTTAATTTCCTGTTTGTTGAGTCATTTAGGTAAAAACTACGTAATGATGGTGCTGCAGTGGAAACAGCTACAATCACTCATGACTAATCAGTGGTGTTGCTGCTCTTTGTTTAATTTGGGTTCTTCCATGCCTTATAATCATTGTTGCTCCCTTTTAGAAGCTGAAAACTATCAGCCAGGCATCGGGGACTTGGATATGCAGCGCCCAGATGGAGAGATTAAGAGAAAAGCTGGTGGCTTCAGTAAACACTCAACTATAGATACAAACAGATATGTGTTACAGTATATCAACAGATCAGAATGCAGCAGTCTTGCCTCAGATAAACAAAGCCTGTCTGGGCACTTTTAGGCCTGGGATATAATAATTATATATATAATTATTATTCTTGTTTTTTTTTTTGTAATGCTCTGCAAAAAAGGGAGTGATTCTGGGGTCCCTCTTATCTGAAGGGTGGCAGCTTAAGTGCAAACTGTTATCTTCTTTGCTTTTTTAACAATGGCAATCTCTTATACCCTTATACACTCTTGCATGGAGTAGTGGGTGTTTGAGAATATGTTTGCAGAACAATAGAAAGTAGCCAATGCTACAACCTGGGATGTGTACACAGATGTGTAACATATGCTCATTAACATTCATCATCCCTACCACATAAACAAATATGTTTCTCACAACATTATTATCAGTGGCGAATGAGAAACGTGTTGTGCTATTAAATGCCCTATACCATTGTTCATTTACAAACAATGTAAGAGAAAGAGTAAAGCTTATAACTGTAAAACTTAAAACTTGAAACTTGCAAGGTCAGGATTTGATAGCTTTGTATTTCGATGCATAGCGTACAATGATCTTTACAAAAGATCTGTTGTAAGTTATGAAATTTGTCATTTGATTTTGTCACTCGGTCAGAAAAGATGAGGGTTCGTTTTATGACAAAGATGTAAGTTAATTCCCTCTATACCCTCTATACTGAAGAAAAAACAAACAAAATATTCCACGACATAAAAGAAATGGGTACAGCGTATTTAACAGTTTAAATATTACCTGGTGAAGTCAGTCATCTCCATCATGATCATGCACATCTGTTTGGCCAGCACAATGATGTCGTTGCCGTTGTCGTCCCACTTGGCCACCTCAGCATCCAGCTTGCATTTCTCCTGTCGAAAGCTCTCCACCTGCTCGGCGATCTTAGCCTTCTCCTCCTGGGGCAGCTGCGCCATGATGGCCTATAGGATCCACAGAGAAACAGCTTGTTAATAACCACATCCATGTGGATAAATTAGGAAAACTGCTCACAGGAAAGAGTTTAGGTGAAGATAAGTTTTGAGAGGAGTTAAATGAGAAAAGCCAGAGTAAGAAAAGGATTAGCCGCAGAATGGTGGCATAAAGGGAGCCGTATAAAGGCCAGTGCTCGAGCGCTATAGCTCAATTTTTCTGCCTGGTGTATTCTTTAATCCGCCCTTACAAAAACTTTCTGTAGTTTCTGAGACACCCCAAAACAAACTCCTAAACTTTACATTTAATGACTGGCCCCTTTTCAAAGCCGTCTACATCCTACCGCTATGAAGAGCAAATCTGTCGTCTTCATTGTTCACCCCACGAGAAGAGTGCTTTGGCAGTGTTAAGCTCGCAGCCTTTTGGGGAGCAGGACCAAAATAGCATAAATCTTGTGGCAAGGTCACGGGTGCACTTAGGACCCGGAATTATTTGGGAGATAAATGTATAATTACCGTTTTAGAGCAGAGAATGAATAATGTATTTGTCCAACATTATGTCAGGGAGGTGAGATGGAGGAAGAGTAACCTGGTTTCCATTAGGTCGATTCTATTGACTCCACAGGCTCAGGGAGAAAATGACTGCAGTGTAAAAAAAAAAGAGCCAAAGCCACCATTGTTTTTAACCTCATATATTATTGACTGTGCTCTAAGAATTGTGATTCTCTTAATAAAATAATCGGCCTTGTCTCTTTGTCCTTTGCCTGGACGTCTCTTTCTCTTGCAGTAAAGCTGTTGAATGGGGTGAGCGTCATGTGGTATAACACACATGCAACACAGAGGGGAGAATTAGCTGAAAGACTAAACTTAACATCCTAGAATATTAAGAGATTTCGGGTTAATTCACAGTCAACAATGTTACTGGATAAGAAGAACCTGTCAACTCGCTTGTATAAAAAATTATAAAATAAGCAGTATATCAACACAGGAGTATGCACCGTCACACAAACATGTTAAAAAGTGCAAGAAATAGGAGTGCACGGGTTCTGTAACACTACTTTTAGTTAAGGACCTTGCCTGCCTGATTTAATAGCTGTCTTCCAGGCTCTTTGTGAGTGCCAGCAAACTCCTGAACCGCTTGCCCGACAGCAGCAGTTGGAAGAGTGTGTGAGCTGGGTGGGTGTAGTCTCTGGTGATGACGCTGTGGGCCTTTCTCTGACACCGCCGCTCTACCCAGTGATCTGTTCCAAAGACCCCACCACCTACTCCGCCATACCACACTGTGATGCTGCCTGACAACAGCCTCTCGATGGTGCACCTGTAGAAATGTCGGGATTGCTTCACAACAGTCTCAGTGTGGACTGGTCATTGGTGGAGGGAACTTGAAGCTGCTGACCTGCTCCACCTCAGAAACTTTTGCAGAAGTGGTAGTAAATCTGTTGAGCTGCACCCCTGCACCAAAGTTCTAAGCTTTAATGATGGCACAGCACCAGTTGTTGTGATATTAATAGTGGTACACGATGTAGTGGAAGAACCAGCAAATGCAGAAATGAATACAAAAGGATTCCAGTGTTCCTGGATGAAAACATAAAAAATACACTTCCACTTTTCTGAAAAACATTACCAGTGCTGAGAAGTGGCCATGAAGGGAAAAAGGCAACACAACAAATTAGAGTGAAGATTGTGGGGCCAGCAGATGTGACCCGAGCCCTGGCCCCGCTGATCACTGTGGTGCGAGGCTTTGATGGGAGTTTGCCTGTGTAAAAACAGCGTAAACAAACAAGCAAAAAACGAGCCCCCTTAAGCCCAGGGTTGATCTCCTCAGCCGCC
This sequence comes from Gobius niger, assembly GCF_951799975.1. Lineage (NCBI taxonomy): Eukaryota > Metazoa > Chordata > Actinopteri > Gobiiformes > Gobiidae > Gobius > Gobius niger. The sequence continues at coordinate 20,979,308 of NC_136854.1, read as the reverse complement.
GGTGCCAAGACACACACGAGCGAGAGCGCAGCAGCAGATCCCATTAAACAGTGTGTGGGATGAAAACAGCCCACACTTTTAAAGCAAATACCGCGTTAATATGTATTTAGATTGCACAATGAGGAATCGACAATAAAACACAGACTACTGATTCGAGGGAATTATGGGACATTTTTTGCCCGAGGGACCTTCTTGCTCTTTGCTTCCTTTTACGGAGTGTTTATCCCGGCACTAGTCCACAAATTAAACGCACCTCTATAGGACGTTTATAAATTAGACAGATCCCTTAATTAAATGTTGCCTCCGTGGCTTGGTTATTAAGCACTAATGGGCTTTAAGAAGTCAACTCTAACTAGTAATCCCCGTGCCAACTGCAAAGCTTTATAAAAAAGCAACTTCTTCTTGTACTTAAAGATATTTGCAGAACCGCGCTGTTGTCAGGGGTGATAAATGAGAGCTTTAAAGTTACGGTTTGTTGACAGAAGCGCTTAACAGTTGCAACATGGCAAACCCTGCTTTCTGGCATTAAAAACGGATTATCAAAATTTATTAGAGAAGCAGAGCGCGGGGAGAGAATATTTAATTGCGCAGTGTTATTTAAGGTCTCTTACTTGCTATTTGTGCTAATAGTGCCAAATGTTCACACTAAAAATAAACCCACCCTTAAAGCATAGACGACGCTAACTGAAAAAAGGCAAATTTGTGAGATTTCAAGGGTTTCTATTTTGGGCTGGAAAGCTGGTACCCTGTTATAACAACTATGGGCGTGAGAGGGGACATATAATGTTTTTTTTTTTTTTGTCACAGTCGGTCTGTGACAATATACTGCTGGACTTTGACTTGGGAATACTCTAAACACGGTCACAGACTCCAGAAAACGGTTCATATAAACCAGGTATGGGCAAACTAAATGACTGAGTACTTTATATTTTTCAATTGTGGTATTGGTCAGGCTTTAAAGCTTTGTGGACCAGGCCACAGCTCTCTGCTCTCTGATGGTTTTGTTCTGTAAAATTAGCTCACCGGGACCCCTGCGCATTTTTTCAACAAATTATTATCCTTTCTTGTACTTTTCTTCTTGATTGAAAAAAAAAAAACCTGTAGATCCCAGCATGAAACCACTCAGTATTTTATCCCTGAACATAGCTATTAATACCTGTTCCTGTATATGTGACAAAGGCCATGAGAAGAGGTAAGAAAAATTGATCTGCAAGACTGCACAATTAATGGAAAAATATCAAAAATAAAATATAATTTCTGTTTTGTTTTTCCATGTTTCTTTTTCTTATGTATTTTTCTCCTGGGCATGTTTGCATCATCCCTTGTCTTGTGTTTTTAAGTGTCGGTGAATCAAAGATGAATTTCTACCTCGGTAGACAATAAAATCTATTCTAATTTCCAGCTGTGGTGTATTTGACCACTGCTTCTTAGAGCTTCTGATTGTTTGTTCAGGTAATAAATGGAACTAAGCTGATAAAATAAAATTGAATAGGTTATGCAAATGACATTCCAGCATGGCAACAGCATTTAACAAAAGCATGAGTGTCAAAAATGAATTGTTAGTATTTGCTTTGACACTCAATCTGGTATGTTGACTGTTTGGTTTCATTATGTGCATTCTGCTCTGACACAAGTGTTTCCAATGATGTCACGCCATTTTGAACACATTTTGAACACATTTTGAACACATTTTGAAGTGGAATTATCCTGCACTACCACATGTAACAATCTCCACTCAGGATGAAAATGAACAGATTGACAGTAGCATTTTGTATGTAATCGTAATAATTGCTCAAGAAGATCACAGTAAAAAGAGCCCCCAGAGAGCACATGTTTATGTAAACAAACATCATGTGTTCAGTTTATAAGGCAAAAATGTAGCAGCGCTGTCAGTACAGCCATGCAGCAGGATACTGCCATGGATCTGTTTCCACTTCAAGACTAAATGAACACATCGAAGACACACAACCTTTCTCTGAATTTGACAGTTTCTCATGTCAACAGAGCCTCAGTCTGCCTCAGTTCAAGCTGCTCAAAACGTTAGCATTCTACTGTAAGCATTTAGCCTCAACACAATAAACATGTGCGGCTCACATCTATGATCCCTTGCTGTAGTAAAAACTACTACAGCAACAGCTCAGCCCTTGCCTTTGTCACATGTTGTATCCAAGGCTGGAGGTTTTGAGTGTGGTTTAGGGCTTTCTGTTGGAGAAGTTTGTATGACCTGTAGCTCTGCAGCTGTAGCTAATGTCCACAAATGTTATCCATGGCAGGCTTTGCTGCTTTTAAGTGGCGTCAGTAACTCCCCAGGCAGTCTTCTCTGCTCAGTGGATGAGGTGTGCTACTTTTGGATGTAGCATCTTGACTTTAGTCAGTGGAGATGCATAGTTTGATATAATAAACTCTAGCCAGGGGTCTCCAAGATGGCGGCCATAACAAGAAAAGTCATGTGACTGAAAGGCATATATAGCTATGAGTTAATTGCTGGCTAATTGGTAGTGTAACTCTCTGACTATCCATCTGTTAAAACATCATTCATTCAGCTATCGTGAGAGTTACTTGTAGCCCACATGCATAGTCCACAAATGGGTGAAACTTTAGTCTACACACAAAACCTTTAAATTACAGATATTATAACAAAATTCAGGGGTAAATGTTTGACACATCGAGCCACAAAGACTTACACTTTCTACAAGGATGTTTCACAATGGCACGGAAACAACACCAATTAGATGGGTATCTAATGAAGCAAAATGCTCCTTTTCAGACATTCACACGGGAGCTGTTCAAAGGAGGATTGCCGGTGAGGAAAAAAAAAATGGAGAAAAATGGAGAAAAACAGGAGTTAAATTCCCTATTTTAAATGAAGGATCAAGAGAGGTTGGGAAGCAAGCGTGATGGGATTTGGTCGGTATTTCCAATCCGAGCCAAAAATGGGTTTGACATAAGCGGAGAAAGTGAGAGAAAGCGCTTGTGAACACAAAGCAGAGCCGGGGTAAACACATGAGCCAATTGGTACGTCAGGGGAGCAGAGAAGCACCCCACAGCCACCGCTCCTCCCATCTCTGCCTTCCTTTCTCCTGCTCTAGAATTCACTTATCCCCAAATCCCTTCCCCTACTTTACTGATAACAACAAGGAGCGGGCCTTGGGAGCTTAACATAGTGGCAAATCCGGCCTAGGGAGTTGCGCTTTGCCAATACACTGCGGTTACGTCTGCGGGGATTAGAGCGCTTTCCGGGTCTCCTCACCGGGGCGCGCCGTCTTGAAATGACTTTAATTTGTTTCATTTGAAATAAACTGCCCCGACACTCAAGAGTTCAATTTTATGGATGACCTATCAACAGTGTTATCCAATCACAGTGGAGAGATGTTGTGTTGGAGGGGAAAGGGTGTTTAGTGCTGGCTTTCTCGTGCATTATAGAATGGAGTTGGCTTGTGCGTGTCCTAATGGAAAGAGACACTATGCACAGGCCTGCTTCCCCCGCGACTTTGGCAGTCTGCTCATTATGCATGTTTGCTCTATTAACTTTGCTTTGGGCTGAAGTGACAAGTTGAGCGGTGCGTGGCTGCGTGCACGGGGACACGGAGGGGCAGACGTGATTGACCAATAGAATTTACATACAGTAAGTGTGTTTTGGGATTTATTTTCTGATTGATGGTTTCAAACGTAAACATCTTTGGGGAGCTAGTTGAGAGATGCCAGGTCTTAAACATGTTGCTTACAAAATGCTCCATTGCAATCGTCTGCCCTCAAAATAGTTGATATCCTGATTTCACGTTGAAAGTGCATGAAGATACTGTATCTTCGCCTTGGTCCTTACAAGCTCCTCGAGGATCTGCGAGGATGGGGCCTGTAAACCCTAGCGTGCTCATGTCAGCGCACATAGGGAGGACGGATTAGGCTCGTGTCTGTTTGAATAGAAACACAGATCGTCTTGCGTGTGCACGTGGCATGACCGTGCGGCGACAGGCAGCTTTATCCTGTCACTACCAGCTACAGGGATGGCTGGGCAGATCGGCAGAGAATCACAGCAAATATATCTTTCATGGATTCATGTGGAAATGTTTTGTCTCAGAGGGCATGCAAAGCGTCTGTGAGGAGAAAACAAGCCATTAAGTGTGTGACACGCATTGACGTGACGAATGCACCACACGACGCGGCATTAAAATAAATGAGATAATTAAGTGCATTCAATCACCCTGTCACTTTCCAGTCCACCTCATGTGACTGCATTACTGTAGCACACAATGGCAGAGGAGTACACACCAACTTCTGTTTTTTTATTTATTTATTTTTTCCTTCAAGTTGAGCTGCCCACTCGGAGATGATGCCAGGAGAAGAAGCAGCTCAGAGAGGAGTGAAGAAGACATTGTGTGTGTCTCAAGCTCAGATGGCCCTGCACAGTGACGCCACGGGAGCCTCTGTGGGTGTGTTTACATGGATCTAATGCAGAAATGATTCAGACTGCGGGACCCCCACAGTCTCCTGAACCGTCCTTCCAAAAACAGTCTCTTGTTATTTAACACTGGCACATGGGATAAAGTTTTGAAGGCAAATAGGCAACCAGACTGCACAAACTGTAGATTCACTGATAGCAATTCAGTAAAACCTTAATCTTAGGCTTAGGCGCATTGATATGCCTTGTGTATGAAATGCGCGGTATAAATAAACATGCCTTGCCAATATTTATTAGCTACCAATTATGGTTGCTCATAGCGGGTACATTAGATGTCTCTCTTTGAAACACAATGGCATATCTTTTATAATAAGCATCTACTAATTGGTTGCAATTTGCTAATCTCCCGTCTCAATCTATAATTTGTTCAGTTTTGTCATAATCCCCCAAAATATAAAGCCAATGCGAATTCCACAACTATTTATTTTGAAATTAACTTATGGCAAACTTATAAACATGACCACTTTAGAATACAAATAACTTAATTTCAATCCTTCTGTCATGGGTTTTAGCAGTTCTTCCCCCGCCTTTGAAAATAATCGAGACACGCAGCCCATTCTTTTGAGAAAAGTTGACTCAGGCGCCTTTTCTCCCCTTTTTTCCATTGCGATCCAAAAGTGCTGAAGTGGAGGAGGAGTGCAGCCCGTTAGATTCAGCGACATTTCCAGCCTTTAATACATTTCCCTGTTATTCCCACGTGGGTGTTCGAATGTGAAGACCCAGCCAGTTATAATGGAGGCCTGTGCCACATGGGGAGGCAAGGGGCCAAGTCACAACTGCTGCCATCCACAATCCATTCACCACGCACCACACCGCGAGAGCCGACGCCGCCGCTGTAGCTGGGGGCAAGAGCGCTCTGATACCCCGCTAATGTTCTTTAAGCCAGGGCCCAAGTGAAAATCGTGACGCCCCGGTGATCACAGCCAAGCCTTGGCAACTAACAAGAATATATTTGTTATTTTGGTCTGCCATCTAAAGGGGATTTGGTAATTAGTTCTTTCTTTGTGATTGCAATTTTACACCTGCCATCCCCGAGCGGCGGTTAGTTTTGAATAATGGCGCTTGTAAGGGTGGCGTGAATGGACTTTCATGCTCTTTAAGTGGAACTAGAGGATGAATTGATGTAGTATACCCGGGGAACGATGGTGGGTGTAAACAGTGGGATGTGGTTTGAGCCAAAGCGAACGCTGCATTATCACTGCAGTCTCAGAGATAGCGGGGCCTTGTTTTTCTGCTACGGCCCCCAAATTACAGTACAGTGCTGTTACAATCATAGAAGATGCTTGTGAAATACAATGATTTTAGTCGAGCAGCTCAGAAAGTAAGTGTAGGGCGTGTGAAAAAAGTGTTGGCAGTGTGAGAATTTTTTTAGTGACTGCATTTACAAAGAAGCTATTGAAGAATTTTGACCTTTTTGACCCTTTGTTAACAGATTAGAGAAAAAGTTAATGGCAAAAATTGAAAGCCCTCTACATTCATTATAGTTATATATTTCTAAAAGGAGAGGTCTGAGCTATAAAGTTTTAGGAACAGGTTGCATATCATACTTGTACTACACTGCGTTCCAAATTATTATGCAAATTGTATTTTTGTGTCAAAAAGGTAAAAAAAAATTACAAAATTTATGAAACTCATGAATGGTATCGTGTCTTGGGGCTCTATGAATCACTGACATTAATCTCAGAGACCTGGCATAATTAGTTGTCAGGTTAAGCCCAGTTAAGGGAAAAACTGCTGAAAAAGGGTGTTCCACTTTATTATGCAGATCATCATTTTCAAGCAATATGGGAAAGAAAAAGGATCTCTCTGTTGATGAAAAGCGTGAAATAGTTGAATGTCTTGGTCTAGGTATGAAAACCTTCGATATTTCATGAAAGATTAAGCTTAATTATCGTACTGATAAGAGATTTGTGGATTATTCAGAGCACACTCGGGTTTGTGCAGATAACGGCACAATATGGACGGTTTCTGCCAGACAAACACATCAGATTAAGAGAACAGCTGCTAGCATACAGGTATTTGAAGCTGCTGGTGCCTCTGGAGTCTCCCGAACATCAAGGTGTAGGACCCTCCAGAGGCTGCAGTTGTGCATAAACCTTCTATCCGGGCTTCCCCTAAACGGTTAATTGAAGCTGATGAACAGAAAGGGCTGCAACGGGCTCAGAAATACATGAAGACTAATTTTCAAACAGTCTTGTTCACTGATGAGCGCTGTGTAACCCTGGATGGTCAAATCAATGTAGTAGTGGAGTAGTGGATAGTTGGTGAATGGCCACAATGTCCGAACAAGGCTGTGACGTCAGTAAAGAGGTAGAGGAGTTATGTTTTGGGCCAGAGTCATGGCGAGAGAGCTGGTCGGCCCCTTTAGGCCCTTTTAGGCTCCCTGAAGGTGTGAAAATTACCTTTGAAAAATATGTGGAGTTTCTGACTGACCACTGTCTTCTATGCTACAAAAAGAAGAGCCGTGCTTTCCCTAACAAGATCCTCTTCATGCATGACAACGCACCATGTCCTGCTGTAAAGAATACCTCTGCATCACTGGCTGCTATGGGCATAAAAGGAGAGAAACTCATGATGTGGACCCCCTCCTCCCCTGACCTCAACCCTGTTGAGAACCTTTGGAGCCTCAACAAAAAACACTTCTATGAGGGTGGGAGGCAGTTTTCATCCAAACAGCAGCTCTGGGAGGTTATTCTGACATCCCGCAAAGAAATCCAAGCAGAAACTGTCCAAAAAGTCACAAGTTTAATGGCTTTAAGAATTTTGAAGCTGCTATCACACAAGGGCTCCTATGGTAAAATATAACTTGACCTGTTAATATTTTTTTGATTGAAATAGCTTTTGATTTCAGTAAGTATGACCTCCTAATGCTACAAATTCAACAAATGACCATTTTCAGTTAATTACAAGCTTTAAAATGTATTGAAACGATGAGTTGCATAATTTGGAACAGTGGATTTTGAGGTTTTTACTATATTTATTTTTCGAAAAAATACTGTTATCACTGGGAGATTTTTTTGACCACATTTAAATGATCCTCTATCAGTTAAAGACTTGAAAATTATGCTGACTCTCATTTGAGTTGACAATTTAGAAAATCTTAGAAAAATGTCATTTGCATAATAATTTGGAACGCAGTGTATATGTAATAAATGCTTGTATGCTTGGTAGACATACAGCTTATTAAGGATGTGCACAGATAGAGCCCAGGTGGTGCTATATCTTTAATTTTATTTTTAATATTTGCTACTAAGGCAATACGTGCTGAAAAAACAGTTTCAATGCTTAAATCCAAATCACACTTCCTTCTTCCTTCTCTGCCTCTCGAGCTGCGGTGGCGCTGATGTAGTGTATACTCACAGAAGAGCAACTGCACTGTCCCTGTGTTTCCCCTGTTTGAGTAAATGGTGGCTACTTCCGGGAGTAAACTGAGTAAATTCGATAACATTTATGCACAAACTAGCGCAACAAGACTGGACTATTATGGGTAATGGAAAGCGAAAAGTCAGATCGGGTGAAGATGTCAGAGCCACGTTTCGAGACCGTCCGCACAATCTCAGCGGCAAGAAGTCAGTAACTTTAGCGATTCTGTTTGCCGCGCTACAATGGTCTTAAAATTAGCTCTAAGTCAGGGCTGGATGTATAAAGGGCCAGAGCAGTGTGAGCTGAGGAGGTAGAAGGGTGAGGAGGAGAGGCAAGAGAGGAGAGGTGCTTCTGTGAGAGGAGCGCCGGAATATGAACAGTCAAGTGTGTGGATCATTCTTATTGAAGATATTTTTTATATGGACTAAACAATGACATTGGACAAGATGTGTTTTAAGTGTATAGCACTTTTGCATTATTTATTTGTATTTATGCTCAGTGCTCATCATAAATGCAATATATATTTAGTTATGAAAAGAAAAAAACTGTACTCTCTAACTGTATAACCACATGCAGGTCTTTCTGAAGCTTCAACTGCCTTTTTGGCCCTGACAGCTAGAGCTCACTAGCACATTCTGATGTTTACAAATCTTTTTGTAAGCAAAGCAGACAGCTGGCATTGTGGATTTTTATGCCTTTCTAAATCTCCTTTCCTTCATGCTACAATACTTGTGTGCTAGGTAATTCCATTTCATTGCATATTAAACGTTTATGGGCATCTGTGGTTTGATTTCTTTACATGTGTGCATTAGTTGGATTATTACTATTTTTTTTATTTGTCAATAGCGTCAATAGAAATATGTTTAATGAAACAAATAACACCTTTGCGAAACGAAATGTCATTCACTGTAATTAATAAGATTATTCAGAACACGCGTATTCCAATTAGAAAAGATGATTGTGTTTAATTACGATAAACTGTACCTAACCCATTAAAACTGGAACACAAAACAAAGTCCCCTGACAATTATTGTTTGTGTGTGTGTTCACAGGTTTTGTTGTCCGTCGTTCAAGACATTGCAGCCCAGTGGGAGGGAGGACAGTACTGACCCGAGCGCTCTGTCCGGCAATAAGCTGGTCGTCTTCGGTCTGGATGCTGGTCCTGCTGCGAGTATCATAGTCCTCCTGTTCGAAGTCCGAGTCGTCCTCCAGCTCCTCCGGCGTCTGGAACGGCACAAGGACAGGCCTCGGTAAACAATCTGACAGTGACAAAGAAATGGCACTTACAGGCAGCGTGGAGCCTGCCTCCCACTGCCATCGTTCTCATGCCAACGGCCCAGTTTCTACTTTACTTCCAAATGGCAGGGTACGGGGGAAATGAGCACGTGTTTACAATAACTTAAAAGCACTCTAAGACACGGGGTTATTGGTGTATTAGTGTTATTAGTGTAGTTTGTCACAGAAAAGAGTCATAACCAAACAATTATTCACTCTTACTTTAAAAAATCATCCTAAAATCACGGTTTATTGTTTTCACAGTCAGTAACTAAAAAAATGATTACAAGCTGCATGTTACTTTCAGCTGCCCACATGGGGAACAATCTAATTATCCGAGCTTAGCATTTTTGACGTGTTCTTGTGGAGCTAGCTGCCTCTGAGCTCATCTCGGTTACCATGGCAACAGATGATGGGCGCGTGACGTGACCTGCAGTGAACAGGGGAGGGTGAGTGAATGACATCAAAACATGAACATGTGTAAAGTCATCAGTGGAACATGATGCTGACATTTACAGGGCGGCGGCGTTCGTCGCACTGACACGGGGGCAGCCTCCTCGCTGACATATACACCCCCTGACAACATGCTATATGCTGCGCCCAATATGCTCCGCCGAGTCATTTCACTGCTACGACTTCATGTGACCGCAGGCACACATCGTCTTTGTGTCCTTGGGCAAGACACTCCAGCCCCCTTGCCTCCAGTGTCCGCATGCATTGTACATGAGTTGATCGTTAGTTTTGTGAGTGTCAGAGGCCTGAGGGCAAACTGTTCGATCTTTTCACTAGTGCGGTGAATTTCATATGTTTCTGTTCTGTGTCCCTCCAGATGCCAGAATCTGTTCAATAAAATCCAGAGCAGCAAACCACTTTAATGAGCTGAACACAATTTTCAACAAAAAAAACAACACAGTGTTTAGACGTTCACAGCAGCATCACAGAATGAGCATACTATATATTTAATCTTTGATCCTGTCATTGTATGATTTCAAAATGTTATCAAAGGCCAAAGCCGAACAGTTGTTAACTCCCTTCCCACAACGATAATTACGCCACTTTATGTGTTACATTACCTCCTCTTTAAAAACTGTTTATGCAAGTTCATTAAGGTCAGTGCAAACTATATAAACCCTTCTTATAAAGCGACCTAGAATTGACTGAATTGAAAGCGCACTGTGGAGAATTGGCGCTCCTTAATCCACTGCCTGCTCTGAAGTGCGCTGTGCTGTTATTCAGCTTAAGCAGTAACAAAATTACAGCAAAGCAATGCTGCACCCACATTTGCTATCTCTATGATGGAGTTAGACAACAGAGAAGGCAAAGATCTCCAAGTTGTTTCCTCAGAAAATAATAGAAGTTGGATGGGATTATGAAGCCAGCTGGTCTCGGGCAGTTCAAAGCTGCCTGTTTTACATTATTTACCAACATCAAATTATTTTCCATAATTAGATTTTTTTTCCAGAGCTGTGCTGGGAAAGCTTCCAGCCTGCATAAAGTTGAATAAATGAATTACATGGTGAAGAGAGAAGGGCCAGTTTGGGTGAAAAATGCAGATAGAGGAACACTGGTGCGGGACTTTTACATCAAACACTTATGCAATGTTCTGGCAGCTTCATTAAGCAGTTCATCTGATGAGTGTGACATCTCAAATGGGAATTCAATTGAATTTGAAATATGTTTGTATATCAGTTTTTTTCCTCCTTAGGGCAAATATATTTATCAAATTTTGATGTAATAACATCTTTCGTTTGGTAACAAGCAACAAAGTTGATATATGAATAATGTTTGTCATGTACAGTTAATGTTAAATTAAAAAAGAGACACTGGGCCTTGTTTTCACAAATCACTTGGGTCATTTGCATTGCCTCAATGTTTTAGAATTTAAAGTTGGGTGAAACTCATAAATGAACTTAGACTGTGGTAATACATTTCATTTTTGAAAAGTGTTTGATAGAAAGAGGGACGATAATGAAAACCTACTGTTCTGTGTGTGATCAATATAGACATCAGAGCAGTGGTTTGAGCTGCAGGGCAACGCGCCCGCTTCAGCAACATGAATTTGAGTCCCGTCTCCATCAGCTTGTCCCCAATCTCCTGCTGTGCGTCTCGTCAAATAAAGCCTAAGGGCCAAACATGTTTTAAAACGTAGAGTTTGGGAGTCTCAGTGGAAAGGAGGATACTCCTTTTCCAATGTGCTGATTCTGTTCTGTCAAACGTGTCACAGCAGCAGGTGGGTAGCCTGTCACTTACGTCTCATGTAGTGAAAGCTGATTAGCCTCCTTCATTGAGATATGCATTAATTTTGTTTAATTTTAGTCTCCAAACACTGCTGCAGGCATCACTGGCTATGTCCTCAGCCAGTAAGAAGGCTTGTTACAACAACAAAACAACAAAAGCATGTCGAATATTTATGAGGGTTTAGAGTGTTTCCTTCTTTATTCTTTAGCTTTTCGAATAACCTTCAGTATGAGTTAATAGGACTTAGGTCTTGATGCAATGAGGCTGATAATTTATGTTTTAGAGACAAATACGCAATAAATTATATGTGAGGAACGCCAGGGTTACACTTGACAGAAGACTATTTAATCAAGAATGTGAAGGTTCTCAGTATGTTTCTGCTAACTTACCTTTTAGGAGAGAATATCCAAAGATATGAGTCAAAAAGCACATCCACATGCATAAGATGTTCCCATTTTTATTTCTAATATCAAAAATGTTGAAGCTCTAGGCTCAAAACTGTACTGCACCTATTTGGCAGTCCCTTTGGCTTCAGCAATCATATGTCAATCAATCAATAATTCTAAAATGAAAAACCTACTGACATTTGACTTTTCATGGCAAGAGATGTGTTCATCTAATCATCACACAGAACGTCACTTGAAATGCCTTTTGGAGCCTCAACCTTTTGTGGACATACCCTGATCATGAGCACAGCTTTCCTGATGTCGCGAACTCCATCGTAGACCAATCGCGACGCGTCGATGAACTCGTTCTCCTCAAAGGCCTGCGGCGGGTTCGTGCTCAGCGCCTCGATCGCCACCTCCACCTGCTCAGCGAAACGCGGCATCACTGTAGGCAGACAAACAAAACAAGGCATTCGTGAGACATACGCGTTTTGACTGGCCTCAGCAGCCGTATTCGGAAAAGCATACATCTTCCCATGGCAAATTGGGGCAATGAGATGTCAGTTCTGCGCAATAATAAGCCTTTGCGTCACTTTGGCAACCCTTGCACTTTGACTAGCTTGTCTGCCAGATCCGTTGCATGTGCGGGGCTCGAGACAGACATGTCGGAAGATTCGCGACTCGTGAGAGGTTCTTGAACGATGGGAGTACAGGGGGCGTTAAGTGGCAAGCCGGAGAAGAAGTGAAATGACAATGCCGGGGAAAGGGAAACAAATTCATCAAACTCTTTTCAAACAGACAAAGGCACAAGCCACAAAAGAAAGTCTCTATTGACCGCTGGAAAAGGTAGGTTTTTTTGTTGTTGTCGGTATCAGTTGGGGCGGACCAGGAATAGCTTTATGCTCTTTGTATGACAGACTGAATTGTGCTGAATGGGAATTAATAAATATTCAAGAAGACGGAGCTGAATGTGCGAAAATGTAGCAGGGCCCACCTCGCCACGCAATCTCTTGTTGAGTCACAATAATTGAATGCAATGGCCAATAATGTGATTCTATTAATATGTACAGATGTGGCTGAGAATTAGCATAACAAAAGCGAAGGTTTAACGGGACTGGCAGCTGCGGGGAAAGTCAAGTCGACACACATTCTTCTTGAGTCAATATGTTTTCACTCAGATGCAGCAAACGGTGCCAGGTGAACGAAAAAAAAAAAAAAAGATACAACCTTAAGAGAAAGTGAAAAAAAAAAAGTTTGAGTCATTTCCAAATTTTGTTTTACACTGACAAATTCAGGAGAGGTCAGAATTAAGACAAGGACAAAATTATTGATTTATGCGTGGACGCAAACCACTGTTCATACCCGGAAGGTTTTTAAGAGATTCTGCACAAGACAAATTTGAAGCGAGCGTTATCACACTTCAGATTTTATAATAGTGATGATTTGCAATTTGATATTTGACATTTTGAATAGTGTTGTAGCATAGGCACTTAGCTGGAAGACGTTCAGATTAAAGGCTGGGTTTGAACACACAACATACAGTGGATTGAAAAAGTATCCGCCCACCTTAACTTTTCAACATTTTGCCATGCTATGGACCACAAACATAAGTATATTGAGTTGAAACTTTACATGAAAGACGGACAGTAAGTGGCAAACAATCGTGAAGTGAAATTAAATTTATACATGATTTAGAACTTTGTTTTATAAGAAGCCATTTGGTCTCATCTGACAAAAGCACCTTCTTCCACATGTTTGCTGTATTCCCCATGTGACTTATAGCAAACAGCAAATGCGACTTCTTATCGTTTTCTTTTAAAAATGCCTTCTTCTAGCCACTCTTCCATAAAGGCCAGATTTATGCAGTGTACGACTAATAGTTGTCATGTGTACAGTTTCCCCCACCTGAGCTACAGCTCTCTGCAGTTCATCCAGGGTCATCATAGGCTTCTTGGTAACAGCTGTGAGTCAGTGCTGTCCTTCGGTCAGTAAGTTTGTGAGGACGGCCGGGTCTTGGTAGGTTTGCAGTGACACCATACTCTTTCCATTCCTGGATGGTGTATTTAACTGTACTTTGAGAGATGTTCAAAGCTTTGGAAATCTTTGTATAATATAACACAGCTTTATACTTCTCAATAACTTTATCCCGGACCTGTCTGGTGTGTTCTTGGACTTCATGATGCTGTCTGCTCCACAATAGTCTCAAACAGACCTCTGAGACCATCACAGAGCAGCTGTATTTGAACTGACATTAGATTACACACAGGTAGACTCTATTTAGTCACTTGGTCAACATGTGATCATTCAGAAATCATCAGGCAACTTCTGAAGGCAATTGGTTGCACTAAAAGGAAAGGGGGCCTATACTTTTGCACATCCCACATTTCAGTTTTTATTTATACAAAAAAGTTCAAAATTGTGTATAAATTTCATTTTATTTCACGATTGTATGTCACTTAGTGTGTGTCTTTCACGTAAAGTGGCACACAGCATGGCAAAATATCAAAAAGTTAAAGGGGGGGCCGATACTTTTTCAACCCACTGTAACATTATTTCATCTTTCAAGTTTTAAAGATGTGGTTCAGACTGTCCGTTCAGAGTTTCCACCTACCATACAATACTTGCAGTACATTACTGCGTGAATGTACCGCATTAAGGCAACGCTGTCTTAAGGCAAGGTTAGCTTTGAAAGGGTTGCGCGTTTGACTAATGGCAGACGACGGCTAAAAATGGAGCAGAAGTCAGGAAAACGCTGGCAAAAAGGACAATAAAGTATGGCAGCTTGGCGGATGAGGCCCCACTGAGAGCCAACTGCGAGATGTTATCATTCCTCTCCACACTCTCCCCCTCACTTACATGCACCCAGCACTGAATCAATTAGCCAGCTCGCGTTAAAGGTGGATCTGCCTTGGACTTATTTGTCTAATATAAAATTAAGCGATATTTCACTGCACATAAAAGGCACTACACAAAGTCTTTCCCCCTTTTCTTTTCCTTTTTAATTCACTTTAATCCACTTACTGGAGAAGCGTAAAATAGGCTTTTGGGAATTGCTGGGAAGGCTTTTTAAATAGAAATATTTAAATGTTCTCCAAGCCTTAATGAGCAAAGTTGCTGATGGTAAAGGAGCAATTTCACTCATTCCAGTTGAAAAATGATGAAGGGAATTAAATGTGACCATGTAGGAATGGATTTTTCCCCCCCTGTCCCCGGCAGGCTCAGGCGTATAGTTAAAGTGAGAAGTTTTTAGCGATACAAAGCATGCAAAAGAAACCGCGAGACACTTAAGAAGCGGCACACGGCACAACCTGCACCGATCTGATGCCGGGAATTTCACATACAGACAGCTCAATTTAGATAAGGCTATACAAAAACCACAGCCTTTATATGCAGAAAAAAAAAGACTCTAAACCGAACGCTATTATTCTAAAACCTGCCATGTCAGATCTTGATTGTCTCCACTGGCCCGCAGCTCCACTACTGTTGTGCGCTCTAAACAATCTCATCAGTATAATTTCACACATTTGAGGCTGCTTTTCTCAGAATAAGCTCCAATGTCCTGCTGCCTTCATTTTCCTATTACCAAAACAGGGGCCGGGCACAGTAGGACAAGTGCTGAATATGCCTCAGGTGCTGAGAAGTAGCTAAAAATAAAGCTAGAAGCATCGCAAATGTTCAAATGGAATTGGCCCGAGCTGCGGATACATAATGCAAATTCATGTAAATAAATGGGTGTTTTTATTCATCGTGGCTGAATATGTAGACCCCAGCTATAGCCACTTAATTTTTTGCAGGACTGAGAGTGCTTTGTTCGCAGCAGGATTTCACTCAAGGTTAACTGCAAGCTCATAAATAAAGCAAATTAAAATGAACCTTTTCTTTACGGAGCCATTTTGCATAAGACAAACTGTAAGAGGCTTTGGAAAATACTACACAAGAGAGCGAGAATTTAGTGTGGTTGGCATTAAAATGTATCTACATGAACTGAAGAGAATACATCTTATTTTTGCAAAATAAGAGTAGTAGTAGTAGTAGTCGTAGTACTAGTAGTAGTAGTAGTAGTAGTAGCAGCAGCAGCAGCAGCAGCAGTAGTGGTAAGGATGGGCTATGAACTGGAATCTAAATGAAAAATCAGCAGTACTGATGTGCCAATACAGTGGGTTGAAAAAGTATCCGCACCCTTTTAACCTTTCGACATTTTCGACATTTTTCCACGAATAAAATCTGAAAAGTGGAATGTGCAAAAGTATCTACACCGCTTTCCTTTTAGTGAAACCAATCGCCTTCAGAAGTTGCCTGATGATTTCTGAATGATCGCATGTTGACCCAATAACTAAATAGAGTCTACCTGTGTGTAATCTAATGTCAGTTCAAATACAGCTGCTCTGTGATGGTCTCAGAGCTCTGTTAAGAGACTTTTGGGGAACAGACAGCATCATGAAGTCCAAGAACACACCAGACAGGTCTGAGATGAAGTTATATAGAAGTAAAAAGCGGGTTTAGGTTGTAAAAAGATTTCTAAAGCTTTCAACATCAACAACAAAGTACAGTTAAATACACCATCCGGGAATGGAAAGAGTATGGCATCACTGCAAACCTACCAAGACACAGCCATCCTCCTCAACTTACTGACCGAACAAGGACAGCACTGACCAGAGCTGTTACCAAGAAGGTGGGGGAAACTGTACACAGAACAACTATTAGTCGTACACTGCATAAACCTGGCCTTTATGGAAGAGTAGCTAGAAGAAGCCATTTAAAAAAAAAAAACCGTAACGAGTCATGTTTGCCGTTTGCCAGACGCCATATGGAGGATACAGCAAACATGTGGAATAAGGTGTTTTGGTCAGATGAGACAAAAATAGTAGCGTTTTGCCTCAATGCAAAATGTTTGGTGTAAAAGTAAAACTGCACATCACCCTGAAAACACCATCCCCACTGTCAAACATGGTGGTGGTAGCATCATGCTCTGGGGGTGCTTTACTTCAGCAGGGATAGGGAAGATGGTTTGAGTTGATGGGAAGATGGATGGGGCCAGACACAGGGCAATCTAAAACATGTCGGAGTCTGCAAAAGACTTGAAACTGGGGCGGAGGTTCACCTTTCAGCAAGACAACGACCCTAAACATAAAGCCAGAGCAACAATGGAAGGGTTGAAAACAAAACATATCCATGTGTTTGAAAGGCCAAGTCAAAGTCCAAACCTGAATCCTATTGGGTCTAAATCCTATCTGTGGAAAGATCTGAAAACTGTGGTTCACAAGCGCTCTCCACCTAATCTAACTGAGCTTGAGCTGGTTTGCAAAGAAGAATGGGTAAAAAAATCCAGTCTCAAGATGTCCAGGACTGGTAAAGACATACCCCAACAGACTTGCAGCTGTACTTGCAGCAAAAGGCGGTTCCACAAAGTATTAATAGGGTATAGATACTTTTGCACACCCCACTTTTCAGTTTTTCTATTTATACTGTAAGAAAAAGTTCAAAATCATGTGTACATTTCATTTCACTTCACAATTGTGTGTCACTTAGCATGTGTCTTTCACATAAAATTTAAATTATGTATATTTATGTGTGCGGACCATAGTGTGGCAAACTGGAAAAGTTAAAGGGGTACGGATACTTTTCCAACCAACTGTAAATTTACTCTTTTTCTGCTTGAGTAATATCTGCAACACATACAAAACACTTCTTATTGCCATTTGTGAAGTGCGCACAAGCCAACATCTTGACCGTGTTAAGTAACAGCACTTTCCATACGAACCAAACCGGAGCACTCTGAAGAAAAGTCAAGAATACTTCATTTGCCCTTTTTAAGATGACCCGCTGTATCAGGTCTCGCGCAGTGCCGTAGGAATGCAATACAGAGTTTCTCTATCATCACTGTGTTCGGCCGCCTTTTAGGGCCATCACTGCTCTCACCTTGGTCACAATGTACCTCCTAAGTCATCATCCGCACTCCAAATGCAATTTCCTCACGAGCCCGCAGCGCCATCTCCCACCTCTATTTACCGCTGATTAAGAGAGCTCACCTCGTCTCACTGCAAACTATGAGCATGCCATCTGTGCTACGAATGAAACTTCTCTCCCCATCATCATAACAACGAGTCCGCACTCACAGGGGACATCAGCCAGCTCAGCAAACTCACCAACTGTACCTGGTCATAGACGGAGACTGCGTCTGTATTTAACGATTGCTATATTCAGCTTCATAGACTTTTTTTGGCACTTGCTGCATCGTTCGACCGTTGTAATGGTGCCGCATCAATTCGCAGAGGCTTCTCTTTCCCAACACGAAATACCTTGTGCACATCTTTTTTTCTTTTTTTTTTTTTAGTGATCTCTGATTTACAGGATGACAAGAGATGGCTGCGCGAGAACGTGTGCGATTACTCACCGCCAAACCCGAGCTAAATCCCATTTACTGCGGCCCCAATGTAATAACAAGCTGCACCCGCACACCCACTTCTGCTAAATGGCACGCTGACTTTGGCCATATATCAAGTTTTTAATCTTCCCATTCCGGGCTTAATGATCGACTTTAAAATTTGTCCCCCTTTTTTTTTTCCTTTTGGAAGGGGCAGATTAGTTTAAACACAGGGACTTAGTTGGCAGAAAAGTGTCTGTAGGAGAAAAAAGGGAGAAAGAGAGAGAGAAGAGCCATAACCACTTTCCCATTAGGCTATTGATTTTCTTGCCTCTCAAGGACACACTTCAATCCTAGCCCGCGTGTGCTAGTAAGAACGCTGCCTGTCAGGAATCTACGGCTCAGCTTTGCACAGAAAGAGTTGTGTGCCTTGGCTAGGCGCCGCATTCAGTCCGGGGCCATAAATCGGTGGGGACGGGCTCGATATGAAGGCACGGCGATGGCTAAATTGAGGCGAGGTCAGAGGGTAGCTAGTTGTGATAAGCACCTTGTGTTGTGAGGTGGCAAGCTGTCAGCAAGGACAGCTGAAGGTATGAAGCCATCTAATAAAAAATAAAAAGACAAAGTAGACAACAAGATGACAGTACATGGGGAATCGGAAAAAGTAGTACTACATCGATAAAGTGCACTGAAAAACCCAGCTCAAACTGCTTAGTGGTATTCTTGGTGACAGATATCGATTCCTTGGTAGAGTTTAGTTAATTGGACTCAGTACCCGCTAAAAAAAGTGTGTGGTCCTATATCCTTTTTCCTTTGTTCAGCTACACTTAATCATTTTTCCCCCGGCTATAGATTTCTCCTTGACTGTGTTCAAATCTATAGACATCAGGTCTGTGCTGTGCAGAGGGAGCGGGGGAGAGGGAGGAGGGGAGGCAAAAGTTCAGTGGGATCAATAAGTGCTTTATGGTCCAGATCAGATGTGCATGGTAGCTCTTAAAATCTCAACTACGACCACTAAGAGGCCAAACAGGAAGAGGGTGAAACACACACACATGAGCTCTTCATCAAAGAGAAATATGTCAATGTCCATGCCTTAAGATGTCAATTAGCAACAGGGAGGTGCACTAAAGATTGTGGGAAAAAACAAGATCACTGTTAAAAAAGAGAAAACTCAGTTAAAAGAGTGTGGGCACAACTTGTACACAAGTTGCGCATCTGCGCAGTAAAGTGAAGATTACTGCGCGGATTTCGATCGGCGTATTATTACGCCTTACATTATAGTTCCCCCTTTTATCCGCTTAGAAAATCCACATTGTTTAATTTTGTGTAATTATACTTTGTAGTATAACACTTCACGTAACCATATTTAAATAGGGAAAACGTGGAAGAGCTTGGTAGCTTCTATCTTGACCTGTTTTGGAGCTATGGTGGAGAGAGGGAGAGGCTAAATGCTAACGCCGTCTGCGCTGTGTTTACGTGACCAGACAGGTCCTAAAGAACTCGTCAAAGCTACGGTAAGAACATATCTCAGTATGTAAAAACGGTGGCCTATTCCTTTAAGTGGCGCTAGCCTGCAGCTTTGTTCGTTAGCTTGCTAGCTCCTTCTTCGTGATTCCATAGTGTATTGGGGCCTCCAAACAAGTGCAGGCAAAGCTGCAATTGTGGATTTCTGGCCAGATACACCAGGGTGAGATGAAAGACCCCCAATCATCCCATTAACACTTGTATTACCCCCAGAGGGACTACAAAAAGGATTAATTAAGGTAAACAAGTTTCGTAGTGCTGCTTTAAGTTCAGGTCTAAGACCATTATCATCCCTAGATTTACAACCCTTTTTTTAGGCTTCGAGAAAGATTCAAAGTGACTTTGTTTCTGTGGGGCAAAAACAATGATTTCTTGTCTAAATTGAGCAGAGAGATAATGTTATTTCTGCAACCACAGTTTTCATCCAAGCTGAGATGTTTTAGTTTTGGGTTGAACATAAACAGTAAGTTTCAACAACATTATTCAGGATCCTTCAAAACTGTGTGAATGCAGTGAAATATTAGTTCAAGTATATTGATGAGCGAATGTTCTTCAATGGTTTAAAGCCCGGAAAAGTTTATTTTGTAGATTTTTCGTCCTCTGCTTGCAACGTGCTGCTGTAAACATTTTATAAATAATAAAGATAGACATTAAATGTGAACGGTTTTTTTCCTCCAGTGAATGCTCTTTGAAGACAAAAGGGGTAGTCTCTTGTGCTGCAGTATCGGCTGTCATTTTATTACCAATGTGGTGCAAATAAAACCTAAGTTATGATGCTGTCAGGCCTGTTATAGCTATCTGCCTTAGCTATATGGCCGCAATATAGTAAGTTGTCTCATATTTTATCTGAAGATTCTATTTGTCATTGGCTTGGCTGAGCGTGTAGGTTTTGTCCATTCCACTTCGAGGAGCTACGATTCCCAGAACAGTGTAAAATCTGTTTGAATATATTTAGCGATGAAACTCAGGCAACCCACACGTGCAATTTTCCTTTGGCACCGGCAACCTACTTTCCATCTTTCTTTCGCTGTGGACAATCTGGCTCTCTGCGCAAGTTCAGAAGTGTGAACTTTGCGCGGCTTCTCAAAAAAACTCAGCAGAAAGTTGGTCTAAGCACAAACACTTTACTTTTTACAGGTTAAAGCAGAATCACAGTGTGCAGAAACAAGGATGGAACGTAGAGCAATCAGTCGTGCAAAATGAAAAGGACTAGCTTGTGATCACAGAGGACCTTTGCAAATGTATCATAACCAACACAATGACATTTTGCCAGTTTGGAGATAATTAGATATTGACACAAACCAGGAACCAGGAATCAGGAAACCAGGAATCATTTGGATTAAGTGGGCGGGCGTCAAAGGCCAATAGGTGATATGTGCATAATTAGGAATTCGCTTTTTTATTTCGGATAATTAAGTTTAATGGACCCAAATGAAGAAGGTCATGCAGCTTAAACTACAAAAATAATGGTATTCTGTGCTTCCTAATTTCCTGTAGATGTGTCACTCTATTTAAGCCACTACAATAATCAAAACAAGCTACGCAACAGCCTCTCAAGACAAACCGCCGAGCTTCACATGTACAATCTTGAACAATAAAAGCCAAATCAAAGCACCGATTGCGGTTTCTCATTTTGAGCCGTAATAACGTTTGCTCGAAGATAACTCATTAAAGGACATAGAAAAATAAGGGGCGCGATCAATGCAATGCTGCAACATCAACAGTTATCCATTTGTTGTTTCGGGGTAATGCTGACATCATGTTTTTGGGTCCTGCTGACTCTAGAACAAGCCCCGCTCCGTAGAGGCAGAGTACAACAGCAAGCACAATTATGTAGTCATGGCGTGTGGCAAGGTTACGACCACAGGAGATTGACCCCCCCCCCACCACCCCCCATAAGTGTGTGCGCGCAAATTTACCCCTGCACTTTATCAATTAATTAGTCCAATCGATTCAGCTAAACTTGGCTATAATGTGGCGGCACAGAGGGTTCAGGAAGGAAGCATAATCTGCCACGGTTTTACTTCCAATGTTAGGATTGTGTGTGGATTTTTTGTTAATTCTTCTTTTTGTATTCTTAAAAAAGGTTAGATAGAGGCGACATCTTTCTAGATTATTGGCAATAAATGGCAAAGCTGGAGCTACATGTTTGCAGCCCTACCTGATCTACAGCATATTTTTCCCAAGTGGTGGAATAAATTTAAAAGACGTCCACTGTTGTTCCAGTTTTATTTGCATTTTTTGAACTAGTATTTGTAATGTATTACTGTTACATTGTCCAATTTACATTGTTGCCAATAAAAAAGGGGGGGTATTATCATTATGCAATATGTTATCTGTTATGTTGTTCTTTCATCCAAAACATCCCTGGAACTGTGTTTCAGCCCACTCGCGCATCTTGGTGTAATCTATGAATCTATGAAACAGCGCCCATAAAGCTCCTCCTTTTCCCTAAACGGTTCCTCCTGAGGTCCTGCGTATCCAGGAAATGACCTTTTGCTAAGCTTAGTCCTTTCATAAAAGACGCGGCATAGTTTCACAGCAGCCACACAGGCCACACTGACTCTTTTTCTCTACCTACAAAAAGCATAACACCCTCTCTTCAAAATAATATTTTCTTTACGTATTATTATAGAGCCAGTCGTGTATAATTGCTACCAATGGAAAAGTCTTTTTTTTAATTTTGGAAGCAGACAAGTATGAAATGTAAACAATTTAGATGTCTGAATACTTTCTGCACCTATTGCATTTGGGATTGCTTATTGTCGTTACTGTAGGCTGCCTAAAAGGGGTGAGACAGATGGCTGGGTATATTGCTGTGAGTGAGTTATCAGAGGGCAGGAGTAGAGAGCTGATTGCGTGTCTCTCAATTATCCCTGAAGATGAAAGCACCCAGAGAAACAATAGATATACTACCGCGCTAAATGGGCGCTAATGGTCGAGATGTCGGCAATGAACAAAGAGAAAGGGATTCTGGGAGTTCTTGCGTTGGGCAGGTAATTGCAAAATGACTTAATTTCTGTCATCCTGTGCCATGTTTTTCTAGCTTTCAAAAAATGTTACAGGTGTAGTTTGAAGAGATTTTGAAACAGAACCGAAAATATTATCCCCGAGAAAAGCGGAGCACTGCAGAGGAGAGTGTCTTCGCGCTTAAGATCAGTCTAAACTCATTAACATAAAACCTATCAACAGCGGCGCATTAGTATGAAAGGCACTTTGCATTCTGACAGCATCCTCAGCAAGTTTCAACACAAGAGCTGGTAATGACACGTCTGCTGCCTACCTACTTTAAAAGAACAATGGCTACAGTGGCAGATCTGGATGTCGTTCATGTAAAATAAAATGTAAAGGGAAAGATTATGCTTACCAACTTGTTTTGTTTTTGTAGCTGACGCCAAAAGTGTAAGAGTGTGGATTGTAAACTAGGTATAACTACCTATAATAAACGGTTCAAATGCCACTGCTTTCACGATTGTTATTAGGCGATTTCTGCCCCAAACGAAGAAAAAAACGGTATAGACATTTTTCACTCTTTTTAGCCGTTTTCTGGCAGACTATAAACATATTATCCCATACCGATGACGTCAAGCCAAAATTGTTTTTACAGCAAATTGTTCAGTTGACCCCTTTTTATATTGTATGTAATTTCTGCGTTTAACTGTGTTGTGAAGCACTTTGTGGCCTTTGTCTGTGAAAGGTACTTACTTACTAGTTGCAGCGAAAAACGGCACTCGCTAGCATCGCTTCGCTAGCGTTAGCATACTTCCTGGTTAGCATTGTGGGTTTTTTGTTTTGTACTTTTGAGCTGTTGAACCACTTTGCTCCTCTCCATGTCTCTGTATCTTTTTTTAGTAGAAAAATATATTCATAATTTAGCATTTGGTAAAAGAATGGCTGCTTCAAACATAACCATATATGGGCATTTGCAAAGATGACGTCTGTATCTGTCTTACTAAAATTTAAAAGACCCCCCCATTCCCCAGCTTCCTCTCAAAAAAAGAAAAATTGCAAGTCCCCTGTGCTATTCCGAGCTTATATAAGAAAATTCTAGAAGTGAATATTAAGATGGTGCTGTTATCAAAATGAAGTGTGGAGCGCAGAATCTTGCTTAAACCTTAGATCAGGGGTGTCAAACATGCCGGATCTGGCCCAAGATGATTTAAGAATAACCAGAATGCTCATTCCAGCCACTAGGGGGCAGCATAAATATAAAAAAGGAAAGATTTTCACATGTGCCCAGCAAAGGGCACTGATATAACAAGATATGAGGATATAAACAACACATTATAGCCATGTGGTAAATGGTCAGTCTGGTTCTGGTTAAACCCCATCTTTGACTTTGGCCGGTATAACTACCAAACATAAACGTACACCGAGTGTGGAGTCAATTAATAATTACTGCTATGTAGCACTTTGAGAAACTTGTGACACAGGCTTGTTAAGTGCAATACAAGTGTAAGCCATTGTTATTGATTACGCTACAGTCAAGTTAGGGCTTTCACCAAATCACAACTCATTATTATCATTCATTAATTGGAAAAACGTTTTGTGTTGTATTTTCCTGTTTACATTATATGTGGCCCGCGACCCGCAGTGGGAGCTGAATTTCGGCCCACGACCCAAAATGAGTTATATACAGTACATACAGTACATACAGTATAAGTCCTATATTAGTGTATGAAATTACCCACGCTAGTAGGAGAAAAAAAAAAAGAAGAAATGGTGAAGTTGAGCAGAAGACAGAACAGGTGGCGTCTAGGTCTGCGCCGGAGCCAAGACACTGATTGAAACTGTGGGATACTGGGCATCCAGGCAATTAAGGTGTGCGCGCAAGTCAGTGACCAGACAGAGAGCTAATGTGCTACTGTGTGCGCGGGACAAGGTACTGAGAGAGAGGGCCTAAAAACCTCAGATGATGGCAGGGCTGATCAATGGAGTTTTAGCCAATGTCTAAAAAAAAAAAAAAAGAAAAAAAAAATCTTACCAACAGAATAACAAAAAGGAATTTCATGTTTTGATTTATAATTGCCATGACAAAGCAAGCTCAGTGTGAGTTCATCTGGCTTTTTCTCTTTGGCAATAAACACAGCAAAACATCTGCCTCCAAAGTGTAGAGTTTTGCAAATGTGTAAATTTAGAGACAGTGGCTCAATGGTAAACCTTTGCCCACCAACCTGAAGAATGGTGGTTGAGCTGCGACCTGTGAATTTTGATGTTGTGTGTCCTGGGGCGAGACATTTCACCCGTGCTGTCTGCCACGTTTATGTCTGTTGGTGTACGGGATGGAGTGTGAAATTGTCCCCTGGCAACAATCCGGTGTGTTTACAGGTCTATTGTCGTTGTTGCTGAAATAGCTCATAGATTGGCTTGTACTGGCTAGCTACACAATTTATCACAAGGATCAAGGACTTAATTGGTCCATAACAACATTTGAATCAAGACCTAGAAACAGGAAATGTCTGTCCTAGATTCTTGTTGTGATGAATACTGCGTTTGACGGTACTGTTCTATAGCCATGCTTTGTGTAAAATGTACTGACCAGTCTCAGACAGTAGTTTGATGGACTCCAGCACTCTCTCCGTGTACACGCCGGGCTCGTAGTTCTCCATCTCAGCATTGATGATGTGGACCACTCGCGCGGCCCGTCCTCGGATGGCGCCGGCAGTGCGGTCCAGAGTGTCCACGTCCCCCTCCTGAAGAGCGATCACGCACTTGTTGACGTCCTCGAGAATGTGGTTCTCTGGGGAAACAAAAAGAAGTAGGACAGTGAGTGAGGCTTATGCAAACCATGGATTTTCTTCCGGTTTCAATGACATTGAGATCAAAGGATTCTTTTTATACCATGCATTTCTATACGCCCATTGATGCCATATTCATTTCTGAACTATGAATACATTTACTTTTAATGTAATGGCTTCACTGTAAGTTTGAGGCAACAGCTTTCTGTCAATCAGTCTTACTTAATCAACACAATGTGAACTGATCAAATCTCGATATTTGATCATGAACAAAATCACTAAGATGTTTAATTCAATAGCAGCAAACATTTGGAAATGCTTGGGGAAATATGAAGGAAAGCAATTTGGTTTTGGGAACACACAAATATAAACACTGTACATTCTGCATATTCTTTTTTTTCTATGGGAACAGCCAATTCCTGTAAACAAAGCGCATCCTGGGATTTCTTTTGCCTGAGGTCGGTGTGTAGTCTCTTGTAAGTGTGTTGTAGAGAATCACTTTTACCTGACACAGAAAGGAAGTCATCCACAGAGGTGATGTCGTCCACAGCCTCGGTCAGGATGCGCACCTGCTTTTCCCACTGGTCTTTGAACACGTCCATGTTGTCCTGGGCCACCTTGCTTTGTGGGCGCGCAGCCAGAGTCAGCGCGGCGTTGATCACCTAGTGGGGAGACGAATTAGGAGTCTGTTGGTGCAGAGATTATCAAGCCCTTTCTTTCAGTGACACAAGAAAACAAAAGCACTTTAGTTTATTACTTTATCTTTCGCCTTTTAACACTAACCATTTGACCACAAACCCAGCTACAACTAAAGATGAACGGTACAGGCTTGTATAATTACATGCAACACTGGAAAGTGCTTTAATACCTCAGCCAAGAAGGGGATTTTCTTCTCTAGCATTTGTTTGTTGTTTGGTTGGTCTGTTAGAAAATCAAGTTTTTATTTATATTAAGAAAAAAATGTAGGGATAGTGAAGTAAAAATCAAAGCAAGCAATCAGAGTCCAGTTGATCACGACAACCGGCGCTGCCTCGATACGGATGGCCGGCGCTTCAAGATTAACCAAATCTCTTCTTCTTTTAGGACCTAGAGAAGAGATTTGGTTAATCTTGAAACATTAGTCATCTCGTTAGTTGAACTCTACCTGGATGTCTGAGCGTTCAATTGGCAAATCTGGAATGCAAGTTTTTGTCTGTTGTAATGAGAGAATGTGGCGTCATTATTTATTTTCAGCCAGTATTATTGTGTGTATTTCTTTGCAGCTGAAACTAAGGGTCTGTTACTGAACTGTGGGAAAAAAAAAAAACACTTATCTCTAAACAAAAAAAAGAGAAGAAGATAAGAAAGGCACTTCACAGGATGTCTGAAACAATGACAATAAAGACAGCTCTGTTACAAGTGGCCAGTTGAATGTGCGTGCCCCGCTGAGATCCTCGCTGCTTTGGACTATAGAGCCGCTGTTATTCCTTTCACCAAGACAGACGGCACATGTACTGAACACCCAGTCGCCTGTTCTTTGTCACATCCTGATACTTTGCTTTATTACTTTCTCTCATCTCTCTGTGGGCGCATAAGGCAGAGAGTGCTCTTCTCCAGTGCCCTCCTTAATGGTGGCCTTGGCTCCTTCCATTGCCATTCCACAACAAGACCTCTTACCGTTTGCTGGTGACCATGTCCTGGCAGTGCCATTATGCTATAACTCCTCTGTATGTCCATCTACTGTTTTTATAATGTCAGAGATGCGGTGTTAAAAGCCCTATACATCCCAGCTCTCTAAAATACTTTTGGATGACATACCAAAGACTTCAAAGTGCTGGAAGATACTTTTACGACTTTTTTGCTTTATCGAGTACATCGTGTAATTAAAAGGTGTGTTTTATGGTCAGTAGTTCTCACATAGCTGGTTAGCCTGTGCCTTTAAACTTCATTGGCAAGAAATAATCTGTAGTGCACTGAAATGTTAAGATTGAGTCTGACTATTAGGACCTTTAAAGACTCAGAGGATGACATCAGCAGATAAGAGACGTGTTTTGAGCTTCTGGAGGAGATGACCGTTTAAATAGGCCGGGTTACTCTAACACGCATCAATGAAACAAAGAACTCTTCAGGTATGTTTTGCTAAAGAACACAGATATATCCCAGTTGTGTATGTAATCATTAGAACAGAGAATGGCTATGGAGCGGAACTTCTCATACTTGGCTTATTTCCTTTTAAAGTGTCTGTCCGCTGAGTATAGTGTGAGTGAGGCGTACCCTTAACCTCGGAAACAATGGATCGATTCAAACCTCCTCCATCACCTGCATCCTGGGAAACAGCGCTACAACACATCCTCCTACACATTTTTCACAGCTCGCACATACTCTTCAGCCAGGCACAGAATTTCTCTCTTTTTGCCTTCATGACTTTGTAAAGAGTCCACTGAGATGTTTGCGAGAGTTGGTAATAGTCAAAAAGATTTTCCAATAAGTGGGAAGCTTTCTATGTGGTCTTCAAAGCTCACCTGAGGACATAGGCTGTCGATCTGGGTGGCAGCCATACGGACAAGCTTCACACCTTCTTCATTGTTGGAGATGGAACAAGCCAAGTTAGCCACCTGATGGAGACATAAGATACAATTATTTGGGTTTTATTTCATCTTTTGGTTCGTATTATTCATTACTAAATATTGGACAACACAGATAGATACAAGACACACACTGGCAGTTCTGCCTGTAAAGAAGAGCACATGAACTCGGTTCAGTTGATACATACATCATGGTTCTACACGTCTTAAAATGTAATTTAGCACTGTTTAACCTGTCATACCTATTCAGTGGAGGCTTTTCAACTGGATCATCAGATGATTGATGATGAGGCACCAGTAAGCGTACGGGCAACAGTAAGGTGCTGTGGTGGCATGACAACAGATGGATGGCATGCATGTACAAGCATTTACATTCTACAGGGCCAGAGACACAGCAGAGAGCGGCGAAGGTAATTGGATTCATTTAGTTTCAAACTGCCTGGCTTTACTCAGTATGTACACACAATGCCCGACTCATTACACTGATATTTCCAGCATGCCTATCACGCATGACTAGCGTGCGTAAATTGGCACAAGGCCTGCTGGAGCAAAGCAGAGGTGGTTTATTGTATAATTAAGATTCCAGATAGATTCTTCTGTACACAAGCCCTTGCTGGATTTGCACTCGCCTCTAAACAATTCTTGTAAGCACTTTGTTGGAGTTATACTTTGAAGGTTATTCAGGAATACATTTCAGCAAATTCACTATTCACTCAACGTGAATAGAGCAGGTAGATTCTTTTTACTGAAGATTTCATCATGCTGCAGTGTGATCCAGTGTATATTAGTGTAACTTCATACACAATAATCCAATAGCATCCTAAAGTAAATCAGGCAGCGGCTGCCTCTGAAAGTGAACTAAGCAGACACATGCCTGTTGGCAGAGAGAGGTGCCATTCTACATTAGCACTTCTAGTGCTCACATGTCACTGTTTGAAGCAAATTGAGCTAAATCAAATTTGTGTTGGAGGACTCTTGCTTGGAGCTTTGTCTCTCTGCTCATGACAGCAATGAGCACATTGATGGATTGCAGTCCTTTATGTGGAGCTGTGTGCCAGTGTTTAAAGCTGAGCGTATCAGAGACACAGTGTGATTGAAAGTCGGTGTTGCACATAAACCTGAGTGGCTGCATGCTGTTCACAAACATACCAAACATCATTTCCCGTCTGCCACATCCGTCTATATGCCATACAGCATTATACAAGCCTTTATTACCCTTTGACAGATTAGCAATTTTATTCATGTCTTTACAAAGGAAGGAAATTTCAATATGTTTTCGGCACTCAGAGTTAACAAGCCATATAGAACCCGTATCATGTCAATAAAAATGAATGACTTTTGTTGGAAGTTTTGCAGATATTAACTGTTTTGTTGAAACTTTAACACGTATAGCCATGCTTGAAAGTGGAACCTTTTGTGTTGTTTATGACATCTCAATGTACGTGACAGGACAAAATGTGAACATTTTATAATTTGATCATCTCAGTATGTAAGGAGAGGCAAAGTCTCTGCTGCACCAGGCACATGAGAAGCTGAGGGGCAGAGGGCTGCAGAGCTGGACACATGCCCGGCAGGCCCACTCCCCCTCTCCTTTGACTGGGCAAGCGCCAGTCTGGACGCCCGGCCAAAACTACTAATTGCAATTATCTAAGGAAGAGCTTCTCCTTTGAGTATCCTATTTTGACTCAAGCGGGAAGAAAATAAAAAAAAAAGAGACAGATTTTGAGACTACAGCATGCAAGCCTAATGCCGATATGGTCAAGGATATAGAAGCAGAATGATCTGTTCTGAAAGGTGTGGGAGTGTGTGCTGCTTTGTGCACGAGTTTCAGAGCGCCATGCAAGAGAGGTCCCTGCTGAGCGACCATTCTTCATTTTAGCCTTGAACAAAGAACTATTGATTTTGTCCTTTAGTTCTGCCCTGGTTAATCACTTCTATTCTAATTTGATGAACGTTGCCACTGCAGTCGGAGATATGGGCATTCTCATATCAAACCGATTCAAATACTGTAATTTGACAGAAAAGGCATCTAATTGTGTAAATTTGTACTGTTTGGGAGCCAGGATTGTAACAGAGGCGTCCGTCATGGCAATAAATTAATGACCTCTCAGCAGTTTCTCCTCAAATCTGTTTAAGTTAACAACTAAAGAAAAGATCATCCCAGCTCATTCATTGTGGGTGGTTAGTGCCCGCCTCAGCCACTCAGTCAATAGTGTCCAGCAGCATTAGGGCACACAGTTTTAGTCAGTGGGGCGCTGACCATGGTGCTGAAAGCAAAAGCTCTGCCCAAAGGGATAAATGAAAAGAAATGCAGATTGGTATGACCAGAATGAGTGTCATTTCACCTGTGAGGCAAGACAAGTACTTTGTTCAGACACCAGAATGTTGACATAGAACAAGGCGCTGCTGGGAATCAGGCACATAAAACGCAACATACAGTTGGGCTTCATCTTTACAACAAACACGCTCGCTCCAGATGAATTCCCTGATAAAAACACTATATTTTCACCAGGAGTAAACACAGATTTTATTCACAGCAACACTGTTGCCAAAATATAATTTTTTATTTTGATGCATATAAACACAGCTTTAGGGCAGTAATGTGATAATAGAAGGCTGGCTTCTTAACATGGTGTTCTGGTCGGTAGATTATTTATCTCTCTCTCCTCACTCAACAAAATAATGTGCACTGTCATTAGCACAATGAGGACAAAGGGGAGGCCAAGGGACTTCAATACTACACACATAAGGCTGCACCGTTTCTATGTCATTAATGTAATCCTAATCATTTTCCATGGTAATTGGATTGCTCTGTTTTGAGGTTGCACAGGAGCCCACACAATGACCGGAACATGCACAGAGTAAATAAAGCAGTTTGTCAACATAGATGGAGCAGAACATGAACCAGGGGAATCCAGAATGCAGACTGTGAAACAATTACAGAAGTGCTCTCTCAGGACTACGCCTATTTGTGTTAGGCTTAGCTAGTAGCTGTCAGCTCCCATCGGAGATGCCTATATGTGCGCCATGCGGAGCAGAGGTGACAGAACAGGTTAGGAGCATGACGACCAGCAGGCCAGATGTCACACTACACTATGTGAGGTTCAGCTCCACAGGGAACAAGGCAACGCATGGGTCGGCCTGCCTCAGTGCCTTTGAGCCACGCCTCAGGAAATCAATGCCTATTACGCAGTGAACGCCTGAGGAATTGGCCACCGGGCGAGATGCAACATCAAAGCCGTGTTCTAGCGGCAGATTGTGGAGGAAATGTGAAGGACACGAAAGGAATGCTGGAGGTCTTTGTGTATTGTTACAGTGGTCGATGTGATCTTCAACTTTTGGTAAATTAATGCCACCAATGATTAAAAAAAAAGGAGAAAAAAAAAAAAGCATGTGGACATTTGTGGACATTTTTGGTCCAAACTCATTCCTAACTTTCCAAATACATTTCTAATATCCCAAAGTGATGAGTGGGAGCAATCCTGTCAGCGCAATATAAACAACAACTACTCCTCTGCTAATTCCCCGAGGATAAAAATGCTTTATAATTAGATGCACAGGGCACAAAGATCTCCTTTCACAAATGTCAGCTTCTACAATATTACTGAAGAACAAAACAAATTTAATTGAAAAACACCAGGTAGTGATTTTACTGGTTTAACAGTTTAGTTCCAATTTTGGTACAATGTCCAGTTCAACTAGTAAAGTAAATGTATTGATATTTACAATCCTGTCCTGTTCATAATTTAGAAATGCAACAACAGATGAGACACCAGCTTAAAATGTAAAAACAAGGATTGAGAGGAGCTAAGCGAAAAAGCCCTAAGCAGCCTCTCTTGTTCTCCTCTGCACTTAGCCTGGCACTTTGTCTTAAATGAGGATAGGGCTACGTGAGTTTTTCTGATTACTGATTGCTGTTTAATTACCCACGCTGCCACCTTCCTTCTGCCTGGCGATCGGGGCCTGCCTCACAGATGAAGTGGACCTAAATTGCGAGTGACTCTAATGCACTTAGGAGTTCCCTCTACACTTCCTAACTTGAAATGGAAATGAGGTTAAGACAGTGTTTGCTAAGTGACAAGCCCACTAATACATGGCTGAGCGGAATCCCAAGCTCATCCACACTGCGCCCCAAAAGAGCCCTCTGCTTCATATGTACTTACATTAACTCCCAATATACACGCCAGAAGACACAGCAGTCCAATTACAACCTGTGGCATAAGTCTCTTTAGAAAGTAATCAACATTTGTTCTGACATAAGCCACATTTACACATGCACCCCCAGCAGGTGAAAGTCTGGCTGAATTCAGGATTTTTAGGAAGAAAATCCTGGCCTGTCTGTCCCGGTCTGTCCTTCGCTTGGTCCCTCCATAATATGTCAGTCGTGAGAAAATGAATTGCATAATCGCATGTGACAAAAAAAACAGAGTTGGAGAAAGACAGCAATAAAGTTTACCACCTGACTGAGTTAGTATACAGATGCGTGGGCGTCCAAAAGGAACCGCGTGAAACCTGCAGCTCTCCATCGTCTCCACACACACAACATTACTATATTTGGATTTGGAGCTGTCATTGTGTCTTTCTCCTGTGGAAGTTCTTTCATTAGAAATTGCTAAGTGTTTTTATTCATTTGTATTAAAGCACTTAGAGCTCTATCTATGATCTGGGTGCATTGTATATGACACAATAGCCATTAAATTGTTTTATGTCCGGTACAAATGACTACCTGAACACCCTGAATGACCAGGTTATTCCATCATTCGTTCTTCCCTGATGGCACCGGCACATTCCAAGAAGACGATGCCAGAATTCACCACTTAAATCTAAGAGTTAGTTTTAACCTCCGCAAATGTATTTTTGAACGCTGCGCAAAATGCAAGAAAGAAATACGTGATCTAACATATTTGTAATGATCAGATCACTTCATGTGAATTGTTTATATTAATATAACCTGAAGCCTGTCATATACCCAAGAATAGTTCGTGTAGAAAAGTCCAGTGATTTTTGTTAAATGTTTATCAGTAGATATAATTGATATGTACCATGACAATAAAATATGACCATATTGATCTACAATGGAGAAGAGTCAATGACATTTTTCAGAGAAAGTCTTTAAAGAACTTTAAAGAAAGTCTCTTGGTATCGGTAAATATCGGATATCGGCAGATACTCAAACCCCATTATCGTTATCGGTAGCAAAAAAGCTGGATCAGTGCATCTCTAATTTTCACACATGGATTGGCCACAGAGTCCAGACCTTAACCCTATTGAGATTCCTTGGGATGTGCTGGAGAAGTCTTTGCACAGTGGTCACACTCTCCCATCATCAATACAAGATCTTGGTGAAAAATGAATGCAACACAGGATCCTTTGGAATTGCATAAGCTTACTGAAACAATGCCAGAGCAAATGTGTGCCATAATAGAAGCTGAAGGTGGTGCAATGAACTTTAAGAGCGGGCAACTTTTTTTTTGGTCAGGCAGTGTCTGTTCTAGTTGCACACATACTAATAGAACGTTTACTCATTCAAACTATGCTACATATTTATGTTCAGGCTAAAACTCATTAAATGCGATTAAAACGGCATTAAATCGGTTTGATACTGAGAGTCCCCATCCCCCAAGTCTATGTGAGGGGATCCTGCATGCAAAGAAATTGAAAATAGTGGGGAAATGATCATTTATTTCACAAACTTAAGATCCGGCGCTCAAGTCGTGTTGTGTTGACTTTCTGAGATTAAACACACTCTGCACATCTGTTGGCGCCCTAGAGGTTCAATTAAAGCTCATTTGCAGTGGGTCTTCATTGGAAGGTGTTAAACAGTCAACCTCACGCTTTAACATGCACACAAGCCCCCGGAGAGCAACATCAAAGTCCACTGACCCGATTTTATTCAGTCCATCAACCCTCAAACAACACTGCTTCTAGGTCAGAGTTAACCACTGGAAATGCCTCGACTGGCCAGCTTTACTTTCCGCAAAGAACATGTTTAGGTGCAAATGTGGCTTGTGTCGTGTTGACATGCGCGCTCCTTGCACCGCTCTGTGTGAACGGCATCCAGACAGCACAGACCAAAGAGCTTTCAAAGATAAACAATCATTCAGAATTCCCTTTAATCTAACATTTGAAGTTATTTTGACATCATATCAATAAAAGCATGTCCTTTTCTCAGACCAAAACACAAGCATTTGAGAAGTGAGTGAAAGTGGGGATGAAATCGTGTTGAAAAAAAAAAAAAAGTCTAATTGGGGCAAAGATGACGGAGGATGTGGAAAAGGCATGACGACTTTGATGAAGGCTGGCGTTTTGATTTGATTTTGAGACTGTGAAATGCATGACAATAGGAACATCCTTTCATGTTGAGATAGTTTGCTGGGCATTCTGGAAGCTACTCACTGGGCTGACATTACGTAGGCTTAGGACCAGCCCAAAGATGATTTGTAAAACTGTCTCCCTTTGAAGCAGAATTTTTTTTCACGTGAGAGGATGGGAATGAGGAGCCCTTTCGAGCAGTGGTGAATTGAAGAGAGTACATCCCACAGCCACTGGAGGACTCACAGTGTGAATATAACAACGTATTCTTGTAAACCTATCTAAGACACTGGGCCCGTCTGTAGGGACTCAGCAAGAACTGAAATAAACATAAAGGACTATCAATAACGTTTTACTCCTTTTAACAGTTTGGCTTTTAGACATAGTAGAACAAATACAACATACAGAAATAGAACAAAACTGTATTTCTTGGCCAGTGGTTATTAAAATGTGGCGCTTTGGCAAATGGTACTCTGGGTCATTAAGATGCTCTCAATTTACATAACACCAGAGGCCTGTGGCAAGTCTATCTTTTAATTTGGGCTAATATTTCATTATAAAACAGATATATCAAAGTTTTACAGACAGAGTGACGTATGAATTGATAGTGTAAAATGCCTTTGCAACAAAACAAAAAAAAACATTGCGGAGAGAAATGAGGTCGGGAGAGGCTGCTCCTGCGTGGGCATAAGCAGCTGAGACCAGGGGCTCTGTATCTTGGCGAAATGTTGCCTTCAATAGGCCAGACTTCTACAGTTGTTTAAACCTCAAATACCCCGGTTCTGCAGTGACATAGCCGATACGTGAGTCTGACGCCTGTCCTCCGTCTGCGGCTCTACTGACACGCGGAAGAACGAAACCGAAACTAGCTATATCGCCAGGCTCTTTGTCCGCTTCATTCGGGCTTTTTCCAAGATAAATAAGACGAGGAGCTCTGCAAACCGATTCCTTACTACACCGTGCAGCGCAAAAGTCGAAGAAATGAAGCCACATGAAAGGACGTTACATGGAACCACACGTGCGGCGCATTTCACAATAAAGCACATGGCTCGTGTTTACATTACGGCGAAACAGAGACAAGTGTCACATGGAGATCTGATCCGGAGGACATTTGAGAACAGGGACGATGATGGAAGTATTATATGGATGTGTGGACAGCACATGTACAGCAGCAGGAGTGAGGCAGGGAGCTGGGATAAAAGCTGAGTCTGAGATAAAAGGTGAGATTAATGTGACCTTTTTACACATAAATGCGTGTTTACGTTGCTTCTATGTATAAACAGTAGTAACCACAAGAGCTCCTGTAAGTTTATGTCTAATGAGTGCTGTTTGGGTCAAAAAAGTTGTAGTTTTGCTAGCGTCATGCCACGCCCCCTTTTAGTCGACTAATCGCTGCTCAGGGCATGTTTTTGGTTGACCATGAAAATCTTTGGTCGGTTGCATTGTTTGTTGTTTGTATTTAGTAATAAACAATATCGTTACAGTTGGATCTTGTCTTGGTTTAGAGCAGAGTTAGTCTAATTTTAAGTTTATTTTAGCCCTTTTTTAGAACTGGTTTAGTCCAGATTTGAGCTTTGTCTAGTCCTGGTCTTTCTTAGAAAGCCAAAGTTAGTGGATATGCACAAGGCAAGAGCTTTTGACTCTGTACTTTAGGAAAGGAAGCATAAGCTGCAATGTTCACTCATTCTCTACCACTTTTTCAACTGTTTTCTACTTCCTTTGTATTAAGCTATGCTGTTCAAACATAAGTTTAATAAGAATCCTATATACTTCCACGGGCTGAAACAACTATCCATTATTCAACAACTAATCGATTATTGTAATGGTTGAAAACTATTTTAGAAATGGTTTAATTGTGAGTATTTTTGATGAAAACTACTTTGTTTTTTAAAGTTAGGGCATGTAGAGTGATTTGTACATTGTACATTTCATAAATATTTGTGAGTGTCTCAAGACAATTATCTAATCAGACAGCAGAATTAGCACTAGAGCCTCTAACAAACAATCACTTTAAGTTTACTCCATCATCATGTCCTCAAGCGGCTTCACTTTAGCTTTATGTAGGAAAAAGACTGAAAAAATACAATTTTACACCTTTCTCAGCAAAGTGATTAATTGTAACAAAAATCTTCTGATTAATATAATTACCAAAGTAATTGTTAGATGCAGACCTATACTTCCTGTACTAGGTCTGCTGCTGTAATGGGAAAATATCTTATACTTTTACTGTCTAATTAAGGCCAAAATATAGTGATTAAAGAAGCAGAATCCTTGAGGATTGTTTTTTCAAAAGCAGCCATTTGCAAAGCATTCGCTCGCATTAAAATGGTTAACCGTTCTCAGCTAAAAATGGGGAAATGTTATATTTTTGCTGAACATTTATTCATAAAGAGAAATTAAATCCTTGCAGTGCTGCTATTTACTGAATAGGTAAACTGCAGAGACATTTATTATGCTCTTGTGTGTAATTTGAATCAGAGCCATGTCAGAAGTGTGCAGAGTAGCTTTTAGAGTCATGGTGGCGTCTCCTTGACAACCATAGCAGAGGCTGGATGAAAAGCTGAGGGCGTGATTTACAGTGGTCGTTTGTGCCAAGCTGGTGCAGATGAGGTTCGCCTATTCCTGCTAATACACATGACTCGCCTTCTCCATAAATATGATAATTTGCCGCAGGCTGGCCACGCCGTGAATGACACCAGGATAAGGGGAGCGCACTTACTCCCCGGCACGAGATAAAACTGTGGGTGGATGACAAGGCAGAGATGTGCACAAGGCGTGCACACGTGGCCAAAGACACTCAAACACGCGCGGCAGCGGATAGGCATCTGATGTAACAGACGAGACGATACAAGCAATCGGTTTGCGGCAGACTGTTCTAGGCTTGTTCTGCCTTTTATGGTGTCAGACAGTCACTCCAGCTGCGGCCACATACACACAGGCTTCAAAGGGTGATTTATATACTGTGGGATCTGAATGCCTAAATGAAGAAGGCAAAGGGAGACGGGATGGGCAGCAAGAGAATAATATCCACGTTATAAAATTTTATTGAGCTCAACAAGGGACACAGAAAGGTAATTGAAAGCAATATAAACAAATCATAAAGCTAGCTGGACAGAACTGACGTGGGACATAGATATAAATAAACATATAGTACGTGCGCAGTGTATTGGATTAACTTGTTCACGGGGCTGTAAATGCCAGGACATTAAAGGAGGCAGGGAGGCAGTGAACAAATGACTAGTTCAATTCCCCCGAGCAGAGGGCAACCTCGCACTCCCCTTTCGCTGTGCAGCCCTCGCCGTCTAGCCCGCGCTCCAGTCTCCTGACCGAAGCCAGACGGATCTCCTCGCGTTTGGCTGAGAGCACAATGCGACTGGCGGGTCGTTTGCAACTACCTATACACTCGGAAACTTGTGTCTCCCAGGTAGGCAGTACAGGACTTTATTCATCGTACAACATTTTTTACTTTCTGCTGGAGCTGCTCTCATAGCCACAGGGGCCAGACTGCTGCTCCCACAGTTCCTCTCCATTCCTCTTTCCCCTAAAAAAGGCAGCTCGGCCCGTATTGATTTCTGTGTGCCTCCCTCTCCCTCTCCCTCCCTCCTGCTGAAGAGTGCTAGCCAAGCAGTTGGGCTTGGCACCAAAACATAATTATGAAAATGGACCTCTGGGTTGTTTCTTTTAATCTATCTGTACATTCCCCAGTCCTCTTGCAACAGGAGCTATTTAAAAAACTGTTTCCAGGGGGATTGAAATGCTGAGACCTGTCTATAGAACGTTTACGTGCCACAACATCGGTCGGTGTCCAAAGCAGGTGTGAAGCAGATGCATTGCTCACTTTTAGCCCCAAACTAGCAGGGAATCGCAGTGCCAGCCTTGATGTATCCTGTCAGCACAGCGCCGCGCGTCTGAAAGCAGTGCACCATCTGAGGGCTCGATACTTTCTGTCAAACGCTGGCATCAATTTGCGCGACGTGGCAGCCATGACAAAGTGGCCCGGGCTCATGCGCCGATTGCTGCACTCTCCCCGACTTACAGTTCAATGGCCGGCGAAGCCCGAAAAGACGCGGCCAAAATCAGGCCCATTTTCAAGACATTAAACTCTGCGGCGCGACGTGAAATACAGCTGCTGCAGTGTCAAAACAGCTCCTCTGCCAAAACCATTACTGCTATGTTTTTACTGGTGGGCTATCGAGCAAGAATATAATGAAAGAGATTGCATGTCATTTGGGGGAAATAGGGAAGTGCTTTTGAGCAGGGAAACTTTTCTATTTTATACTGTGATAGAGGGCAACGTTCAATGCCAACTTTAACAATGTAGTCGTTATGGTACTTACATGGAAACAGGACACAGACATCATTTATTTCCTTGTCATATGACTGGCTCTATTTGATAGTATAAAGACGGTCAATTGCCACGGAATTAATCATTTCTTTGTAACATCATGGGAATGGCTATGAAGTGAGTCATCCCTTGTTATCCTTTATATTTCCATCTTTTCACTGTGCTGTAATATAAAGGACACAGGAAATAATACAGTCGGAAATGTAATACCAGTGGTTGCCTGTGCTTACAGCTCAGGCAAACTCAGTTATGTTCTTTATTGCGTCTTCGGATTCGGAGCTCCATCCAAAACCACAAAGCCTTTATCCGTCAAAACAATAAAGAACCATCTACTAAAATAAACTACAAACTTGTATTGTGGCATGTGACGGTAATGCTGGTTCCATCTCCCAATTCCCTGGTCTGGGAAGCCATTGTATTCATTTATACTGAGCCAAGTCCATCTGGTAATGCTCCATAGAGGCTTGTCTTTAAAGCCACTGCAACTGGCATCTCCGAATGATATTTCTGCCATGCTTGCGCATTTGGAACACATCTAAAAGCTGCCTTTGCTCGTTGAAAAGACAATTAACTGGTACACACATGTTGCATTTACCGTGCCTCTGATTGGCTTACTCCTTGCACCAATTAGATCCAGCCTCAAATGTGCTACTTTTTTGCTTTATAACACAATCATGGCTATTCTGTTGACAGTTTCCGTTTGCATCACATAACCACGAGTGCTGACAATGCATAAAGACAACACTCTGGCACATAACAAACTTAGGTCACGCCCAATGGCATTTTTTTCTTCTTTTATCTCT
This sequence comes from Gobius niger, assembly GCF_951799975.1. Taxonomy (NCBI): domain Eukaryota; kingdom Metazoa; phylum Chordata; class Actinopteri; order Gobiiformes; family Gobiidae; genus Gobius; species Gobius niger. Next base: position 20,939,937 of record NC_136854.1, on the reverse strand, counting down.
CAAAACGAATATCTATTACGTGCTCATTTGTTGTAAGTCATCTACCCACATATGCTTCCCGTCGCGCAATCTCGGACAAAGCACAGCTAGACCTTGACATTTGCGCGTCACAGGCCGGTGCCACCTCCTTTCTTCTGTGATACAAGGAAAGCAAGATTAGTCCTGCCGGATTACAGATGCAAATTGTGGGAAAGGGCACTGTTTTTTTTATTTTTTTTATATCCTTTAATCTCTGAACCTTTGATTTGGGAATGGTCAAAAAGATGTGCTGCAAATGTTAATTTAAAGCCCCAGTGAGCAATTTCTATTACTTTTTTTTTATAACCTTGTGTGCTGAACAATTCCCAACACATTAGAAAGGCAGCAAACATAATATATTGATACGTATTTACTGTAATTGACATTCAAGTCTGTATTTTTGGTGGCATTAAGAGTCAAATACTCCCCCTATAATGTTGTTGACTAATGGATTGATTTGTATGAAAAGAAATGAGTGAAGCTTTCTTTCCTCCTGCCAAAAACGCATAGACCTACATGATTTCTTTAACACATGAGCCTTTCTCTCCTCCATATCAAACAGACTTCAAATGGACTTCTCAATCTAATCAATCCAAGGAATCCTCTGACCTAAGTCCGTATACGCCCATAGAAATGTCACATTGATTTGGATGCTTGAAATTAATGCTGGTGCAATTTTCTCCCTCAGGTGAAGACGTGAAAGGCCGTTATGTTTCTGGCTGTGAGCAGATTTACTGATACAATTTTAAATAGTCTGACATGGTACGAGTCTATGAGGTATAATTCCAAGTAATAATATTTATCACGGCCCTAATAAATCTTTTTTAATGCACTCTGCCTGTTCTATATGGATAATTTGAGGTTTGGACATACCATAAAGAATGGCGTGCTTAGCAACACTTCTCACCACAGGAAAGGAGTTATGTGATAGAAAAGAAAAAAAAAACTAAGAAAAGCAATAAACGCAGTCCGAGAAAGTTTTCGGAGCCATTTAGATGTCAGATAATTTCCTCTCCTGTCAATTCAACCTGCAGGACAATTCCAGTCACATCCAGACAACAGAGGAAGAAAAAAAAAAAGATCATTGTAAACATTTCATTTTCCACTTTGCTGACTTTATGAAGACAAACCTATTTCGAGGCTTGGGCTGTTGGTGGCATTGCCTATCTATCCTTTCTCTGATGTCAGTTTAAAGAAAAAGACTTAATGAGTTTATTGTTATGATGATAGTAATGTCTTGGCACACGATTTGGCAGAGGGCATTTGCTAAAATAAATGAACAAATCTAAGAGGAAGGAGCCAGTGACCAGACAAAGTCGAATTTGCAATCAGTGCGTGCCTTTGACGCAATAGCTTTAGGTAATTACTTCATTAAAAGAGCAGGCATAACTTTTGGCCAGGGTTACCAATTAATGTGGACCCTGGAACCGAAATGTGTTCTTAGGTGCTTCTTCTACGTAGCATTGATAAACTATAAATTGTATGTCCAATTAATTTAGGGATGGTGTAATTAAGCGGTAGGGGATGGACGACCGCTGCTCCTTGGAGAGTGGGAGTCTGGGCACCTCTCGTCATAAAACAAGCGCTCCACTTAGCATCTTGAAAAGTGCTCTTTCATATAAGCAAGTCACTAAAACATTGTCATCGACAGTTTTTGGCAGTGTTTTTAAACGCACAATATTATGCTTTATTCAAGATTTGAAAATCCTTTGAGGTACCTTTGCTGGAATTTCACAATGTATTAGAGCCACACAGCGTAACATTGCAGGTTAGTCCAGGTTGGTGTTCCCACTGTTAGAAGTAAGACGGATACAGTAAGCATGTAAGGGATAATGCAAAACGAGGTGTCCATTATCAGAAATTTCTGATAATGGACACCTCGGAGTGCATTATCCCGCTGATACCATGGTCCTGCGAACTGAAACTGTTCAATGGGACCTGTTTGCAATGGAGTGATGTAGAACATGATTTAACTGTTTTTTAACTGTTGTCGGGCTAGGTGTACATCATCACAGTTCAGGGCGAAACAAGACCCCTCCGCTTCGCGTCGGGGTCCGGTTCGCCCTGTCGGTACTTATTTTCCCGATAATGACCAGCGTTCTATACATTATCCCTTACTTAACAAGAACCTCCAGCCACTCAGAATTGAGTATTCCCCAAGACCATGGTATGAGCTAACAATATTGAACATGCTGCTAATGACAGAACATTTCTTTGTAATGTGTTCAAAATCAAAATAACGCCTTTGGAAAAGATCCGGGCCGCAAGATGAAAAAAAAAAGCCCATTCCTGTGCGGAGTTTATTATTATTTTTAAAGAATAACCAGAATGCTCATTCCAGCCACTAGCCAGCTTAAATAAAAAAAAAGAGATTTTCACACGTGTCCAGCAGAGGGCACTGACATGACAAAAGATCAGTATAAAAACAACACATTATAACCATGTGGTAAATGGTCAGTCTACCCCAGGGCGGATGTGGCTTTAATAACAGCTTACCACCACCACCAAGTGCGGAGTCAATTAATAATTACTGCTATGTAGCACGTTGAGGAAGGCTCATAAAGTGCAATACAAGTGTAAACCGTTGTTATTGATTAGGCTACAGTCAATTATTATTATTCATTTATTGGAAAAATATTCTCAATAGTATTTTCCTGTTTACATTATATGTGCATGTTTGACATCCTTGCTCTAAAGGATCTCAACCTTAATTTAACTGTTTGTAAACCTTACACTGCGTTCCAAATTGTTATGCAAAATTATGCTATATTTCAAAGATTTTCTAAACTATCAATTCGAACAGTCAGCACAATTTTCAAGCCTTTAACTGTTAGAGGCTGATAGGAATGTGATTGAAAAAAAAAAACTCCCAGTTATAACAGTACTTTATAACCTGTTCCAAATTATTATGCAGTTTCAATGCATTGTATAGGTTTTAAAGAACGGAAAATGGTCACTTGTTGAACTATTTCAATCAAAAACATCTTAACAGGTCAAGTTATATTTTAACATAGGACCCTTATTTGATATCAGCTTCAAAATACTTGCATCCATTAAACTTGTGTTTTTGGACAGTTTCTGCCTGGATTTCTTTGCAGGATGTCAGATTAGCCTCCGAGAGCTGCTGTTTGGATGAAAACTGCCTCCCACCCTCACAGATGTTTTGCTTGAGGCTCCAGAGGTTCTCAATAGGGTTGAGGTCAGGGGAGGAGGGGGTCCACATTATGAGCTTCTCACCTTTTATGCCCATAGCAGCCAATGATGCAGAGGTATGGTGCATTGTCATGCATGAAGATGATTTTGTTAGGGAAAGCTTCCTTTTGTACCATAGAAGAAAGTGGTCAGTCAGAAACTCTCTTCATGTATTTCTAGGCTACTGCAGCCGTTTCTGTTCTTGAGCTTCAATTAACTGTTTAGGGGAGGCCGGATAGACATTTTATGCACAACTGCATCCTCAGGAGGGTCCTACACCTTGATGTTCGGTAGACTCCAGAGGCACCAGCAGCTTCAAATACCTGTTTTCTGCATGGTTTGTAGCAGCTGCTCTCTTAATCTGATGTATTTATCTGGCAGAAAGAGTCCTCCTTTATCTGCACAAACCCGTGTGTGCTCTGAATCAGCCACAAATCTCTTAACAGTACAATAATTATGCTTCATCTTTTGTGAAATGTCAAAGGTTTTCATACCTAGTCATACCTATTTCACGCTTTTCATCAGCAGACAGATCCTTTATCTTTCCCTTATTGCTTGAAAATGGTGGTCTGTTTAATAATGTGGAATGTCCTTTTTCAGTAGTTTTTGCCTTAACTGGGCTTACCTGACAGCTAAATCGTCACAGGCGTCTGAGATTGATGTCAGGGATTCAAAGAGCCCTGAGACACAATACCATCCATGAGTTTCATTGGAAAACATTTTTTTTTTTTACCTTTATGACACTGAAATACAATTTGCATAATAATTTGGAACGCGGTGTACAAAACATCTGGACTTAACTTCCGCTGGCACAAAACTGAGTGAAGCCGGTAAAATAAGGCTACTGACAACAGCTGCCCGCCATTAGCAAGTGATCAAATGGAGGGACAGAAGAGCAGAAGGTGGGACAAAACTGAATGTGCAAAATTACTCAAATATGCATGAATGAAACTCCGGGAACAATACAATATCAAGGTGTTTTTTTACCTTCCTTTTTCACCTACAACTCAGTAAGCAGGTTAAAGGAGTCACCATTGGGCCAGGCACTTTCCACAGCTGCCGTCCCATGGGCGCTGTTGCAGCTCTGTAATTGGATTTTTGTCTTTAAACATCACATTGCCTGCTTTTGCGTCGGGAAAAGCGCCTTGTCTGACACCGACCGAGGTTTTCTATGTACCTATCCTCATTATATTTACGACTTCGAACTGCACTGTCAGGAAGTAGTAAATATGCTGCTTGACACCTGGGGTTGATAACAGTGGAAGAGCAATCTGACGTGTGTTTGTACGGGCCCCTCTAAGAAGCACTAAAGTAAATGCACCTTCTTTTTTCCCTTTTTACAGATCGAAAAATGGCCCGGTTCAAGATTCAGGCGGGTCGATATATAGCACTCTAAAAAGGGCGATACTAAAAATCCCAGCTTAAAGGTTAAATTCCCATATTAGCAGAGGCCATAACCCTGTAGAGCAACATCTTCAATACTCCAGCCAAACAGAGAGATACAGCAACACTTAAGGCCATTCAAATCAGCTTAGAAGGCAATCATCTCCTATATGCGCCATAAAGTTTTAATACAAGAACAAAAATGCGTTTGATGTTAAAAGGCCAGACGGATCTCTGTGAGGTCCTTAATAGTCCAGAAAATCTGAAAATAGAACAAAGGCAGATTCTGCTTAACAGTCTTTTTTTATGGCATATGGACGCATTTACATTTCCCAGTAATGGAGATATGGGAAGACGAGATTACAAGCTTGGGCACTTGGAACGGGAATTTCCACATCAGTCAAAGCTCTTTCCCGATACTGGAGGTCTCTGCACACTTATCCCAGGCGGTATTACATTCTCGGAAATGCTACAAAATTGTACCTACAGGCGACAATGGACGACTATTCATTGAAATAAGCCTTGTGACTGCAGCCAGATACATTGAGAGTAACCGCCGCTCTTGTTCGAGCAGGGGTCAAAGTCAGAGGCTGGAAAGTGGTGCAGCGTGTTCCACTTTTTTCTTCCGTTTCTTTTGGCGCAACCTTAGAAAAACGCTTTCATACAGTACCAATCAAAAGTTTAAGACCCCTTGGAAAATGGCAAAAGATTTTGCATGGTTCCAAGCAGAACTTCAATATGCAACAAAAAGAAAATGGGATGAGACAAAACAAATTTTGAGTAAAGCTTTTAATGAAAACCACAATTAAACTGAAATAGGCTGTTTCGTAGCTGATAAAACGTTTGGGACGACAAGCCTTTAAAAGGTAAAACCTGGCCAAAAATGTGGATTCAGTGCCATTTTCTGTCAGGTATTCACACTATCATGACGTCCTGGCAAAGGCAAAAAAAGTTTTCCGTTTTGATCGCGGTTTGATTGTTGAGCTGCAAAAGCAGAACCTCTCGCAGCGCGCCATCGCTGCTGAGGTGGGATGCAGTAAGACAGTCATTTAGAATTTCCTAAAGGATCCCGAGGGTTATGGAACAAAAAAGTCAAGTGGAAGAACCAAAAAAATGTCACCAGCACTGAGCCAGAGGATCAGATTGGCTGCCCATCAAGATACTGAACAATCCTCGACCCAAATGAAGGCCGTTACTGGAGCCGAACCCTTAGGATCTTTAAAGCCATTCTAAATGACTGTCCTACTGTGCCCCACCTCAGCAGCGATGGCACGCTGTGAGAGGCCCTGCTTATGCAGCTCAACCCGACCTCGGTCTAAACGAGAACTTCTTTTTTTTTTGCCAACATAACAGTGTGAATACTTGACACTGAATGCACATTTTTTTTGCCTTGGGTATGTATATATGTTGAATATTGTGAGATTATATCCATATTGCCATTGCATACCATTACCAGGCCATGTACAGACAGATTAAAGATTAAATAGCAATTTACTTTGTATCCCTGCTCAGTGTAAGGCAATGGACCCCAAATATCATAATTTTTAGTCTTCCAAAATTCTGCGCCTGCCGATCCTTCAGCCTTAACAAAGTAATTTTGCAGTGCACTGGGGAATACCCGCTTCCAAGTGTCACCAAACCTTGACAATGCCTAGATAAAGTTATTGCTACATCGTCGAGCACTTTCAGAATGCACTCACTTAAAAATGTGTACGTGTTCCAGCGGCTTGGCTTTAAATCACTCGAAAGAGCCACGCAACGAGGCAGATAATCATCCCATTTCACTTGCCGAGACACAGAACTGGGGGGAACATGTTTACTGAGCTGGAGGTGAGCGGCCGACTATGTTTTGGACGTGTGACTGCGGCAAAGCGCCGCGCATTCGGGGAGATGAGCTGAAAACAAACAGGACAACGGCGAGGAAGTGTTGTCGGCTGCGCTTCTTGTTCTGAATACTTCATCGGATTCTGTGCAGCGAACCTTTGCCACCCAGACATAACAGGGGAGCGGTGTAATTGGCTGGAAATGGTATAAAGCGAAGAGAATGTGGATTACTCTCCATGGCAACAGTTGTCTCTCCTCTGCCGCCGCTGCTGTTGGGTAACTTAGGTCTCCTCAGGTACTCTTTTTATTGCGGGCCGCCTTTGCCAGAATTAATTCAACAAAGCAAAGACTGAATTTTAAACTGAACGCTGGAGAGTGTGTTCTTCTAAATTTGAATTCTGCAGACAAAGCTTGGGAGATGGCTATTAGAACGTTTGAATAGCACTTTTTCATTTTAAGCACAGTAATTAGAAAGCTGGTACTACAATGTAATTGCTCTCCACAAGATGAGAGACTGAATGCACTCATTATCTACAGTATGGATATTTTAATGAAGCTAATTGAAATAATTAGTACAATACTAACCTAAGACATGAGTGAATTCTCAGAAGAAAGTTTAAATGTAACAGCTGCTATGTTTTTCTAATTGATGGAATAATGTCAATAGTAATTATTAATCATATTTACTCATTACTTATTTATTTTTTTATTCACTGCCAACAACGATTGAGAGAAATGCATGAGACCATTACAAAACAAGGCCAAATAATCTAACTCCGGTGGTGACAAGTAAAGTGCATTGCTGTATTTTGATGAACTGATGAAGTAAGCAAGTGTCGCTCATAATATATATAAACTCATGTATCCATGGATTGTTTAGAACTCCTGAGTAATACAAAAGTACTTTTTTCCCAGATGGAATATCCACAGAGCCTGTTTCACATGTCCCTTGTTGTTATTGGCTTCCATCAAAATACTTTTGTGCAAGTGGACAGTGTAATTCCAAAGCATACAACTTAACCATTTGAGCTTCTGAGCCCATCCTCTCAGACAAATTGTAATGTCTGGAGTGAGCCAAATGTTGTGAATTTTAATTTGTATGCAAGCCCAAGCACTTAGCTCCTCGCCGAGTCTACATTAAACATTTGAGTGCTTCGACACAATCCGCAGCAGAGTTAGCAGAGGGTCGGCCCAGGGCAGGCGTGGAGGTGCACACTGCCAAATTATGCCGTATGTGATGCACAGTAACATCCTCTTTCCACTAGTGATGGGATTTATGGCTTGCTGGGATGGTTAATAAAGTGCCATTCATAAGACTGGCAAGAAGAAGAAGACGAAGACGAAGATGAAGACGAAGAGGAACAAGAAGAGGAAGAGGAAGAAGAAGAGGAAGAGGAAGAAGAAGAAGAAGAAGAAGAACTTTATTTATATCACGCCTTTTACAGACATGGTCACAAATCGCTTTACATGAGACAATTGTACATTCAACGAGTTATCAAACATCCAGGATGTATCCCACAGTAGTATTAATACTAATAGCTTTGCATCACTTTCTATGACCTTCTTTTCCACATTTAGTATTTATTGTTTGTTATATTTCTGTAACAAAGATACTGTATCCTATTTCAATAACATTATTTCAGCCAAGAAAGTAACACATTTTTTTAAAACCTTGTGTGAATTCTGTTGGAAAAATATCTACACGCCACATTCTTCTCATTTGTGCAAGATGTCCAAGCTTTCCCTCATCATATAATGCAAAATAGTATTTTGCAAACTGACTCTTGATCAAGACACCCTGCACGATTTTCTAAAGAATGGGGGGTCCACACTACATGACTGGATTTAGTGCAATTATAGACTAGGGGTTCACACATAACGAGACTCGTAAGAGCGAACACACTACTCGAGTTTGTCAAACAGCTGATGTTTTATAACACAGTCTGTCCTCTGTATGGCTTTATTTCTCCTTCGCCTTCAAAAACTGACCCCAGATCAGCAAAGATAGGCCTCTGTTTGAGAGCGTGGGAAAGGTGTATTGGTCAACAGTGTCATGTGATCGCCGTCACAACAACACAGTTCAAGTGCTGCAGGTCACTACGAGCCTTCAACTTTCTGTCAAATGGAGATAAAAGTCAGCAACACGAAGAAGCGGGACGTATTTCAGTGGATTTATTACGAAAAGGAGATGGACATCGGCCCCGAGACGGAGGAGACAGCAGAGAAAGCGGAGACACAGAGAAGTAGTTAGACTCCAAACTCAGGAAATGCCGCCGCTAAACTCTGTAAATTCACCCACGTTTCTCCTGTGCGTCCAAAATCGAGCTGAAAACTCAAACATGTTTGATTTCGACTGGGGTTTAGTTGCGTCTTACCCCGACTGGACAATTCGAACGCGAGTCCAGACATGACCCCCCTCACACTACGAGAACACTCTGTGACTGCCTTCGTCCGGCCACGACTCGGCGGGACTGAGAATTAGAGCAAAATCGGCCATAAAAATCGTGTCGTGTGTGCTGACCTTTAGCTGCTACACTTATGACTCCTCCAAAGTACATGAGACCAAATTTGCATAATTGCTATGTTTTGGGGGAAAATGGACACAAAAAACTGTAAGTGACATCACGTCAATTGGGCCTATAGAAACATTATTAATATGCCAGTGGATGTTGAGGTCTTTGGGCATCAGATTACTAATATGTGCATTTAGTTGTGCCCACTGGGGTAGCTAGTGGCAGCATTCAGTTGGTCTGACACCTCTGGAAGTGTTGGTGCTCTGTTGCGCTGATGCCCGCAGTTGCACACAGGCAGTGTGTATGTTAGCCGGGCCATCTCGCATATGAGAGGATGTGTGCTTCAGCCTTAACCTCTGGGGAAATAGCGACCAGAAGTTGGCTGTCAAATAGCAGAGCATAGTCGAGCTGCTGGCCCAGAATAGCACATGGGGTCAGTGAGGAAAAATATGCCTCCCACACTACACGAGGAGACAGGACCTCTGCACCCTGATGTGCGACAAACGGCCATGTGGTTTTATTCAGTATTCCAACAACCCACTTTAGGCAAAACAAATCCCTTCTCCAAAAGTTGTCCTGAAAAATATAGATAAATAAATGGGGAAGCACAAATATATCTGACTTCAGAAATCCTAACATAACCCACCTGTAATAAGATGCTTTATTGTGCAGATGTGATCTCTTAAAGCTGCTTTTATGTTAAATGTTTGTGTATATGTCCCCAAATGTACGTCTTAATTATACTGTATGCTCTTGCCATGCTACCAAATAGGATGTTTGTTGCCATGGTGATAGTAAAAGGCAGGGGCTGACACAGTATTTTACCACTGGATGAGCACAAAGAGCAAAATGAAACATAATTTTCCATTTTGAAAGACGGACGTGCGAGGATTAAATATTTTTAATGTGGCGACGTCAATCATCTGTTACCGCGCCGGTTAATTACGAGTCGCAATCACAATCTGAAAGTTTTTTGCGGCGGTGCTGCTGACTTCAGCTCTTTCAGGGAACGATGACAGAAATATGATTCACAGTGCATTCATACGGATTGGAAATGAAGCTCACTTACATTCAAGTCGAAATATGCACATTCACACGTATCTACGACACCTTACATTGTCAAGGACAAAGACTGTTCTAAAGCTGATAAGTCTTTATCATGTTCTTTAGAAGCCACTTGCCATGGGATTCTGTGAGCAACACCTCAAAAGTCATATGTAGTACATTGTAATTTATATATTTATACATATATCTTTAAACAATTGTGTTCCCTTTCAAGAAATGGCAAACTGTAGGCTATTTGTTAAGTTTAGAGAATATAAGCGAGTTCAAAAACTGAACCAACTTGTCATGGTCCAGAGGAATTGTTGAGATGTTTAACAATTGTCCTAACATTTATGAGATGTCCAGCTGAATGAATGTGATTTGGAAACAACAAAGGGTTGTTACCATATCACATTTTCACTCACAGTAAACAGCCGTGTCTCAGATCTGTGGACATATTCCATAAGATTATAATATACAGAATGGAATTATATCCCATTGTTGAATTGGTTTAGGTACTCACTGATAATAGAAAAACCTTAAAACCGGTGGCATCGGCATAAGATCGGGCCAGAATCAGCCTGGCGTGTGGTAAACAGCTGCGTGACACCCCAATGCCCTTATATAATACACTGCTTTTGTCATTTTCAATTCAGAGTCCGCCTCACTAAACAACAACATGTGTCGCACTCCCTCAGAGGATGCCCGTAATGCAATAATATCAGACCAATGAATGTATATGGATCAAATGAACCTAAAATAACACAAATTAGCACTCATACAGCACGCATAGAATCACAATCATTATGCATATTAAAGCACACTATTTCCACTGTATGCTAATATTAGAACGTCCAGCGCGGAGGCTGTCTGATGATGGCACACAAGTGGAAGCGGAGAAAAGCCTTGTGTGCTCCTGCGTGCATCCATTTATTTGCATACTCTATGAATCAGATCAAACGACTGAGCGTCGAGAAGCGTCTTGCTCATGAATATGCAGAGGGGAGTGTGCGACTAGCTTTGGCCCTATAGCTAGATAGCTCCCTTTTCTCATTTCTTCAGGAACCTTATCCGGGATACATTCTTCACCTGTGACCCCGGCAGAAGAACTCCTCCCAACTTATCGGCTTTAAATTCTAAAAAGAAACTAGGAAAATGGAAAGGAGAAAATAAATAAACAAAGCTTGGGAGAATAAAAAAAAAAAAGTGCTGAGGAGAGAGATAAGGCTGCACTGGGTCAGAGACGAAAGGAAATGAAATTAGCTATATGTCCTGCTGGCGCTCGGTTGGATTTATGTTCCCGCTTTATTTATTTCATTTTAGCGGGGAGCACTGTGGAAGTGATGAGAGGTGCCGGCTTGAATTTCTAAACAGGACAGGTGGAATATATGAATGGTCATCTGGTAACAGGGGTCACTGGACCATTATTGCGGACACAATGCCATGGGTAAGAAGGGGCAGAAGTGTCAGGGCAAGAACTGAATATGCGTAACGTGCTATGGTATAGGAATATGTGATAGAATCTCCCGCTGCCCAAGTGTTTCGTCAGATTTTTCTGTTAAGGATAGAAGGAGGTCATGCGGTGACAGTTTCTGGAGCAGAACGGGCTTCTCACACTTTCAAGTCTTAGGGGTGCCAAAGCCTCGCTTCTTATCGTGATTTGGATATTTGCAAAATGTATGTCTTTCTGAAGCAACCTTAGATTAAACAGAGTTTAAACAAAGTACACTGACTGGTGAGTCTATGTGGCGGATGGACCCAATATGTACAATTCCATCCTCTTTGCAAGACAGAAAAACTAAATAGTAATACAAATGGGGTTTAAATAAATAGATTAAAGGGGGGACATCATGCAAAATCGACTTTTTACGGTGTTACAATGTAGTTCTCTCATCAAAAACATACCTAGAGTTGAGTTTTCAAACTGCTGGCGAATCTTTATGTAATCTTTGGATCTTCACCAGTGGCAATTCTTACCTGTGTATCCAGAGAATGCTTTCCTCACCTCTCAATCTCTTGCTATACACCTAATCCTTTCACAGCTAAGAACAAAGACTCGCCATAGAAACACTACAGCCACACATGCCGCCAGACCTTTTTTTTTCCTTTCATTTCTCTATTTATTGAAACAGCTGTGAAAAAGATGAGTTCGAGATTATTACCAAATACCGGCGAAAAGCACAACACTCCCTCTTTTGAAAGCAATACTCTGTGTCCTATACTGACATTAATGTGACCTTACGTGAAGCAGAGAAGAAAAATCTATGCTGACACCTGTCACAACATCTTCAGAACACTGATCACTGAACAACCGGCTTGTTTGAACAACTTGCTGTGTTTGAATCTTGACCCGTCGAAATCTGCAACCCCTTTCATCATCTAAAAGGGAAGAGTCCAATTAACTTTAGTGCTCCTAACGATGGTGCCAAATTCCACCACTTTCCCAATCTGTCAGTCTAGATTTGTGTGGACCGATAGCTCATCGCTCACATATCCACAATTGTTTTATAATCATGGAACAAATGTCACCTTGGGTCTTTCGGTATTCTGTATCAAGACAATTTTTTGTTTACTCAAGACACAGGATTTACACAGGTATTGTGTCTTCTCATTCTCTTGTTTGTTTGAAATTGATTCTTATCTGTTGCTAATTAGCAGTAGTGGCTTTGCTAAGTTGATAAATAACCAGAGAAATGTCGTTAGTGGTGGGGGAGGAATGTCTCAGAAAAATGACAAGATTGAAAAAAATAAGGTGCATATTTTTCCCAAGGGGGCTTGCCTGCTGGCATTACCACCTAAGCAATATGTAGGGCAGAATCACCACGTCCTTTGCAGAGTTTTTTTTATTTTATTTGTTGGCTAATTAATCAGTGGTGGGCGGTGCCTGCCATTGCGAGCTTGCGTCCTACAGTATTTGTGCTGTGGTAAAAAGCCTCGCCTCTAGTTAAGAGAGATGATCTATTTCCCATAATGAGAATTGATGATTTGTCTTCCGTACCAATGGCTATTTTTTTTTTCTCTTTCTCTCGTTCTTCTGGCATATGAAGCCCCCTTCTGTAATCGTCCCCTTGCACAGACAGAGCGTTAAGAGAAAAAGAACTAAATGAAGCGCTGTATGATTAATGGGCTCAATTTTCACAGATTTGACTTTATGGTGACAACCCACTTCACCCCCAAAAGCTTCTGATTATTACATTTAAGCCTGTGTCAAAAGTCAAACAGCTTACAGATAAATGTCCCTGTCTTTTCTTGAATGGACATTTTGTACCTGTCTGCAATTGGCCATGAGCTTAATGAACTATAGAGAAGGTATCCAATTCAAGAAATACATTGTATGATTTTATACAGGTTACTGTGTTTTAGAACTACAGAAATACTGTGTTATAGAACTACAGAAATACTGTGTTTTAGAACTACAGAAATACTGTTATAGAACTACAGAAATACTGTGTTATAGAACTACAGAAACACTGTGTTATAGAACTACAGAAATACTGTGTTATAGAACTGCAGAAACACTGTGTTATAGAACTACAGAAATACTGTGTTATAGAACTACAGAAATACTGTGTTATAGAACTACAGAAATACTGTGTTATAGAACTACAGAAACACTGTGTTATAGAACTGCAGAAACACTGTGTTATAGAACTGCAGAAACACTGTGTTATAGAACTGCAGAAACACTGTGTTATAGAACTACAGAAACACTGTGTTATAGAACTGCAGAAACACTGTGTTATAGAACTGCAGAAACACTGTGTTATAGAACTGCAGAAACACTGTGTTATAGAACTGCAGAAACACTGTGTTATAGAACTATAGAAATACTGTGTTATAGAACTATAGAAATACTGTGTTATAGAACTACAGAAACATTGTGTTATAGAACTGCAGAAATATTGTTCATTGAAAAATGTGCCATTGTGCGGTAATAGATTTCAGGGTTGCTTTGTAGCCATACTATCTCGAACCAAACAAAGAGCAAAGAAATGAAAAAGAACATTCTACTCAGAGAGCAATGAACGTGCACTTTCCCTGTCATATACAAACATAGGTTTTTAAAACTTTACATTTAATTTCAAACCAAATCTATGTCTGCTATTGTTTTCATTAAAAACATAGTTTCATTTAATGGGTCTCGTGATCAAGGTTAGGGAAACAAAAAAGTGCGCAGTCATTTTACAGGAAAGGGTTGATTACAAGTCTAGCTAAGGACGCATGCGGCAGAGCTAAATTAGTCACCTTGTAAACCAATGCGCCTGTATTTTCTATAATCTCAGGCTCCCATGGGTGTCAGAGCTCCCTAATCTTTGAACACAAAGGCAGTCCCTGCTCGGTGTGGCTTTGCAAGCTTGTGCTAATGCCGTGTAAACATTGCTGCTGCTGTTTGCCACTGATTTAGCACATGTTAATATTACATGAGACGGAGGGGTCCTTTGATGATGTAAGTGCACACTCAAACTAGGGCTTTCTACCTCAGGGAAGGAGAGATGAAGCTGCGGAGCAGCTCCTTAGAGATTTGTTTCACTTTTGCATTTGCAATTCATCTTGGAAGGAGTTCATTTATTCACATTCCTATCACATCGCACCATTGTTCTATATTGAAATACCAAGTCCTAAAGTAACCATATTCTGTAAAGCAAAGACTGGTGAAAGAAAGTGTTAGCCAATACAGTAATGTCTTCCTTTGAGTTCTGAAGGATTAACAAATGCAAATTCTCAGTGATTGCTGTGGTTCTAGAAAAGGCTTGAGGGAATGTGTGCACAGGGGAACTCACTATTCCTCCCTTCTGCATGTGAAGAAGATCCAAAATGGCTTCATCCTCGAGCTCAAAAGGTACTGCACGTTCCTGTCTTTTCCATACTGATAGAACAGAGCCAATTTGCAATGGACTTGTGTAAATGACACAAAAGTGTGCCTATTGAGAATGCACAAAACAATGAACAACATATTTTTCAAAATACAGCTTTCAGCTACAATTTTGATTCTTGTGGGAAAACTGAATTATACTTTGCTTGTATTTAAACAGCACCGAACAGAAAACACTCTGCATTGCTCCACAGAGAGTAAACATTCAGTATTAACTTGCATTTACTCATACTTGTTTTATCTAATGTGACGTACTTATTAGTCAGAACGTCAGAAGATCCACACATTTAATCAAAAGTATAAATGAACAAAAGATAAAAATGTTGGTGCATTTCAACAAATATATTAAACAATGTAGGAACTCATTCTAAATCTGGTCACTCTGAGCTAAATGCCACATTGTATGTTTTGAGCAAACCCAGTGCTATCCTCTTGCCTCTTTCTGGGGTCCGAGATCTTGGTTTTTCTGCTCTTTCTCTTTCAGCTCGAAACAATCAGGGGGATATGGCCTGGGTGCCTTGCGGGAGATGGCCTTCATTACTGCCGGTGCGGCTTCTGATAATCCCACACCTCCCACAGCAAACCACTGGACAGTTCGACCGAGATGAACAGAGAAAACTCACTACTTCTTTTGTTTGGGCTACCTACTCGCCCTGCCAGCAATTTCTCTCACCTAAACCTAAACAGAGATTTATTTCAATCTAGAACAACAAGGTGAATTTTTGAAGGCAAAGCACCGCTGTTGGTTTGGAGGATGAGCAGGATAGAGAACAGACTCTCGATGAGCCATTAACCTGCTGTCGGTGAGCTGAAATGGCTGCGGGACGTGGTTTAATTTAGCCTTTTATAAAGAGGTCGTTGAATTGATGAGGCACGGGGAAAAGAGTTACACCAGTGGTTTGGCGTATTAGCTGGACCGCCACTGAACAGGTTGGAGTGTGGAAGTGGAAGAGGAGGTCAATATGTCCAATCAATCTAAGCTTTCAGGATGCCCTGCTACACCACTGGTCAGATCTATAAAACTAATACTATGGATCCAGGGCAGGCAACTTGTGGAGGAACGCTTTCATTTGGAGAGGAAATCATTCTGAAATGATTTTATTTCTTTTTAACAGGTTGTCAATGAAAGCCACTACTTTGCAAACCGTGAACCATTTTCTAGGTTAAATTTTCACAGAAAAATTCTTGCTTTTTACATGACAATTATAATTCTTAAGTGAATGGGCAAAGCAGTGGAAACATTCTGCATACTTTGCTTTAACACACAGAACTACTGTAAAGCACATACATATTTTAGCTTGTTGTTGGCTTGCAAATCCATGTATTTTATGTAGACAGGCTAATAATAACAATAATATATATCGCAACAATATCATAACTTAAGTTGAAGTGAAATTTTCAAACTATTTCATGGACTGTTTTCCAAACCATTTTAGCTGATTGAAAGTGAGCCACAAATTCAAGTCAAGGAAGTAGAATAAATTCAATTTTGGGCGATTCGGGGGGAATATTTTATTAGGCTAGGGTTTTATTCTCCATCTCTGAACTGGGCCTCCTTTTCTGTGCAGTTTAGGATTCCTCTTAAAAATATCCATCAGTGGATACAAAGAGTCAATTTTCACTTTGAAATAAGCTGCCACTGAGTCCTGCATGCTCCCCTCACCACCTATTACAGTGGCTCTATGGATGATAAATTTTAATAGACAAAAGATGGCTGAAGAGGGTCTCTCCATCAGTGCAAAAGATGGGGCAAAAATTGAAAATGATGAGGTACTCTGTGCGTACATGTATTCAGACTTTTATTGGCACAAGAGGGTGTGTGCTGATCCATTTCATATGACTGGTCTGCTACCTTACCTGGGCCATAAACCCGCAACTATAGACAGTGATGACTCCCAGGGAGGGACCTGGGCATCGGCAGCATTTGGTTCTAAGTTCATAAACGCATCATGTTGTGTCTTGGAAGCCAAAAGAAGCTAAACATGACAGTCCAATACAATGCAATCCATTTACAATCCATTCATGAATATGTGGGGCAACACATCTGGAGATCATTGCATTGGTGAGAAATTTGGAGATCTATCACTCTATTCCAACAACACACTCAACAATATGTTTCCTGTTTGTATTGGCTTCTCAGTTCGATTTCTTCTTCAAAATTCAAAGAGCACTGCTAATGGGGTACAATCCAGTGAAACAGCACAGCGCAGCCTCAGAAAACTGCACATGCCTTCAGGTCATCATGTAATCATAGCTTCATTGTCTTCAGGCCACAGTTTGTCTGCAGAATGCACACTGAACATGAATCATCTCATGACTAATAACAGCTGTTTGTCTACACGGGGCTCTCCGCGTCGCAAACAGACCCGAGTCCGTGTCGGTTGTCTTACACTTTGTGGCACGCACTCGCAGAGAAAAGAGAAGATGATACATGAATCACAGGCAAAGCTGCATTATGGGACATCTAAAGAGATATGACTAAGCCCCTCATGGGCATGTGACATAATTAAGGATTTATGCTAGGCTATATATCACATTACCATAGGAAGTCAAGTTGTTCAAATGCAACCATGGTGCAGTGTCGAGTCTTATTCCTCTTTTGCCTTGTCTTTTGTCACACTTAATCTTGCGTAATCCACTTACTGTCATATCGGAGGGAAAAAAACATGACAGAAATCCAGCTCCTTGTAATGTAGCACCTTTACTCCAGCCATTGAAGCACTCAGCGGGAATGCTGACACCGTTTTTGTTTCTGAGCTAAGCGTATCACCATGGAAATTTGCTTAAGGAATACATTTCATAGCTAATGCAGGCATTTAGTTGGTGATAATAGAGCCTCGAGTTGACTCTTCTTAGCCTTGAAGGTCAGTTATGCTCGATTTTGCACATAAAAACATGTCTGGGGTATTTAAAGTTGTTTATTGAAGAACACAAACTGACATAACTGTAACTGTAAGTATCAAAAACACTTTTCATTCATTTCAAAGAGCAGTTCAAAAGACTAGCTCTTTTTAATTTAATATTTTCACATTATCCAAGACGTGATCAATAAAAGGCACACGTTTTTGCTTTAATTATCTGAAATCACAATGAGACCGATATTTGAGCTTTGAAAAACGTGTTTGTGAATCAAATCTTGCACCACAACTAACACAAAGAGGCTGCAACTGTCTGACAAGTCATTTTGAGTGCATTTAAGCTTTGACTTTAGTGCAAAAAGCTTTCACTTGTGTGGCCTGCTCCATTGTTGGGCTGATTCTTGTGTTTGTTCAAGGGAGTTGTGGGTAAAATTGGCTGAAAAAAAAATATCCGGCTCTTCACAAGTGAAATCTGGTTCGAACCGTCCACCTTAAAGAGCATCACCAGCCATTTTAAACCAACTCCATCTAAGAACGACTTTATCATGGATAACCCATAGGTATAGCCGTTATTATTTTGAAAACAGGCAAGGTCTCGTCTCTACGGAGCAACATCTTTCAGGAAATTAAAACTTGGATGAAGGAGGGGCAGGTAGACACGTGTATATTAAAACCATCAGCTGATATGTGCAAATGGGATTTTCTCGTCACCGTGCGTCGTTACGGGCATAGCGGTATTGATCAGATAACCATAGCTCAAGCTTTCATCGGGCAAACACCACTGTTAATACAATCCTGTCACTAACAACTGCTGATGGGAGAGCATGTGACAACACCTGATGGATTACTCCGATCTGTCCTACTTCTATTGTCATCTCCTGTCCCAGATGAATAAGAAATATGCCGGCACAAATTTGCTACATGCCATGTTACATTTTATTCTCAGGTAGATTTCTTTTGTTCCAAGAAGGATGACAGCAATGATGTTCTCACTTTGGCCAATCATAGAAGATGGAGATGTTTATAGACAGAGGAAAGAGGAACATTCACTCCTCAAACCAAGCTACGTGGAAATCTAAAGTAGTTACAGGAATAACACAAAGAGACATAATAGTGCCTCAAGTATTGACGCACACAGCAAAGGACTTCCTTAAAGTATAATTGTAGTATGCTTTGTCCGTCTACTTTTATTTTGTTTTCCTCAAACTATCTCACAAAGTAGACGGCTGCAATGTGACAGCCTTGAGAAGCTTTTGCATCAGAAATAACACTAGAAGGGAAATGGGCAGCAACCTTCGCCTGAGGACAGATGTTTTAACGGACCTGCAGGTTGTTTTTTTTGAGTCACAGCGCCACAATCATCATCACCAACTGGAGGATAGCCAGTTCAAGTCACTTCTCTCAGAGTGTAAGCTGTTTTTGTGTCCCTTTGTAGGACAATTACAGACACTTCAGTCGCACTTCAGTCTCATACTGTGGCTGGTTGTGCGACAGACACGGCTGAGACGCAGACGAGTTTAAAGCAATGACTGAAGAAAAACAAAGAGGGGAGCAACCAGAGATAGTCACATCTACATTTGATACACTCAAAGAAAACGTATTGCACAAAGACCAAAACCTTTGAGCTTACAGTACAGTAGTCTCGAGGAGATGAGTAAGAGGACAGATTATTCAGTACGTATGTAATGGAAGCAAACACTCTTTAAAAGAATAAAAGCAACGGCTTAAACCGAAATCACCAACAAGGTTCACACAATGCGATCCCATCAAACAGTTCTCCCTCTTTTGTTGTGGAAATGTGAGCTTCATAAAAAGAAAAACACTGGCCTTATGTCTGGCTCCTTGGTGCAACTAGTTCATGAAGAGTAAGACTAATGAGCACAGCCTGTCTCATATACACTGCTCTCATTTCAAATCCAGCCACTCAAAGGTTGACGCCATGAAAAGAAAAAGGTGAGCGGCGAAGTTGCAAGCACAGGGCTGGCCTTAAAAGTGCTCTGAAGCCATTAAAAACTGAAGTGAAAAGAAAATGAAAGCAAGGCAGAAGCAGAGGTGACGCTGGTTCTTACGGAGACAAAAACGGTACGCTCTTTGGAATCAATGCATCCAATTTGTGGGAACCATCTGCAGCGAGGAAACACTTATTGATAGCCGACTTCTATATTATGGTTTACACTGTAACATTGTCAGGGCTTCCAGTCTGCTTATGTATAAGTTCCGGAAATTTTGATCGGATCGAGATCTACTGACGTTAACAAATATTTAAAAGATGACAAAACGTTCATTCAATGTAAAGCTCTGTTCATATGCTGAAACTGATATTAAAGCTGAATCTGAAATACGAATCTAGTATACTGTGAATCCTGCTGGGGAAATACAGTTATGTCCTCTGCATTTGACCCGTCCTTCAATGCTGCCGAGGCAAAAGTCGCTATGAACCAATCTTGATCTCTGAGCTGGCTGAAGGATTAGCCTAATGTGCAATGTTCATGTCAACATTTGTAAACAGTGGCCCCAGAAATAAAACTCAAAGACATTGGTTCAGATTTTCATCTCGTAGTCTTCCGCGCCACGGTCCAAATTGCAGAAATATGTTACAGTGACACGAGCCTTTAAACCCCGAAGCTTTTCCCCGCTGACATCTTTTGGCTCGCACTAAAAATAACTCCAAAAGGGGTAATAATAACCTTCAGTGGATTATGCTTGCTTGATGTATCTTCCCTATGCACTTCCTTGGCTACCTCTTTCCAAAGGCAGATTTCCTCGGAGGCTAATAACTTTGTGTGTAAAAGAGAAGATTAATGCGAGCCTAAAGGTGCGGGTCATCACAAACAGACCTGTTCCGGGGGTGATCCATCCACTTCCCGGTTAACTGTCCGGTAAAGTGCCTAATGCTGTGGCCCCGGGAATAATATTTACTGCCGCGGTCCGTCTCATGTCGCTGAACCCTGAAGGCCGCCTTAGTGTAGGTTACATTCAACCGGGTATTGATTATGCATAATCACTAGAATATGTCTCCCCTTGACTTTGCCCAGTGTCTCGTGTAAGGTCACTGCTGTAAATCTACTTGAAGCCAAAGCTAATGAAACAGCATAGCTTAATATGGGCTCTGCGAGGCCTCCATAGTTCTTGTATATACCTGATGAATGGCATTTGGGTACAAAATGGGAGCAAGCAAAGATAGAGAAGGGAACGGATGAATTAAAAAGTCACTCCAGCTTAAGTTGTAGGCATAGATACAGATGACATTGCGTCATAGAAGGAGGCGTGGCCTCCCCGAGGGGGAAAACAGAATCTTTTGGGAAACACAATTTTTGTTGTTTTCTGGTGAAATATTAACTTCACATACAAATAAAGTCAAGTCTAAATCAGGTCCATATGGATTTTTGAGATTGTTCAGTAGAAGCGGAAAAAACGGCAGTCGTAGCTATCGCTAGCTAGCATTGTTAGCATTAGCACAATGCTAACAGGAAGCATCATGTCAGCATTCTCCATTATTTATGTATTTATGGGCTGTTGAACCACTTTGCTCATCTCCACATCTGTGTGTCTTTATTTATTATATTCAAAATTCAGCATTTGTTAAAGGGACTATACAGAGTTAAAAAAATATATATATATGTATTTTCCTTCCCCTACATGTCCAAAGCATTGTCCTAAGGTGTAGAATGAGCCCAGACCTATTTACCACAACTGCCTCTAAAATCTTACACTGTCACTCAAAAAGTTGTTACTTTGGGTCCGAAGTGCCGTCATGCACGAGCTTGATATAGAAGGTGCAGTTACACGTATGACCTGAGGTGGCAGTAGTGAGTATACAATGCTCAACTTGCATCTAGCCCCTTTAAAGTAGTTTTTGAATAATTAGAGAAAATGTAGTTTTTTCTCCAAGTTGTTTTCCCCCTTAACTGTTTTCAAACATGACCATATGGGCAATTCCAGAGATGCTGTCTGTGTCTATGGGGGCATTTTTTTTATTATCTTTTTTTCTAAATATGTCAATTTTCCTATAAATCCCTTGCTTACAGATCAGAAATAAACACATTCCTTCAGAGCAGTTCTTAGGGCCCAGAGATGGAGTCAAGGTCATCTGAAAGCACTCCCAATGGCATTAGAATAGAGATGGTGCGGAACGCCCTGGATAATATGTATGTGCTGGCACGTCTATGTTCTTACCGCAGTGGCCATAAAAACTAACTATGCCAACTTTAAAAGCTTGGATATTCATCTGGAGTTTAATTTAGCAAGAGCACATCCCGGGTATAGCACTGTATTCACGGATTGTCTGCTAGAAATGGATAAGGCACAGACTGAAGATCATGTTGTTTATCTTGTCTTTGGTACAAAATGGAAAAGCATAATCCATAAACCAACAGGAGAAATTGTAACATAAATCCTCTCATTACGGATGCTTTGTGAGTCTGTTTGTGTAGTGTTGTGCGTGTGGTTGTGTGCGCTAGACATTTCTGGAATGAGCCTGACTGTGAACCGATGCTGCGCTCAGCCCTAGGTATCCCTGTCCTCATAGGTAGGACAAGGATGTTAACACATAAAGGTCTGGCAGCCTTGGCTAATTCTGTTGACGAAACTCCAAAAGAAAAAAGAATTGGATGAAAAAAAAGTGTGCAAGCTCAGTTCAGGTTCATGTCCAAGCGGTCCAATAAAGGATTCATACTAAAAGACAAATCCATGTCAATATTTTTCCACATGAACTGCTCCACACTCGCCATGATCTGCGGTCAAAGCGATGCTGCTGCCGGTTTTTTTGTGGCTGAGAGTGAAGGGTTAGGATTACGTTGGTCTCATTAAACCCCTCTTGGGAATTAATTAGCTCAAATCCGGCGTTAATAGAGCTCTATAACGCACTGATATCCACGATTTTTACGTCAATCCCTGCAGCTCGAGCTCCATCCTTTGACTTCAGCAGGCCCTGTTTATCCTGACGCGTCTTATCTGCAAACACCAGTAAGGTACGCTTTTGTTACCTTTAAAATGAAGATGTATTGTTTTCTTAAAGGCAATTTGGAGTACTAATTGAATCTTCAGAGTCATTGCGAGCTCGTTTTTCTTCATTGTTTATGGTATTACTTTTGGCAAATGAGCCATCTTTCTATTGAGGAGAAACCAAATGCTTCTTAATAATGGACGTGCACAGAATAGCTGCAGTCGGCTGGAGAAGGCTATTGTACACATTTGCCAACTGTAGCACATACCGTAAGTAAGTAAGGCTATTGATCTCGCCTGAGCGAAACCTTCAGAAAGCTTAGACAGCGCAAGTAGGTGCGAGTGATATCACAATACAGATGAAGCAAAACGTATATATAACACGCGACCTGATAATACAGTAAAACGTAAAGCTGCAGTATGTATAAGAGCGTGAACTGTGATCAAATCAATAAAACCAGAAAGAAAGGAAGGCAATTTTTTGGGCATTCCATCTCCAACTACTAGTAAAATGGAGATGATTTATTACAAAATCAAACAAACAAACACTATGGCGCTTGTAAAATTAATATAGTATATAACAAATAAATCAATAATGACAGCAATCACCATGCTTCCACTCTGATATCCGACACAACACTGAGGAGAGAACAAGGAGTGGATATTACATGGGCTTCGGCGAGGCCATTTTTGACAGTCTCATTCTGAATGTTGTGCAGGTGTATTCATCACTGAAGCAACACGTCAAGAATAGATACGGTTACAAAAAAGTATGCACGGGAAACGGCGCCAATTCAGAGAAGGGATGAGGCAATCCAAAAGTATGCAGGAGGGTCATAAAAGGACGGTTGGGTCTTTGAATGGATACATTGATGTCTGAGCGCACTGACGCCTTGCTCTCCCCTTTGTCAAGCCGTTCTTGGGCAAAACACCAAATCGAACAGCTAAACGAAAATGTTTTTTAGAATGAATGAGAGTACAGATGGGACCTTTCAGATTCAATGATTGCTTGGTAAAAATGCAGGCCCATATCAATACATTTCAATTCAAAGTCCAACAGCTGGACTTGCATTTAAAAGTAACTTTAAGAAAGGCATCAGGAATGGCATCCAAACAATATGCACACACCTGCATAACGGAGATGTATATTTTGCTGTGTCAACTGTCGCGGGGGAATGTTTTAATATACCCTAAAAGTCCACTCTGCAGTTAATCTGTAGAGTCACATTAAACATATCTTACATTTTATTTTTGAGTAAAAACGCTGTATTACAACAAAAAGTACAGTACCTGAGAAAATGTACTGCTGCTACTTGAAGGCGGATCAGTTAGCACACAGTAATTAAAGTGCTTACATCCTGCTGTATTTTATTCACTCTTAATGAAAATTGCAATAAAAGCTGTTAATGTTTATGAGCTGCATAATTCAGTGGCTTTCTGCTGAAAAATTAATATGCAGCTCATTTTGCATTTAGGGTTGGCGAAGACGACTGAAATCTGGCTGTTTGAGGGACAGCTGTGGCCATCTTTTCAGTGCGGGTGTTCATTGCAGATGGAGCTCTGAGCCAATTTCCCAGATGAAAAACACAAAGTGCTAAGCTACAGAATAACTGTGACACCTGCTGCTGAGACTTCAATTTAGATTAAAATTTCCCTAGTCTTTGTGCAGCACACATATTTGCACGACTCAAACTGCTATTTAACCATCAAACATGGAATACATTTCACTTGTGAATCCCAACGACCAAGCTAATCGTGAGCCAACAGGCTATTACCATATAATCTGATTTAATCACTTTCTTATAATTCTTTAGAGATCTCCGAGCGTGTCCAGTTACACAGATGAGTCATTGCCATCCCCTGGATATTAGGACCCAGTTCTTTTTACTGTAGCCGTTGGAAGCCTGTAATCTGATGGTACAGTGCAGAGAAGCGTATGAAGAATTTGTATGCCTGTGCCATGGAAATGGTCCCCTGTGAACACCAGTTGAACTCCCGTTTTTTAAAGGCCTAGGGCTGCGGCGAGTCACTTTGAATGTGACACTGATTCAAAACCAGAGCACATCAAAGAATTGTTCTTCTTTTTTTCAGTTGTTACAGTTAATTACCATTTTATTTCAAATGATTGTACAGCTAAATAGGCAAACTACTCAACTATGTTCTGCCTTTTTGTTCATACAACAGAATCACTAAAAGGTAAAAAACTATCACTAAAGTTTAAATCATGAATTTCAATGACAGGTGACAGGTAAATTGCTTTATATATATTTTTGTTCAGAATGCGAGTGGGGACTACTGCAGCTTGGCTAACTTTTTAATAAATATAAAACTTTTCCCTGACGTAAAACTGAAGGGCTAATTGTGAATAAGAGATTATGTTATCAAATAAGTAAGTAAGTAAGTGCCTCCCGTGGACCCACCACCTGCAGGAAGTAGGTGGTGGGTAGGAAGTAAGTGCTTTCTTTGTCAGTGTACAATTACAACAAAATTATGTTCAGATGTTGGGTGAGCACATACATTTGTTTCATCCCAAATCTTGCTTCTAACTGTAACTGTACGGTGACAGGATCAACAGGTTAGTGCGCTGTGCTTCATGAACAACATTTGCTCAGAGACAGCAGTGCGGGGAGTGCGGAGATCTCCTGTCAAGTTAACATGAGCCCACAGCTGCTGATGGAACAGCAAGACTTACAGTAGCGGCCCAGCACCTTTACACTCTGCACTGGAGTTTCATACTCCTGTTTACAGTGCTAGAATCTGACACGCAGAGGCACACGGGCATAGCAGACATGAGTATTCACTGAAGGAAACAACGCTGGAGCAGAAAACAAAGACATGCACAGGTTGTTCCTCACAGAGCCCTTGTCAGCCTGACGTCACTGTATTTCCTACCTTTGTGTACTTCAGCACAACACATTGGATTTGAAAGACAAAAGACTGATTTTGTTATCTAAAAAGGAAAAAAAAAAAATTATCAGGAGATTTTTAAACTAAAATGCATTTTGATTTTACAAGCTTATGCGGAAATAGGAGAGTGAACTTCAATGCGTTAGAAAATACATTTTCTCTTGGTAGTTAATATGCACCGAGTAAAACAACATTTATGCTAATTGGTGGTGTTTTTCAGTAATGCAACTGGAGTTCACAATTTAGTGTTTATTACAATTACAGCCAAAAGCCATTAGTACAAAAAAACTTTCTTTTTTATTAACTAAAGTAATATAGAAGTGAATGAAACACATTTAAATGTCAATTACTTCCCTTAGTTTCACATACCTGCAAATACTTCGGTTCGTTAAATTAACATTACATGTTTTAAAAGTTTTACTGAGGTTTTCAAAGACAAAGCAAAACTTGCCGAACTGAATGCTCCAGACACTGAGACAGCCAAACAGACACTTGTCAATCCCCGAATTGTATTGATCTGCAAACTCTTACCAAGATTACACTTGCAAAAGACTTTTTTTGCCCTGCTTCAGCCAAAATTGTAATCAATATGTCAAGATTTAGTTTTTTTTTTTTTTTTTTTTTTTTGCCTTTTGGATATTCCCTCGTTCCCCCAAACAATTCGGTCTTCTTCCACTGTATTCAGGAATTCTCTTTTCCGCTTCCTCAAGGCTCCCAACCTGACAGCTCTTACTTAAGCAACCTTTTCTGACATATTCACCCAGTTTATCAAAGCACCAAAATAAAGGGCCCCTTTCCATTTAACACACGCAATTCTTAAAAAATGCAAAATCATCTCTGTCATGAATGGCTTTGTTAGATGTTCAGCATCAAGTGGAATGGATTTGTATCACGCTTTTCACATGAAGTCGCCCAAAGCACTTCACTCGATGCAGGAGATTTGTTGGCTACATTTTTATCTCGGGCTGTGCAATTAATTGAAATTCAATTACGATTTTGTAATGTCATCACTCCGCAAAGCTTGGTTTGCTTGGGCAGGTGTGAGGGCTGGCCAGCAGGGGGCAGGTCCTCGAATAGAGGCTTAGTTTGGAAACGGTAGAATATTGAATATGATTTGGACGTTTTTTAACTGTCCGAAGAAAATATTATTATTCAAAGGTTGAATAATCGTTTGATTATTCAATAATCGCTTGAATAATCGTGATTTCAAATATTACTAAAATAATCATTATTATTTTTTGTATAATCGAGCAGCCCTATTTGTATTTTCAGTTTGTATCTTCAGAAGCGCCACCCCTCTGATCACGCACACATCAGTCATCCCTATTGTACATGTTTTAAGTGGCAGGGGAAACCAGACTACACAGGCTCGGAGAGAACATGCACACTCCACACAGAAAGCCTCATACACTCCAACAATGCTCCAACAACATAACATCTGCCACCCCTTGTCAAAATGAGACAGCAGAAGCCATTTGCCCTGCATGCCTTTAAGCAAGCAATGGTTTTAAAACGATGCTGCCGACGTTTATGCAAAAGAGTGGATTTTGAGCACGTCATCCATCAGTTAGCCCCTCATCTGCAAACAGCTGGGCCGAACCGAAAGGCCACACAAATCAGTCACTGTGAAGCTCATGTCACCAGCACCAGACAAGGCTGTCCCTCTCTGACAGTCGTGAAGACGGGCCAGTGTAAAAGGTTCCACGGGCCGCTTTGAATGACTTATGAGGTGAAAAATAGCTGACTCATGCGTAAAGACGGACCCTGTGCTGATTGGAACGACCTCAAATGAATGCAGTCCGCAAACTCGAATGAAGTGTAAAAGCAGGACATGACCTCAAGATGTCCTCCAGAACAAGGGTGCAAGGGGTGCAATTAGTCGCAATGCGTCCCACAAGTAAGTCGTAAAGAGGAATAATAATATAACGCATATATAACGCAATGTCAAATGCCATCTTAGAGAATGTCCAAGTAAGCAATTTTGTGATAGCGTAGCACCATGAAAATTTAAAGCTTGCACTGAAACTTCATAGTTTGGAGCACAGCTAGCCAACATAAAAAATAAAAGCAATCAGTTGATCATTAGTAGTTAGTACTGTGTGTAAATAAGTGTGTTAATGATGATCACAATGAAGAAGTCAATCAGAATCCACCATCAGAGGAGTCGAGAACTAGAGGGCAATAAAATGAGCATGAGATTGTTTGGATAGAGCAATAATGCATATTTGAATGAGGCTGAAATAGTCCCACCACAGTTGTTTTATGAGTCTTAGGCTCACGAGCAGCGTTTGAATCGGAGCAAAAATGTGTGCATGACAAAATCAAAACAGGAAAAGGAAAGTGCCACCAGTTAAGCTATGCAAATGTATGCCCCTAAAAGGCAGCGCTAAATGGCAGCAAAGGTGTGTGAGACATCAGTGCAGAGAGGTGTGAAGATCTGACAGCTTGGATCCCATCATACACTGATTTGCCTTTTTGATTGAGGCTATTTTTAAATATTCCATTCTTGTTGTTTTCATGCAGCCTTATGCAGCAGATTGCAGATTTCCTACGAGCCGAAAAAAAAATCCTAATGGTGGTCTGCAATTCTAAGATTTATATGCTGATCTGACCTGAGGAGCTCATACAATTGAACAAGCGCATAATTATTTCATTCAGACCTGGAGGATGAGCCGCGATAGCAGGCTTGGTGTGTGTGTGTGTGTGTGTGTGTGTGTGTGTGTGTGTGTGTGCGAGTGTGTGTTGGTTGGCCCCATGCATTATTGATGACTGACCTCCACCAGCTTGTTGGCATGTTCGCGGAACACCTGGGCGTACTCCTTGACCTCCTTCTCGTTTCCACTCTTAGCCGCCTCGATGAGCACCAAGAGTGGGACGTTGGTCTCCAGGAAAGAGTCCGAGATGTGGTCCATGACTGCCTTCCGCAACTGGAACACATGGAAAGGTCATGGAATTAATAACAGCGCTGACAACAGTCTCATTCGATTACAGTGGGCAGTGATTACATGTCAGCTCCGTCATAACGGCTATGATGTAGGGGAATAATGAGGTGACGGATATCGAGGGAGAACAAAGACAAACCAAACCCTCACAGGGAGAAACTGAGTAAATTGCTCATAAGGTGTCATTTCTCCCATAAGGCCGCTTTACTGGAGCAGACTCTGCAATGTCTCTTTGTTTATGGAATCATTTTTTGTTGTTTTTTTTTAACCACAACTGGCAGGGGACTGGGTGCTTTATAGGACAGTAAATGGAGCCTGATGTTACTCAGTAGTATATGTGAGGAGATGCCAGAGGGGAACAGTATAGAAAGCACAATAGACAGGTCCTTCATCTTACACAAAGTGGGAGTTGGTCACATGAGAGTAGTGATAGAGCAGCCCAGAATACACTATGGGGACAAAAAAAGGCACAGTGCCACAAATCAAGCTACTGCCTGATTCCTTTGGAGAGCACCTTGCCGTTCTAAAGCTGGGTGCTTTTTGGCTTGTTTTTTTTTTTAAATATATTTTCGGTTATTTCGATTTGTTTAACCATACTGCAGTAATCAAATCACTTTCTTGTGGTAAACTTCATTTGGCGCCATAGATCTAAACTGTAAACGCGACACTTGAAACGGAAAAACAAACTATGTGCGCTGTTGGGTGTCAAGATATAAACGCATTTTTCTCCAGCGCGAACCAGGAAGTCCGAGGCTAAAATGAGCACAGCGGTCATCCACCTTGTTCGTATCTCAACTCACTATAAACTCCGGCTGAGACAAGCTTCTAATTAACTCAAGTGGAGAATCGAGAAGTGCGGGAGGGTCCGTGAGAGCGAGAAACGCATTTAGGAAACAGCGGAGAGATTTTACTCAACTATCTGCTACTTTCACGGTTCAGGTAGTGCAGCTTTAAAAACCAAATGCTAAGGGCTGTAAAGTGACAAAGGAATCAGCGCTAAACCGGTTTGACTTCTCGAATACTTAAAACCACTGTTGACAGATTGTTATGCAAATCTCAAACACAAAAATTCATAATAATATCAAACACTGACATTTAGTAGATGGATTTCCTATTTTTCATGTGGTTCTACACTTGTTGAAGCTTCACCAAATGAAAGCAAGTGGTCTAAAACAGCATATCATTTTTTACCATATAATACCTTACAATCCAATTAGCAGCCAAAATAAAATGGTGCTGACAGAGAACATACCGGCGTGACAGTACAGTTCCACGTCTTGATGCTTATAAATGTTGACGCCGGTGTAAAGTGTTTAATTAACAGCGCAGATGTGGGTAATTCCTTTGACTTTGAAAGCCATCTTGTATAATTAGATGTAAAGTAAACACAGTAGCCATATTTTTGAATTAAAATTAGGCAAGGACAGAGGGGGCAGAGAAGTCCATTAGCGCTGAGTGACAAGGGAGAATTTGTTTAATGGGCACAAAAAAAAAGAAGAAAAAATCATATGCAAGTCTGACAGACACACTTAAATAACCCGCAGCAATTACGAACTTTAATTGCCAGTGCAGGGAGTGAAGGCGAACAATGGTGAGTTATGGCCTCCTAAGGGCAGATAATCCATCACTCCTGCTTGGGAAGAGAGACTAGATTTGGCCAGTCTCGTGGACATGACAGCTCTGCAAATGCTGTAAACAACCTGGAGCCGGCGCTCGGTCGGCAGCAGCGCTGTTCCACCGCTGATTTGTGCCCGATGCAAACGCCACGGAAACATCACGCCGCGCTTCCAAAAGGGATAAGCATCGCCACGTTTGAAATGAGTAGACACAACAGCCCGAGCATGTGGAAAAGTGTGTGTGTGTGTGTGTGTGTGTGTGTGTGTGTGTGTGTGTGTGTGTGTGTGTGTGTGTGTGTGTGTGTGTGTGTGTGTGTGTGTGTGTGTGTGTAGGTGTGTGTGTGTGTGTGTGTGTGTGTGTGTGTGTGTGTGAGG
This sequence comes from Gobius niger, assembly GCF_951799975.1. Classification (NCBI taxonomy): domain Eukaryota; kingdom Metazoa; phylum Chordata; class Actinopteri; order Gobiiformes; family Gobiidae; genus Gobius; species Gobius niger. The sequence continues at coordinate 20,909,448 of NC_136854.1, read as the reverse complement.
AGGGGCTGCTGTTGTTTTTCCTGCTTCACATAGTAGATGGACACAGTGCATAGGTGCAAACCTGATTGGCTGCCCATCAAAATCTGAACACCAAGAGCGTAAGCCTTCGGGTACATCATGATCTATTCAACTAGCTCGTCTTGGGTTATTTGTCTTGGCGTAGTCTGTGTTTCTTGGCTTCCTGGTGTTGCACGCAGCATATAAAATGGGAACTTTACCTCCATTTCAATCGAAAAAAGATAGACAACAGAATATCACAATGTTTTTTTGTGTATAGAAACTAACTTGCATGTCAGGGGCTTAGTACTATTGTATTCACAACCCTTTATTTTTCTTAACTATTGCACAAGTTTAGCTTGTTCATGGGTAATATAAGTGAGGGCTTTGTGGGCCATAGAGCACAATGTCTTGAGTTGTAGAGGATGTAGTTAGGAGTAGATGGCATATAGAGCAGCGCATGCATATCCTAAGTGTAAAACAGCAGTGTACGTGGGGATCCTTATGAATGTACGACGGTGAAAAGCACTTCCGATAGCGGCTTTGAGTAGCGAAATGATACAGACCAGTGATTTCCCAGGCTGCAGCCTCACTCTCCTGCACCATCAGCATCCTAATGCCCACACACCACTCCCACAGAAGAAAAAAAAAATCCATCTCTTTTCACTTCCACCCCCACTGTCTGTGCTCTAACACCTCGCCTGTATTTCAGCAACACTTAAAGGAAATAGACCTGAAATTCCAGGGGCACTGCTCATTAGGAGTTAGTGGGGCAGCTATTTATCTCACGGGGTCGTGTGGCGTCACAACGGAGCTCAGCAGTGGATGGGCTACATTATCTTTTAATATTCAAACCCTGCCACCGAGTCCTTGAGAATCATCTGTGCTGTTGCTTTGTGAGTTTGGAGAATGCTAGTGGCTGGCTTGCTGCAACATGTAGTCGGGGGAGATGAAATGAATCACAGCAGTGGGCCAGTGCTGTCATGATGGATCGACACAGGTACTGTAGATACCTGAAGAGAAAAACAAAAGGATGGGGCCGACAGAGGGATTTTTCTTGCTTTTGATTCTACAATGTAGTCTTTAATACTTTATCTTCCCCAGTCGCATGGATAAGCCTAATAGTCCACATTAATCTGGGCTATCAAACATTCAAGCCAGGTGCTATGCTGACCGGCTAACGTGCAGTTACCAGAGCCGCGATAAGCAAAGGCTGATGTTGATAAATAGTAGTAGTGTTCACCTCCTTCAAGCAGTAGTCCTTAACCGCCATAGTCTGGGTTTGGTTCACTTCGCTGTGTGCACAATTCTTGCACAATTAGACCAACTACTAAACGTAAAATGATTAAATGAAAAAGGTAATTCTTAACCAGAGATGGCACATGGTCAAAGAATAAATACCTAACTTTGCAAACTATTTTGGTTGTTGAAATTGTTCTGAATGTTGAGAAATGTTGAGGAACCTTGCCTACATGGATCGGTCAAGGATAACTATGCTCCAACATGGACTGGATGTTCTGTGATCTTGGCCCATCTGCTGAGGGACTCCTTCGGCCCCTGGGCCTCTATAGCCTGTCCGTCCATGGGAGTGGATCACTCCTTCTGTGGTTCTCCCCGAGGTTTCTCTTTTCTCCTCCTGGGTTTTTGACTTTTTCCTCGCCGTACTGTGAAGTCTAAGGACAGAGGACACCCATGCCGCTCCTCATCACCTGCTGCTGACCTTTCTTTGGACATTATGTTTGCCTGGATACTTCACTCGCTTGGACTTTACATTGTCTTATTTACTGTTTTGTTTTATTGCCTTAATGTTTAGTTTGTGATATTGGGCTGAACAAAACCATTGATTGATTAATTGCTGTGGATACAGGCCAGGACATGAAGGGAATTATCATTATATCGCATTCATATAGATGTAGGATTGTGTACACTTGTATCAAAAGCCATAACATTAATGTGCAGCATATCATTTGTTTTTTTCTTCATCACTTGTTTTATACCGTGAATATGAATCTAAATACAAGATTTAAAAAACAACAACAGAAAATGATTACAAGATAATTATAACAGAAAATAAAAAGAGAAAAATAATATGATCATTCACATGTGACGAGCCTGGTCAGCTATACTACATGCTGTTCCTATTCTATACAAGACATAAAGACAAAATTATTAGTTTTGACAGCTGGATAATCAGAAAAATGCACTATCCATTCATATTATCAACTCAAACATGGTGGTTTTGCAAGTAAGAAAATATTTCGGAGGAATGTAAAAGAATTAGATAAAAATCACAGGTATGAGAAAGTGGATACCAGAATCAACAGGTGAAGCACTTGACACTGTAAATCAGAGTGAGACATACTTAAAAAGTTTGCGCTGAATGATACATGATACATGACGATTATTTCAGTATTCCATGTCTGGTATTCAATTGCCACCAAACATGGGAGAAATGATTTGCAGTGAGCAAATATTCATTTTTCAAATTTCTTTTACTTATGCAGAATGCATGACTATAAATGGGACGTCTCAAGAATCTTCAAAGGTAGGTATTGCTCTGTTATGTTTGTTTAGTGGCTACATTTCCATTTTGTTGTTTGTGCACCTGCTGTGCACCATATGGCACCTGCACTGTCTCCAAAAACAGATGCATTGGGGGGAAAAAATCAGTTGGAAATTAGCAGTAAATATATGTTCAAAGGCAACTGTAAACATATGCTGATCATTCTTGTTTTCCTGACTCGTACATGTACACTGAGACAAATTCTCCCCTCTAAGTTTGTGCATAATTCTGTGTGAGCTAAAGGCCTGGGACGGATGAAAGCATCTGAATTTTGGGAATATTTACAGTGGCTTGTGTTGTGATTCTAAACGCACAGCGGCGGGTACCTTCGGGTCAGCTCTGCAAAGTTTCTTATTAAAATGTCAAGAGCAATCACAGTGTAAGCGGTCGGGAGTCACGGCTGAGGGGAAACAGCCTGGGCAAATCAAAAATTAAGTAATAGCTCTCCTATATATCTATCAATGGGCAGGGGGAGATTAGTGAGTGGCATGCAGAGAAATGAAAAGAGGGAATGAGAGACGGCTGTTCTCCAGGCGATATGAAAAAAGAAAAAAAAAACAACAACAAAAAAACCCCAAATGCATCTGATATCATATCCAAGAGCTTTCATTTAATGCGGTGTGGAAAATAAAGGAGGGGAGTGTTTACATCCTCAAAGGCATGGAACATAGGCACAGGAGCATTACTCACCGCAGAATCTCGGGCAGTTCACTCCCAGTAATTGGCCGGTTATATTAATCATAAAAGGACACTTTGTTACGCATTTCAAAAATAAAAGAGGGGAATGTTGATGCTGAATGGCTCCCGGCTACAAACATACTTCTGTATTCAGACTGATCCAAGAAGTGTAGGTCACAGTATTTCAATGCACAAGTATGTTACATGAAAACCTTCTCTTCTGTTTTTTTTCCTAACAGCAATAAGAAAGCATATAGGTTTTGACCTTGCACGCAAACTGCAAATAATAATTTGAATAATAAGTAGACTAAATATAGCACTGTATACTTTAAGACAATTCTATCTTTATTGTTATCCAGCTCCATCCCTCTGGACGCAGATACCAGACACTAACCTCACGGATTTACTTGCTATACATTACCTTTTGTTGCTTTGTTGTCTTTTTTTTATGATTGTATATTGTGTTGCCTGCTTTTTTATGTTATGGTGTGAACTTCACATGACAGCGCGTGGAACAAACTCCTCTTTATGGGACAATGAAGACCGATCCTATCATAGTAATAATAATAATAATAATAATAATACTAATACTAATAATAATAATAATACTTTCATCTTGTGAATTAGTTGACTCATGGATGCCATCACGGATCTTGGAGGGGTTACAATCAACTTCTGTTGTTTCAGATAATAGTTAGGAGCAGATTTCAGCTATTACATCATTTACTTGTTTTTTCCACTCTTGCCATTTGTCGACCGAGACATTTTGCTGCTTTTACGACTACCGTCCAAGGCCAAATGTAAAGTAGTTCAGGGTCATACTTCTCCAATTCTTTCTGTATTTTTCTTTCTTTTCTTTTTTTTTTAACAATTCTTGCCTCAAATGAACCCTCCAGGCCAGCTCAGACAAATCGATGCAGTATGTAGCACTTTGCGAAGTCTTTCAGTTCAAGTACAGGGTGAAAAGCTTGGTCACCTATGATGTGAAAGCGATTGTATATCACGTGACTGCCAAGAGAAAACCCCAAGAGCCGTCTTGTGATAGCGAAGACTAAAATAGGAGGCTACTTGTGCAACATTAATAAACTGCACAGCGTCTATTCATCCAAAATATAATAGGAGCATCATTCAGTCTATTAAAAATCTTTTTTCCCAGCGCAGCACTCAGTCAGATATGTTGACGAAACCTCAATGTTTATGAAGTCTAAATCAACATTTACAGCTGAAAAACGTGACATCTGCTGCTCCTTAACTTGATAACCCCAACAATTAAAAACAGCTGCACCAATACGCCCACTAATGGCAGGAGTGGAAATGATTTTGACATCCTAGAGCTGAAATGTGACAGAAAGAGAAGTTGGGAGGCTGTAAAGGGACTGCGAAGAAGCCCGAGATCCACTATCAGTCAAAGCAGAGCCCAGAGAGATGATGTGACAGATGCATCCATTAGTGACGGCACGACAGGGGGTAGAACACATGGCTCATTTCCAACCGTGGCACTGGCTTCTTACAACTGAATGCTAATTAAAGACAGACACCCGGGATCCTCGCTATAGCCCTGTGCAACATGCTAATTTTACCATGGGCGTTTTCCGCTCTTATTCCCACCAGAGTGCATAAATTGGGGGGCGCAATATTGAATTTGATGTCATAATCTCAAATCTTGTATGTCTGAAAAATGCCACAACATTTGGCACTAAAATGATATTGATAAGCCAAGTACTTGCAGACCAAAATCATAAACTATAGGTCAAAACATCCAAACATTCTGGTCTTTGGGGAGTCCTTGCCTCAAGTGGAGGAGTTCAAGTATCTCGGGTTCTTGTTCACGAGTGAGGGACGGATGGAGCGTGAGATCGATAGACGGATCGGTGCGGCGTCAGCAGTGACGTGGTCGCTGTATCGGACTGTTGTGGTGAAGAGGGAGCTGAGTCACCAGCAAAGCTCTCGATTTACCGATCGATCTATGTTCCCACCCCTCACCTATGGTCATGAGATTTGGGTAATGACCGAAAGGACAAGATCACGGATACAAGCGGCCGAAATGAGCTTCCTTCACTGGGTGGCTGCACCCTTTGAGATCGGGTGAGGAGCTCAGTTACCCGGAAGGAGCTCGGAGTAGAGACGCTGCGCCTTCACATCGAAAGGAGCCAGCTGAGGACATCTGTTTCGGATGCCTCCTGCAGGAGGTGTTTCAGGCATGTCCTATTGGGACAAGGCCTCGTGGAAGGCCCAGGACTGGCTGGTGGGACTATGTCTCCGAGCTGGCCTGGTGTCGCCTCGGGGTCCCACCAGAACAGCTGGGGGAGGTGTGCGTGGATCGGGAAGTCTGGCCATCTCTGCTGAGACCGCTGCCTCCGTGACCCGGCCCCGGATAAAGCAGAAGAAAATGGATGGATGGATGGATGGATTCTATCATGAATGCTGACATGCAGACAATGTCAATATTAACCTATGAGCTCTTTATTATGTTGTGATGCCACATGAACACAACCTATTCAACATTTTAGCATTCAACCTAAGGATACCTTTACTTCAACAGTACTTACACAGCTTCTAATAGCCAGAGCTTACTAAACTTTTATTAACAGCCTGTAATGAGCGAAGAGAGAAATGCTCTGTTTTGGGGGGGGGGGGACTTAAGAGTAGACCGGTTACTTTGTGTCGACAGGTCATTATCATAGCACTTTTAGCAATACAACATGGAGAGAAAACACTTTGAATTATTTGTTCTAGTGCATTGTTTATCATTATGGACAATGTAGGAGCTGAGAGGTATTAAAATAACTGCAATAGCGAAGGTGCCGACACACACACAAATACACTGAGGTATTTTAATTTAGAGACATCAACTTGAAACGTTTTGCTGTAGACAGGAAAAACACAGGAAAAAATGTGTTGTAAGTTATTTCTGTCATTTTATTGATTGATTTTTTGAATAAAAAAAGTTGGCATTTTATGCATAAAACAATCGCCAAAATTGGGGGCTTTTAAATTGCTTTATTTTGTTGATATAATAGTTACAAAGATTTGCTCTAAAGAGATTTTAAATCTTGTTTCATTCAAGTTAGTTATCAAAGAAAAAAGAAAAAAACATCTTCACCTTGTTTTGGGGGGTCATAGCTCAAATTTCTCCTAAAGGAGAAATTTGATTGCAAGAGTGTAATGAAAACCTCATTTTGAGAAATCCAAAGGTTTTGCATATCTGTTTAAAATGAATAAAGTCTACAATTGTGGCGCTAAAACGCCAAGCAGAGCCCAAGTCGATTGAGAGCCACTGATCTAGCACTAGATCTGCGACTTCTTTACTTGAGAGGAAACTGTTTTATGGTCCAGATGAACTCACTGAGATAACATCATTTTTCCGTAACCGCAAGGCTGTGAGAATCATCAATATACCAAATGGAATGTAAAAAATTATAAAATATAACACACCATCAGATTAATAAATCAAGCACTGATACCAAAAGCTACTGCCTTAAGGCCTGCGAACATTGTGAAAACCGAGTCTACAGGAGTCTCAAGTGCAGCACATGACCACAGGAGTGTAACTCTGACTGAAGTGCTGGTCTACTTTCAGCATTAAGTGATATGTCTTTTAATCCACATGCATTACCTTCATATTTATGTATTTATGATGTGGTGAAAATGTAATGACATGACTTGACTCAAGCCAAAAGGCGGCCCTAAGAAAATACAACACTGCTCCAAAAGAATTAAGTCAGAACTAGTGCTCTCTATTTAAAATGGGAGATATCACAGGGCACATTCATTAGAACTCAAACTTACACAAGCACTCATTATGTGACTGTTAAATGGGCCACTATGCAAACTGATCCCCATTTCATTTTCAAATATGTTAATGGGCTAATTATCACAGAACTGTGATCACTTACTATTGTGGCTGGAAAGTTGAGAAACTTCTACACTAGCATCAACATTTATACAGATGTCAACAGAAAGAGTGAAGTTTGCAGCATGGTGACACAGCGGTTAGCACTCATGTTTCACAAGGTCCCAGGTTCGATTCCCGGGCCGGACAGGGCCTTTCTGTATGGAGTCTGCATGTACTCCCCGTTCCAGTGTAGGTTTCTTTTGGATGATTGTTTCCCCTACCACTAAAAACATGTACAATACTAGGGTAAGAGTGTGTTTGTGAGCACTTCACCTGTTGATTCCGGTAACCACTTTCTCAGACATACCTGTTTATTTATTTATATTGATTCTTTTACATTCTTCCTACATATTTTCTTACTTGCAAAACCACCATGTTCGTGTTGATAATATGAATGGACCATGCATTTTTCTGATTATCCAGCTGTCAAAACTCAATAGAACAGATGGAAATAAGACCTTGGCTACAACCTGGTGAAGTGTGTTTACATGCATGAGTCTCATGTATGTTGCACGAGGCCAACCAAGTAAACAAACATAAAGAGAATAGAAAAGTTGATCATTTGTAATGACTAGCAGCTGTCTGCATGATTAGTTGATGTACATTTGAGCAACATTGTAAATATGTTTAATGACTATTTTGTCAACATTGGGCCCGAAATGGCAAATCAAATTAACAATTTGGACAATGTAAATGTTCTAGAAAATGTGCTGGAAATCAAAGATTCATTGTTTGTGACTCCTACAGACAAAAAAGAAATTATAGATATTGTTAATCAATGCAAGAGCAAAAAATCTAGGGACTACAATGAAGTTGATATGACTCTTATCAAAAGGGTCATACATGAAATTGTAGTGCCCATAACCTATATCTGTATCTCCCCAGACTGGGACATTTCCAAGTCAAATGAAAATTCAAGATCCTTGAAAAACTTTTCTCAAATCGTCTTGATAAGTTTATAGAAGTTAACACAATCTACTCAATGAATGTCAGTATGGTTTCAGAAAAAATAGAGGAACTGCCCTAGCATTAACAGAAGTATTTGAGGAAATAACTAATATCATTGACAAAAAGTTATACTCGGTAGGAATATTTATAGACCTTAAAAAGGCATTTGACACAATGAATCATCAAATACTACTGCAGAAAATGGAAAAAAATGGCATTCGTGGAGTTGCACTGAGCTGGGTCAAATCATACCTCTCAGATCGGAAACAGTATGTTCAACTCGAGGAATGCACGTCTGAGATGCAACATATTACTTGTGGGGTGCCACAAGGATCAATTTAGGGTCCGATGCTTTTCTTACTATATATAAATGATCTTTGTTATACCTCTTCTAAATTGAAATTCGTACTATTTGCTGATGATACAACGATCCTGGGTTCAGGAAAGGATTTACAGCTTCTTATGACGGAAATCTCAACAGAAATAAATAAACAGAAAAAAATGGTTCGATAATAACAAATCGTCTATGAATATTATGAAAACTAAAATGATGATTTTTGGTAAACGAATGAAAGATACTGAAGTAAAACTTAAAATCAATAATATGGAAGTAGAGAGAGTTTATGAATGCAAATTTCTGGGTGTGATTTTAAGTCATAATGTAAGCTGGAAACCCCATATAACAAGCATACAATAAAAAATGGCAAGGACTATATCAGTAATGCACCGAGCTAGACATCTGCTAAAATATAGAGCCTTGCATATCATATATAATTCATTAATTCTCCCATACATCAGCTACTGTACGGAGGTTTGGGGTAACACTTATAAAACTCATTTAGATCCACTCTACAAACTTCAGAAAAAAGCCATAAGAATCGTTCATAACGTTGGTTTTAGGGACCATACAAATGTGCTGTTTTTAACGTCTCATGTAATGAAAATTGAAGACTTAATTACATTTAAAACTCTTGTTGTAATGTATAAAGCAAGCCGAAATCTTCTCCCTAGAAACATCCAAAAATTGTTCAACAGTAGAGAAGGGCATTATAATTTAAGAGGAGAATTTGTGATGAGAAAACATTGTGTTCACACCACCTTTAAAAGTTAGTGTATCTCCCAAGCAGGAATAACACTGTGGAATGAGTTAGACAAAGAGGCTAAACGGAGCAAAACACTCGGACACTTTAAAAGAACATGTAAAGACATTATCTTTAAAAAGTATGCTAGCGAAGTATCATAATTACTATTACATTCTTAGACAGGCACACACTTGCGTTTTTGTGTGTGGTTGCCTGGATATGAATATCAAGATGTAAAGAAAGGTAAGACCCTAAAGCATTATTCTGCATTGACAACAGTAAGTTTTTGTGCGTTTGGAAATTATTTTGTGTGAACTCAAAGTGAGGTCGGCTTGTTAGTTCAAGTTTACATGACAATGGACAAAACACATGTTTTCAACATGTTCATGGATTACATACCAATGTGATGTATACAGGTCTTTTTTCTTTTCTTTCCATTTCCCTGCCAATCTTGAGTGAATGACTATGGACAGATAGTTACTATTTCTACATGGTTATACGAAGCTTGTACATTTGGGTATAGTTGGTATAGCAGGGCTGAGCGATATTATATATATTTTTGTATGATCAGAACGAAAGAGAGATGTGCCTTGGTATAACTCTTATGTACCATATGGTGTATTTATTTATTTACGACTGTAAATGATAAATCCTTTACAATCATAAACGATTTATATCAATATGTAAGCACAGACTCATGCATCGGTTTCCTGCATGAGTATAGCGGAGGGGTTTATGTGATGATTACTTGAATGAGAGATAAGGGGTGGGTTTACTATAAGTTCTTGAACTTCTTCCTACTCCTTTTGAGCACAAAGTCTTGTTTTGTATTTTTTTCTTTCTGTAAAATGTTGACATACTTTTTTCTGCTCAAATGAATAAATAAATGAAAAAATAAAAAAATAAAAAACATTTGATCTCTGCTAAAACAAAAACTATATCTTTCTATGCACATTCAAATGCTAAATTAGTATTAAAAATAAACCAACTGGCATAAACTTTGATAGGGCTCATGAATATAGAATATAGAATCTTCAGTTAGCTTAACTGAAGACCTGCCGTGTGTAGAAATGTATTTTCTGAAAAGGACCACTATTATGGACATGAAGAAAGGCCGCCCAACAGCCTGTAATTTTGATTCAGGAAAATTGCAACTCATTTGACTTCCCATCTTGACGTTATGTTACAACATGCTTTTATTCAAGGTTGGGTGAGGAGCAAGCCTTCTACTGGCTATTTCATGACACAAATATGTGGTTATACAGTTCTGTCTCACCTTCATCAGAAATGTGTCAGGAAATTTAAATCTCACTAACGTTATAAAAAAGCCAAAAACAAAACATGAATGGCAACAACATGGATGACATCTTTTGAAATTGCCCTGAATATCAGGCAGCTTAAGGATTGTCTGGCGTGCAAACACAACAGTGTGGATGAAAAAAGAAAAGAGAAAACAATGCTGCATGTCTCTGGTGCTTTACCTGCTTCCATCTCAAAGGGCGTCTGTCACTTGTGCTTGTCTCTTCTAATATTTGATCCCGCCCTTTGGAGACGCAGACACGGATCATATAAATAAACGTGCTCCTCCCCACTAGAAAGTTTGGTGTCTCAACACGACAGCGCTAAACTCCAAACATGTTGACATAATTACAGTATCGCGGATTCCGAGAGCTGTGAATTCATGCCCTCCCGTGTAAGAATCAAAGCTCAAACACACCGCCCCGTTCTGTGGAGCCAAGCCCTGAGTCAATAGAGCGTCCTGTCAGTGTGTGAGCAAGGCCTGTCAGGCTGCCTCTCCAAAACGGGCCCAATGGGAGGGAGACTTATAGCCTCCTGTCTGCCTAAGATCCCCTCGTGGTGCTGTGGAGGTCAGAGAGGACAGCAACACAGCTAACACAGAGAAGGTACAAGCCGAGTAGGCCTACTACACACAACGGGACATGAAAAAATTACTCAATCCACAAATTTTGTTAATACATTTTTAAGCAATAGAATCCAGCATTCAAAGCGGGATACCAAAGTACTATCATTAATATTACTTCTCACTACACTTCTTTATTTTGTTTTTTATTTTGTCTTCGTGTGTTGTGGATTCAAGCCATTTTGTTTATTGTTTGAGTTATGTTGTTGCCAGTAATAATCTTTCAATTTTCTTTTTAATATGCAAAAAAGTGTATACCTTTTAATGTTACTTTTGTCAATTTCAGCAGAACTGCCGCCTATAATATGGGCAGCATGATAAGAAAGGGTATAAAAATGGAGTAAAAAATGAAATCTGGAACGACAGCCGATATCCTGATGGCATATGGACAGGCTTACTTTTAAAGGCAAACCTAATTGTGCGTTTTGTAGCGGCAGATGTTGTATAAGAGACACTCAGTTATTAGCAATGTTTTGGGGCATCATGCACTGTATCTCACCCATAACTTTAAAACAACTTCAAACTTTCGTTACACTCAACATGTTTCAACTAAACTAATTAAGAGTTCACCTTAAAGCTGTACGACCTGAATAAAACCATGAAAGTTGAAGGTATGCCAAAATAAGCGGTTGCCAAAAAGTGTTTCTAAATCTCACATCCTGATACACAGTAAGTTGCCATGTACCAGGATGTTAATTTGTAGCACGTCTCAGCAGAGTTCAGTGAGACCGAATTGCGAGTGGACCACCAATGCTAATGCTGTGCTAATTTTACCTCTGACTTCCAGATATTTGGACACACTTACTTACATTTTCAATTACTTTTTTGAATGACAAGTTTGTTTTAAAGTGGACAAGAGATAAGACAATGAAGCGCAGCTGCCAGGGCTGGTGAGAAGTCTGACTGGAGCTCCCTCTATAGGCAGCAGAGGGAACAGTTAGAAACTTCTCGATGCCGTGCAAGTACAAAACTGCTCAGAACTGATTCAATGTCGGATCATGGGTTATGTGCAGGACAGTTTTGTATTAGGATTTTATTTTTGGGGTAATTTTGTATGACGCAAAATTGTTTTGTTGACAATGCTTTTTCACAAGATATTTCAACCAGAGAACTTGATTTCACAATGTGCTATACTTACGGCTTATATTTCCAGGCACAAAAGTGTAAACCGTTTTAGGAGAGAAAAAACAAACATGTACTCACCTGTCTGCGAAGGTCTCTGGTCTTTTTAGTCATCTTGTCAATGGCTGAATTCAGAGGGTCACCCTTTTCTTTCCGACCGGTCTGTGGAAGAGAAAAGATACTTATTAAAGAACCAAAAACCAAAGAAGAGCTCTAATCAAGAGTAGGTGGTAGGCACAAAAGGTTTATTCACAAGCAGAATCCTCTGAGATTGTGTGCTCTGTGCAGATGTACGCAATTTTCTTTTTCCATTACTAGAACTAAAATGTTTTCTGTAGATAGAAAATATATTTAGTCTTACGACACATTTATTTTCTTAGATTGTATGGGGGGGGGGGGGGGGGAGAAAATCTCTGAAATAGTTTGCAAAGTTACCCCACGAGCCGTTCTACCAAAAATCAATTTAGCTGTTGCCAATTCCCCAGTGTGTTCCATTTCCTGGTAGTGCCAACTCTCTGTGGTGATGACTTTATGAGGCTAGAGACTCACATTCTTCACCTGAAGCAGCCACCAGCTGTGCCTCCGCAGCAGAGGGGAGCTGCTCTGGGAGCTCACTGCACCAGAGTGAACTCTCCACTGAGTGTGCATACATAAGCAACCAGAAGGCAGCTTTCATACAGGCGCAGCCCAGACATTTGTATGCACACTCTACCTGCGGTTCCACCAAGTGTTTGTTTACCACACAACCTCAGTGATAACTTTGCTACATATTTTCCTCCCTATCCCTCAGACTGGGGAACAAGCCTCATCTCTGAGCAGGACACATTTCAATGGGTGCAATGTACATTTAAATATTGAAGCCATAATGCCACTCTACAAGGAGCCCATAGAACTAGTGAAGGTCAGGAGATTATCGTCAGTGTCGAGTTGTTTTCAATGTGCTTACAATGCCATAAAGGTCAGATATTCTTCGTATTATAATATTATATTTTTTATGTGGCACAAACAAGTCTTTATACCTCGTTCATATCATCAGTTTAGGTGGCTGTAAGATATTTATCCTTAGTGTAATCTGTAGATAAAATTTGTTACGCTGTCACCAGTCTCAGTATAGCATGAGTATAAAGTACCTCCAAATTCATTGGACTTGGCAGAAACAAACAGTGTTTAATATTAAACGGGGCAGTATGGGCACAACTTTATGTACAGAAAGTAAAATCTCCCTGTAGAATATTGACTGTGTTTACAGTAATATTTATGTTTGCCCCACTAAGCTTCCGTAGTTCGGACATGCGCACTGTGTGTTACTAGCGCCGATACCTACCAGCCAGGCATGTACCTGCTGTGTATCCTGTTGCCCGCTATAAATTAAAACTACAAGTTATGCCGCCGGTTGTCATCATTTACCACAACACACAACATGGTGTCAGAAGTCTCGGACTTACATTTTTCATAGACTGCAGAGTGTTGTGAGTATTATTTTTTCGAGCGGGACCATTGTGCTACCACGCTAACATGGCGGACGGCTTCAGAAGACCCGACCCGCTGGTGTTTGATGGCAACATAGCGGAGAACTGGCGCATATTTGAACAGGAGTACGACATTTTTATCGCTGCTGCGCACTCAGACAAGCCAGCGCGGACTCGTGCCTACATTCTACTGAACCTGGCCGGACCCGAAGCCATCGAGCGGGAGAGATCTTTTGTTTACGCGGCGGAGGTGCGCCAACCCGGCGACGATGGACGTGTCCTCGTTCCCGCGGAGTCCAAGGAGGACCCAGAATGTCTCAAGAGAAAGTTCAGGGACATGTGCAACCCTCAAACAAACATAACGATGGAAAGACACAAGTTTAACACACGTAACCAAAAGGCTGGTGAGACCATTGAATCCTATGTAAGCGATTTGAGAATTAAAGCTAAGAGCTGCAACTTTGGTGAGCTTTATGGAGAACTTATCAGAGACAGGCTGGTCTGTGGCATAAATAACGACCACCTCAGAAAAGTTCTGCTACGTGACAGTGATCTGACTCTAGTTAAGGCTATTTCAGTGTGTCAGATTCACGAGATGACAGAGGAGCACAATAAGACGCTTATGTCCCCACATAGCTCAGCTACAAACGTTGACGCGGTTCAAACTAAACTTGTGAGGAGGCGAGACTATGACAAGGCCAAGTTTAACAGCAAACCGAATACATCACAGCTCATTACTGACTGCAACAATTGTGGTGGCAGTCACGAGGCTAAGAGAAACAAATGCCCAGCTTTTGGCCAACAGTGTATTGCATGCAAGAAAATGAACCATTTCAGGAGGTGTTGCAAATCCAAACCTCAGTTTGACAGGCAAAGACAAAGAAGGTCGGTCCACCAGGTGGACATGGATCAAAAAGAGGACAGTGACAGTGAAACCTACTATGTAAACGGAATAACGCTGGACATCACAGTCGATACAGCTTGTGCGCAAACACAGGAAAAGGAAGAGGCTTTCACTACCTTACAGATTAACAACAATGCAGTTGAAATGAAAGTAGACACCGGTGCAAAGTGCAACGTCCTCTCAGCAAAGACTTTTGAAAAAGTGAAAAGAGATGAACAAATAAAGACATGCAGCAAACCTACTAACCTCGTTGCTTATGGTGGTAGCAAGATACAGACTCTAGGTTTTGTTGACTTATGCTGCCATCTAGGGGCCAAATGCTATACCCTACCCTTCTTCGTCATCAATGACAATGTACTGCCATTACTTGGACTCAGTGCTTCACTACAAATGGGACTCGTAGCTCTCAGCAAAGAAGTGCACCAAGTGTGTGTCTCTTCAGTCCCAGATTTCACGCAGCATATCAAAAGTGAATATAGTGACCTTTTCACAGATGAGCTAGGAAAGCTTCCGGTCACATATTCAATGACTCTTGACCCGGAGGTGAGACCTGTAGTCCGCCCTGCACACCGCATTCCTGTCGCAATGAAAGACCAAGTCAAAGCTGAACTGGACAGAATGCAGGAGTTAGGCGTCATCACACCCGTCTCAGACCCCACTGATTGGGTATCCTCTATGGTCGCTACCAACAAGAAGGATAAACGAGAAATAAGGATCTGCATCAATCCTAAGGACTTAAACATAGCTCTGAAAAGACCACATCACCCAATGCGCACAGTGGACGAGGTTGCATCACAAATGTCCAACGCTACAGTCTTCTCAGTCCTAGATGCAAAGAACTCGTTCTGGCAGATCTCCCTGGACAATAAATCCTCAATGCTAACCACTTTCAGTACCTGTTTTGGTCGCTACAGGTTCCTGCGGATGCCGTTTGGAATCAGCTCTGCCAGTGAGGTATTCCAGCGCTCTATGGAGCAGATCTTCGCTGGTTACCCCTGCGCAATCATCGTGGACGACATACTCATCGGAGGCAAGGACATTGAGGAACATGACGCAAACCTGAGAAAAGTTCTCAACAGAGCCAGAGAGGTCAAGTTGAGGCTCAACCCCCTCAAATGCAAGTTTAGGCTCAACCAGGTCAGTTACGTTGGTCACATTTTCACTGCTCAGGGTTTGAAAGCAGACCCATCTAAAACCAAAGCAATCAGTGACATGCCAGTGCCAACCGATGTTCCAGCCCTGCAAAGATTTCTGGGTATGGTCAACTACCTTGGGAAATTTATCCCCAACTACAGTGAAATCACAGCTCCACTCCGACAACTCACCCACAAAGACAATGAGTGGTCATGGCATGAACAACAGCAACGTGCGTTTGACGCTTTAAAGGAGCACATGTCAAACCCCCCAGTGTTGTCATACTATGATGTTCACAAGCCTGTCACACTTACTTGTGATGCTTCGCAATATGGACTCGGTGCAGCGTGCCTGCAGGAAGGCAATCCAGTAGCCTATGCCTCGCGTACCCTCACCGACACGGAGACTCGATACGCCCAAATCGAAAAAGAGCTGTTGGCGGTGGTGTTTGCATGCTCTAAATTTCACGATTACATCTATGGCAAACCCATCACTATTGAGACTGACCACCAACCTCTTGTGACGATTATCAAAAAGCCCATTCATGCAGCACCAGCAAGACTGCAGCGCATGATGCTAAGGCTTCAAAAGTACAGCATTACTCTCGTATACAAATGTGGAAAACAAATGCATCTGGCTGATACTTTGTCCAGAGCTCCAAGAACCACCAAAACTCAGCTAGCGGACGAAGTCGATGATTTTGATGTAATGTCAGTCTGCTACGTGTCATCTGCTCGTTTACAGGAACTGAGAGAGCACACTGCGACTGATCCGACTCTTCAAATGCTCATCAGCACTATCAGACGTGGCTGGCCCAACAAGCTGCACAGTGTCCCATATGCTGTACGTCCCTACTTTCCTTTCAGGGATGAACTGACTATTGAGGATGGTATTGTCATGAAAGGACAGAAAACCGTGATCCCTCCATCCTTACAACAGATGTACACGAGCATACTACACAGGGGACATCCAGGTGCAGAGGCCACGAAACGGAGAGCTAGAGGCATTGTGTTTTGGCCGACAATGACAAAAGACATTGATGAGGAAGTGCAGTCATGCTCAGTCTGCAACAGTACAAAACCACACCAACAGAAAGAGCCACTTCACTTGCACCCTGTTCCAGAACTGCCTTGGTCAACTTTAGCAGCAGACATCTTTGATTGGCACAACCAGCAGTACTTGGTACTCGTGGATTCCTTCTCAGGCTGGTTTGAGATTGACCTGCTACGCAATCTCACATCCCAGACTGTCATTGGTAAACTGCAGCGTCACTTCTCAGTCCACGGAGCGCCTCACACTCTCATAACGGACAACGGACGACAGTTTACAAGTCAACGCTTTAAAGACTTTGCACAACAATGGGATTTTACTCATGTAACAAGCAGCCCGGAGTATCCCCAATCTAACGGACTAGCAGAGAGAGCTGTTCGTAGTGCTAAAGGTCTCATGGAGAAGTCTCACAGGGATAAAACCGACGTCTTTCTCAACCTGCTCAACTTAAGGAATATACCTCGTGACACTACACTTGGATCTCCAGCACAAAGATTGATGTCCAGACAGACACGCACTACTCTTCCTGTCTCCAAAAGACTGCTTGAGCCCAACATGCGCAAGCCTGAGGTAGTGCATGCTCAACTTTTCAATAAAAGACTCACACAAAAGACCTACTATGACAAGACAAGCCGCCCTCTCCAACCTCTATCAGAAGGACAGGTAGTCAGGCTTCAAACACCGAAAGGATATGACCGCACAGGAATTGTGACAGAAACATGCAAAGAGCCCAGATCCTACCTAGTCCAGTCGGAAGGACAAACATACAGGAGGAACAGAAAACACATCCTACCTGTTGCTGAACCAGCTCCAACTCAGTCTGATCCACAAGACTCTTATCAGGACATTAGGCCTGATCCAACAAGGCGTATTACACTCACCGGACATGGACATACAGAACAGAACATGGACTCAGAGCGCCCTATGGCTCGAGTTTCAGTCGACAATGACAATCTTTACAGAACCCGTTCAGGTCGCATCAGTAAGCCCAATCCTAAGTACAGAGATTAATCTGTTACGAGCAATTATTAGTCTCTAGTATGGTATTGTGGTTGTTGTACTGACTATGTGATTTATGGTAATGTCATTTTCTACCTATTGCATTCTGTGAGTATGGTATGAGTTCACTACTGTACTATTATTGTTATTTGAGTAGTTACAAATGTTTATGGTTATGGGAACCAACTAAGGAAAGGGGATGTAGAATATTGACTGTGTTTACAGTAATATTTATGTTTGCCCCACTAAGCTTCCGTAGTTCGGACATGCGCACTGTGTGTTACTAGCGCCGATACCTACCAGCCAGGCATGTACCTGCTGTGTATCCTGTTGCCCGCTATAAATTAAAACTACAAGTTATGCCGCCGGTTGTCATCATTTACCACAACACACAACACTCCCTATCTAAGTCGAGACTGTCAGAGAGCTGCAAATAATTGCAAATGCCGACTTTCAGGACTGATATAGAGGATAATTCGAAGCCTGATCCGCAACCATTAAGCTAACCCAATATTACAAAATTCCCTTCATCCGTCACACTAAAAGCTTAGTGAGCTTGTTAAAGGTGGTACGACCTGTCATAAATTCATGTTTCCAAGGTCACTGATGTAAAGGCTGTGCTCAATGAGAAAAGCCATAAAACAGATAGGATCCGTGTTCTGTGGGATGTATTACTAGCTTGTCCTTGTGGAAATCTTGATTCTCAACCATTTCTTTGCGGGGGGAAAAAACGGTTATCTGATTAAAGCTAGTGTTAGCTGATGCTAATTACAAGGGGAAAAAATGATGTCACTCCAAGTTTATTGAACGGTTGAACAAGAAAAGAAAAAATAATATTGTATTATTATAACCTTATGGTGACAAGTTCACAGAAGCTTTCACACACTGATGTGCAGGCAAGGGACATGAACACATTAGTCATTGTGCTGCCCCAGGACCCTAAAGTGTCATTAAGGGACAAGAGGGATGCACTGGATTAAATATGTTTACTGCCAAATTTAAAAGAGGCTTAAGTGTGAATGTTCCACAGTACAATTCAACGCATCCCATTAATGTAAAATAGGAACATAGCAGTCAGTCAAACAAAGCAAACATCCCTTCTCAATGTTGTTCTAATTAAAAGACAAACTGATTAACACAACAACAAAGTTTTATCCTGATTTTCTGGAAAATCCCAGATGTTTTTTTGTTTTTTTTCTCTCTCTCCTCAAATCCCCAAACCTTTAATCTGAGATAAGGAGATTAAAACAGCAGCACAGTGATGGTTGTCTAAAGGGAATAGACCCAACACCTGGTATTTTTCCACTATAACTATACCCACAACCAAACAACAACAAAATCTGTTAAAGGGTGTTATACAGTCCACTATCTTAACACCAGGAAATTGATGCACTTGTGGAATGAAATGTAAACATGCCACATATTTAGTAACCAAGGGGCTATAACCACTCTGGATCAATAAACATATTCCAACAAATAAATGGAGGCTACTGCAATTCATTATTGATAATTCATAGCATTCGTCCATGAAGAGAAGGACACGGAGCAAAGAAGGGTAATTGTAATTCTGCCCTGCAGCGTTGGGGCAATGTTTCCTTTACTGTGAAATGGCCACACTGGTGTTATATGTCAAACCTTACTAACATAGTGAAAAGCTATTACTCACTCAGTGTTTTCTGCAAAATGAAAGCCAAATAAAACACTGCCCATCAGTCAGCGATCAAAAGTGTCCACACTGATGAATCATAGGTTAGTCAGTGCGTCAGCCCTAAAATTCAGCCAACCATGTGTCTTCTTGCGTGTGTAAGTCTGGTTTGCTGAGAGACTCAAGTGGCAGTAGCTTTCACTGTTTAGAGAAGAGGAGCTATTTGACTTCTTCTATTCCCACCCAGGTGTGCCTCGCCTGTCAAAGCACTTGTGATTCACAGCCATTAATGGTTTGACAACACCATTGGTTGTTGACTCAATTTTCAGCCATACAGCAACATTAATTGTCAATTTTTCTGTTGTCAAATAATAGAATGTGCAAAATCAGTTGTGGTGGTGTACACAAGCCCCATGTGGTCTGTAGACAATGTTTTTAACTGTCCCCCACCATTATTCCCTACCTCCCGGTGTGCACTCATTCATTCACAGTAGGAGTCAGGGAGACGGACAAAGCGGAGCAGAAATAAGCATCTCGTGAACACAATAATGGCAGCGGTAACTGTAAACTCATCTTGTGGTCACTGAGGACAAGGCCAGTTCACGGTGTCTGGAGATGAAATGACGATCATTTACTGGTGCTCTGTACGGAAAACTACCATGATACACCTATCTACTAGTCTCTATAGTGACTGTGGGCGCAATCATAAGAAATGGTATATAAATGTTTTTGCCTTGTGTAAGTAAAGTATGAGGATATATTGGTAAATATAGCACGGCATGCCTTTAAAGTCTTCCTAAAGATGTGGGACAGGCCACTACTCCACTATGCTTTTGCTCTGTAAGTATAAATTAATGTTATGAATTATTCTGTTAATACGTTCTTGCTCTGTGAAGCACTTTGAATTACTCTGCACAAATTGTGCTCAACAAATAAACTTGCCTTGCCCTGCTGTATTTACATTGCATTGCAGCATCTACGCAGTTTTTATATAGTTGTGACAAACTGACAATTTTTTACTCTCTGCCACGTACTTCGACTTAAATCACATAATTTAATCTATATACATTTTTACACTTAATGACACTTAATTTCAGTACTCGCTACGTGAAATAGATTAACTTTTATCCTTCTATTTACATGAAATAAAAAGATAATAGTTCAGACCAACAGAAGCGAGAATTGTGATGAATGAATGTAGAAATTCATGGGTAATAACAATGCAAATCAAAGCAATGGAACTATGAATCAGAGAGAGAGAGAGAGAGAGAGAGCAGGAGAGAGTTAAATGGATGGCAGGTAGTGTGTAGTGTGTAGAGTGTGGGGGTGGCGGGGCATCACACCAGGCATTCAGTTTCATTGTCTTCCCAGATCAATGTGTTAAATGATATCAATTCCGGCTCCTTGTCAATTCAATTAGGCAGGAGCGAGAGGTACAATTACTGTCCAATGTGGTTATACTGTCTGCAGCGCGGCTTAAAAGGGGAAGGCCTGCAGATAACAAGACGTTGTTGTGTGTATGTGCGTTTGCAAGCCAAAGGGTGGGGCGATAATAGTGCTAACATGTTGGTTGGGTTAGCGGCAGATAATAGCTTGCTAGATGCTCATTAAGATAAGTTGTGCTCCCTCAGCTGTGGTGCAATGGACGGGCCAATTTGACTTCTCATTAAGAGGAACTTAAAGAGGTGCAGCAGTGGCTATCAGCGGGGTTTGATTACAGGATACTAAAACGGGGGAAAAAAGGAACACTGGGAGAAAGCCTGCAGCTACGTGACAAAAATAAGTACATATGAAGATCCGCGAGGAGCGGTTCCAGATGAAAGGTTTAGATCAGCAAGGTTTACTTTGTCCTTTTAAAAATGAGACACCATGAGACGTGCTACAGAAATAGATCTTAATCTTGTTAGAACCATTATAAACCCAAGGGCAACAAAGGCGGGAATGTATTTTCAAATTAAGAAAAAAAGTAGAATGTACCCGGACATACTGTACATATCTCTCAATAAGAAGGTCAAGTGAATAAGTTTGTTGACTTAAATTCTTGAAGCCACTTTTCCTTTGTTACTAGGCTTTACTAGGCTGAGGAGGTTTTTGGTCTCGCTCTGGTCTAGTCAGACATATGCCAGCATAGAGAAGATAATTCGTATTAGAAACTGATGCTGGTGATTCCACCAAATAAGGTGTCTTCATGCAGTGTGTTTCTACAGTAACTGATCTAGATGCTAATTTATCAAATATTGGTTTTGTGCATTTCATAGACAAGTTCTTAGTGACATCATTGTAGGCCAGAGCTTACAGGAGCCCCTAATCAGAAGCACAATTTACTCACATAACAGCCATGTTATTTTTCCTTCATGCAGCGATCCAACTGTAACTATGACTTTCGTGGTTATTTAAGTGTGGTGCATTAGTTGCACTGGACTGTACTTTCAAATGAAATCAGATCATCTATCTACAGTGAGCAAAAGTGAGTACGCGGTGTGGAATTTCTCATATTTCTGCCTAAATGTGGTCTGATCTAATACCACCCAAAAATTACATTTGATCATATTTTTATTGGCCATAACATGTAAACATTCACAGGAGAGAATGGAATAAGTAAGTACACCCCCTGAATCTCACTGAACTACAGCAGTTTTGTTAAGGAATGGTCCAAGATTCATCCTGATCATTGAGAGCGTCTAATCTGCAACTACAGAAAAGCAGTTATTGCTGCAAAAGAAGGATCAGCCAGCTATTTAATACAGGGGTGTACTTACTTATTCCATGTGTAACCCAAGAAAACCCAAGAAAAATCCAACCCTAATTAAGTAAAATATTGCTATATGCAAATGAATGACAATTCGTTTTATTAATTAAAGATTCTGAGAGTCCCAAACTCTCAAACACAAACACAAGCTGCGAACTCACGCAAGCTGGGTAACCTCGTGTCCCACGTGAGAAGTAGCATGGTGAGTGCCATTCATTGTGTATGGGGGCTAGTCAGCATGCTAATCTCCAGATGCTAATCTCCGAGTGGTATCTCTGCTAGCTTTTTCATTACAAAAACACACTTTTTAGAGTTAGAAACGATAAGCCAAGGTCCCAATTCATTTGATGCGAAACACTACTTGAAGGTTTATGCAAACCTCACTTTTGTAGAGTTGTAAAATTTCCGTTTCTGTGCAAAATTGCTTGCATTTAAAGCCAAGAAGTGCTATTTTTTAACTGAAAGTGTACTTGCTATACATTTTTGAGAAAAAACTATTTTGTTACTGAATGTAAACTAATGAAAATTGGTTTATTTTAATTTAGTAATTTTTGAAGCCTAATGTTGTACAACTACTGAAGATATTTTGAGCAAATGTAATAGCTTTCTAGTAGCCTGTAGTTATTATAGAATAGTTTAAGCTATCATCTGACCTGTTTCCAGCTCAGGTTTTTTATCGGAGTTGGATTCCCGAAGATTCTCCAGATCTGGATGGCGAGCCATAGCCCGAACCACACTAACTGGTATTGGTAACCCGACTGGTTACACTTTCGAACGAACATTGAAAGACTAAACAAACTTTGAAGGACTTAGACGAACACCGAAAGACTTAAACAAACATTGAAAGGACTTTGCCGTTTTTTATGGTATTTTTATTTTATTTTATGTGTGAAAGCACTGTTCACTGTACATAATTCTAAAAAACTAATTTGCAGAACAATTACAGATTGTTTTCTGCAGCTACTTGTGTGTGTGTCCTTTGATGTTGTACACCCTAGGCTCCTCCGAATCTTGAGATCTATCTGACCTGGCCCAGTTATCCCTTCAGTCCATCCTCCACTACATAAGGGTACAGACAGCACCATAAGTGCTATACATGCATGTTTTGAATGTCTCAGCTTTTTCTGCAAAATATCTTGATAAACTTGTGAATTATTTTTTCTATTGATGATATCAAGTTGTCCAACAATGTGCTCACTGTGAAGTATGGTGCAGGGAAAATCATGGTATGTTTTGTTGCCTCAGGGCCTGGACAACTTGGTATCATCAATAGAAAAAATGTATTCCCAAGTTTATGAAGATATTTTGCACAAAAACCTGAGACATTCACAACATACATGGAATAAGTCAGTGATCCCTTGTATTAAATAGCTGCTTTTCTGTAGTTGCAGATTAGACGCTCCCAACGATCAGGATGAATCTTGGACCATTCCTCTTTACAAAACTGCTGCAGTTCAGCGAGATTTAGGCGGTGTACTTACTTATTCCACGCTCTCAGACCATATTCTATCCATCTATCCATCTATCCATCTATCCATCTATCCATCTATCCATCTATCCATCTATCCATCCATCCATCCATCCATCCATCCATCCATCCATCCATCCATCCATCCATCCATCCATCCATCCATCCATCCATCCATCCATCCATCCATCTATCTATCTATCTATCTATCTATCTATCTATCTATCTATCTATCTATCTATCTATCTATCTATCTATCTATCTATCCATCCATCCATCCATCCATCCATCCATCCATCCATCCATCCATCCATCCATCCATCCATCCATCTGCTTAAAACACCCCTTAGTTTATCCAGGTTTGGGGCACTCAGCTTGTGACCCGAGGCCCGACTGTCTGTAAATCACCCATATTACCATGTACATTCCACAAACCATAATGCCTACTATCATGTATATATTGCACAAACTGCCGGATGAGTCACGCTGACATTTCAAACTGATACAAATCCTTGTGAGCTAATGTGCGAGTGACCTCCATAATGCGCTATACAGTGCTGCTCCATGACTGTCCCTCATGCTCATGTCTGCTCGTCGTGTCTATAACGGTGCGCGCTCTGCTCTGGAAAAGTGTGCTGTCAGATACATTTAATGCGTTGGACAAGAGCGCAGCCCGAGGAGAAGCCCCGCAGCCTGCTGGCATTAGCTCCCTTATGTTTAATGGTTGATGCCGTTCGCTTACTCCTCTCATTACACTGGCGCATGTTTAGACTGTCAGCGGCTATTAGTGTCGGTGGTCAAGCAGGCTGCGGATGAGAGGAAGCATCTGGCCCATCATCAAGCACATCCTAAGTACGAAATGAACAGTTTGGGAGAAAAGTAAACGGCAAATGAAGGATTAACACCCAAAGTGCACAGGGCCATGGTTCGCCGGTCGACTGATGCAACATGGAAAGTAAATCAAACAAACTGTTAACAGCGCTTCAGTGGAATGCTTATGAATGAACTTGGATTGATAGGTTAGCACACTTCTAGCATCAGCACCAATGTCACGACTAGAGCTAACACCACGTTGCACCTATGGTTTTAAAATTGCAGCACTAAATAAATAAATAAAATAAGAGTCCCTGACTGTTTCTCCGGCTTGTACAGGCAAGCTGGTATTTCGATCTTCTTTCCAATGTGACATGGTACTTGCCCCGGGGAATCGTTAGCGTTGAGCCTCGAACATTTTGATAATGCATAGACGCAGGAAAAGCTCCCTCTATACATACCAACGGAACATTACATCAGCTAACTCTGCAATTTTACAACTACCGACACAGAGAAGTGCCCTAAAAGATTGATACAGCCTGTAACAGAAGCTGCAGTGAAGACAGAAATCTGCAGTTGTGGAAAGAATTGGAGCAATATATTTCGCAAAAGCTTTGGGAATGTGGAAATCATTTTATTTTCATACAATTAACAAACATGATTCAAGCTGAGGTTTTTTTGTAAGGGCTGATGTTCCAATATTACAGGGAGGCTACAGACAAAGATTTCATTAGGCATCGTCAAGCTACACATTGTATTAGCACCATACAGAAATTCTCCTAGTTTGCAACAATGTGAGTACACAGACTCTGGAACCTTTCAAGCAGTAACAAGACGTCTTAAGCCTTGTCTGTCATTATTTGTATGGCATAACGCTATGCAGAGCTTTGCAGACATAGGGGAGGAGGGGGTTAAACTGCTGAGTGCGTTTTGTGTTTTAAAAGAATGCTTTCGGATGCGCAGTTTGAAAGAAGAGTCTGACCAGGAGAACGTAGAGGTAGCGTCTGGTTATCAGGCGCACAGGGATAAAAAGTCTAGTCCTTTGCGGCACTGCCGGTACATGGAGCTCAAGCAATGCTGCCTGCAGCCTCCCTGAACTGAATAGCAAGTAGTTTATGAGGGAGGGACTGAAGGAAGGGCGGCGGGAGAGGAGAGAGAGGAGGCAGAGGATGGTGAGGAGAGGGGTGGAGAGCAGAGAATAGGCTGTAGAGGTGAGGAAAAAGCAGAATGGTGTCATATCAGTGAGAGCTGAAATGTGCAAAAGGAAAATGCAAGTCAATGGATTGAGAAGACGCCGAGCGTACCATTGACGCATTTTTGTTTTGCAGTTGAGTTTAGAAAGTACATACTCACATACATCTGTGAGAGATGCACTTGCCCAAGCTTGTAAAGGGAATATACAAGACTCCAATAAATAAATAAATAAATAAAAGCATGAGCTACATTATTTGGAAGTTGCTTCCATCATCTAAAGACAAAATAATAATATGAATATGAATAGCAATTGAACGATTGTGTGAGTAAACATTCAGAACATCTAACTGTGTGACCAATTGCCACTGTCTAGGATTAATCCACCTTCATGTTCACATTGCAGGGACTTTAAGGTACATCAGTAAATGTTAATGAAATGCTGCTCTTAATATCATCATGTGAGGTAGTGATGGTTTCAGTTCACTTACTTGAGAGAACTAAAATGATGCACTGGTGTTGCCTTCTCTGTTATGTTGTTGCTAATTCAATAGTATGTTTAATGTGTCAAATTACAGCACACAAAATGATGGGAAAAATGTGATCATTGTCACAAATAGGATTTTCTTCAAACTTTGATTTGATTATGAATGTTACAGCAATAATAGCAGGTTATGTCACCATATTTGTCAAGGCCCATACTGCGCAAGAGCCATAGTTAAGCCATTATCAATCTCACAATGGAGAAATTCACTTGTTACACTTGTCAGCTCTCAAGAAACGGAGGGTGCAAAAGAGACATGAATGTGTGTGATAAAAGAACAGGATAATGTGCGGGCTCAACTCTTAGAAAATAAATAAATAAAAACATGTCTGAGTACGACTGACAGCCTCCACAGCATACCTGGGTCAATCCAATCTGTGGACCTGCTTTTAATACATAGAGACATAATCCTATTCCGTTGTCATCTTCCCTCCCCGGCACTGCGTCATTCTAGTCGGCACCTTTTTGAGGTGCACAAAACAATAAGTGCCGTGACCTGAGAGAGCAGAGTTCCACAGGCAATGAACCACACTTATATACTTTTGTGCGAGGGGTCGGACACGTCCATTATCCAGCATTTAAAGCACACTCAAGTCTAACCCTTACCAATGATGTCACCTATAAAAGCCTCATAAAGTAGCTCGTGTGAGGCTGCAGCATTAAGCTACAATGCGGCCATTTGACAACAAGAGGCTGAAAACAAAAGCAGAAATCAAATAAAGTAAAATGGTAACATCACTTCTTTTTTCATTTGAAGGTGCTGGCTTTTATTGTTGAGTTGACCTCTTCTGATTCAAATGTCAAATCAAAAAAGAATGTGGTGGTAAAATTACTAGCAGGTGCACTTTTTCTGTCCAAATATCAGTCAAGGTCAATACAGGATTTTAAATAAATAATAAAAATAAATGGGATTCGTAAAGGGAAATAGAGAGATAAGAGTGACTAGAGGTGGACATGTCTCTCATCACACTCAACCAACTAGATATAAGGTATAGTAATATAATAAGTCTGCACACATTGGTCTCATACCGGCTTTTATACACAAACGGTAACGTTGGTTGGTAGGTAATCCATTATCAAGACAGAGACGGAGCATGTTTAAATAGCCCACTGCAGGTGCGTGCACAAAAAACTGATGCAAATGATACAAAAGCGCTTCACTGTGCAGCAGAAGGCTCTGTATCAGGGACGTCAGGGACACGGGCTTTAGAGAATTGACTGTGATAGTGTAAACCATGATAATGATGACTCAAGACCATTCTCTCGGTGGGCTGCTGCGAGTAGGTAGGCCTAATCGTGGATTATGGTGGTCTGGGAGATGCGGAGAAATGGCCTGAAGAAGTGAGACAGTAAATGTGGTGAGCAGCAGATAAGTAAAAAAAAAAAGAAAGAAAAACGCTAATGATAGTATGATAACTGTCGCATGGCTCACTGTGGCTGATCCCGCAGAGCCGAGCTGCGCAGACACACAACAGAATCAGAGTGTGTGCGGCGAGACAACAGCGTGCTCTGTTGTCGTAATGATGTAGGGTGCGAAAACTTCAAAGACTCTGGGGCCGCCTGAACTGCTGAAATGATTATGTCTCCCACCATCCTTTTATGTAGGCTTTAGCAGTCCAGCCACGCAGCAGTAGAGAGCAACTAAAAGAGTTGTTGCTGCCATTAGTTGTGTGAAAGAAGGGACAGTAAAGCCGCACAATATCGAGACATGATGTAAGAGCAGCTGCATGAAGACAATCTTACTTACTGTCATGGTGGGTGTTTGGGAACTGATGTCCATTCAAAGAGCAGCTACTATGTCCCATAAGCCGCGGTGGAAAATCGCATCCCTTTTCACTCAGTTCAGTTTAGAATAGTGTATAAACAGTATTTGCGAGAAAATGACATGGAGACAGCTCTCTTGGGAATGCTGCCTGATGTCATTCATCAAACTGCCACAGAAAGTGCACAGATTCATGCAGTAGATCGGCATATGGAGTCTCGAGATGGGATTTATTAAACTGTGGTGCAACATCTAAATGAGCGCTGATTTGATCACGCGCTAATAAATTGATTCAGCTGCAAAAGAACTAGGACCTGCTGTAAAAGAGCTGATTTAAAAACATGACACACCAGAGTCTGTGCGTTTGGCAGCGACGTTCCCATTAATAAGGTTTGTGCAAAAATATCACCAAAGCCTGGACAATCTCTCT
This sequence comes from Gobius niger, assembly GCF_951799975.1. Lineage (NCBI taxonomy): Eukaryota > Metazoa > Chordata > Actinopteri > Gobiiformes > Gobiidae > Gobius > Gobius niger. The sequence goes on along the minus strand of NC_136854.1, from coordinate 20,881,084 downwards.
ACCCTGGCTACTAGCATTTTCTAAATATAGACAATCAATACAGAGCCTTTACAAAAATATGCCTCCAAATCCTCAATGAGTTTACATATCTGCGCAATTGTAGTCTCTCCAGACTTCTTCTTTAAGCTCCATTGTTAACATACTTAGTATTTGCCATTTGCTGCTCAGGTTGGCCCCCATAGCGCGGCTCAGTTGCAGCGGCTCAGGACTAACACCTGAATACAATTCTGTTGTACAGATGTACTTATCCACTAATCACTTGGCTAAACTGTTAGCTATAACTGTTAAATGGCGGATGGGTTTGAGTGGGAACATTCTGTAAAAAATTTAAATACTGTGTCAACAACATTAGTAAGGACTGCATTTTGGCTTGATTTTTATTAGACGGGGGCCTTATTCCACCAGAAAAAGGCAGTAAATTGCTATTTCAGTGGGATTAAATGGGCCGTTTTCCCCAAAGCCCGATCAAGGCCCCCAGCGTTTATCTATGACATGTGAAAATCTCAAGCTGGGTATTTTGTGGGGAAAGAAGAACTGCTCAGACAATAAGCCACCTATAGTGCAGTAGTAAACAAATATGGAGTTTGTATCTTTCATCTCATCTAGGAACACAGACAGAATAAAAGCTAAAAAAAAACGAAACATTTCAACATGCCCAAATTCTGACAACAACCTATCCAAAAGCAGTGAGGTTGAGGGGTGGAGGGTGCAGACTCCCTGGACCCCTGTGTTGCATAGTCACAGCAGCCTCTTTCTGTGCACTGTGACAAGGTCAGACCTGTGCTTAGGTTATCAGCTTAATTATGCACCGGCCATCTGCTGGACAAGGCACTGGTACAGGTGGGCAGCTGTATCAAACAGCAGCTGACAGGTGAATGATTACATGATTAACTATGCCCAAACCTTGTTATTGTACGAGATGTACTACTACACATGGAGGGAAGTCTGAGACTTGTCATTTACTATGAGACCTCTGGAGTGTTTTCCATAAAAGCCTAAACGTTCAGTCATCTAGATATCAGATACTTTCCTTATCTATTGTGACCTGTGTCTGACACCGTCTCTGTGTCATTCACATCGTGACGAGACAGGTTTGAAACACCATCTGCACAGCACGTTGGAAGGAACCCAGCTGTGTAAATTAATTATATATTTGAGCAGGCAATATAAGGGGACAGCCTCACCATTGGCACATGTCCAGTGGCTGTCCTCTACCAGCTGCCGCCCATTCCTTTCCTTAAAAAGTTTGAATTGATTTAAAGATCCTGTTAAAGGGTTTTCCTGATGTACCACCACTGGGATTTCATCACTATGTAAAGGTAAAACATACAGCATACAGTTAAACCCTCAATCACACCTTTAAAAAAGCTGCGCTGTGGAAGCGTCGGCTACTTAAGAAAACTATAACTCAATAAAGGATTGACATTTTTGATAAACCTTCTATTTTTATTTTGAAGGTGTAACTCTCCTCTTTTCAAACATATAAAGCATTATATCATTTTTACATTTGTAACCCTTTAATTGCCAGCTTTCTGACCCAAAGTTACTATACTGCATGTTCCAATTTAATAATAATAATAATTTTAAAAGTTAAAATTTCAAGGATTTGTTTTGTAAGTTAAAGTGTGTCTGCGTGGTGGCAATTTTAGTATAACACTAGCGTTGTGGGAGCTTCCACACAAAAATGTGCTCATATTTTTCAAAACCTTTACATTTCATTTTGGAGGCTGACCTCTCCTCTTTTCATATGAAACAGTAAAATGTATTGCCGTTGTGGGTCCTTTGACTCCATAGACCTACATTCTAATCGCTATTATTCAAACCGCTTCTATAAAAACAGATTAAAAATGTAATTTCAAACATCTGCATATTTTATGAACATTCAGGAAACTAACACCCTGACACATTCTTTTCGCCATGAGGTCATTTTTACCTAGTTTGGAAAGAGGACATTTTCTTGCCCTTTATTTTGTGAGTTTAGACATCAGAGTGAGTCTGCAGAAGTGTTAAGGAAAGGAGCAAGACAGTGTAAGAGCTTTTTAAACCGCTGTTTGTACAAAAAAAGGAACATTTGCAGTTGCAAATAAAGACTTTCCAGCTGAGGACCAGCTGTATAAACGGGGGTATTGAGACACTTGGAGAATTCCAATATAGTTTGTAATTGTAGGCATGTTTGTGAAAGGTCACCAAACAGGGGCCCCATTCAAACACATTAATGTGAAGTGTAAGACTCAACAGGGATACCAGCTAGTTGTACAAAATCCTGTGGAGTTTGGTGATTGTTACAGATGTCGATGAGACCAATGGCAGAGTGAGGCCCTGGTATCCCCTGGGAAAACTGTAACGCATCATCCTCTGACCAAATAGCTCACTCTGTAAATCTTTGGACTTCCACACTGAACACTGGCTTTGGTTTGTGTCCTGAGAGCCACAGGTTTTACTTTAGTCACCAGCCCTCGTTATATGAGGTTTATTAAAATACATCTTGTTTATTTGTCCCCTTTTGCGTGGGTCCGTGAAGTGAGTGAGCACTGGCTCCTCTCCCTGTGCTTCTCTTAATAGCACAGGGAGAGGGAGGTGTCGCTCCGGCCGCACCGAGGTGACAGTACAGCATCGGCCCACAGTAAAGCCACTGAGAGCAGGAAGAGTGCCACCAAAATAATAATAATAATAATAATAATGTCTGTTTCTCAAAGCGCTACACTGTAGTTATTATTCATTCTCACTATACTCGGTGCCCCTTGGGGTAGACTGACAGAAGCAAGACTACAAGTCTGTGCCATCAACCTCTATTAATTCTACACTCTGTAAAAATGTGAGGTATATAGCCATATCTAGGCCTATAGAAATGCAGCCTAGGGGTCCATGGGCACCAATAAAATGCAGCTTCAACAACCATGTAAAGTCTTGGACACTTTATAAAAAAACCTTGTGAGAATCCCCGCAGTCAACAGAGAAATATCACCGTTAGAAATGGTGTTGTTGTACCATTTTGCTCGCACATGACAAAAAAAGCTGTACCAAGAAAAAATGTACAGGTGTTCTGCGGTTGTAGAACCTAAAATAACTAGGATATAAATGATTCAAGAGTCTAAGCATAGCATGTACAGTTTTGTTGCTGCACTCAACCTGAGTGTTGCAGGACTGATGTCTATGAGACGATTACAGGGCACACTACCCCCATGAACCCAGGAACACCATGTATCACAGCAGGTTTACAAACCTTTCAACATTATTCTACTTTGTTCTGAAGACAAATACTTGAAATAAGACATGAATTCTTACCTATATGGGAGCACAAGTAACAGTGAAGTCAAAGCTATTAGCCATTATGTCTTTAAGACATAATAGTTCTTTAACAGTACACATTCAGGTTTGAATTTCCTCCAAATACTGATGATAGCAACAGTTATGCTGATGTCTCATTTTATTCATTTTCTGTCTTGTCTGTTACTTGGAAAAATCAATAATGTTGCCCAGTCACAGTTGAGAAATGTAAGATAACGGCAAAAAAGAAGCCAGATACTCTGTGTCTGTGAAAACAAAGTTTGACTTGATTTTCATGTTAATATGCATCCAACACACAGTGAGAGTAAAACATCAAAACTTGTGCTTTGTCACACTCTTCCACTGCTTGCTTGATTAAAATACAAAAGAAGAACATTTACAATGCACAAATCATGCTTCTGGCAAATTACAATCCCTGATGCTGGCAAAATCAGAGGTTTCAGGTTTTCTTTTAAAGTCACAACAAATGGGTAGTTCACTTCAAAGTCAAACCCTTAATGAGGATACCCCCCGCAGAGTCTCTAATAAATGCATGTGTCATCCTACTTTTCTGGACATCCTGCAATTAATTATTGCTATCAAGGTGAGTGATTAGCAGGGGAGACTGGCCTGTGGTGGCTACTTGTTGAGCCTTTGGTAAAGATGCGTTGGACTTGTGCCAAACTCCAGAGCACTGAATGTCAGTCGCAGACATTTAGGCTAGTACAGAACAAACATATGAACCCGTGTTTTCAGACCTTTCTTTCTATGCGTGTATGTGTGACAAAGAGAGGTTTATATCTTTGCATGTGTAAGAGAATGGATGAGTTGAGTGTTTTTTATGTCTGAATGCAATTGAACAAAAAAACCCCCACAAAAATAGAGAAATAGTCCAAGTCTCTGTCAGTGTCAGAGGACAGGAGAGTATCAGCAAGTAGTTGTAAGGTGATAAGCAAAGGCGTGTTGGCTTATCGGGAGAGTCTAGACGTTTCCCGGTGGGCCACGGTACTTTTGGGCAAAAACAAAACAAACAAAAAAAATTAATAATGGACTCTCAGCTGTACTATTACAAGCCCAAAGGCTTTAATTGGGCAGGAGCCTTGCCTGCTGTTTTAGACATAAATAAGCGGTTTTGTTTTGTTTTGTAAATCGATCAAATAACGACTGAAGTGTTGAAATCAATAATAGCTTTCACATTGTGCTTTGCATTCGGTGCGCTGTAGCAGAAGACGACATTGGACGCTAAACTGACTCAGAGCAGGGGTGTTGAGTTGAACACCCCTTAGAGTTAGTCTAAGTTGGTGCAGTCCAACGGAGATAACACAGAAGTATTTGCGTCGAGTAAATAAGTGGACTGAAAAAGGCAGGTGAGGCAGAAATAAGAATGAATGAGAGGCAGTGATTTCTTTATTTGCATAACTCAAGCTAACTATGGAGATGTGTAAAGGTGCGTACAGACCAAATGCGCCTAAAGCCTGTAGTTAGACGCTTGTGCTTACCTGAAGTCAGACGCTTGTCACAAATGTCACAGACGCTCTGGTGTTCATAGCTACAACAGCTGCATCCTCGAGGCCCAAACACATTCCCAGCGCAGATTCAGCCACTGAAATAAGTTTTCTTGTCGCCGCTTTTAATCTTGGGTGTTTAGGTAAAAGAAACACTGATGTGTGTCTTTGTAAAAGTCCCAGAGCCGATGTAGCTCCGGTTCACAATGAAGCTAATCCTCCGTGATTTGTTTACATCTGCGGGCCGACATAGCTTTTCCCCCGGTGGCTACAACGTACGTCACTGTTGGGGAAAGCTCCTGATTGGTCGACGCTCACAAATTTTTCCAAAAAGTTCAACATTTCCCAACTCTAGCTTGGGCCGTGCTGGACGCCCTGGAAGCACGTCAAAAGCTTACCACACGCGAAAAGCTTCAAAACGCGCCGCACAGGAGGCGCGTGACTCGCTGCAGGATATTTTGACGCTCCCTGAGGCGCGACCTCCATTCACAAGTTTGATCTGTCAAAGTTACAGTAGTTTATTAGTATTTCTTTATGTGCAAAGTTGCTATCAGGTGAAATCTTGTAAAGTTGTGGCCTCGTGACGGCGTCGCACCTTTCACAAATCATACACAAAACTGTACTCAATGTGAGTCACAGTTTACAAGAAACCCATACAGAATACGTGCAGAAGCTGTTCAGTAGTCAATGTGAGCCTGGCGTAAGCCATCCACACAAAGTTGGTCCAACGGTTTTATTTTGTGTTCAAAACAACAAGAAGTGCCAACGCTCCATGAGGATCTCCGTGCCACTGCAGGTGCTGCACTGCCCAGGTTCTAGTGTCTTGGACCGGTGTCAGGGAGGAACATAAAAAAAACTAAAAAAATTAACCAAAGTCTGTGAATATGGCCACCGTAGCCTAGTCTTATGCTTATACTTACTTATACGGTCTGATTTTGCCCTACGAAAGTTTGTTAAATGAGGGCCAGTGTGTTCACAAGATTAAGCTTAAATACAGTAGATACATGGTCATGTGGAGCTACTGGGCTGAGGAGGCTCTATAGCTCCATAGCTACAGGTTGGAGAGGCCTGTAATACGCTGCTGTACAATTTTCAAAATGGTTAGTCTGAGGGAAAACATGCAGCAGACTGGGCTGATGATGTGGGCTTTCAGAAGGCTGCTAAAATTGTGCATTGCAGGAAAGTTGTCAATGTTGTTGCTGAAAGGAAGGTGAAGCTAGAACTGTAGTCTATAAAAGAATAAAGATCAGAAACAGTACTTACTCCAAGTTGTTAAAGAGCACAGGCACATCTTTTGTGATGCCAACAAAGCCACAGTGTTTGCAGGACTTTGCATGTTAATGCACGTTTCACTTTATTTACGCAGAATAAAGTCACAAATTATTACAATATGCCTCTTCATTATTGGGTTAAACAGTGATTTTAAAAGGGAGTCACAAAGCTAATATTACACACCAATTCACCATAATTCAGAAACCTGTGAACAGTCCTATTGTCATTTTGCCTCAGACATAAATTTTCTTTAGATATTGCTTTAGTTAATCAACCCATGACCTATAAATAGAATCACATTTCCAGAGAGGCAGAAGCTCTTACAGTCTCAAAAAACTGATGCTATCATCTCTTGTTCGCTTTGTCAAGTCACTACAGTGCACTAGGTGATAGTGTGGCCAACCATTGCAGTCGAGAGGGATTATAGCACAAAAAAGAAGATCCCAACACAAACATGGCTACCTTCTGTTAAAGACATATTGATTTGGAATGGTTACATTTGATTGCCTTGCTCGCATTCAAAGTTGTGCTGTTTTTGAACATTCTTAAAATTTTAGGTTTGTGGTTAAATTCCATTTATTGCCCTATAAATGAAAAATGAAAACTAAAAGGAATGACTAAACATGAAATATGAATACTTTCTGAACTCACTACAGACAAGGCCAAGGAGAATGACCGCAGTGAACATGTGAAAGTTCTGAAAGAAAAAAGGTCACACACAAAAAATGTGCAGATATAAGAAATGTAAAGGCAGCGATTCAGAGGAGAATGTTTATGGTAAAGTTTTATGCTAATGTCATGTGGCACCCAATTACCTCTGTGTTTTGAATGGGTGCCTTACTGTAATTGACAATGACAGAGAATGCTTGGTTACAGGACACATTGATCAAATGAGATATGTCATCCTCTCGTCTAGACTCATTAAATTTAAATCTTTATTGTTGGCAAGCCTAAACAACTGGCACGTATTAAAAATGATTTATTAGTCAGGGTCAGTTGTTAGATGATAAAGGACAAGTGAGTAGGGCCGTACATAATGAATCAACAGTGGTTTATTACAGTATACAAAGGTTAAACTTACCGGGTAAAATGTCAGAAAAGTACTGGATAACTGGCATTTCTTATGCACAACCTCAGGATGATATATCTTAGCCGACAATGTATTGTATTGTAATTCAGATTAGAGTAAAGAGGAAGAGATATGAAGAAAGGCTACACTATGGATTTTTTTAATTTCTAGATGGAATAGCACGTTTTCAAAGAATATTCAAATAGAGCTGCTGGACAGTAGACTGAAAATCACTAGTGTTTCATGCTTTATTGAATAGGGTGGACTTCTGAGGACAAGTTCTTGCATGTCGCATTTCTGTAAAATTAAAAAAGGAAAAAAAAGAAATTGCTTTCTCATGACTACGTCAAGAGAGGCAGACAATATATAGCCCAATTCATTAGAGTCATTGAAGGCGGGGGAGGAATAGAGCAGCTCCTGGTTTGAGCCCAGCCCATTCGGAATATGTAAATGTCTGAGGCACAGAGAAAAACACAGGGGAAGAAGAGGAGGGAGGGGGCGAATCGGCGAGTGAGCGATCAAGGGGGAGAGAGCGAGCTCTCTGAATTGTGAGTGGCTTACGACACTCAGTGAACAGAAGGTGCTTCTGCATGCAGTGTCAGTGGACTGGTCTGCTGCAAGGGATTGTGCGCTCTTTGCTTCCCACATTTCCCGCCCCTGCCTGCCTGCCTACCAGCAGCATCATTCAGCCACCGCTCTACAGCTGGAGGAGGTAACACCCGGACGGCAAGAGAGCAGCACATACCGCTGAGCCACAGGGGAGGCAAGACGCCTTTCAGCCAACACGAGCAGCTGACGTGACAAGGACTACGGTTATTTAAGAAAGGAGGCTTTACCTCAATCATTTTTTTTTTTTGCCTCGCATCCATTACTGAAAGCATGATTACATGCTTAAATGGATTTAAACGCCTGTCGGTGACGGCTTCCAGCATTGGACAATAATTTGTGCTGACCGAGCTACTGAAACTTAAGCAGGAGAAAAGAACCGACGAGCTCAGACACATATACAAACACTTTTCCTTTGGCGCGGTTTTCCCTTCTCTAGTTGTGTCTTCTCCCCTCTGATCATTGCAGCAGAGGACTGCGGAGGAGCAGAAGAGACAGAGCTCATGCATGCACGCAGAGGAACTTGCACTTCCTACCATCTCGCTGAAAGCTACTTGGATTCCTTCTCTTTCTGGCTCTTTCACTTGAAGAGAACTAAGACATTGTAAGCTTGCCAAGGATCTGGTGTCCACTGAAAAGAGTGAAGGGAGGGGGGGATTTGTACCACAGTGGGGTCTTTTTTAGATTCGCACATAATTAGTGTTGGGGCACAAAGCAAGACACTGAATGGAAATTGTCAGCTTTTGGATAGGGGTAAGTAGGAATCTTTTCGAATAAGAGCAAATCAATGAGAACAATTTGATTCCTTTTTTCTCTCCATCTGTTCCTTTATTACCGCCCACTGCTTGATGTATGATTAGAAGAGTCTAGCCATTATCTTTTGGATTCGTTCTTTAAGAACAGGCACATTCATAAAATTGTGCAAGGCAGAAAAAAAACTGGAAAAACACAGCAAAAAGGTTAAAATTATGCTATGAATGTGGCGTGTTAGCCAGTAATACAATTTCCACACTGGTTCAATGGACATTTTCTCGGAGACATCCCTGGATATTTATGCTAATGGATTTCCTTCTAATTGGACTGTACTTAAAGTGGCCGCTGAAGAAGCCCCCTGGGTTGATACTGTGTTCACTGGGCATTTTTTTAAGAACAGTTCCCCTGGTGGAGGGGGTTTGTCCCAGGCTGTGCCGTTGCGACAGCAAGCTGCTGTACTGCGAGGGGCTCAATCTCACAGACATTCCACAGAATCTGAGCAGTGCCATGGGCCTGTCCATGAGAGAAAACAACTTGACCGAGCTGCGTGAAGGCCAACTGTCGGGTCTATCGCAGCTCACCTGGCTTTACCTAGACCACAACAACATTGACATTGTGGAGGAGGGGGCTTTTGACAGGCTGAGACGGGTCAAGGAGTTGGACCTAAGCAGCAACAGGATTGAGAGTCTGCCAAATGGTACCTTTAAGCCGCTCCCAAACCTACGCATCTTGGACCTCTCATACAACAGGCTTCAGGCACTTGAGCCAGATCTGTTCCATGGCCTTAGAAAGCTCACCAATTTGCATTTGCGCTACAATGCTCTTAAATTTGTGCCAGTAAGAATATTTCAAGACTGCCGGAGCATGCAGTTTCTGGACTTGGGATACAACCAACTGCAGAGCCTGGCACGAAATTCCTTTGCAGGCCTCTTCAAGTTGTCAGAGTTGCATCTTGAGCACAATGAACTTGTCAAAGTCAATCTGGCCCACTTTCCACGCCTCATCTCTTTACGTACTTTGTACATGCACAATAACCGTGCCACTATTGTTGTGAATACTCTTGAATGGACATGGCATTTTTTAGAGAAGATTGACCTGTCATCCAATGAAATTGAGTATATCGAACCCCACGTTTTTGAGAGCACCCCGAGCCTCAAGGTGTTGATGCTAGACTCTAATCGCCTGGCTGCTTTGGACCAGCGCATCCTGGATTCATGGTCATCTCTGGACAGCATCACCCTAGCGGGTAATGAATGGGAGTGCAGCCGTAATGTGTGTGCCTTGGCCTCCTGGCTGAGTGCCTTCAGAGGCCAACGTGACAGTTCTCTACAGTGTTCCAGCCCCGACACGGCACAGGGAGAGGACGTGCTGGACGCAGTCTATGCTTTTCAGCTCTGTGAGGACACACCTCTGGAGGTGACTACAGCAGGCCTGTATGCCTCTACGAGGGATCTTGCCCAGGGCGGTTCGGTTCTGCTGGGCCCTTTCACCCCCAACCCCTATGAAGGTGAAGGCGGCGAAGTGGTTACCAGCTCGTTCACTGTCACAGTGGGTCATGATGATCTGGAGAGTACCATGCAGATCCACAAAGTGGTGACTGGAACCATGGCTCTCATCTTTTCTTTCCTCATCATTGTGCTCATGCTCTATGTGGCATGGAAGTGCTTTCCAGCTGGAATACGACAACTGAGGCAGTGCTTCAGCAGTCAGCGCCGTAAGCAGAAGCAAAAGCAAAGCATGCAGCAGATGGCTGCCATTTCAACACCGGAGTACTATGTCGACTACAAACCAAACCACATTGAGGGAGCTTTGGTAATCATAAATGAATATGGCTCTTGCACTTGTCAACAGCAACCATCTCGGGAATGTGAGGTGTAAACTCACGGACTACATCTTGACCTGTGATTATGTGGATATACAGTAAACCCTGTTTTGGATACAGTGGGGAGGGAATTATTGCAGGATTTATGGATTATATTATACCTTATAGACATCTTTCCACAGCTTCTCACTGTGATATTAAAGGAGAGTGCTTTATGCAGCTGACAGCGACACTGCTGGCTCCTGCTTACGTAAGGCCATCAGGCATAATGGCCACCTGACTCTCCGACCTGTTGATGTTTGACAGTCCAACAGGGTGGAATACATCATGGCACTAAGGCTTTTCACTCATGGATGGATATATGAGCTTTAATGTGTCTTTCTACTTCAGGACTTTTCATTCCCATTACAAAATTAACTGTGGACAGTAAGAACAATAGATGAACCATTTGTACTATGGTCAAGACAATATTTGACAAGCATTTAAAATATTTAAAAATATGTTTGGTTGGATGGAAATGTAAAGATAATCTGTGTAAAATATGTTTAAAGAAGTGCAAGTGTGGATAAAAAAAAACAAGATATTCTATTTCTTTTGTACAAAAAGATCTTTAAATAAATGAATTGCCATTTACAGTAAATTCATTTGTATGTCAGAAGCCTGTAAAAGTGGACAGATGACAATAGACGCAGTATTTGCGCGGGAGGACTGGAGAGTCAGGTCTCTGCAGTATAACTCGACCAAAAAAATGACAAATGTTAAATACAGAACACTGAAGAGAAGAGGCCTCTCATATCTCTGTCAACTCGATGGGAATTTAAGATCTGTTTAGACATTATATTTGTTCATTCACTGTGTTGGTTTGCTATCTATGTAGTTCTTTTCCCCATCCCCATTGCTTTTCTGTGAACAGATTCAAATGATCAAATTTCCAGTTTTATTTGCCGGCATAATATATTCTTATAACACTATTTGTGTAAGTAAAGAAAGCAGTGACTAAAATCTAAAGCTATGACTCTCATTGCTTTTAATTCATTGGCTTTCTAAGAGTTATGCATATTTTCATTGAATTAAGCACACAAATGACAACAGTTCTTCTGCCCCTGCATCTGTAAATTAAATTTCAACTTTACTTTACTTCTCAGAATGGGTCAATATATGATCTACCAGTTTTAAGACAATTAGCACATCCAATACTATTCACTGTGTTTCATGTAAAATGTAAAATGTTTGTTAAAAACAGCACCAAATGGAGGTGTAAATATGTCTTTCTGTGTTTAAATGAGTGCACTGACAGCTGAAGTGTTTCCTGGGTACTCTGGCATGAACAGTATGCTGAGGCGAGTGGAGCAGGGAGAAAGAGGGAACAGACTGCTCTCTAGTGTGCACATCTCATACTGTTGCTGCAGTCCCTTGACTGTGCACCAAACTCTGCATTTACCTTTTTCTGCTAAAAAATGTGAACATACAGAATTTGGAGCAAATTTAAGGCAATCATCACAAATTATTTGTGTTATTTCAAAATTCACTTACTTCTGTCTACAACATGTAAGTCAGCAGGAACAGAACCATTTAAAGCACGTACTGACAAAGATTACATTAGACAATTGGGACCCATGATTGTTGATGTGTTTTGCTTATTTAATGATAATATTGTTTTCAATATGCATTTGCTGGTGTTTTTCCAAGGCTGTTACATGTAACACACACATACAAAAGGTAACAATGAAAAAGAACATCTACTCTCCTTGATGCTGTGTGTCTTCTTAAAATAAGTTTACTGCAGTTACTTTGCTTTTTGTTTGTTTTGGGGTTTTTGTTTTTCAATTTGCACAAATAAAATTATTTTATATAGACAATGTCTTGATGGAAATAATGGCTACATATTTATTTTAAAAAAAAAACATGGAAATGCTTGAAGACAAATCTGTGAGCTGTACTATCTAAATCAATTTACTTCAAGAACATTAGGCCTTATCTGGAGGCTCTTACACTGGCAAACATACATATTAGATTGCCCTATTAGGCTTTCACGATTTGCTATAGGCTCACAGGAAAATCAGATCAACTTGATTTCACCTCCCACAACTGAAATGTGTTTCCTAATTGATTTATTCCAAATTTCTAAATGTCCTCCATTGTGACATTAACATTGATCTACACTTCTCCATTTTATAAAGTTGTGTAAACAACCAAAATAATGCTCCTTTTAAGCACAGAATTAAGAAAGAGGATAATGTAGCACTTTAAGATACCACACATTTGTTAATCATAAGCAGAGCATATTAATGCAAATGTGTATGAGGGCGTCATGATGGCAATGTGAGATTCTGAACGCCCAGTAGATTTCTGACCAGTTTTTTTTTCTTTGCAGTCACTTGGACATATATCTGCAGGGTAAATCTAAAGTTATGAAGCCTCATTTGTATAAATATTGGATGATGGCTAGCACTGGGGCTAGGACTGGCACTGCTATTGATTTCATTTCACTCCTTTCTTAAAGCAGCTGCCAGGGCAAAAGGTGATGGAGAATGGCTGTGAATATTTTAAAAGCTCAGAGAGTCCTGGGGGCTGACACTAAACTACATTTGACTTATCCCTTTCCACCGTCGCCCATTCTTTCTCTTAAACTCTTTCACCCGCTCACTGTATGTTTCAAATGTTGGTAAAAAAAAAACCTAATAAAAAGGTGGAGAAAAACATCAATTCATCTCACTGACAATAGATCAAATCTGTGCTTGACCTGAGCCTGGGGTGATAATTCCCCCCTGGGCAGATATCTGCGCTCAGACAGCTTCTATTACCAATGCCTTGACTGATGACACTATGTGAAAATCAATACAGATGAGTGCTAACCAAAATGATCACAGCCATAACAAATGTATTCATCCTTCCCGGCATTGGTGCAAAAGATTTGAGATATGTTTTATTTATACTCAAAATCTATAATTGATTTGGATGATGTGTGGCTGGCATGGTCAACAAATCAGTCAGGAGAAGTGAGGGCTTGTGTTGGTTTTAAGGGGAAATGGGCAGGGGAGCGTGACATTTGCTTACACTTTGCCGGGCACAGCTGTTTTCCAACCAGAGGACAAACAGGAGTTATATGTGCAGTAAAATGCTATTGTTAATAAGGCTGAACAGTGGGGTGAGCACAGCGGTAGTGTCTTTGCATGTTTGGTTTAGTGTGAGGTAGCATGTGGACTGTAAGATGAGCAGCATTGGCCGAAGGCATTGGCCTAACATGCTCTCAAAGGAGTGCGATAAAACACAATTGACAATCGGGCACACAAATGGAGCAATTCTAGCTCCAAAAGCCAAGGGTCGAGGATAGAGATGGAATAATAACAACGAGAACTATGGGACAATGAACAAGGACAGAATGTTACAAGCTCAAATAAATGAAATCTTTCTTCAATTTACAGACAAATGCTTATAGAAATATCCCATGCATAGGAAAGAGGAGAGTGCTGTTGAAATTGACATCAACAAAACGGTACCATATGGTAAAGAAGGCATGGACATGTTTATCCCAGCATCCCCTCACAAGTCCGGCTGCGTGCGCCTCGGCATGTGCAGCCAAAGTGTACGTCACTGACTAAATCACTCAGCACATCTTTGGGACGCCGCTCTCATTACAGTCTGAAGCAGGAAGAGGCCCTTGGAGATGCAAACAAATCCTTGAGAAATGAATTCACTAACCGAGCTTCCTATGAGCGCTATTGATCTGGCTACATTTCTGCCGTCTCATTGGCTCTGGGACGCGGCTGCATTAATAAAGGCTTATGCCACCCCCTCAGAACCGGACGCAGAGCTAAATCATGGGTGGCAGCGCGCGCTCCGCAGTGATCTGTGAGGAGCAGGCTGATGACTAACGACAATGTGTGGGTGGCTTTCTACAGCTCCTTTTATAAGCAGGTGGGTTGAGCGATCGATATTCTAATCATCGTCAACATTATCTTAGCTTCGAAACACGACACAGACTTTTTCATGATGATTGTTTCGATTTGGTTAAAAAGCAGGGCTGCATGAGAGAATTAACCCGCATCTGAAGTGTATTGTGAGATATTTTGGTAAGATATTGTCTTTTACTAAACTATATCGACACAGTACGCTGCATCAAATTTAAACAAAACTGTAATGTGTTTTTTTTTTAAGCAAACTTAAAACATACTAAAATGCTAAATGTGGACCGAAACAAGAAAAAAATTGAATTGATAAGGAAAATCCGATATGAAGCTTTGTGCAAAATAAATCTTAGTCTGATGGCGACCTCAAAGAAAAATTGTGTCTGTCTGTGATATGGATACTGTATCAAAATGAGGCAACATATTGTGCAGCCCTTTTTTGGAGATGACAGTGGCCTTCAGCAGTCCATTTTCATTCTCTTTCATTGTCCAAAGTCTTAAAACAAGCCCGAGGGGAAACAGTTAAGACAAAAATTATTTATGTGTTGCGGTTAGTTTTAGTTTTTTGTCAATGTCATTTCATTTTAGCCAAGATTTAGTCAAATAATTCTCTCCAATTTTAGGAGGACTAAAATTGCACATACATTCAGTCGACTAAGTCCAAATTGAATTTTGTCAACTTTACATTAATAATCATCATATTTCATCAAGGTCCTCTTGCTTGTTCTCCCACATGAACAAAGCAGTGAAGTGATATGATATAAACCTCCACTGTAAGTTTAGATTTTTTTAGTCTCATTTTACTAGTCAACGAAAATATTTGCGCATTTTAGTCATAGTTTGAGTCTCATAAAAAACGTTTAGCTTAGTTTTTGTCTCATTTTAGTCCGAAAAAATGTATGACAAAATATTTTACTGATGCGTTGTGTATTATTCCAATGAGCATAACGCATCAAAAGTTCCACATGAAGATAGAGTATATGAACAGTAATTTTACTTTAAAGTGTGCA
Organism: Gobius niger; assembly: GCF_951799975.1. Lineage (NCBI taxonomy): Eukaryota > Metazoa > Chordata > Actinopteri > Gobiiformes > Gobiidae > Gobius > Gobius niger. The sequence goes on along the minus strand of NC_136854.1, from coordinate 20,865,872 downwards.
ATAAATATTCAGATATGAAGCACCTGAGATCTCTGCATGTCTGTTGGCCGATAACAATTGTGTACTACACGTAAAGATAATGGGGAAAGTCTTGAGTTCCTTAAAGACGCCTGTGGAAAGAAGCTGGGAGAATTTTCTCCAGGCTTTCACGTTGATTGCAGCAACTAATGTCACTAATGCCAATCTGATTAACCTCAAAAAGTAAAGCAATTAAATTTCACTCCAAATAACAGCTTTGATACCTCCTCGGTTTTCTCCGAGGCCCATCCCTCGCCTGAAGAGTGGAGCAGAATAATAACTTCACTAACGCAGACACGGGTCCGATAGGGCACTGTAATTATATTCATTACTCAAACCAACTCTCCAGGCAACCTATAGCTCTCATCGCCCACTGCCTCATTTACATGCGCCATACTCAAGCAACACTGAATTAATAATAATCAGCCAGGAGTCATTACTCTTACCTACTGTACATTTGCTTCTGAATAGGTAGAGCCGTGCTGAGAAGGTGAAACTGCTGAATATTTATCATGCCATTCGGGGGTGGCGTGAAGGGCCAAGCACAGGTGAGCGATGCCGCTGTTTTCCATAGTTGACTTTGTATTGTGCTTTAGCCACTGCTTAATGACACCAGGGTCAGTCGGTGAGATAATACGTTTTAACAGCTGCGCCTGCATCTGGGTCTCCATGTAACCCGTCTGACGGCTGATGTGGGTCAGCGCCCAATTCCGACGCGCATTACCGATTGCATTGGAACCACAAAGCTTTATCCGCCGGGGGATTCGGGATTATTCCTTCATTCTGATTCATACCTGAAAGGCTGCGTTCTGATAGATGAGATGTACAAGTCTCAAATAATACAGCTTATTTCAGCACGCTCTTGAGACTGGAGTCATTTGGCACTTATTTGTAGATGTTTGTATGGATGCAGAATCATTATGCTTTTCTGTCATATGCTCGCAGCAGTCACAGGAATTTAAAGCAGCCCATAAACTCACACAGATGCGAAAAGTGCACTACGCAGAGTAATTATTAGAGCGGCTTATGAAAAGGTTATAGCTAAATTTGTGCGTGAAAAGGAAGGTAATAAAAATGATTTCAGGAAAAAAAGCATTGCCGGCACATAAACTGTGCTGGAAAAAGAAAATAGAAAAGATCATTGACCAATAGACCAATAACCTGTTTTATATAAACAATAACAGGCATAGTGATAATAAAAAAAAAAACAGTGACCTTTATAAGTTTATGAACATGTCAGGAAAATACCACAGCAGTTGTATTCTTTACTACACAATAAAATACTGCACATGTGGCGGCATAATGAAGCCTAACCCATATTATTTTGCTTTCCCCGTTTCTTTCTAAATGTTGTGTTTCTGTGTGTGTGTGTGCGCGTGTGCGTGCGTGCGCGTGTGTTCGCACATTTAATGAAACTCATAAAATGTTTGCAACATTGTGTGACTGTGATCATTTTGAAGTGATTTTTGTTGTAGTGGTACCAGTACTAACAAAGAGCATAGCCTTCACAGATTAGATTAGATAACCAATTGTGAAAGAATGAAGTGTGTAGATTTACACCAACTAGATTTCTTTAAAGTCCTGGATGTTTCCCAGTCCAAGGACAGGCACAGCTTTCTGTCTAAAAAGTTACCATGGGTGAAAGCAAGTAAAAATAGACAGCATTTATCATTTCCTATTTATCTGATCAGTGTCAGGATGAATAAATGGCATTCCAGCCGCTTAGCTTGCTCCCTCTCTCTTGCTTGTCTGTGAGGGCAGATTGGCATCTCTCCAGTAGCCAATGAGATTGGCTGCATAAATGGAATTGCCCCATTCTCCAAGTGTCAGCTGAGCAAAAGCAATGTGTTGTGCTGTTTACAAAACCATTGTGCTCAAACGTGTCCGTGCCGCAGCGGATACTTCAAGGAAATTTCTTGTAAACCTTCCACCAGTGACAGCCACCGCGTGCAACCTGATAATCGAGTGTGGATGACAGAAATATGGTAAAAGATGTACTTACCTGCCATAATAAATACCGGAGATGATCAGGGGATCCCCATCGAATGCACAAGTGGAGAGAGAAAGAGAAAGAAGGCAAACATGTCAATAAGAGTGCACAAATTTGATGTTCCAAAATAATGTTTTAAATTGGGAGCTTTTTTTTGTTTGACAGCCAAAAATACACTATTCTAATACCCAAACATTATATTCATCAAAGCCGGTTTGTAAGGTCAGAAACTGGTAGAGTTTTAATAATGAAACATTTCAAATCAGATTTCCTTAGTAGCAAAAAGGTCATTTTGACACTCAAATCCAAACTGTGAGTACTGTTCATACAGGGAAAATTATAAATGAAAATGAAAAGAAAAGTGTGATGAAGTTTTGCATGCATAGCAGATTGATTCTGAGATATATAAAGCAATGGAGAGAAATATCCATGTGGGCCTACCAGAAATATACCAAATAATAATAATAAAAAAACTGGCAGCTGAGTGTGCATTCATTTCCAAAGACACATTTCCCACCAACGCATATCAATAACTCAAAATGATGTCGAATAAAGCAAGTATGGCACAGAAAAGGCAGTCTGAATTACACAGAGGGCATGTGCGTCAGTCACGAACAGGCAGTACAGTTACTTTGTGTAACCGTGACAACATTTAAGACAATAGCAATAAAATATACAAACATGGATATACTATTTACAACAAACCAATGCTCTATAACTGTTATCAGGACTTACAAATGAAGATGACTGATAGGCTTTGAACCATGTATTTAAAGGCTGTAAAAAGGTGGCATTTTTTTTCAGTGGGTTCTTTTAAAATGAAAAGATGGCCATGATGATTAATTGCTTTGAAAGATCTGGTTTCCAAGTAAGAGTTGAATTGTGCTTTCAGGTCAGTTTGATAAAATGTAATGTGAATGAAATAGGATCATGAAACAGATCGATTGAGGTTAAGCAACATTTTTTTGTCTTAAACTTTATTCATTTTGTGTTATTAAAGAGTACGTGGCTTGAACAGGGAGACAGCACTGTATCTGGCCGATGCATCAGGTAACACCGGTGGCAATGTGGTCAAAATCTATATACTTGGTCGATGTTTGAAGAGTGGAATATTGTGGGAAACACACCAAAGGAAATGAAAAAGATAAGGAGGCAGCTGGAAGCCTGACAGTAGGCTGTGACCACGAACCAGCACCAGAGAATGCATCAGCAGAGCACACCATCACCGTGTGCTATGAAACCTGGGATTTATCATGATTAAGGCCTGATGATAGGACTGTGTGCTCATTCGGCTTAAAGAAACAACAACTAAAACCCATGGAAGGTGTGCACAGTGTAGGGGAGCAAAAAATGCTTGCATAATGAAATGAATTATGAAATGAATATGAAATTATGTGTGAATAAGCAATTTATAAGATCAGTTCAAAGTAAAATTTCTCTTTGTTTAAATATTGTTAATAATATAAGACTGGAAGGTTTGGAGTCTTAGTTATTAAAGTGGACACATTGCTGCAAGAGTGTAAAGAAAACCTTGTTGTGCTACACATAGATACCAACATGTCAATATTTGTGAATTAATGCGCTTGTGAAAAACGAGAGTGCACTGCGCTGTAGTTAATCTCCGGGAAATCTCCAGCTCCGCTCGCGGACAAAATGTCGTAAAAAAAGCATTGCGAAGGGTGAGTTTGGTCTATTTTTAACTCTGACATTAAAACTAATGAAAAATCGTTGTGTTCACCTGCTGAGTCTCGCCATAACTTGATAAAAGCAAAATGAGGAACTCTTTATTAATCATACTATTATATTATTTTCATGTGTTATTGTCCATAAGAGGGTCGTTTCTCTACATAGACAGATGGTAAATAGTGAGTGCGAGCTGGAACGGCATGTGGTATTTGTGGTCGTGTTGTACCTGATTGACCATCTGAAACGTGCGTGTGTGTTTTAGGGACTCAGATATGATCTGTGATGAGAGAATGCTCAGTGAGTAAGACGGCGACACAGTGTTCTCTTCATGCCTGCTCCGGTTTTCTCCGGGTGCTCCGGTTTCCCCTACCACTGAAAACATGCACAACAGGCCAGGATGAATGAGAGTGTGAGTGAGTGGTCGGTGGTGGTCCATGGCTGTTGGCAGCCTCGCTTCCAACAGGCCCCAATGGACGGCTGTGGCTCCAATAGCAGCTTACCACCACAAAATGTGAATGAATAATGACGATAGTGTGGCGCTTTGAGAAACTTGGTAACACAAACTTGAAAAGAGCAATAGTAAGCTATGATTATTATTAAAAGATGTTCTAATGACTCTGCAGCTACTCCTTAAGGCTGACGCCGTTTAGCGCCTTTCAGAATTTAGACACGCACGTACTGGAAGAACGCCCGGAATTTTTTTACATCAGGCCAACCAGCGAGCTTGAATCAGGTGCGGGACCTCAGATTATAAACATGAAGCAGTGCTGTCCGCCTCCGTTTTGCATTTAAACCCATCAGACATCACTGTGAGGACTTCTTAAAGGGCGTGTTCTTTATGAATAAAGCCTGATATTGTAATTTCAATGAGGCATTTGTGCTCTAACTGCAGTAGTCTATCCTCCACAGAAGGTTTTCACCTCTCTGCTAAATTTCAGGGCAGATTTCTAGCCATGGTAAATAAGACCACACACAATTAATTTTTTAACCAATTTTCTGCAACTAATTTTTATTCAATAGGTATATGAGATATTCTGTTGTAGACCAAGAAATAATTGTGATTATAATGTTAAAAAGAAATGTTGACATAATTCACTGATTTGTGTGTGTGGGTCTTGAATAGTTGGGACCTGACACGGGTCTAACGAGGTTAGACTATAAAACCTATTACACCACCGACCTCACTGGGAGTGAGGCATAATGAAAGGGTTTAGAATGTCTTTACACAGATCTACCTCATGTGTTTTCACTATTCAGGCAGCCGTAATCCCTTAAATGTCAACTTCGGCAGCATTAATTCAATCACTCTCACAATCAAAATGGAGGCTGTGAGCCCCCACTGCGAGGCTTAGCGATGCTGCGGTGTGGAATAAGAAGACACATTAAAATGGGCTGGGGCGTACAATCCCCCAAAAAGACATTTGCTGCGCTCCGCATGCACCAAGGACATGCAACAGTAAGGTCACAATCACACATTGTTAGAATACTGAATAAGTACAGAGGCCTCGAGGGCTGGGGCTCCTGAGTCTGACTCACCGTGCTCCTGTCTGGCTGCAGCGGGGCTCATCACACTAGATACCTTGTCCCTCCAGACCAGGAGGACAGGACTGAGATATATTATTAAGGCACCCACATTATGCTAAAGGGACACAGTTTTAACCATGATATGTGTCCTTATCAAAAGCATACCTGAAGGGTTTGTTTTATCTGCATGTTTGAACAATCCTGCAATTCAGGCTGTCTCATAACACTTGCTGATGCAATGAGGTGCTGCTCTTCTGTGTTTTTAAAACTCCAGACAGCTTCAATGGACTCACAGTGATCCTTTCAAAGCCCTAATTAGCTCCACTACAAAGCTTTTTATTTTACATGGCTATTGTTTTAGGTTTTATTTCCTTGCCCCTTGTGCCAGCAGACAAGCAGACGCCGTGCTTTGTGTCCAGTTATTAAGGTTGACCTACTTGTATTAAAATTAATTATTTTAAGTAATGTAAGATTAAATACACCAACGCTTATTGCATATTTAAGAGTTCTTTAACAAGCTTGAATAAACCTGTGTCTCAGTCCAGAGAATTAAACACATAATATGCATGTTCTTTTGAATCACAAAAAAGTATTTATAGTAGGTCAGGTTTATTTTTTCTATTATAATTCAGGAAACAATTCTACAACAGTGAATTTGAGGGAATTTCATAATAAAAGTAACATCTGACACTATTCTTCCAGTGGCTGTTTATTATTTAGATATGGCTTTCTTTAAATAAAAACATGCCCTTATATAGGCCACAATGTAGGCTTGCTAATGGCTTGAGTACTGGAGTGAATTATTTGCACCCTGTTCTATATTTTGAGCAGCCTGCAGAAGCACAATCAATCCTTATACAGTTGCCAGGCAACAACAAAGCTGATGTCCAGTAAGCTTTGCCGTATTTGTTATATGTTTATGACATCCTTCATAAGTTGCTATAGTAAGATATAATGGCAGTCTTCTTTGGATGACTAAAGACACTGACCAAGCATACCCTAGTGCCCACCAATCATAGTGTGGTGTGTTATTGTCCCATTTGCAATTTTGATGCATTTCAATCCTGTCTTTGCTTTCTGTGTATCACCGGTCACTGGTTTGCTAGTCTTTATGAACATTAGAGTGATTATGACCCCTACAAAACAACAGGCTGTTAACGCACCATCTGTGAGGACATAATGCTCACTTTCTGCTGTTTAACCCATGCACTAACAGTTGCCAAGCTCAAGAGACAAACCTTCTCATAAATATTACTAAACATGACCTCCATGTAAAAAGAAGAATATCTTAAACCTTGCGCATCTACAAGTCTGTTACATTACACACTACTGTTAAATTATACTATTTTAGTAGGGGTGCTTCCCTCGGGCGAGTGTTGTGTCTTGTCCAATGAAAGCTCTGGGACCACAGTGTAGGAGTGGAAAGAGAAATGTTGTCTTAACACTGGCACTAATGAAGCCCATGGGCTGACGATGACAATAGGAGACTGTTTGACAAGAAAGCAAGGTACATCCTGGCCTTGCGCATGCAAAATCAAGTGTGGGGTACACTGGAAGAGGAAAAGGGGGTAAAAACCCATAAATGATCAGATGACATCACTTCAAGCAACACATTTAATAAAAATATAAGGACTCCCAAGAGTTAACATTTATTATCAGCACAAAGACATCTTATCTTCAACAGATCTTTCATTATCTTATTGTTTATTGATCATTAAAAAAAAAGAAAAAATACTAGCACCTCATCTATGTCGCTGAAAACACCAGACAGCTGCTTTGCCAAGAGGGATTTACGTTATATAACATGTTTCATAATATAGAAATTTGCTCTAGATTTACCTGCCGTGAAAAGCTTTGACCTGCCACATGTAAACTGTAATACTCAAAAAGACAAAACCAGAATGGCTCTTTGATGTTGCCCATAGTTGCCATATAATAGGAAGATTTATCTGTGGACTAGTTGGTAATTATTCTCAATAGTTCCCATCTACACCACGATAATCTCAATGTACCATATATATCAACTCAATGTTCACTTAACAGGCACTAAAGAACATTCAAGAAATCACATACTGCTTACTGCACAATGCCAAAGAACCTGCTGCAGACGGGATCCGTGTGGAGATCAGATGGTGAGAGCCACGGCATCTTGCCTCTCTGACAATTCTCTGTCACACTGGAGTGTACATACACACAAGAAAATATCTAAATAACATCTTAGCTGGTAAAAAATTTGTGTTTTCTATTTATTGATAATCGAAGTACAAGCGACGAAAAGTTTGTAAAAAATAACAACCAGTTGTGAAAATACTGTGGCTTTGGAAACATGTAGTACTTTAACATGCACTTGACTGCAGGGCAGAACTGTCAATATCCCTAAGCTGCTCCACAGGCAAGAATGACACATACAGACTGGCCGCAGTATGTGCGTCTGCGCAGATGTCAGTCTGAGGTGGTAGGCAGCAGCAATGGGGCCCCTCAGGGCCGTTTCTCTTCACCATCTACACGTCTGACTTCACATACAACACAGACAGCTGTCATCTCCAGACGTTCTCCGATCACTCCGCCATCGTGGGCTGTGTGTCTTAGGGGAACGAACTGGAGTACCGGTTGGTTACCACTGGTGCTTGAACACCAATAAGACGCAGGAGATGGTGATCGACTTCAGGAGGTAAATTAACTGGACTGGTCCCACAACGCCCTGTACAAGAAGGGCCTCCACCTTCTGAGGAGACTGAGGTCCTTCGGAGTGAGCAGGCCTCTGCTCAGGACTTTTCATGACTCTGTGGTAGCCTCTGCTATCCACTACGCAGCCGTGTCCTGGGCCCTGGGCAGCACAGAGCGGGACAAGAACAGACTGAACAAGCTAGTCCCCTGGACTCTGTGAAAGAGGTGACGGGCATCATGGACAACACCTCCCACCCACTGCACCCGACTGTAGAGTTGCTGAGCAGCTCCTTCAGTGGTAGACTGAGACACCCTCAGTGCTACCACAGGTTCTTCTTCCCCACTGTCAGATTGTACAACGCTACTGTAAAGTAATGTGCAATAACCACTATGCAAAACCACACTATTTTTACTCACTGCAAATAAATTTCGCCACAGGGACAATACATTTTCTACTACTACTACTTATCAACCACCTTCACTAAACTTTACACTGCATTGACTTTTGATACTTTTGATACATTTAATATCTTGTGTTCTGACCTATTTTTTTTTCTTTTTTACTATTTATATTCCCCTTCTTTTTTCTTCAGTTTTTATATTCATTGTAAATGAATATAAAAATACTTGTTTGCACATGATCAGTTCCTCTTTGATTGCACCCCCTGAATTGAGTGTTCTTGAGAGCTGATGTAACAAGAATTGTACTTCAATCACAATTAAAATGCAGTACTGTTGCCTCCTGGAGAACTCACATCTTGTTGCCAGTTTTCTATTTACAAGCACCTTTTCTTACAGCCGCAACTTTAAGTTGTAGTCCATTCATTTACAGCATATAATAATGTTTAATATTCTAATTCTAAAATGGTTGCAGGGCGTGTTGAACTGGGTGGGATCATGTAATAAACCAGGACTTGCGGGTTGGGAAAACTCCTCTACACACCACCATCAGAAGTATCAATAAAATAATGTTATAGATACTTTCAAATACTAAGCCATCAAAAAGCCCCATGTGAGGTAAAAACTGTAGGTGTAAAAATGCCTCCATAGAAGATATATCACTGTAGAAAAGCTGAAATTAAGGAAGGAGAATAAAGAGTGACAGTGAGTTTAAGGTTTGGAGGACACAGAGTGAACAAGGCCAAAATCCAATCGAAGCAGATGGTCCCCGGAACATGGCTCGCCTCAAGCTACCCCCACTCTTCACCAGTTTAAGGCCCCACACTGTTACATGTAACCATACCAAGATGTTCTGTATGTTAAGTATAAGCCAAGACGTCTTTTTTGTAAACACTGAACAGAAAACATTTGATTTCACAGAGATGAAGCACTCCTCCAAGTAATGAGTGACCAACCTCTCCTGCCACGCACTCACAAGCCCACGCAGCAACACATCCCACACGCGCACACACACAAACCAGTCAGAGAAGATACGCTTGTTATTGGCCGCGGTGTAGGAGCCTCATCAATCAATCAGGAATTAATGGCTAAGACCTTCTTATTGAAGCACATGCAGGCTGTGCACCAGCCAGGCAGACACATATGACTCCAAATCTAATCAGGACAGCCATTTCATTAAACGCCAGTGTAATCCAATAGCTGTAATCATTCACTAAATGATAGCTGAAAAATAACAAACAGAGAGATTTTGCCTTTAAAGACTTTCCACATGGTAAACAACACCCTTTAGGTAACGGTTTACCAGGGCAGTGTTGTGCTGTCTAGTAGTGTATGCCATATGATGTGGCTAGACGTCATATGGCATACACTACTAAACATTTTTTTGTTTGTTTTTATTTTGGTTTTTGATTAGGTGTGCACAATTTCCATGAGCAAATAACTATTGTGATTTATGAACATAAAAAAGGTATATTATGATATCCTGTAAAAAAGCAACTTAAAGTTTGGGTCACGGCTGGAAATCAGTAAATGCATTTCAACGCTTTTTCTTATGTTGTTGTATATAGTAGCTTAGCTTAGCTATAGGAGCTTAACTTCATTTATGGAACCAACTTAATGCTAGCTATCATTATCTGCACTCTTTTATGTGAACTAATCTGAAAACACCACAGAGAGAAGCTCTTTTTTTGTGATTTTGTTTTTAGAGCATGTGTGTCTACTACACTGACAGCTTCTGCACAAGGAAAAGGATATTGGCGTATGCATGTTGTTATGCAGCGGCCATACGGAGCGCAGCGGGGGGGCAGCATATAGGGTTAGGCTCTGCACTCATTGTTGTTTGAGAAACCACTGAGCCTCTTGATCCCTGGGTAATCACCCACTATCTGTCTGCATTCTCACCTCTCCTGATTTAGGTCACTCCGGCTGCTTTTGGTTTTTGGGTTGTCAGGCACCACCCCCACAAGCAATTCAGAACCAGATCAACTCACTACATGAAAAATACACCACTGCTCCTGTTTGTTCATCATTAAGTGTTCACATATTTGCAATGAGTGCAGTCAAATAAGTAAACATATCAAACCTGTAATTCTATCAAAAAGCCAAATTACTTGTACATGTACGTACATTAGGGCTATTATAAAACTAATTACTCAATTAATCACTGTTAACTTGCAATAATTGCAAATGACTCCAACTGTTTTCATGTGTTATTAAAGTGGACATCATGCATAATTGTGGCTTATAAACTGCTTTTGGACAGTTCAGCATTGATCCTTTATGTTTCATATCTTGAAATAATTTGTATTACTGGAACAGAAACTTTATCCCCGGGGACTGTCTGGGTTTGCAGAGCCAGTATATTGAGCAAATTGTCTGTGCCTATTGAGTTGACTTGTATACGAAATGTGCGGTATAAATAAATATGCCTTGCCTTGCCAGTTAATCTGACATCTGGTGAATTATTTTGATAAATCCTTAAAGTTCCATTGGAGACTTGGTTTGATTTTGAGAACTATTCAACCAATGTGTTTGCTATGGGAATGCTCACTAAACACACATAGCTTAACATGCTGTAAGAGGCACGACATTTACAGTTGTGTAAACTATATAATGTAACTCACAGTAATAAGCTATGCACAACAACAACAACTAGCCAATATTTCTTTGAGGCTGTTACATTGCAGCGTGGGAGTCATGTTGGAGGCCCTGACAGATGCACCCTTCTAGCAGTATACATACGCCTAAAAAAAAGGATTTAAAAAGAAAACAAGACATATTATAGTTATAATTAAGAAAATTAGGATCTCATATTATAGGATAATACTAATCTCAGATTAATTAGCTCATTGCTGGGAAATGTATAACTTAAGAAAGTCTGAATGGAAAAGAACAGCAACAGTTGGACTGAGAGAAGTTAACAGTGCACTATTCACGAAATGAGGGAAGCATTGACCTCAGGGTCAACCGCATTCTGTCGCCTCAGGCCTTTTCCAAAAGCTACCAAGTGGAGACCAAGTTCTCTTGCTCTTGACCTCTGTCATCGGAGATGGCTGAAAACAGTGTGTTCTCGACTGCTTTGCGATCTATAATACATCACTGGGCTTTATGCACAGTGTCTCGGTCTCTGTGCAACACAAGACCATTGTTTGAAGCAAACGGCAGCAGTCACCATTAAAAGAACCATCCATCATTGAGGCTATGGACGCTCTTGACAGCTCCTCTGCAGCACCAAGGGTCTGTGAGTGCCCTTCTCAAATGCAGACAATCACACAAGGCTAGACGCCATTGCCTTACTTCTCATGTTTTCTCATTACAATTGATAGGGCGAGAGTTCATTTAGCACCGGCTTTATCTCCCCTCACCATTCCTTCGGAAAAGTACAAACCATGAAATTGCATCTTTCGCTATTTGAGCATGTTGTGTGTAGCTGCTCACTGACTGTGTGCTCATTTTTCATGCACATTTGTCAGTGGCGTGCATAGTGGTACAGGTAGTGTAGATGGGCCACGGTACGATATAAACACATTTACTTATTCTGATGTTTTCTGGAATCATCCAACACATCTACAGAATGCACTTGACATGTTTCTGTAGACTTGTTTGTGAATAGTGATGTGCATGACGCTGAATGTAAACAAGTACAATGAATGTCTGTGTGAACAGGCTGACCACCATCTCTCCAGCTGAGCGTAGGTGGCAGCAGGGAGGCACTGACCCAAACTATTTGTGTTACGTGAACCCCCATCAAACTTTCATGAGGATAATTTCTGCAAAAGTAACAACTCTTGACAGTACCACCCACACACTGGGCCCTTAAGGAGCAGTAAAAAAAAAAAAAAAAAAAAAGGTCAAGAGAAGAGCCATAAGAGATCCTTCCTCTGTGCAGGTTTACACAGTTACCTGCAGCAGCTGAGTGGCTCTAAAGGAACACCAAGAAGACAAATTATACAATCTTGTTGTGTCTGCTCATCCCTCACTCTCAAAGCAGCAGCTAAACAGAGTGTAGTGCAGTAAAACTAATCCACTTTACTGATAGAGTTTATTCAGTAGGTGCGCACATGCATCATTCATTATTGTTTCAAAACCGGAGATGGAACATGATGCAGGCATTACTTTTCTCTCTAGATTTCAATTCAAAGCTGTTTCTGTTATGTACGGCAGCATCCCATCTTTTCTTTCTTTGACTTAAAGGTGTATTACCGACTTTAATGCTGTGCCAGTGGGTTTCACAAAGCAATGAAATACTTTTGATTAGCACAACATCAAATCCCTCTGGCTTCCTTTTCTCTATTTAAGGACTATGTAAAAACTGACATAAGATTAGAATTAAAGGCACTCAAAGTGGAAATGCCGATCCTGACCTGGGCAACATCAACAGGGAATTAATAATGAAATAAAAATCCTACTTGACATAATGAAAAATGATTACTTTGCTTTCATGTAGATTCCCAAACATGTTCTCTATCTACAGATTAAAGTGACAGTCATGTCCTTGGATGGTCGGATGAAGCTGGGGAGGACATGCAGAATCTACTCAGATTGAACTGAGTGAAATTAAGATAACATTAACACAATTGGCTAAGAAAGACATGATGAATCACATTTTCAATTGCAAGCAACTTTTACAATATGACAGTCCTGAACAAAGGAAGAGCAGATCATAAAGCACATGAAAAAGGCTTTTGTTTAATATTATCGTAAAATTACATTTGCATATATTGCTTCTCTAATGGTACATCATTGAAATACAGAATTATGAGGTTTGACCTTCAAGTAAATGACCCACAGTACTTAACATGCTGGTACTGGGGAGAGGTAATATCCGAAAGCTTACTTATGAATGATTGATGGAGGGACCACGGGAGTCACTAACTTAATTCCCATAGATCCAGTGCCATTTCAGATAGCATAACCTGTCCTGACACACAAAAGTAAAAACTTTTTGCCATTGTATGTGAGAATTAAATGTCTACGATTCTGAATGTAAGCCAGGCAGTTAAGCATCAGTCCTTTCTCCGAACAAAAGACATGGCATGGGCTATTGTGTGACGCCTGTTTCATAATGGCCTTGTTAAACTATACGAGCCCATGTTTCCAACAAGAAGTGTTACCAAGGCAGTTACATGTACAAGTCCATAAATTTTTATTGGTTCCCACCCATTGCATCCCTCGGCCCCTTAATTGTCAGGAGGGGTGCTGCCTTCCATTACTTAGTGCAATCTAACCTTGTTCGAAAATAAATAGACCACAAATTTAAAGTGTGTTTGATTTGCAGCATGTTAAATGAGAGATATAAGCTGGTGCAGTTTTGAATATAGTGTAATAGAGGCACCTAATTCTCTTCCACTGGCACTCACTCAAGGCCATGTAAAACACCGCATGCAACGCTTATAATGTAAATAAGCAGGCGTTCCACTTATTTTCTGGAAATGAAATGCGAAGCATAGATTTCACAATGACGCTGCACCGAAAACAAATCAATTGAAATCCATAGGGTCTCTGGCCCTTTTCTTGACGTCTGTCGAATCAATGCCCTGTGTTGCAAGGGCACTTGATTATTTAGATCTTTAAAAGAGGCTCATTTACATTGTAGACCGATACACAAACACCAGAGCTGCCAATCACAACACAATATTGGATAATATTTCATCATTTCATGTTGAATCTAAATCCAGATTTAAAACACATGACGCTGTAGTTTAATGAGAGCTTTTGTTTTGTTCCTTAAGTTTCTCTATAAAGAAATATACACAATACACTAAAAATCTATCTCAGAAATACAAGTCCAATGTTTCAATGAAATATGTTGCGCACAGCACTGTTTCCCAATGAGGGATATGCAAGCACTTGGGAGTTGTAGCTGAATACTATTTAGCTTTCAGTTTGAAAAGAAACTTACTAAAATAATCTTTATTTTTGTTATCAGTTGCCTCAGAATTATCAATACAATTTGGGTGATTTTTGCGCATACAATAAATAATTTAGTAAGATAAGGCACTGCTATTATTAATGTAGGCATTGCAGTATAATTATTAGTTAGTGTAATTTACAAAAAGTCCAAATTGATTTTTTTGTTGTTGTCTGCATACACAATAGAGCAACCTTGCTGCTAGGAAGTCTTGACTAAACCCAGCTCAGGATCAAGTCACCCACTGCTCTTGACAGGTTGCCCCAGTGGATGGGTCAAATGAGCAAAACAAAAGGCTGGGGGCGTTATATGCACAAGACCAAAAGGGAGGGACTACTGGTGTAGAAAACAGTGTTGTGTCACTATTTACTACAGCAGGCTGTTAAATATTAACCTTATTAATGTGAGTGTTTCTTTCGTGTGCCCAACTTTGGTGTTTGTTGCATTGATTTCTCTCTGTTTTATTAGAGTCAGAGTCACAGTGGGAACCATCTCCTTGAACCCTATCTTTGTCCTTCTCCTACAGCCTGTCATTTGCGTTCGTTCACTGCTAGAATATAAAAATCATAACTGTTTACTTTTTAACCCCCGGAGCAAAAGAACGATTTGTGTGTGCAGAGAATACATCATTCACTTATGTATCTGATAATGATTTATGCCCAACAGTCTTCACAAGCTGACAAAAGATAGACAGCTCGCTGGAATGGTCCCAACATGCCCCCAGTGCAAATGTCGATAAAAGGCCACGTTGTAGCCTCCAAACTTTTGATTTAACTTGTGCCTGCCAGGCCACGAGTAAGGCTTCACATATTGTCTAGCTGATGAACTGGTGACACAGATATGTGCACTACGACAAGCTGTCATAAACAAAGTTAACTATATTAATGCTGAAATGACGTACGGCAGTTCAAGTGTCCAACACTGTCAACTGTGAGTGACATGGAACAGTATGTGTCAGCTAAGTCGCTGCTATAGACGTTAACAGGCAGTGTGTTGTTGTTTTTTTGGCCATAGGCTTTTTTGGACAGGAGAGGGTGAACGAGGGTGAAGAACGGGGAGAGACATTCAGCAAATTGTCAGAGCCAGGGCTACTACCCACGATGCTGAGGACATATCAGTGTTGTGGCTGCAGACGAGGGTGCAGTGGATTGGCCATGGGATGTGAAAACAGAGGGCTCTTTGAGGCCCTACTTTTATGTTCTCAATGGTGCAGTGGGAAGAGCATCAGTCTACAAATCCAAAGCGGTCTTAGGTTCAAACACAACTCGTGCAGTCAAATAAGGGAAATCGGACTTTAATGCAGATCTACTTTGCTTATTCAGTTCTGAAAGAAATTCAACTATTTTAGTTATGCTGTAAATGGATGCAGATTAGCCCATGGCTACAATCCGGTGTGGTGTGTTCATTAAGATGCCGTGTCCCTAAATAAACCAATAAATAAATAAATAGATGGTGTGATCTAAAACTTCCCAGATGACTTCAAATTCTACTGGATCTGCAAAAGGTTTCCCAGTTCTTCATGAATGTCCAGCTTGTGTCATCAATGCATCTGGAGATACAATAACAAAAAGCCCTTGAAGTTTGAGATTATTATCTACGGTCAGTTGACTCGAAGCATATCTCAAAACAACAGTTGTAGTAGCTAAAAGTCTACAGTTATATTCAGTCAGTACAGTCACATATTTCTAGTTTGACCTTTATTTAGCCAAGAAAGTCTTAGCTGAAGAATCTCTTTTTCAGGGGAGAAGGTTTCTACCCACACAATTTAAAGTCTTACATGGATATAGGCACTAGTAAAACAACATAAGATGAAAGAGTAGAATTCACTCCACCCACAACCTAAGAGCTGTAATCGAACCGCGATGCAAAAACACACACGGCTGAATTGTACTTTTGTCAGTTTACACCCGGAAACTCTAATTAATTATTTCACAGAATAGATTCGTCTTCACCGTGAACATGGCTTGTATATAAAGAGTGAACATAAATTTGCCAAGAGTCAGCTACAGTATAGAAGCAACAGCACTAGACCAACTACAGCTACCAGTAACACTCCATAGAATTAAGGATGCCATTCTGAGCAATTACAGGAATTTAGTGGTCACGTTGTCAGAATGAGTTGGCCAGCGAGGAGTGATTCAATTAATACATCATGGGTCATTAGGCTTGTTCTCCTTTGGCCAGAAGAAAGACAGCCCTGCAGCGACTAAATGACCAGTAAAGTGGAGAGTAATGCAATTTGATTTCACAGTTATTAAATGATGAGAGGAGAAACGGGCGAAGAAACACAGCAAGCCATGGCGAGAGATGAGGCGGGACGCGGGGGCCAAAACAGTGAGGCAAATTGTTTTCATAATTGTGTGTTTGGCATTGAGTATCCCCTGTAGTTTGAGGAGTTTACTTACTGTGACCACCGGTTCCTACATTGGTGAAACAAGAGTGGACACCCTTCTCCCTCCAGCGACCATTACTGCCCTATAAAGACACAACTCAATCACAACTGCCGAGAGCGAGAACTGTACCTCTGCATCTGATCTGATGGGGAGCAAAAGACGACAAGTGGCTGTTATAAACAACCTCGACAGGGACCTCTCACCTACACGCACTCGTTGTTTTTGTGCTGTGGTGATGGAGGCAATGACAAAGTCAACGACACAATGATATATAGACAACGTTCCCTCACAGTAAGCTTGCATCAAGTATAGTTTGCTGCGCCATGGCTGAAGGCATATTTGCAGTGATGGCTGCCATGCCCGTCCCTGGTGAGAGTTCATTAATCTGATTAGAGTCCCCCCTACAGCACACCACCAGTGAACACAGACAGTCAGAGGGAAGAGGCACTTTTTAATTGGCTGCAATAACAGGCATCAGCGTGAACAGTTGGTTATCGCTGCATCCGTTTCTCTTTTGTGGTATTGTGAATGCTAAACACATATGGGGAGTTAAATGTGCTTTTATAGGACGCAGGAGTGGATCTCTACCAAGATACTGGCCCATGTCCAGGAGATTGTTTTAGTGTGAGGAATGTGCTGCATTTTATCTTTACGTGTTTTTGCTGTATTCTCTCATGCAACAATATATAAGATGTGTTTGTGCTGCGTTGAGCAAAAACTGTTCATTCAGATCTCAGGCAAAAAAAAGGACAATGAGGGAAAACAACAGTAATGTTGTCACTGGTCATGTCTGGCAGAGCAGAGTGAGGATATAATTAAGGCCTAGTTGAGCTCAGACTGGCCTCATGGGACAGTTAAGGGAGTGTTGAATTCTCATGCCCAGGGAAACCTCTAATTCTGTCCCTCCGTCTCACTCATCTCTATCTCCAGAGCCTGCTGAGGAGTCCTGCTGGAGACGCTGTGATTAAAGGTAAAGTAATGTTGTGTCTGGGCAGAGTGAAAACTATCACAAAAGAATTACAAAGATCCCACAGACACTTTTAAGCCATCGGCTCCCCACTTGCAGAATTTAATTTACAGCCTAGTCCTTCCGAATCAGTATTGATGTGTGTGGTTAGATACGCAGCGGTGACCAGTGACAAACACATATCTCTGCCTGCTGCCTCTGGGGCCTGCCAGCCCCGCAGCTGCAGGGAGCTGATGGATGGCAGACGACCAGCCGCTGAGCCAGAGCTGCTCTTCAGGATTCACTCCTTCAAGTCTGCATCTCCCTGCGCCTACAGTCACATCCTGCACATAACACACACTACTGTTTGCTTACGAAAGCTAATAAAAGCAGCAGTGACCCTCAGATGCATTTTCACTGTTAATTCTTCTCTCTTGGTCGATGTACTCCAGCACTCCTCACAGCAGCAGCAGCACATTCAGTCTTGCGTTAAGCAGTGTGGCACTTAGCCTCTCCTGTTGGCTTGTGTCCTCAATAACCCGTCCTGTTTCTCTGTGGGGTTTCTGTTCCTGCTGTTGATGGTGGCCTTGCTTTACGCAGTTGGACACCACTGTGCCATTACAAACATCCGTTTAAACAGCAATCAATACCCTGCACTCAAATGTTTATCAAAGTCACAGCCTAAACCAGCTGTAAACACACTCAAGTGGCAGTATTTTTTTTTTCTCTGGAGAGGGATTTCAGAGAGATTTTCTTTTTTTCTTGAGAGGTGTAATGTGGGCTGCTTTCATGAGGCAAGGAATAATCACAAGTCAGCCCCCATATGTTTGTACGCAGGGGCTAAGTCATGATTAAACTGCATCGCCTCCACTCTTAACGTGCTTTGATCTAGTAGGACGACAATTCTGAATTAGCATGTTTTTTTTTTCTTTCTTCAAAACAACTCTTTGATGCTGCGTAACAAATAATATCAGTTTAATCAGTCCTTACATCTCAAGGGACTCTTCTTATTATTCCATAACAAGTGAGGCATGTCACAAAGCACTAAGGAGGTCTAAAGGGCTGTATAGTGTTAGATGTATGTAACGTTAGCTTGCGTTAGATGGGGTTAGCTGGGGTTGCACAAGCTGGATAATCTGTTAATGATGCATTCAAGCACAAGCATTTTTAACTGTGTATTATGAGCATAAGCTTTCTCACACAGCCCCCTCTAAACCTAGGTCTTATCACACTAGAACCTCTCACCGTACTCTTCCCACATTTAAAAGTACTCACAGTCAGTCTCTGGAATACTGCTATCTAATTTACCGCTGCAAACGCAAAAGGAAATAAATATTCAGATTGTTTTCCCCCCTGCATTACATTTATCATGCAGTGTTTTGGGGCACATAATTAAGTCAGCAGAGCGGCGGCCATGGCGGTGGTGGGCTGCGGCAGGACACACGCCTCTGGGTTTCTGTCGAGTGTTATTACGTGCCTGTTGTGTGCAGACAAACAAATAAGCAAAAGAGAATGGTTAAGTGTGCTGCCCTGTATGGAGGTACAGTCTTGCTTTCATTGGGAGGATTTCTCCTGTTAACAATAGCAGCGCTGTGGGCTCAGAGCGCATGCATCTGTGTGCAGTGTTTGTATATGTGCTCACACACATCTGTTTGTTGACTAAATGCCCAGGGCTCACTTATAGAGGAGAGGCTTTGTAGCTGCGCACAAAAAAACCCAGACAAAGGTATTCAAATGAAGAATGCAGATGCACATGACCCACATGATGTGGACGGCTTTTTCCACAGCAGACAAAAAGCAATCATTATTTTAGCACTAGGGCGGATTAGCAAGGCTTACTAGGAATTTTATCACTCTCCCATAATGCGCTGCATGGTATTAGCATAATGCGAAGAATGATTAGACACCATTTATCTCTGAATCACATAGGGTAACTATGCAATCATTAACTGGAGCAGTCCTATAAACATGCTGCTATACGAAGAGCTTAACATGCACTTTTCACAAACAATTCTGTCTAGAATAGATCCAGTGGAAAACGGCCTTAGAAGATGATTGTCACCCACCAGCACTGAGCTCATTTGTCAACACTATTTATTCATTAAAATAAGGGTAAGGCATCACAAAACCAGTGATTCATCTGCTGAATCTGCATGTCCTACAGCAGTACAGCCCTTCTTCAGCAGTTTAACTTTAGTACTTAGGCATATATGATTTAAGCTCCTAAATAAATTAGCTGCTAAACTAGAGCAAATGCAGTCTTTAATTTAAGAACATGCCAAATGTTTGAAATAGCTCTCAGAAATACTCCCCATAGAGGACAAATGGCTTCTAAAAGATGCTCAGGATCACGTAAATCATCCAGCAGCAACCTCTGAAGATGTTTACGGAAGTCCATGGTAACAGCTGCTCGATATCCCCTGAGAATGACATCCACTTGTTTCTTCTTTTATGGCTTTGCTCTAAACAGGAATATTTTCTCTGGGACACATCAAGTGCATGTCCCCCTGTGAGATGATGGAATGCTGACTCACTGTAGTGTTTGGCTGTGCTCGTAATTTGTCATCTATGCAAGCTTTAGAATTACCAAGCTATCGGTTTTGTTAACATGCTCTTACATACAGTTTTACACTTTCTCTGCTTGTTTCTAAATCTGTTGAATCTTGGCTGACAGTATCGCTGTTCAATTCTTTCTTACTCCTCCAAAAAAGAAAAGTAAAAAAAAAAAAAGATATGAAACAGAAAGACTGTGCGTGTCAAGCGAAATGTCAAGGAGGGGGAAAAAAGGGTGACGCTACCTAAAAATCATTGTGGCAGCTTCAAACACGTGTTTGTAAGTGTGAAATGGAGCATAGAAGGGGAATCAAACACTCTCAAGATGCTATTCGCGCCAAATAAATTCAGCAACGCCACGAAAGGCACTTTGGGATGACTTTAAAAACATCGGCGATGACAGCGCACTGACAGAGCACGACATCATTAGCATGTCTTCAATAATGGCAAGACGACAAGGCCACAATAAATTGTTTTCTTCTTCTTTCCATCTTTGTGCGTCTATGCACTGTGAATGCCAATGTGTCCAGCCTTTCATCACAGTCTCTATGACCTGTCTGACAAAAGGTGAGCTGCATCACACAAGGCTCAAGGCTAGGAGTACATGGTTAAGGGGGGGGCAGTGTAACGAAGAAATCCACCATCACATCGGCAGCAGTCCCTTTTCTCTGAGATATCAACGTTCTACTTCAAATCCACATCTACAGACAACTTCTACACAAAGCTGTTCGTGCTGAACCCATTTTCTTTCACACATTATCACCTCGCGTCTATTAAACTGTAGAGTGAAAAATTCAACCTGTAATTTCACTGGCACTGCGGATGAAAGGTGTCTCATTAAAACATGTGATCAGATAGCGGTTTAACCAGGGATGTGCGGTTCAAGTGTACTGCATTTGAATGACACATCTCACATTGAAGTAGACAGGCATATAGAAGCAAACACCAACTTTTGAAAGAAAACCGAGGATAATTAACAACATGAAACACCTTACCTCATGTGGTTTTGTCAGCAACTAACAAACTTTTAGCAGCATGTTGTATGTAATGTATTAATTAATTAATCAATCAGTCAATCAACGAAAAGTTGATTGATTGAAAACAATAAACCAAACAACTTCCACAACACAAAGCAAGTCTTTTAAAGAAGTGGGGTTGTCCAAATTTCCCCATTCATGGGCACACATGGATTCAGCTGATTGATTGTTGTCACTTTTGGGATTGCTGAAAATGGATGACAGCCTCCGAGGCCATTTGGTAGTCAAATGTAATGTGATAGCCATGACATGCCAATATATTACAGCAATTAGAAAGAAGTATTGGTATAGTCAGTCCAAAGATAAGAGTCAATTTCAATCAAGATCGGGCACTAACACACAGCGTCTCATCTAGCAAGTGTAACTTTGATAAATTGAGTGACACTTTATAGAGACAAGATTTGCAAACCATTCATCTCAGAGTGTTAATACGTGATGTTGTTTAATAGGTTTGAGTGGATGTTAGTGTTACAATGTGCAATTGATTTTACATTGCAGAATGACCTAGGAACAGTTAAAGCTTCTACTGGCTGTAATAGCGTACTTGGCCTTAGTGACTCTTAAATACAAAAGATAAAAGTGCTATATAGACGGTAGGTATAAACAACAGCAGTGGCAAGCTTTGTCAGCACTCGGCAGACCTTGGGCAGAGCTGGTCTAGAGCTAAGTACCATCCAGTCAGAGGCGAAAGCATGCAGAGCAAAAACAAAGAAAAATGGCCCAATCATACCCTTTGGAGCATGGACAAGGCCATATAGCACAGAGCTCACTGCATATAGCAGAAGGCCTGGCCGCCATATGGCTGTTTGCATGTCTGTGCATGGGGGTTACAAGCAGATCTGCCAAAGGCCACAAGCTCCTGTTCGCTGTATTGTATGATGGTTCTTTCTCACTATGTAGAGGTTTTAGGGGCAGACCACAAGTGGCATAAAGTAAATACTTACCTATAAAGTAAGATATCTTCATTACAGAATTCCCTTTCTTAGTGTGTACAAGAGATACGTGGTTACAGTTGTCCAGATAAGCATAGTAAACACGAGTGGGGCGTTTAGCAAATGTGATATTTGGAATTAAACTAAGTGTGCAACAATGCAAAACAATCAGCTATGAAACTGTACAGCAATAGATGTATTTTAAAACTGGCTATATTTCATACTATCACGTGCAACACTAAGTGCTCGTTCTCAACATTCACAAACTGTCCTCACTACAATACTGTAGGCAGTGGTAAGGAGGGTCTGTGCATTTTCATTAGTAATTGACACCACCATATGACATAGAACTACTATAGGTTCACCGTATGTGCATGTTTGATGAAAGGCATCCAGTGAATTCCCAGTGAACTATTGGATGGTCTGTTATGTGCAGCATTAGGAGAGAGTTATGGTTTAAATATGTGCAGAGTCATGTGTTATACTCTGCGGAGAGTGGAATGGGGCTGTCTCTGTATTCGCTTGCACCTGTCTCTCCAGTGGGACCCACATAAACTCACATAACCTTGTCACTACAGGACTTCTTACAGGGGCTGTTTAAGCTTTTTTTCCCCTACTTTCTGTCTTCAACTATTTCTGCATTTTATTTCTCCTGAACAGTCCTTTTTGTGCATTATGTACAAGTAT
Organism: Gobius niger; assembly: GCF_951799975.1. NCBI lineage: Eukaryota > Metazoa > Chordata > Actinopteri > Gobiiformes > Gobiidae > Gobius > Gobius niger. Next base: position 20,843,129 of record NC_136854.1, on the reverse strand, counting down.
GAAAAATTATGGCACATACTGTAATTTTGTATGTATTTGGTGGCTTTTAGAACTGACTAACAAAACGGTGCAATTCATTTTCATTTCAGATTTTTCTTGAGCGTGCAGTTCTCTTTAAAGTCCAATATCACATACATTCTCTGAGAAAGACTGGTAGATGAAACATTTTGGTCCCTTTGTTATTATGTATTGATCTGCAGAAAGTGGCGCTCACAGATACAGACTCGGTGTGTCCAAAGAGTGTGTCTAATCCCACGCTGGCACCTCTTGTGTTGTGGCCTAAATGGAACAGGTGAGGAGCCAGTGCCCCTCGGGGCTGGCCTCACACCTCACTGCGGACCAAACTTAAATTGCCTTCTTCTCTGTCCGTTCCACATCGGTAATTACCTTCACCAGCCCAGAGTAAGGACAGGAGAAATACATGACAATAAACAAATGAAAGCCCAAAGGAACATTGTCACACAACAGCAATGGTGTCGCAGCCTGAGGTGAAAAGTACCTCCATTACTGGAGAAACTGTGTTCTGGATTTATTTTTTGACAAATGTTTTCTATACAAAATTAAAAGTCCGTTAAGATGATGTTCTCACAAATCTTATGGTCTATACATTTTAGGGGTCAAAGGTGCTAAATAGCAGGTGCAAGCTGAACAATAAAATCTGCTGTGGGCATGTTGCACTGAATTTACCATTTGATGTTGCCTTGATTACAGTATCAGGCCTCCAAAGACAATGCTGTGTGAGTAAATAATACAGCTGATCCACTTTTGCATGTGCTACTCTTTTTGCACATGAGCAAACGCTTGGTAAACCCTTTGTGTAAAGACTTACTTTTAATTTAGAATAGACATTCTTCCTCTTTTTGACAGCATCATTTGCTAGAAAAATGCATGTACTACAGTTTGTCATTTAGAAAGTGCATTCTCCTGACACCTTATCATTAACATGGGAATGCAGATCAGAGACAACATGATTTTGCGTTTTCCTGGCGACTATAGATGTGCAAACAGGGCCTTATTCACCATACAAACAAGGGTCACGGTTCATATCACAAAGCGCTGCAGGCCAATTAAAGCTTCAATTGCCACAACTGTCCAATTAACAATAACAATAATTCCATGGGCCCTGGTTTCAAATCTGCATAAGAACCCTGTCTTTGTCACTGGCAGAGGTGCAGTTTGGAAGCTACCTGCTGTGGCTGCCATCAGAACACCTCACTTCCCATCACATGATGACTCATGTGTGTCCCAGCGCTTTAGGCTGTCAACACATTCTTCTATCTCTCAGCCCATCCATTTTCTCCCTTCAGAGGGTGCTATTAAGTTGGACGGGCCATGTTTAAAAAGCTCTGCCTGTGCTACTGACACCCTGTCACTGCTCTGAGATTACCTTTCTCACCTGCCTTCAATGACTGGCTCCATAGTGCGCATGAGAACACTGCAAAGAGGGGCACTATGCACATGCATGACAGGTAAACAGCCTTGGGGCAAGTGTATGGGCCTTAAAAGTTGAGATGAGGTCAATGGAAAAAAAGTATGCCAACAGCCACTACTCAAAATGTTGTGTATGATGGCCTTGCACGGTCAGTGTTCTAAGAAACAGTGCCATTCCACTTGTGAAACGCTCAGCAACGTATCATGAGTTCCAGACCTTGGCATCTGACACAATAATTCAACTGTAAATAATGTGGTGTGTTAATGAAAAATCCTGACATTACCTTACATTTTCAATTTACTCAGTTGATTTCAGCCTGTCCTGGGTTATGATGTGTGTACAATTAAATGACAGAAGATAGAAAAATATTAATTAACATAAAAAGCTGCTTCACACACCTTTGTCGCTGCTCCAATACAACATTTGCACACAAAGGAGCTGGATAGCATTTACCGCCAATTCAGAAACCACCATGTACACGCACTCTGACTAGGCCCATGACACCCCCAGACATGTAAACAAACAACACAGCTGGATGTAAATTATTTCAGCTCCCCAGTTTTTAAATCAGTTAAACCTCTCGCCTCAAACAATAACAAGCCACATAATGGTGCCCTAATCCGCCTTGAGTCCTGATGTCAGCAGATGATTATATTCACATTCAGATACATCTAAATGTGGGTTTGAAATCAGCTATGAGCGATCCACTGGGAAAGAGGGGGAGAGATGTGTCTGGTGCTTTGGAAAGGGGGCTGTCAAACTGTGAACCACCCAAAGCACCAACAGCCTGCCTCCAAACTGCTCCTCGCTCCAGCATTAGGTACCGGAAATTACTTCATAGACAGAAGCATGAGTCGATGCAGTGGCGCATTTTGCTTACAATGTTTTACATTGCACTAACATTGTTCATACGAAGCAGTACTTCCACTTTTCCAGTTCTTTCGGCAACTTGGACCGCACTGAATAATTGCCTGGCCATTGTCAATCATTAGGCTGAGAAAAAGTGAATGATGAAAACAAATGCCTTCTTCATGAAATTATTTTTGCTAAATTCCATCTGCTTTTATTCCCAATGCGATGCGGTACTCATGACTGCCCGCTGTCGTAAACAGAGTTATGATGTGCAGTGTTCAGCATTTGGAACAGCCGTCTTGCAGCTTTGGCTCACATGTCAGTCAATTGCTGCCAAATAGACTTTAAAAACCTGCTGTCTTCATGAATTTGTTTCCTTTTATTCATCTTCAAATGTGTTTCCGAACACTGTGCACATTACTAGAATGCTTACAAATATGGAGCACTGTGGATTATTTGTTTGTTTGTTTTTTATGCCTAAATGGAAAGTGCTAATGAGAAATGTTGCGTCTCGTCCACATTATGGCCAGTTTGACGCAGGGTAATAGAAAAACTAGCCTGCTGGTAAAATATTCCCACATTGCAGGTTAACCAGTTGCCATTGCAATAAACGTATTCCATATACGTGCCACTTTTGGAAGCTGTTTTGTAGAAAGTAGACAGCCAACAATGGAGGATGAGACGGTAAAAAACATCTCGTCATTCTGGTTGCTCATAAGCTGTCATGTACTACTTGGGGCAATGTGAATGTGGCTTTGAGCACGGCGCTATGTCACAAGGTAATTAGAGGTGTACATGTCAAAAAGGTCGGTCACTTTTACAGAAGAAACAGTGTTATACCAAAATTAGGTTTTACATTGTAGCAGCATGACACGAGTCTGCAGAACATCAAGAAGAACAAGAAGGAGCACAAACGCCTAGTTACTCCACAATCGGGTGTAAAACATGGTAAGGATGAATTAGCGCAAATGGAGTGGGTGGACGAGAATCTTCGGTTCCTGATCTCTTCTTCTTGGCTAAGTGTGGTTGGTCTCACCTCTTCATTTTGTAAAGAATCTGTGGGCAGATGCGATGGCGAGTCGGTTGCCGGGGTTACAGTCTGCTGGAGAACTTTCGGGCTCATTAGTGATGCCAGGGTTGTGCACAGGTTGGTCAGGAGCTTTCAGTGTATCCTCTTCCCTCGGGGAGAGCCACGAGGCAAAATGAGGGCGATCAGGGGCCAAGACCAGACTCTCGCCAAGCAGACAAGCAGGAGCTTTTTTTCTTTCAGCAGCACCTCAACCCACCTTTGTGTCTGTGACCTTACCCACGCTGGCAATGTCACTCGTTCTCTGTATGCCAGTAGTGCCAACACTCTCAAAGTTAGCAGGGCCTGGAGATGTACCTGGATGTATTTCTATGAAGTGCACAATGGGTGGCTCAGGAATGTTTTCATGAATTGAACATAAAAAAGTTTTGAAAACAACCTTTAATACAATTTATATACAGTCGGACCAACATCGGGCCAACTAGCTTGGTTTGCGTGGGCAATCTACTGGTAGCTCGCGATCAATGTAATCTCAGACATGTTCTTTGTTTTTATCAGCAGCTATTCAATCTTGGCTTCCCTTCAGTCACAAGGTAAAGCAGTTCAGTCAAAAAGTGCAACGTCACAATGGCACTCGACCCAGAGGAAGAGCAAAGTGACCGCAAACTCCTTAAAAGAGCAGCTAAATTAGTTCTATCAAATTCTTTTCAGCATATTCTCCGATGCCTGCTCCAACTCCTACTCAGTACAACATCCGCCCTGGCCCAGGCTCTGAATGATCCTGCTTGAGTCCCAAGATGAATAGCTGCTGGTGGGAGGAAAGACCATTCAGGCTGCATTTCAGCGGCCAAAAATGGTGATTGGTTATTTTGCTCTGGAGTTAGGAAAATTGTAGTATTTGTAGATTTCTGAAAGTTTTTATTTTTGGCCTAAATTACTGTATATGGTGAAATGTTTCTGCCAAAATATAACAAATATATTTACATGATTTTTTTTATTTTAAGAAGCAATCTATCTAAATCATCAGGCTCTTAATTATACTAAAACCCTTGACTGAGGGCGGAAGAGGGAGACTAAATATGCAGCTCAGAAAAATGCATGAATAAAAGGAAACACCACACCAGGCATGTTGTACATGAGTCTAAAATACAACATGGTTAATTTTGGATGATAAGTTCATTTTGGATGATAAAAGTTCTTTATGATAATACATTTTATGTTCTGATTTTTTCTGTTCAAACAGTGACATTTTTTTTGGGCCCAAACTTGTTTCTAGCTCTCATAGTCCCTCCTGTGTATTCAAATTGTTCAAAGAATGTAATTATATGCACATTTCACACCCATATACAGCTCTAATTTAAATTACACTTCTACGATTCCATTGCTCAATAAAACTTTATACATACATAAATCAACAAGGCCTGTGTTTTGCTGTGTTTACATCATACTCTGAGGTGGCAAAAATAAATGTATTGTACAATACCAAAAAATCAGGTATCCCAGCTTTAAGAGCCATCAGAGAACAGCAGTTCAATTTCATCTGATAACAATAATCTATGGTCTAAGAACTCATTGTATTGGCATGTGCTGTTTTTGAAGTTACCAAATTGATAGCTAACATGCCGAGTTATCTGACATGCTGTAATTAGGCTTGGCCTCAAAGTGCTTTGCTGCTGAAGTGCAGGCTGCGGAGTGCACTCTCTTCCTCTCCTTCCTCAACACGCAGAGGCAGACGTGGTGCTCGATCACCCTGACTTAGGTAGGACGGCTGGATCTATGGGCTGTAACAGGGCTTGTGGAGGGGGGGGTCGGGTTGAGAGCCTGGCCAGACACATCTCCCTTTAGATCAATCACATTTCCCCTTTCTGTCCTTGAACCTCACTGCCTCCTTCACTGCCTTCTCTCTCTCCTCTGTCCTATTTAAAGACAGGGCCTGTGTGTGTGATAGGGAAGTTTAACACGGCCAGAAGCACCGCTAACTCTGGACTTTCAAGTGATTATACATTTTAACACAGCTTGAACTTGAGTGGAGATGAAGACTTATATTCAAACTCCACTTTCTATTTGCACATTTTGACATTTTGTTGGTGTGTGTGTATCCAGGCACATTCCATAGTTGTGGCCTGGATACGTTTGCTTATTGAGTCTGGTGTTTAGCGCATCATAATGTCTGTCATAGCTTCTACAGAACTATTGTGGAGGTGTGTTCATCATTCACTGTATCTCTTTCTGTCTTGGAAGCTTTCTGTCCCATATGCCAATTGATCTCCTGTTTTTCCCTGGGACCATTGCAGGATTCATTTGATCTGACTTACTGTGGTGAGTATTAGTGGTTGCTGGTTAAGAGTGCACGTGGGCTTGGGCAGGACAGGAGATGTGAAGCATCTGCTGTCTGAAGAGATCATGGTTGTCGCAACATACTTCACTCTGGAACTGCCACTCCAAGCCCAAGGAGCCATAAAGCAGGCCTGTCTCCCTCTGAGCGCCCATCCATCCATGGGCACTCCACACTACCTGCACCCTCCGACATGTTTCAGGAAGCACTGTGAGTGGCATCGCCTAAAATAGTCATGATAGGGTGGCACCAAAAGACAAATATGCCACAAAGCTAAAAACAAACGTTCTAAACTTTATAACATACATCACAGAATATATTTGGCCCTTGAATAAACGATTCAAGGGCCAACTAATGGCCTAGGAACTAACCAGGAACTCACACTTAGGAAACATATTAAGGCCCTATACATACGTTTTTAGAGACTTGGAACTGAGTCACTGTTATTCGAGAGTTGTGATTCAACTTGGACTAGAAAATCATCAAACTTAAAAACCTACCACCATAAACATCCACTTAAGCCAGAGCTTAAATACTGGCAAGTATAAGCGCTACAGCGAGAGAAGAGGAGGACACAGAGGAGCTACTAAAGCCCAAACTCCTCTCTACAAAAATCTACAGTACAGTAATAGCTACAGGCATGATGTTAAAGGAGCATCATGCAAACCTGTGTCTAGTAAGGCCAGCATTTAGTCATTGCTTCTCTTTTCTGTGAGTGTTTTGATATAACATATACTATACTGTATGATGCAGGCCACACTAGTAAGATGCTAGGCTAATAATGCCGACGTGTCTGTGACAGCAAAGCACTGATAATTGCTGATACTACAACAAACTAGATGGAGGAGACAAGAGCGTGCTGTTGCTGCTGCTGCTGCTGCTGCTGCTGCTGCTGCTGGTGGAAGGAATAGTGGTAACATGAACCATGACACAGGGTCTGACGTAGCAACAGCAGATGTATCGGTGCTGGTCCAGCACAGACCCATCGTTCATATTAGAGATGTGTTTTCCTAACCTTCCATGGCATTGAGATGGTTTGAATAGCTTTTGGCTTAGTAGAAATGTTTTTGTGTAAGGGCTGAATTTGCGGTGTTGTACAACAAGACATTGATCATGGTTGAAGTAACTCCAGTGTATATAGAAATGTGTACAACTTGCCCCCAGAGGGAGGCGACAGTGGTGGGGCAAGTTGCCTTTTAACCGAATGGATGGCAGTTTGAATCCCGGCTCCCGCCAGAACTGACTGTCAGTGTGTCCTTTGAGAAAACACTGAACCCGAGTTGACCTAGTGTCTGCATAATATACACTGTGCATGTGATGAGAGTTTGAATGGGTCAATGGTTCCATGATCTGAAGCACTTGAGTGTCCGCCCAGTGGCGGTACACAAGTTCTATTTAGTTTTTACTTTAATACCAAGCCAATACAAAACAAATAGTGTCAATAGAAATATAGTGCTGAGAAAGTACACAATCTGGAATTTCTCAAATGTCTGTCTAAATTGGTCACTAAATGTGGTCTGATCTACATCAAAATCACAGGAATGATAAACAGTGTCTGCCTGAATTAATACCACCTAAACATTTGCATTTGATCATATTTTTATTGGCCATAACATGTAAATATTCACAGGAGAGCGTGGAATAAGCAAGTACACCGCCTGAATCTCATTGAATTGCAGGAGTTTTGTAGAGAGTAATGGTCCAAGATTAATCCTGATCGTTGTTCAACTTTGGGTTCAACAGTCGTCAGTATTTTTCGAGTAGTGCCGTGGAGTATCCAAGAGCTCTTTCGCAAGTTGAATAGTTTGGGAGGAACACACAACGTCATGTGAGGTTGACCCTTCTTTTGCAACAGTAACTGCTTTTCTGTAGATGCAGATTAGATGCTCACAACGATCAGGATGAATCTTATATCATTCCTCTTTACAAAACTGCTGCAGTTCAGTCAGATTCAGTCTTCTTACTGATTCCACGCTCTCCTGTGAATGTTTACATGTCATGGCCAATAAAAATATGATCAAATGTAAATGTTTGGGTGGTATTAGTTCAGGCAGACACCGTTTAATCATTCCTGTGATTTTGATGAAGATCAGACCACATTTTGTGACCAATTTAGGCAGAAATGTGAGAAATTCCAGACTGTGTACTTACTTTTTCTCGGCACTGTAAGTGATCCCACTAATTCAAACCAAAGCCAAACCCTGACAACCCCAAAAAAGAGAAATAAACTTGGCTTACCTATATGGATGAATCCAGTTGGGATATTAGAAAAAAGAGCATGTAAAAGAGAGAGAAAAAAACAACACAGTTAGAGTTGTGACATTTTAACGTTTATTAAACTGGTATCTATCACAGAACTTCAATGTCGCACAGAGATTAATTTTGATTTCTGAGAATAAAGAGTGGGTGTGTTATGCTATGTTGTGTTATGTACAATAAGTGTGTATAAGAATACATGACTGCTCCTTTAAGTGCACGATAAAAGGAGAGCACTATGCTGTGCAAGGAACAAGGTTAGGTCTTGTGCTTGCTGTGTGTAAAATTCCTGAAGCCAATTGATTGAGCATTGTAATCCAGGTCAGAGCCCTGCACTGACAGCCACAAAGCTAGCCAAGCAGTGAGCAGGCCAGTTTGAAATTGATCCTAGCGGTCCAAATCCTCAGTGTTACGCAGTGTGCTGATACAATTTTCTGTTTGACCTCAGTCAAAAGTTAGCCGATGGAAAACAGTGTTAAAGAAAGTCACAAAGAAAGAATATACAAAAACAAATGTGTTCTGTTTTACGACTTGCTGTTAAGTTAACACTGATGAGCAGTTGGGTTGAGTATCTCATAGGATTTTAAAAGCAAGGAATAAAAAGCATTAGAGGAGTAAAGCTACATTATGCTGAAATGAGACCAACCGTCCAAGCCTAGCAGGTGTCATCACTCAGACACACAGCAGTTGACCATTCAAGCAGGGCATAAATGTCAAACCATTAAAAAGCTCCACTTAACCATACATAATTAGCATGGCATTGTTATCTGCTCTCCGACTTAGCACAAGGAAGCCTAATTGGATGTCAGCCTGACCAAAGGCAATAAATGCATGAACTGGCAAGTGGAAAACAGTCAAGCTGGTACAAAATAACATACATGCAAGAGGGCAATTGGTGAAGCCGAGCGGAGCGGAAAGGCAAGACAGTGAGCGTCAATCTCCTGATGCTGTACCTTCTAAGCAGGAGTGACTGCTCAGCGAATCAGCCAAGTGTGCCGGCAGCTGCACCATCTATATCTCATCGATCACAGGGACCATGAAACGTTTGGATCTTATCTGCTCTTATGTGGTTCAGTTAACTTAACTTAACATTTGAAGTTTGGGTTGTGTTCTAACATACTTTGCTATTTAGACATGACCATGATTTTAGACATGGGACAGGAGGCAGGAAATAGTTTAGTACGATCATTGCTGTATTTCACTAAGAGCAGCACTTTGGCAATGCTTTGTTTATAAAATGTACAATAGAAATAAACTTGACTGTATTATTTTAGTTTTACTTGGTTTTAATTTACCTAAATTTAACCAGAGAAGCCCAACTGAGATTCAGAATTATTTTTTTTAAGCAAACTTTGCACAGAAAGGTTCCACCCAGCCCGGGAATTGAAACCAAGGCCTTCGAGCTAACCACTGCGCTATCACCACCCCTAATTATGTCGACAGATTAGTAGAAACAAATTAAAATGGAGGGACAAACAGGCGCATCTTCTAATCCATCTATCTGAAGTCCTTTGTACGGGCCAGAGAGAAGGTCACAACTAACAAGGCTATGTTCACCATGACGACAGCAGCGTAATCCCATCAGAGCTCACCGCCTGTCTTATTGTGTTTACCACAGGGGTTTCAGAGCAGGAACATGCCACATTGATTGGTGTTCACATTGCAGCAAGTTTACATTGTAACTGCATTTAAGCGGATTGCATCATGTTATTTGGGACAGAGTTTGTGAGTTTTCTTTATGTGATTATCTAAGGCTAGGGCACACAGTTTACAGTAGGCACATAGAAGCATTGAATTTACATTCATTTAGTAAAGGCAATGTTACAACCAACAATTAGTTGCAATACTTGGAACAATCCTCGCTGAATATGAACTTCCATAGTGGAATATATGGCCTTTGTTTCCTTGTTTTTGCTGACAGGCATCTGTCTTTTCATATTAAATGTATTTAATGACTAAAGTCATTAGCATATCTGTGCCTGTGCACACACAGTGTTATTAAATAAGTCAACTGTCAATTTAACACCTCAGTGATTTAGTTTTAATTGCAAGACAACAAGAAGAAAAACAAGACTTTGGTTGGTGGAAAAAATAGGCATCAGAAAAGCTTTCACCATACAAGCTGAATGTTGTCAAAACTTACACTGGGAGCGTTATGTCCTTGAAATTGACAGATTATAGTGCTCTTCAACACAGTAATCACCCCGGTTTTATTTCTAGAAATGTATAACTATATCCGTCCAAACCAGATAAGGCTCTTTGCAATCAGTGACAGTTTGTTACCCCTGGGCTGCTAAAGGAAGCAATCATGATGCTGTAAAATTTCATTTTTACCAACACCCCTTAGAGGCAAATATATAGTATGGTAACATTAACAGTTTAGACTGCAAAAATTGTAGTAAAAATTGTAAATAAAAATACAAACATACTAATCGTACTATAATGTCGGCCATCCTTCTTTATGAAAGCAGATCAAAAAATAACCCTCATCCTGGGACAGTGTCACACTGGAACAGTGAGATCTGTGTTAAGCACCTGCTCAGCTCAGGAGTGGATAACACGTTTTAGAATTACTTCTTGACACACTTTCAGAACTTTGTGAAGTGTTTACAGTAAGCCATTTTAGCAACACATCCATTATGACAACCATGCCATCATTAGGCGGCATACGGTTAAAAATATAAGCGCATTTCCTGTTGTGTGGAAGGCTGCTGGATAATAGCATCTCCATCACACTGAAATTTGAAGTCTGCTTAGGCAACACATTCATCTTGACTTTCAGTGATGAATCTCCAGATTTGTGGCAGCAACAGGCAAAACCATTATTCTTCCTTCATTCCCCAGTTAACATGATGTATGACCGAGGTGCTGAGTACCTGCATCCACTATTTCATTAGGGATGAAACATGGACCTTTTTTTAATCCCACCAAAAGGCTAAAAAGTGTTGTTGTTTTTTAATAGGAAAGTGTGTACTTTTTCTCTTTTGTTTACATAAATTATGTTAAATTATTGGTTTGCAAATATACACATTTCTATTCATTTGGTATGCACATTTGTAAGTATTATTTAGTTCAATGCTACAATTTTAAAAGCACCTGTACTTTTATTGGTTTATTTGGTAGGGACAATGCATGTTAATGACCACACCAGATTGTAGCCATTGACCCACAGTCACACTCTTAAACACTCTCATATTCATCCTGGCCTATTGTACATGTTTTAAGTGGTCTTACCCTAACCCAGAGGACACCTACGCAGATTTATTTTATTTATTTATGGTTTATTTGGTAGGGACAGTGCAAGTTAATGAACAAGCCACACCGGATTGTAGCCTTAGGCTAATTTTCATCCGTCGTCCCCCATGCGCACTCTCAAACACACTCTCATATATCCTGGCCTATTGTACATGTTTTTAGTGGTAGGGGAAACCGGAGTACCCGGAGGAAACCTACGCAGACACGGGGAGAACATGCAAACTCCACACAGAAAGGCCCCGTCCTTGGTGGGAATCGAACCCGGACCTTCTAGCTGTGAAGCACAAGCACTAACCGCTGTGCCACCGTGCCGCCCGATACGGGGACAAAAGGGAAACTCCACACAGAAAGGCTCTGTCCCTGTTAAAGAATGATCACGTCTTAACTTGTAGTTTCAATTCCTCTGTATGTACTCTTTCTCTATTTAGTAGAACTGACAATAAAGCTAACTTTAGCTTTGATAGCTACATTTTGACAGCGGCTTTTTCTTTTAGTTTTGGCTCCTGTAACACATTGTCTGATAGACTGAAATGTGGATTGGTAACAATCATGACATTCTCGACAGCGAGTTGACCAGTCAGAAACCTGACGTACAATCTGTTGGACATTTCAAACTGCAAATGTTTGAGTCGAATGTGCACATAAAATGTATTTCCCGTCAGCAGAAAATCAGGATGAAATCTATTTTAATGTTGTGGAAGCATCATGATCAGTGGTAGTGTCAAAAAGTAGTGTAGTTTCTTACATTGTCAGGCTCTTTCATATTCCAAGTTTGTAAATACACTAACAAATCATGTGCAGGCAGACCAGCTCTTTCAATCCAATTTGAGCAACGCACATTTTATATCTGACAAGCATTGTATAAGGTTATGGCCAAATAAATGTGGCATCACCCACAAAATACTGGGAGAGCTACAAGGGATGTAACTTATTTTCATTTCTACTTGGGATTGCTTACATCCAGTTTACCAAAAAATGCCTTTGCTGTTCTTTTCCACTCAACTAATAGAAGTTAAGTGCTTTGATGACCTGGAGCATAAAACCACCTAAACCATAAAGTCTGGAGTCGCCTTGAGGCAGTAAATGGTCGTAGAAATAAACAAAAGTGAATGGGTTCGCCTGGCACAGGGTTGTGTCTTATTTTGCTCGCTGAGCACCTCACTTTGAGTAAATCACACCATCCCACATTTTACAGAGGTCTTTATTAGGCTATGTTATCTTGATAATGGTCTCTGATCTACAGCTTTTATTTTTACACATAGTTTTCAAAAGCATTTTTAGTTCCTGACCTGACTGTGGCCAGGGCTCAAAGAGATATTTTATGTTGAACCATTTGATAATAAACACTGATTTTCACAAGAGTGCAGTATTATATTATTGACATTTTACAAACCAATTCTGATGATGGCCTCATGCTGCCAACTTGTGTACATGAGGATATTTGACTATCTATTGGTGGCCAGCAAATCTGTGCAATGCCTGGTCTAAGAAGAAAATGTCATTGGAAGGCATTTAGCTCAGAGACTGCATGGGCAGGACCTCTGCATGGTAACTGGCCAGTGGTTGGATCATGGTGAAGGCTTCCATCATTTCCACCTTCATAGATAAGCACTGCTTGGAAAAAAGAAGAAGTCAATGTGACCATGGGGGCCAGTGTACGCCAGGCCGGTCATGAAAGGCTTGGAATCGGTTATTGAGTCATGCTCAATTAGGCCAAAAACAAACTTTTGGGAAATGTATGCTACTGGCACATGACGGGAGGGACTGAGCTGGGATTTGCTGGGAAAGGTAGGAAGCAGTGAAAAGCTGAAAGCTGCTGCTGATGATGACTATAACTGCCAAGGTAATTCAGAGCTTTTTTTTTATGTCTTAACTTTGTACAAAGTGATGTTTATAACTTACCAACAGTCAAGATAATTTTGATTACAAAACTTGACGAATAAAGAAATTCAGCCACTTTGTTTTGACTTAATTCCTCTAAGCAATTTTACATGATGCACAACTTTTAATTACAAATCTCACCATAAAGGGGACACATGCACTTCTGAAATATTCTCTCCACTGACTGGTAAATAAGAACACTCTCTAATTAAACAAAGAAGTGGCCCTAAAGGCACTAAGCACAATAGTTTGTAAGTGCTTTTAGGGACAAGTGTGCCTTAAGGACACTTAAGAGAACGTACTCGATAGAGAGTGAAATCCTCAACATATATTAATGCTCACTTAAAGTGCAGCGGAGAGTCACCATCGCCCTCCGGTCCTTTGTGAAGCACTTGGCTTTTGAGTTTGGTTTAATTATAGATTGGGGAAAAAGTGGGCAGAACAGCAAATACTACATTTTCTATATTATTTTTTTTATTGAAAAACAAATGTTACAATTCAACAACCCGCATCTTCTCATTTGCATAATAGCTTGGAAGAGAAATAATTACATATAATGGAAACAGAGAACACTCACTGTTTTGTAGGTTCTAGAGAGTGTGGCATTAAGGAAAAGGTCTCAAAGCAAACAGCTCAGTCATTAGGAAAGTGTACTGTTCTGACAGCATTGTGGACAACGCTTCTGAAAGTGCTACAGCTGAAACCATTGCTTTAAACACACTGTGCAGTGAACTACTACATGTTGTGTGGAGGCTGTAAACGACTGACTGACCCATAAATGAAATTGATATTGTTCATCTTTTTTTATGCCTCACTGTAGCACCTTTTACAGAAGCCGAATAGGAGACAAATCTTACAGCTTACACAAAAGATTATAGCCTTAAAAAGCCAATCCACTTTTGTTTCACTACTTGCTCCCATGCTGACTCAGAACCTGCCAAATTTACTGTGGGGGCTTTTAAGGCGAGGAATTAAAGGAACGGGGCGTCGAGGCTGTGTTGAATAATGGCTCAGACCTTGAGTTTGACTAATGGCACTGGGTTTGCACCTCAATGGCATTCGTTCATGTATTCATTGTGCTATTTATTATCTTAGTCATTCATTCACTCGCGTGTTTCAGCGACACCTCCACTGGGGTCTATCCTGTGTAAAAAATTGCTCACCCTATAATTTTAGACCAGTGCTCCACAGCATTTTTTGGTTTAGCGGTTCATATTTCAGTCTTCTATCAAAAGCAAACACTACTGTGAACTAAACCCAAAAGCAGCATCGATTTTTTCCCCCCCCCCAAAAAACTGTTCAGCCCTGCCATCCACTGAGGTTCAACGGGTCAGGTTGAATGGACTTCTCGGCGTAAATCTCTTTACAAAATGGCCAGGTCAGTCACGAGGGACTGAAATGACAGAAGACTAATGCCGTTAATATGCAAATCAACCAGACACAGACTGCGGCTTCATTTACTTTGATGGAGGGAGCTCATCAGGAGCGAATGAATTTCAGTAGATAAAAAGGTAAGATATTTCTAATAATAAATGCAAAACACTGACCAAGACCGATCTAATTAAAGCCTATCGCACAGCACATTGAGTGAATGTTAATAAACTTTAATGTTTGTGAATGTGTTTAGCCTTGACAGCTCAGACAGGTGACGCGGGGAGATGTTTTCTCTGCAGAAGTGGATAAAAGCTTTGAGTATATAAACTGGCAATGGTCTACCATTTACCCAAATACAAACCAGTGACCTTAATGTTGCAAAAAGAGCACGACTTGAGTAACACATAAAAAAATCCTTAAGTAATTTTGAAGTGTTTTCATCCATGTCTGACCTTCTGCTCTTTCAAAACAGACAGACAGGTCTTATCTATAATAGCCCCAAAAAGCTCACCACAAAGAGGCTTAGTACACAATAGACTTTTAAATATAGTTCTTTCTCAAACTTGTAATTTAAATAATCATCTTCTGCTGGACATTTACTTTCCATCAGTTCATCGGTGTCCGGCTGGGGAGAAAATCTGCATAAAAGCGATCTACATTTTTTTTAAAAGAAAGAAAAAAAATGCAATGATGGAGCAAACTTCCTCTTGGGCGTCGGGCTCTGGTCATGTCTGCATGTAAGAGCGATGGTGTTTGCGGTCCTGGCAGATTGGCTACATGCTTTCAGAGGCGCTCATTTGCATCACGGGGATGATTTTATGTTCAAGTGCTTTTTGACTGGTGCAGCGTTCCATCACACTTGCCCGCCGACTGAAGCTGAAGCAGGCATTCTGCCAGCATTAGCGCTGAAGCAGATGACTGGCTCCTGTCTAATGGAAACATCACGTTCAAAACAAACTCAATATACACTATCCCCCCCCCACTCAAAAGGAAAAGAAACTCCAGACTGCCCCCCTCCCCTGATTCAATCTATACTGTGATGGGCTCTGGCAGACGTTGCATTTCTTTAGTCTTGGCTTGGCTCTTGTATTGGGGGGAGATTGATGTCTACGGAATATAATAGAGGCTGGACGAGCAATTCAAAATCCCTGACGGTGATGAAGTGTCTAAACAATAAGTAGCCAAATGGGATTGATGACAGTCTCACAACCTTGACCCCTTCGAATTCATCAAACAGTCGAGCAGCAGGGTTTAAAGTGGCAACGGGCCGTCACGACGCATCTCTGAAGAAGAAAAAAAAAAAATCTACTGTAAAACACCCGACTCCCCACAAATACTTCTCGCACATTTGTCTCCAAACAGGGGATCCAAGACACTTTCCAATGACCTGACCTACATACAACAGCCAGCATGACATTATAGTTTGCAGCTAACAGCAGTTTTCCTCCATGTGTTCGCAAACATATAAATATATAGAGTACAGATTAGTTTAAGCAGCAAGACAACCCTGTGTCCTTATGCACAGGGATTTGGAGGAGAAAGGACTTTTGGGATTAGGTGGAGAGGGGTTTTTTTTGTTCCCGCAGTCAAGAGCTTAGAAAGTTTGCAGCTTTTTGTGATTTTTTTGTTGGGTTTTTTTTTGGTGGTGGGTGTGGGGTTTTCCTGGTATAGGTATTCCCAAAATGTGTTTCTTTGCTAATAAGTACATATTTCAAACAGATAAACTGAAATTGGCGCCATATTTGATGTTTTTAACCAGACGTGAACCACTATAATAGAGAACCTAAACAGAGTACGGAGATGATGCCAAGTCATCATTGACATTGCCATGGCTAGTGGGGGGGGGGGGTGATTTTGTGCAAGGTCGTTCATCATAATTTCTTCAGTATGTCACATAAAGCAGAAGAGCTAGAACTGTGGTCTTTCGTGGTCCAGTGGCATTGACGTCTGTTCAGAGAAGGGTCGTCGTGGAGTCCAGCGGAAAGTGTAGTGAGCAGCTTCAGCCATACAGATAGTAGGGAGAGACATTTATTAAATTGTCCGAGCCGGGACTCCAACCGACGACGCCGAGGACAGAATAGCATTCCACTGTTTGTGCAGCAGCGTTACCCACCAGGCTATACGCTGCACACTGACACAGACTTCTTTCATAACAAGGAGAACGTGCCGTTTCCTTCCCGCTACAGTCTCCTTCAAAGCAGAGTGAGGGACATTTGTAGTGTATAAAGTCGGATGAATGTGATTTGACCGTCGCATTACAAAAGATCAGCTACTCATCAGATTTAAGATCCCAAACTGAGGTGGTCTTTATCACAATTGGGGGGGAAAATAACTGTGTTGTTTAGACTGTGGTACAGGCACACACAAAAAACAGATTGGGGTAATTTTGTCCGGAAGTCTAAACGTAGCGGAGTAAAAGCAGCAGCTCTTGGGCTTATTGTCTTTTTTTTTTTCAACAAACAAGTCCTGTGTAGTAATTAATATCATCTCTTTGTACCGATATAACGGATTAACACAAGGCACCCGTCAGGCTTAAGTTCATATGCACTGATCTATCAGAATGAAATTATTTCATACATGAATACAGAAAGATATAACAGATTCCATTTACTGTAACAATCTTTAATAATAGAAAGAAAATTGTTCTGAAAAATGAGTAACACTGACGTATTTCCACCAAAGTAGACCATGTACCTTTGTTCTCTCATGTGGGGACAATTTCTCCCTAATGGACTATTATGGACTCCTAATGGCTGTTATTCACACCTTTATATAAAAAACCTTACTCTCTGAAGTGAATCTGCTTTCCCTTTCCTCACAGATTTATTTACAAAATTTAATATAACTTATTCACTTCATTTTGAACATTTACATAAAGAAATAAGTGCATAATCAGCTATTCAACAGTTGATCCGAATCAGAATTGTTTTTACTGCCATGGTAATCACCAGTTTCATCACATCGATCGTGCAACAAGAAACATAAAACATATAACACAAAACTTAGTTAAATAATAAACTATAAAAACTTTAAACTTAAACTTAAAACTTGAAACTTTAAATTACAACACTATAAGACGAAAAAGGCATGCGTAAGAACATTACATTTTAACTATGATAAAGACAACAACAATTTGACACAGAACAACAGCGTGAATGCATTTACAGATGTACAGGTGCATTGAGTGCTAGCAGCAGATATGAGTGTGGAGTTGACATAGAGCAGATTACATCCACGAGTTTGCAACTGAGTTATTGGGTCTTGTTTTTGTTCTTGAGTCTGATGATGGAGGAAAAATAACTGCTCATGTGGCAGCAGGTAATGGGTCTGTATGGACCGTAGCCTCCTGCCTGAGGGAAGAGTGGTGAATAGTCCTTGTCCAGGGTGAGAAGGGTCAGCTGTGATCTGATCCACGCGCCTCCGGGTCCTGGAGTTGGACAGGTCCTCCAGAGATGGGAGCTCACAGCCAATCAACCTCTCAGCAGCTGTAACGCCGGGGTACCACACGGTGATGGAGGAGGTGGACTCGATGATGGCGTGTAGCACTGCACCAGCATCTTAGTCGGCAGCTTAAGTTTCCTCATCTGCTGCAGGAAGAACATCCACTGCTGGGCTTTCAAATTAGACTTCAGTCTCCAAGAGTATCTCCAAAAGTGTCCTCTTAACAATAAGGAGCTGATTAAGAACATCTGTTCTTTATGATATGGCCAGAATTAGAACATAATGTTGTTCGTTGCAAGATTTCCGTCAAAACAGGACTTTGAAATGTCTTTAATTGCTGAACGATTTTGTCAAAAATCAATATTGCAATTTAGATTTTAATTACATTTTTCTTTTCATTAACCAATAACTTTTTGTCGCATAAAACTAAAATAAATATTCCCAAACATAAGCCTCCATTTAGGACCCATGAGGAAACCGTTCTAACTTCCCTATCTCATTTTAAACAAGTCTATGCTCAATACAAGCGGCACACAATCTTCATCTCTGTGTAGGACTTAGACAAACGTCCAGTTGGAGGTTAGTGGTTAGTATTTTGATGACACAAGGAGCGCTTCTGTGAGCAGAGCAGGGGAAGCGTACAGAGGCACATGGCGAAGCGCACGTCGGTGTCTCTCGCCACTCCATTCACATTCACTCATCCACACATTCGGCCATCAGCTGGCATGGACCAAAATCTCGTGCCTCATTTGGAAATCTCGTTATGTAATATCACGATAAAATAGAAAATGTGATAAATCGTTCAGCCCTAGTATGTATGTCCACATTCTTATATCATATATTCTCAGTCTTAGCTACCTTTAATTCTTTTACATTCCTCCGTCTGAACGTTTCCAGTGTAATTGTAAATGTCATTGTCCAAATTCAGCAAAGCCATGAAAGAATTCCCAAACAATCTGCTAACCTGTAAAATGCCTACATTTACCATTATATGTACACAACCAGAAACATCAAAATGCTTTTATCGTGTGGGCAGCTGCCGCCAAACTGCCAAAGAGCTCAAAGAGAAGATACAGATCCGTGAGCAGAGAGCACAGATTGTCTCGACTGATTCCGCCTAAATTGTTCTCCTTATCTAAGAGTGTGGCTCATCAGTGTTTTGACAGCTATTGTGGAATATTAAGTTGCCCGTGCTCCAATTAACATAATACGTGGCCTGGGTGAGGAAGCACTAAGAGACGCTGCTCCAAAGCTAAAAAGCCATTTTGGCCTGTGCGGCTCTAAACAAAGCTGGGTCATTTGTAACAGAGCCAGATTATCTGGTTATGATCCAGTTATCATTGCTCTGCCTGACTGGGCACAATTGAGATGGGCCTGTTTATCAGTTCGAGCTGCTGCTGCACTACATTTGCTTTGCACCATCACACCTCCTCTTCAGCAGGCTCTGCGCCTTCCCTGCTCCTGTGTGCTCTGGTGCATTTAGTAAACACACACACGACATGATAAACTTATGGACACAGCAGGTGAGGATGTCTCAGCGCCAGAATATATGATCAGAATGAGGAAATACCCAGCAACCAAGTGTTCATGAAGGTCACTATAAATAATGTGTTTTTGCTGCCACAGATTACATGCTTGTTTCATAATTTATTTTAACACAAAATGATAATAAGGTACGTTTCCAAAACCTTAAAGCCAGAATCAAATCAATCTAAAGAGGCCAAAACAACACAGTGAAACAATAAAAAATATACATATTTCTCATTGTTATCAAACTAGATTAAATAGTAATTCAAGGCATTTTTTCCAAAGGGAACAGCATTGACTTCCAAAGTTAAGTAACATAGACCTGAAGATGCTCCCATTCAAAGCATGTTTACCTCATTGTTCACATTATTAACATGTCCCAAGTAATCATATTTGGATTCTCTTCTGACGTGCTTTTACTTGATGACATTTGCCAGCAGTGAATGTTTAACAGTTTAGTGACCCTAAGTGGGACATCGGTTTCCTGTGCCATCTGAAAATCTATTAAGGATTGCACATCATAACGCTGATTCATCCACTTAGCTGGACTGGCATGTGGGACACACGACTGTTTCAAAGTGTCACCAGCGCTTCCAATGTCAGCGGAGGCATGGACAGGGGCTGTAATGGACGGTTTATGATTTATGGATGTGTGTACACTTTAACAAATAACCTTTGAGGCGTCTGCAGGGCCAGCCCCGCAAGTTTGATCTTAAAACAATAACTATACGTCTGGTTAGAAGTGGGGGAACCTGCGGGTCACTGGTGTTAGCCTATGCGGTTGGGAGGGAGGTGATAAGGCCAAGCATGGTATGATTATTTACTCCAGGCTGTTTACTCGTGACAGAGTCTTTCAAGTGCAAGGGTTAATAACTAGCCATGACCTCAAATCAACACTGACAGACCGCGGGGGTCCATTCTGCTGGTGGAGTCCGGGGCAGCCCATTCTGAAGATAAAACGTGGACAATCAGTTGCGCTGTCAAGTGATTTCTAAAGCTAACAGGGAAGAAGTTTTATCATTTACTCAATCATCCACATACAAATCAAGAATCCAGTGTGTACAGCCTTTCACTGCATTCATGGTTTAAAAAAAAAAAACACAAACACAAAATAATCTAATGTCTATGAGACTCAAGGCTACTTTTTTTGTTTCAGCATCTCAATCAATCACAGGGCAGCAACAAGAACTTTTTGTTGTTGTTTGTTTAATTTTATTTCATCGTTCTTGAATGCACACCAAAACCTCCCTTTTTCTCGTGCTTCATCTTCACTATTATGTACCGTTAATTGAACAAACTCCTGTCAGTCCCTGTTCCTCTCCAAGTTTGTCAATAGAAAGAATTTGAATGCCCAAGAGAAGCCTTGGCCTCTCGCTATAATGACTAACACTTAAGTGATAAAATATTGTTCAACCATGCGCGCTTTGCACAATTAAGCCCTTATAATTGTGCAAGGCTTATTCATTCTCACACTGAGCAAACGGAAATGCATTTGATTAAAAAAGAGACCCAAAAATGCCTGAGTTTACAACTGCTTTCCTGTGATGCGTCATTGTGCTAATGACGCACAGTAATTAATTAGATAAGCAAACGAAGCTTTTGACGAGCCCCGTTTGGGTGACTGTTGGACTGGGGGCTAATGTAACATTTCTCACAGCCATTTCCAACTAATCCACAAATGTCCATCTCAACGTTAAGCATGGCCTGTTCGGATCACGAAGAACAAGAAGAAGACATCAATTTTGTATTATGATAATTTTTCCTTGCGGCATGTACAGAAAAAGTGTGTTTTTGAAAATGCTATGGTGAGATTTGTGTACTCTTTATAATTCGCTCTCTGCGCTGGATGTTCTGGCTGAAGGCGGATCAGGTATAGCACAAGAGTTTGCTTTCTAATTATAACATCAAATACAGAAGCATAAGTACGCATGCAATAAAGTCTGTTCTGAATTTTATTTGTATTGCTTTTAGAGCGTTTTATCTCCAATACATTGTGTGCTTTGACCCGTGATATAAAAACTATACAATGCCATCCTATAAAATGTAAATGCACAGAGCAAACGAGTCCTCTTATACGCTTGACTTAATCCCATCTCCTCCATACGCAGTGGAGCTGAGGGTCTGCATGGCTTCAGGGCAGAATAGTTTATGTGCCACTGTACGTGCATGAGCGGTGGCATGTACACATCACTGGGACAGCTTGTTGCAATGGTTCATGAGGACAAAGAGGCGACAGCCATGAAAAAGGAATCAAGTGAGGAAACCCGATTTCCACGCCATGTAAATCTGAAGGACGTTTATCATGGTGAATGTGTTCCCAGCCATTTGCAGCGCTCACGCGGATTGTTCAATAACACGTTTGTTGTCAAAGGTTGATCAAACTTGACAGGACATCTCAAATCTTGTGTTCTCTTGTTTTCAGCAAAAATGTGTCTGATGAGACTATCATATAGGGAGAACATTTTTACACGTATAGAGGTTTTGTTTGCTGCTCCACATTTCTTGTCAGATTTGTCAGAAAATGAGCACCTTTCATGTTTATTGTGTTGTACTTAAACGGCAGTGTATAACTGTACTTGTATCTATTTTAAAAGACATTAGTTATTAAAAAATTTCAAGGGTTTATGCTTTCTGGAAAATACTGTAAGACAAGACAGACAAAATGATTCTCTGCTTTGTGGCCACAGTTTTTGAGCAGCCTGCAGAGCTTTGCTGTGCTTGTGGCGAGGCCCAGTGCAGTGGTGTAAGGTTGTGCTGTTGTAAGGTTAAACTGTGACAGCGACGCAAACCCTTGCGCTTCCGGCGGCTGATTCGCACATACTTTAGTGGTGTGATTTCCACATGCTCCATTTGTGCTCATCACACATGATTACTCTGCGTTATGTGGGATCCTCTTGCTAAATGCATTGCAGAGATGAAAGGAGAAAAGCACAGTGGGCATTGAACTAAAGGTCTAATCGAGCTCGCCATAATGGACACAGCCAGGATCTAACTGCATCTATGTATAGACATGCCAAAGGAGAACGCTAAATAATGGAAATATTACCAAGCAGATGCAGAGTTTATTTCTTGCGAGAAATAAACTGCCAATAGATTATCAAAGGAACCAATTGTTTTCCTTTTGATACTAGACAACTATTGATTGTATTGCTTTATTCATTTACTAGCTGAGACCCGGCCGTCGCTAGTCTCCACATTTGATATTCTGAGATTATGAGTGATCACAAAGAAATGTCCAACCCGTCACACAGTTCAGCTGTAGACCAGCGGTTCCCAACACATTCCAAAAACTATGGCCACTACAAATGTGTAAAAGAATGAAGGCCAGAAAAAATTTCAAACAAACTGCAATTGGAGTGTTTGATGCACCCGTGCTCCTTTCTTATAAACTACAACGACAATATTTTCGCTAAATTCGGGGAACAGGATTCAAGAGACAGTGGAATAATTATGGATAAATATTAGGGGTTCAGCTCTAACGGTTTGGTTCACGGTGCAGGACCTGTGGTTTGGTGCATCACGGTAGTGTACCATAAAAAAAGTAATAAGTTGGTTTTGAAGTGAAATAGCCTAATGATCGTTGTTAGACAGTATTTATAACCTTACAATAAAATTGGCAATGCTTTCAAAGCTGCTTTAGAATAAAATGTACCTCAGGGCTCACAATACGTGAAAGCAAAATAGAAAACAAATGGTACAGCAGCAAGGAAAAAAAGAAAAGAAAAAAAACTACGCAGTGCAGGCCATGCGCTCGTTAAGTGGTAGTTTCATTTTCGCTTTTACTCACACGGAGGATAAATCAGTCGGAGCAGCGCGTTTGATTAGAGGCTCGTGTTTGAGCAGGTTTTGGGCACGCACGCACACACATACACACACGCACACACACGTACACATCGCCCTGTTTGGATGCACGGGCACACATACATACACACACACGAACACACACACACGCGCGCACACACACATCGCCCTGTTTGGATGCGCGCACACGCACGGCAGTCAGATCTCGTGCACTCGCGTTGTTGTGACGCCGGGTTGTCCTCGGACAGCAGCACCGCGGTCCATATGGACCCGTGGCCAATGCCCACGGCCGGTGGGACCGTCATGTGGGGGCCGGCCGCGGATGTAATAATAATAATAAGAGTAATATTGCATTAGTCTTATATAGCGCTTTTCCAGACGCTCAAAGTCGCCTAACAATTTGGTGCATTATTCATGGACAGGCAACCAGTCTGCGCACATCAGGCCCCAACACCAACCACGCACTCAGTACTGTCGCCAGGCTTCCTGGTGTTCCCAAACGGTCTCCCATCCCAGTCCTAACCAGGCCCTTCCCTGCTTAGCTTCCGAGGAACGGTCTCCCATCCCAGTCCTAACCAGGCACTTCCCTGCTTAGCTTCAAAGTCGGTATGGGAAATAAACATGGCGGCGCCCAGGCGGCGCCCATTGAGATTGTGTTTTCTATAATAGATTACCAGGAGTGATAGATCTACTTTTTTCTGTCAGTTGTGAACAAAAAGGGCTCTTACAATCAAATAGGCAGGCGAAGGTGGAACGTCGTTTTAGTCCACTATACAAATCCTCTAATGCAAATTAGGTCATCATCATTTTAGAGTCCCCCTGAGATGCTCAACTTCAAAAACGGGAGAGGAGGGAAACGGAGCACTTGTTAGCGGGTGAAAGTACAGATCAGGAACCTGTGGGGGAGTATAAACCAGAGATGTGCTTAGAGGCAGCACAAGGAATTCAGTTATTAGCTCACAGGTGTATTATTGAATTTAATGTCTAAAACCAAGCAGAGGCGGTTATGGTAGAACATAACGGTGTTTGTCAGAGCCAGTCAGACTGATAGGAGCACTTTTAAGGAGCAAGCACACACAGCCAAACAGCCCCGACTGTGCGTGA
Organism: Gobius niger; assembly: GCF_951799975.1. Lineage (NCBI taxonomy): Eukaryota > Metazoa > Chordata > Actinopteri > Gobiiformes > Gobiidae > Gobius > Gobius niger. The sequence goes on along the minus strand of NC_136854.1, from coordinate 20,818,844 downwards.
GAGGCTGCTGCAACTGTCGTGGTCAGGAGCCGGCGCAGTTCACAGCGCGGTCAGTTTTATACTTCTTTATGCTTTATGGATTTGACTCATGTTACTGAAAAATGGGAGTCAGCAACTCTAAACATTTGGAGAAGCACTTTTTCTCCTTCAATAGATGCAACTGCATTGTTCTTTTTAAAGAGCCGTGGTAGTTTCTGTGCATGACATTTGTATTCTTTATGTAAATTCGCTGTCCCCTGAACTAGCAGATGGTAGCAGAAGCAGCAGTAGGATTTATCATTGCCCCTATATTACAGGTGTATATCTGCATTTGATTAATGCAACCTCCCCGGGCAAAGGAGCAGGTCTTAAACACAAATTTAGAGTTCGTGTCTTTTGACAAATGAGGCTCTTCTCCCATGGACATCTATTCTTAGCCTAACGTCAAAGACCCAATTTTTACCAAAATACCAACTCCTCCATTTATTTTCAAAAGGCCAATACTGAAACGTTTCCATTTTAATGCATTTATACATTTGTATAATTTCAGTAGAAAAAGATGGATAACTTTGTTAAAAGGGACTAGATGGAAGTTGACATTGTTATACTCACTGCTGCCACCTCAGGTCTTACGCATAACTGCAGTTTCTATATTAAGCTCGTGCATGACAGCACTTCGGATCCGAATTAACAACTTTTTGATTGACAGTGCAGGATTTTGTGGTGAACAGGTTTGGGCTCATTCTACACATTAATACATTACTGGAGCAAGTAGGGGGTGGAAAATACAAAAGTTTAACATTTTTAAACTCCGTCTAGTACCTTTAAAGGGACTATAAGGAGTTTAAAAATGTTAAAATTAAGTATTTTCCTCCCCCTACATGTTCCAGCCATGTCCTAATGTGTAGAATGAGCTCAGACCTGTTCACCACAACTGCCTCTAAAATCCTGTACCGTCACTCAAAAATGTGTCACTTCGGCCCGAATTGCCGTCATGCACGAGCTTAATATAGAAGGTGCAGTTACACATATGGCCTGAGGTGGCAGTAGTGAGTATAAAATGGCGAACTTGCTTCCAGCCCCTTTAAGGAAAATGTATCTGCTTATTATGTTTGTCAACTCAACTGTGAGATCCTGCTCAGCCGTAATCTGGAGAGTTGAGAGTTGAGAGCTACCAGAAAAAAATATTAATCAGTAACTCTCACACTTGGACTGTTATACGCCTATACAGGCTTCAGCAATAAGCTGCAACTGTTCACAAAAGTTGACGGACATTAATAAAATTACATAAACATTTTTCCAGTAAATTGATCACATAATGACCAAGGTACTGAAATCATAAACAAAACATACAGGTTCTACTTAAGCATCACACAACAGGGAACTTGACATTCAACACACTGGTCCAAGTTGAGTCAAATCTAGCAGCTTCTCTCTGCTCTCATTTTACCGCAATATTACACAACGTGATTCCAAATCGCAGATGCAATGGAGCGACATATATATTTTCTGGGGAAAAAAATATATTTTGGCAAAATCGTTCAGCACTCTAATACAAACAATGGCACACAAGTGGAAAAAGTAGTAGAAAAAGGGGCATTGAGTTGCCTTGTGTACGAAATGCGCAGTATAAATAAAGTTGCCTTGCCTTGCTGAGGTTAAGAAAAAGAAAGGTATTAGCGACCCATGTGTAAAACTGGACAAAATTTGTAAAACATGATATGCTGACAGATGTATGTGTCAGCCAGCCAAGATTATGTGTAGGAGCTTGTGCTTGCTTAAAAGGGAGCCTTCTGGATGTACACTTTGCAAACAATAGCTCCAAAAGGACTAAATGAAGACCTCGACCTGCGATCATTTTAGTGGTGTTGGTGGGAATATTGCATCCTCAAGCACGCAGCTTTACCTACTTTGGATGTGCGTGTGAGCTAAACCACTGACGGTGACGCTATCAATTTGTTGTGTTGACTAATGTGGGCCAGTCCATAATCTAAAACTCTTTGGGCTGAAATTAGGTTCTAGCACACCACTGCTTGAAGAGCTCTCCTTTACGGTCTTTATCTTCACTGAGCAAAACCTAAGAGGTAGCAATAAGGTAAAGTCAGGTAAGTGTGTTTACTTTATTTAACCCAGTGGCACTGACGTTTCAATTTAGCATACATTTATTTAGATAGTCGTAAAAACAACAAAGCTCTGCATAAAATCATAAAAGCTCAGTGCAACAGAGAAAAAAAGGAAAAAAAAGTTATTTTTCATGTCAATCCATTCCAGTGGCAGAGATAGCTTTTTGCCCTTTAAATAGAGTAATAAAGCTTGTAAAATCAATAATGTATTATAAAAGAACAGGGCAGAATCGTGCGTCCATAGACTACATGATCTAACAGAACAACAACCAGTTTCTTTTAAAGGTCACTGAGCTATGAAGCCGTTCAAAGAAACCCTTAGTCGCTTCTCAATCTTCAGTGACAGTGGAGACTCATATTCCTCCAATGTTGGAGGTAATTATTATCATCTCGAAGCCATAAAAAAACATTTAGATCCTTTCTACATCTAAGTAATAGCTTTATTAGTGGGACCAAGATGAGTTTGCGTTTGTTATATGGATCCATGGGGTGTAATGAAATCAGCCTGTGTTGCAGAGTAACGATATCATAAAAAGGAGACACGGACTAAAAATCAATGTGATTAATGTGTCGCTTGTTTTTCTGTATATGAATTCAAACAACTTTAAATTGATTGGGTGCTACCGTCTCAAGCTAAGCAGGTTATTTCAGGTTACTGATATGGCAACTTGTAATAGGAAGACTGTTGAAATACATCTACATAGTTAAAGCATCCGTTCAACTAGGACTGAACTGAAATATATTCACTTTTTCTTATCGCAAGGTAACTGTCCTCAGATTGTCTTCCATTGGACATGTTCATACTTTCCCCCCACTAAAAAGACGTCAATGAGATGTATCACTTCACAACTCCAAGAAGCTCTCAATAAAGATCTTTTTATTCCAATTAGTACTTTGTTATTGATGTCCGTACTTAGTCACTCGATGAGCATATAAAAACATGTGCTCATCTCCGCTATAAATGGATGAAGAGAGCAATTATGTCAACTTAAGGCAAAAGCAAACTGGATATGCCACTCACAATGGCATGCACTTAGTCATGGCGACGCATGCACGCATCCATCCACAGCCCGGAGACATTTAGATGCACAGGCACACACCGACTGTAGCCTGCATGCTTGATTTTCCAATACAGGGAGCCCTGCATCTATAGCCTCAACATATGTAGCGGCTAATGCAGTTAGAGCTAGGTCTTTGCTTCCATGTCTACTCCCATAATAATATTAGGGTTGGTTCTATACATTGATCCAGCTATCAATGTCAATCATGTTAACGCAGCTCAAAGCCCCGAGTCCTTGCGGCAGATGACGGGAGGAGAGAGAGTGGAGATCTAATGCAATAGGGCTTCCAGATCTGAGAGCTTTTTATTACATTAATACGTTCCTGGATAATTCTATCTCATCTCCTAATATGCCTTGGTCTAAAAACCCAATTACAGTCTAATCTATCTGATCACCTCAATCAAAAATGGTGACACAGAGGCGTCCAGATTGCCATGTTCTGGCTGCTCACTCCCACCTCCACGAGATTGTTCCTTAGCAGCCGAGCATTGATAATGTAAATGAGGACTATGGTGCATTGCATTGCCTCGCTGCTACACGACAGAGACTAGAGATTTATTAAGTCCCAATGGTGAACGCATGAGGACAAAAAGAAAAGAATGGGATTAACAGTGGTAAAATGACTTGGATTGAGTCTAATATTGGGCAACCTGTGATAGAAGTAAACAAAAACATCTAAAGAAAAAGAGAACTGTCTGACATCGTTTCTGTTTGGAACCAACATGACAAGAGTTAATAAAGTGAATTATGACAACAACTAAGAACATTAATTCTTATTGGAATATTTCAATTTTTCATTTGAATAAGCTTCATTAGTGTAACAGCTGAACATTGTTACAACTTCCATAGCCAAATTTGACAATAAAGTGTCAGGAGATGACGGAATGAATGGAAACATCCCAACTGTTCTAATATAACGGCTGGTGCATCTAAAATATCTATAAAACAGATTTTCTATATACAAATGTTTCATCTTATGTATATATGAATTGCCAAACAAAAAACTATAATGCCAGATACAGTCGACACAGAGATATGTTGTGGACATATAAGTTATTTGCTTAAAAGACTTGGCTTGTGGCAAAAAATAATGGCCTTGGAATAGTTTCTAGTCACCTAGAGTTGAAGACCAATGCCATTGAAGCAGTATCAGAGGTTTGATAAGACACATTGTTTAGTGAGCACAGTGGATTGCAGCTTGTCGTGTGGCACATTAGGTGCTGACAGATGGGATGGAGGGCATGGGACGCTGTGGGGACCCAATGATTTATTGCTGGCCTGGGATATTTAACGGTGTGCCAAGTCTTCAGTGACTATGAAGGGATAACAATTGTTAAAATATCAGAACAAAGCAATCAAAGTCAATAATATATATGTAATCAAGTGGATATTGATTACATATTGTAATTTTTTTATTGTTTTATTTTTATTCTTACTTTGAACTGGCTTAAATTCCCAAAAGAAAATACTTAATAGTGGCTTGCTGTTAAAAAAGCATTTTTGTATTAAATCACAACTGTTTTTTTTTGTGTTGAAAGACCGTATGCTAAAAACAGATGTTGAAAGACACACAAAGCACGTACAACATTCATTCATGAGATTCATCTATAAAAAACTGGGTTCCTACAATCTGGGATTCCGAGAGATAAGAAAAGTAGGACAGCCTTCATGTAATGAACATGGTGGTCGTGCTGTAGACAGGCAACATTGCAAAGAAAACTACCTTGTTCCCAACAGTGTTACCCCTGAAAACATTTATATTCTGAATTTCTGCTCACAAATCCGCTGCATTTTTTTTTGTCAGTAAAACGTCAGTGTTATTTTCTGTTGGGGGTTTCTCCTTGAAGGCTTCCAATGCTCCCAATTAGCCTTTAGAAGCCATGTTAAGGTAAAGTCACCAATGCAATTGTTCAGACTGTGCCCTTCGGACAGCTTTGGGTGTCAGACAGAGGACCACAACAGAGCAGCGAGGGACACGACGAGTATCGATTGGTTTTGGCGTTTTGTCTTTGTTTTCCTCTTTCCACATTTCTCCCATGGTGGCCTCGCTAATCGCTAATATTGTATCAAAGAAAAGTGTATTCAAATTCTCATGTTCCATGACACCCTTTATGTTTTATAAGGTTTTCAGCTATGACAGGCAACAGCCCTGAGGTTTACAATTGATCACTCCATCCTCCTACCCTCACCCTGCCAGTCAATGTTCCGACTTTACCAATATGGATTTGAAAACAAGTCAATATGCCAATATCACCTTGCAAGACTTCATATTCTTCAAAAAAACAAACGGACATTTCCAAAATTATCAGAATTCCACATTTATTTACAGGTGCACTTCTGCCAGTCAAATCGACCACAAAAAAATAATAATTTGAAAACATGTCCTTTTTACATATATGAGGACATTTTAAAGTTTCTATAATATGCTTTATTTGGGCTTTTAAAAACAATGCATATACCTATACAAACTGAGTTATATGTAGCTATAAAAAAAAAAAGACTTGAAACAAAACGCCACTTTAGGTATGTTTTTAATGAAGATTTGAAAATATAACTTAAAGCCTCAAGGGTTTTTAACTACAGTAACCATAATGGCAACAGCAGCCGAGGTGCACTTAAATATATGCTGGTCCACTGTTTACTGCATGAATAAATCAACACAGAGTAAAAAATACATTTTCAATATACAGTGCATTTTACATGTACTGTATACCGTTAACAGTGTATTCAATACTGAATACTTGCAAATACATTTGCAAATGAGAGCTTGAAAAACATGCTGTTAGGAGAGGTTTGTCAATGGTGCAGTTACGCCTCCGTGCACAGGTCGTTGCCAAGGCGATTGTTCAGAAGTGACATCGAGGATGAAGATTTCAATGGATTTAGTGATTTGGAGTGAGATCGCGAGCTTGGTATGTTCTTTATGCTATTAGTTATCTGTACTGTTTATGTGACGTTATTATCCAGACACCTATTTAGTTTGTTGTTTATGCTTCATGTAGCTAACCATCAATGTGCTACGTTAGCATACCGTACGCCTATTCAGCCCGTTGTTTTTTCTACACTAGGTATTTTGTGGCTGGTGCGTCTTATACTCTGGAGCTACTTATAGTCCAGAAAATATGGTATATTCTAAATATACCATACTCAAAATGCGTATTTTGAATACATAATGGCGGTACATGTATTACGTTACACATTCTATTATTTCTCTCCTTCTTTTCCACGTTTTTCCAAAGCCAAGACAGGGGCCTCTTCATCATACTGCCGTGCAATTCCATCCGAGTTAACATGACGTCTCTCTTTGCACTTTGTTCTGCCAGTTACAAGTTAGATCTGTGTAATGTGTGAAGTAGGAGGTGATGAAAGATTATCGTGGGTTCAGAAAGTTTTCAGATAATTAATTCTATTTCATTGCAATTTCATACAAAACCATATAAATGCCTTAACTTTTTAGGGAGTGTTATAACATACAACAACTGTAGATCTATTCCATTGCTTTTAACAATGATAGAGACTATGGCTTGTGGTATCATAGGTTGTATCATGTGCAACAAATGTACCTAATCTTTGTTTGTGTAGACAGTCATTTGAACATTTGCTGTGCCATATCTCCACATATTTACATAGGAATAAAAAGCAGAAACATGTATGTGATCAATCAGTTTGTTGTTGATTGAGCCTCCTCGATGGCACCTCCCTGAGGAACTGTGTGTGCAGGACAGCCACCAGTCAGCGCCTAATGACCACGCGCCTGTTTGGTTTTATGTGCCACATTTAGCTAACAGGGAGATTAGTGTTTCTGCATCCCACACCCTAAACCATCCTCTCCACTTCTCCCAGTCTGTGCCCTCCAGGCTATGGCCAGAGCTACTGGCTACACGGCTATATTCCGCCCAGCTCCCTTGACCCGAGCTGGTAATGCGTTATACGCCCTGGATCAATTGATAGATTGGCCCTGTCGCAGCTGCCGTAACTAAATCAGCTGCTCCTGATGATTCAGCACCAACCGGGGAGCCGCGCCTGCTGTCACCAATCACAGATCAGTAGCCACTCAGACAGGTATGGACATTCCCCTGTCACTTGAACCTAATTTATAGCCAGCTACCTCATTGATTAACCTTGTGCTGTGGTTTAAGCTTCCGATAAAATTTGTGTGTTGGGAGTGGAGAGCCGTTTTCGACTGGGACCAGGGGGCAGGAAACCTAAAGGAAATTGTTTACGTTACTTCTGTAAACTCTGGGCTACATGGAAAATAAGGCAATGGAAAAGTCGCTATATATGTAGTTATATTTTCATTCATAACATCATCTTTGATTATTTATTCTACAGTGGTATAACTATTTTCTGTTACGTCATTACACGTTGCGTTACATATTTATTATCAAAGTTGTTTTAAAGGGAAAACAATTCAGCATTTTCATCCACATGTTACCAACCACAATTCTCCTTCCCTTTTTCTATGTTCTACGTCTCCTTCACTTCTGCAATATGGACTTTTTATGTTCAAAAAGACATTAGAAAAATATTATATCAACGATTGACACTAAACATTATTTGGTTACATTCACAACTTTTTCTCGTCACTTAAACAGGACAACAAGCTCGCGATTAAAATTGTCACAAATCCAGTGTCTTAGACCTTCACAAACTTGTTTTAGTTTTTTTATTCTAGACTTCTCCCAAGATTATGGATTTTTTTTGTTTTGTCTTATCACATAATTGTCAGAAAAATCGAAATAAGAATATGCTCTCCACTAGAGGTATATACTGACCTTCTGAGAAAAAGAAAACAATATATATAGACATATTTTTTCAGTTGAGCAGCTAAACTCCCTGCTACATTCAGCTCTACTTGTGGATTCAGCCAGGGAGGATCTGAGCTGTGAAGTGGGAGCATTTTGTTCTTTGCATCTGAATGATTTACTCCCTGTTCTTTCTAGGATAGCTTGGGGCTGTCAACAATCTCCCAGCTGTAGCCTCCAAAACACAACTCAAGGATCCAATGAGCCAGTGCTGAATTACTTAAGGAACAGGCGTCTGTGCTGCAATGCTTTCATACAGAAGCCATTCTCTGTTGTTTCATGATTAAAAATGAATTCATTTGAAAAAGGAAATCTGTATATTTATCATATTTACTATTTACAACAGGTGCGCTGTAGTTCCGAGCCTGATCTTCCATATAAACCTGAAATATACTGTACATTATCTAGTTTTGTGGTAGACATGCATCACGTCGATTACGGTGTGTCCAAGTTGAACAGAAGGTACTGAATGTAAAATGGAGCTCAGGGAGTATTGATCAGCAGGATGGCCCATCTCTAGACTATGAACACGGTCACAACGGGGAAAAGTCACAGGGACCAGTCCTGTCATGCTCTGTACAGCAACAACAATGCAGTTTTCTTGTGTGTCAAATTTAGCTAGATAGGACTGATGATTTTATACTGGAAGATTTAGTGAAAAATATTACTATAGTTAGGGCTGTGCAATTAATCGAATTTCGATTATGATTTCGATTATTACGCTAAACGATTATTACATTAGCATAATCTTTTTTTACAAAGCATTAAAGCAAATAATTACATTATTTCCTGCCACTGGGATTATTTTCCCTTCGCATTTCATGTGCCATGGCTCCAAAACAAACTGCACTGTGTGATGATGTCGCGCTGCTCAGTTTACTTGCACAGGTGTGAGGGCTGGCCAGCAGGGGGCGGGTGTGAAACAGAGACCTCTCCTTAATCGAGGCATTCTTGAAATCATTTGTAGTTTTATGACTGTTCAAAAAACATAAAATATTCAGCATAGCAACAAATAATCGTTTGAATAATCGTGATTTATATTATGGCCAAAATATTTTTTTCAATAATTGAGCAGCTCTAATAGTAGTGGGCCCAAACCACCGGTCCAGGGACCGGTACCGGGCCGTAACGCATTGGTACTTAATGTGGTACATGCAGCTCCTACGTCTGGCTTTCACCAGCACCACCAAGAGCGCCTGCCCTCTCCCTTTCGCATTCTCCCTCAGCTTGTGCTAATTTCTCCAAAACTCCATCATGCTGCAGCCTCACAACTTTTATTTGCATTTACATCCTTTCACGCTCTCACACAGGACAGAGAGCTGTATTTATCCCACTGTGAATGGAACCATCCTGAGAGAAGAGAGAATGTACCAAGGTTCCGCTGCAGCACGCTGCGATCAAAGGGCTGTGCGCTACGCTTTAAAAACGTGACCCATATTTGTCTAATTATGCACGTGTGCTGGAAACTGTGTTTCACAAAAAATTGAAATGACCTGTGGGGTTCCCCAGGGGTCGATCCTGGGACTCCTCTCATTGATGGGGAAGCACTTTGAATCGTCTTGTGTATAAATTCTGCTCTACAAATAAAACTTGCCTTGCCTAGACTATATTGCAAATTCAGCAATTGGCAAGAAAACTACACCACTGTGAGCAATCTGCCTCATATTATGACCCAGCCCAAGAGTATGGACTGGAATTTCTTGGTGTTGTCTATTGGTTAACCCCATGCTCACCAGTCCATGACAGAATGAGATAGCTTTTTCACCAGATCGTGACTTTGAAGGACACTCTGTGATATGCAAGATGTCAACATGACAGTAAGCAGTTAAATGTGCAAGGGTTTATGTAACAAGTGTGGGCCACATATAAAAATGTACATTCGTCATTGTTTAAGAATGTAGTATGATGTGTGCAGGGCCTTTAAGTGTATCAAAGACAGCACCTGATGAATATTAACAAAGCACTTACATTGTTCATGTATTCACTCAGCAGGTCTTGCAGGGCCTGCCGGACTGCGTTGCACTCTGCCACGATGCGTTCTCTGCGATCGTCGCGTGTGCAGGAGGAGTCGGCCATTAGTGCTGCACCGCTGATGATGCTCTCCAGGCGCTCCTCCAGAGACGGGCGGAAACGTGCCTCGCTGAATGTCAGGGGGTCCAGGATGATCTTGTTCTGGATGGCACAGACAGGTAAAAGGTCAGAGCTATACTATAGGATCAATTGGACTCAGCAGTGACCAGTGGAGGATTTGGAAAAGAGGACACAGGAGAGGCTGATAGAACAAAAGTGGAACATGTTGTCCTTTGCATCTTTTACCCCTGTAGAGAATTTGTATTCCAGGTCTTGAGTTTGTCTTTATGTGGTCAATGATATTGGTAAATTGATTTGGATTCGTAGCCATTTAGTTTAATTCCCATTCGTTCTGTCTGTCATACAAAAACACAAATGGTAAAAATGTAAATCAGTGATGTCCATTTGAGCATGTGTCATACTTTGAACATACTGTAATTTATCAATTTTACTGCCTTGACGTTGAATCCGAAATTATCTACTGCTAAGTTGTTCACAAAACAAAGAGAATTCTCTATCAGTGGACAAAGGATTTATAGCTCTGGCTATTCCAGTATTTCCTCCTTAATAGAGATTGATCATATATAAACAAACGCATGCAGAACCAATTAGAGTGTACCATGTATATGTTAATTGCCAACAAATGGTAATTGGCTGCTCATTTATTCACTGTTGATATCCAGCATCTCATCCTCCACATGCAGACAGGGCCACGCCACCACAACCTCTCACTGTGAAAGCCACTGAGAAGAGCCTCAGCCGCTCGCTGTGTTTGACACTGACGACCAGAGGCTGCATGTGGGAGGCTGTAACCATTCTCAGACATAAAGGCTGTCCTTGGTACTAACTTGAAAGCATCTCAATTGTGTAGCTCTTTTCTTGGAGGCCTTCAGTCTTGACCTTTAGAAACCTTCCTCACAAAAGTGTTTGGTGATTCTAGCAACTAGCATCAACAGCTTTTGGTGTTACTAAAATTAAATAGGTCATTTACAGCCGTTTGAGGTAGAATATTATAAGAGGCATAAACAAGCTTTGCAGCTTTGTCTCAACAATAATCGGTCTTCTAATCTAGTGCAGATCAAAAATGCAGACCTCAACTATCTCACTGGATGAAACAAGTCAAGTGTGCTTGAGAGCAGATTGGGTGTTTAAACTCTAAAGCTGGCCTGGTCCTGGGGCAGTAGGGCACACTGTTAAATGATGCGGAATAAGACCAAAAGCAGAAAGGTACGTGGAACGCACTCACCATTACCTTCAAGGTTTTCTCTGCAGCTGGCAACAAAAATGTGAGAGTCCACATTTGTTTGCAATAGAGGCATCAACGCTAGCATTCATTTTAGCCAGGAATCACATGGTATGGGTCAAGAAATCGATTGACAGGTACATTTGGTTAAAAAAAAAAGAGTTGATTTTGAAGCATATAGCCTATATATAGCCATATAGCCTTATAGCCTACAATAAATCAGGCAGCTCCACAAACCTAGATGGCACATGTAAACGAACTTCATTGCTCTGTACAGTAATCCGTATGTTCCGTGGTCTCGCATTGTACATGCTCTGTATGTCAACATCAGAAAAAGAAACACGGGAACACAATAAAGCTCGTTGCATGAGGGAGATCACTGTGGACAGATACAAGGAAGAGAACATGAAGGAAGTCGGAAGACATCCCCTGAAGACCCTGCTCCATTGTTATTCCACACAGGATGTCAGGTTTCAATTATCAGTGGGATTGGGGATAGGCAGAGGAGAAAGAGCTGCTTGGAAAGAGCTGCAAGGATTTCAACGTAATTGGCAGGTGCCAGTTGGAAATGCATCATTTGAGCCCATAATGTTAGTAAATACAAAATCCCATAATCAGAGCTATGAACAAAGCAACACTACACAAAAATATATTTAGAAAAAAGGTTCTGTGATGAACCAAACACATTTTTTAAATATATATTTTATTTTTTTTACTTCTCAAAGGGGGAAGGATTTGTTTCATGTGCATATTGCTTGAAGCTGAACGACTTAATTTAGTACAATGACTACAGGCAGGGTTGTGTTTGCTCCACAAAGGGTGAGGTTATTAGTTTGACCCCACTTTGGGGCTCTACCCACAGGGACTGGACGTGTGTCGCATCAGCCAATGTCAAGTGTGCCTCAAGGGAACAAGCGGTATTTGACTTGTACTGTGAGAAGGAAGTTCAACATAGTCTTAAGCATGGCACTGTCTTGCCTCTGGTGTCCCTATCCCAGAGTTCAGGAGTAGTTTGCTTGTGACTGTTAATGTGTTTGACAAAGCTGTAGCCACACTGGCCCCAAAGCAGCATTAGTCATAGCCTCCACTCTCATTGATTAATCTAATGTTCCTGACTCAGGCTATAGCTCCAGCTCTTGTCCAAGAGCAGGGCCAACTTAAAGCAGTGCAATGACCACTGTAAGCAAGGTGTAGACAATCAGCAAGATTTAGTCAAAATTGTTAAGTACTGTGTATCCAAGTTACACAAAACAGAGTAGAATGCCTCATTCAGTCAAAACAGCGATGGATCTGCACGGTGTATATGCAGCACACACACTGAATGCATCATCGTATTTTATTTTATTTTTAATCAAAATGCAGCTACATTCACCATATTAGCTGGGAAATGACATTTTGATGTTTATTTGAGCATCAAACATAGTATGAGCTTAAGCTAGTTAAAATGAAGACCATCTGTTTATTTATGGTCAGATTTTGTTTGAAAACAAAGTGGTGGAGAGAGCAGGGAGAGACATTCAGCAACCTGTCGCAAATTCAAAGCATAGCCTTTGTTATTATTGGTTGAATTACATCCAGACATTCTTGTCTGCAATATCACATAAAATATTAAAAAATAAAAGCCAAAGTTTTACAGAAGTTTTGGATGAGTTCAGGGTGGGTATCCAGGAGGCCTAGACCTCAATATGCTTACCTTGTATTTCTGTGAAGAAGCTATTGTAAGAGTGTCACAAGAAATCTACCTTTAGTAGTGTGGTTAATATTTTAAGGGCAGCCCATTTCTTTACACATATGTCATGCAAGTTAGGCAAGGCTGCATATTTAATACATGGAAACAGCAGGAACTGTGACTAAAGTGATCTTGACACTCAGCACTTATCTCTGATGAATCTTTCATAGGTTTAATTGGGGTACAGACATTTTTGGGTGGATGTAAGAGCATGAGCTAAGTGTGTAAACCACAGAAGTCAAGTGAGTCAGAAGCTAGTGAAAGCCGGAAACAAAATCATGCAATGAGATTGATTGTTATTTGCATCCAAAATAACATAAAACACAATGCTGCATGCTTAAACATATCACCATGAAGCGATTATTTTAATATTGCGGTCAAAAACGTGGGTGAACTGTAACTGTTGAAGCAATTACATGCTATCATGTTATGTACGGTTGTATTATGTTTCTCTTTGTACAAAAAGGCCAGTTATTAAAGTGGGCGTATAATGCCTTTTACAAGTATCAAGTAATAATTTCAAATCCATCTTAATCCCTATCTTGCTTTTTTTTTGGTTGGATAATGCTAAATAAATCTAAAACGGATTATTTAAAGTTTCCCTTTGACTTGGCTTGGCTTCTGGTGCGAATTGCCTCTACCCCCCCTTCCCTTTAAGTTGACTAATAATACACCTAGTGGCACATCCTGTCCAAGTAAAAGACATTGTCGTGGCATGGCCTAACATACACAATGCAATCGCTATTGAATTTTAATCTGATTGCGATTTCAATAAAGATCGATCTAAATCATCACGTGGTGTGTTTTCATCAACAAATCATGTAAAACTAGGCAGGAGGAAGTGCCCACTTGTTTACAAAGGGAAAGCGTCTGTAACAACTGCTAATGGATTGTTTTACCACAACTGGATAGTATAACAAACTAATTTAATCACCTTAAGAACCGTCGTCCTTCTGAACACAAACAAACCCTGCAAAAACACTCGACATCTGCGGATAGATGGAAAAGACGCCACAAGCAGTATTTTTGCCGGACTCCGCAGATGGCCGCAGCCAAAGCCGCGGCACTCTCTGATAAAGCCTTGGGAATTACATGAACCAAACAAGAAGTCAGGCACCAGGGAAGAGGATCCGTTATATTTAAACCTGCGCTAACGTCACCAATGGCAACAATACGGCAAAACAGACACACGTGGAGAAACTTTAGAGGATCACGGAGGATATTTGTTATTTCTGAGTAGGAGAAGACATGAAGTGGTTAGCTTGATGTCTGAAAGTGAATTGTAAGTTTGTCTTTTTTTCTTAACATATAAATGCATATTCTTTTATGTACAGTACATAGCTGTAGCTGTTATTGCGTGAAACAGCGTGAAGTTGGAAACTGTACAGTGTGCTAACTCTCGCTTCTTGTTTTTGACATTCTTCAAACCCTTTCACTTTTTTGCGGCTCCATTGCAGATGTTGTGTAAGCTGTGTGGAGGCAGGTAAAGGGGTGAGACGGGAATATTGTGTACTGTGAGGTTTAGAGGTGTCCAGCTTGTCTTTGCTTCTGCAGCAGGACAGAGTTAGCGCGCAGTTTCGAGTCTGACTGAACCATCTAGAAAATGTAATAAAAAAAACGAGATTGATCAATATGGGGAAAATAGTTGTGTTCAAAATCGTCAAGCCCTGGCAATCACACACTACATGCTACTTCGGAGTTTATGTACTGCACATGCCCAACGCCTATTAGTATGCAAAAGTTTACTACGATGCCATCAGGTTCACATTCATCTAACTGTAAGTCAGCGGCGTCATCAGTATTTGCAGTGCACCGAGGTATTTCTGAACAGCCTGAAAACCGCACTGGGGAGGCCGGTGACAAACGGCGGGAACAAGATTATAAATGTTGAACTCAAAGTGCTTGGATTGCCAGGGCCTGTTGATTAAGCTTCTGCACGTGTACGCCGCTGGTTTAATTATGTCAGCTTCCGATCTGACTCGCCCCATGTAGGCAATACCTAAGGGGAGATATCACTGTTCTCTACATAATCAACTTGATTAGGAGAACCAACCGGCAACTTTCAGCATAATCAACACTTTTACAATAATGTTAACAAATTGCCTGTCTCTGGGCAATCTGCAACCGTGGCATCTTTTCACATTAAAATTTTGATTCAAATGTTTATGCATTGCCACTAGATATCCTTTTGGTTGGCACGGCGCTTTATACAAGCCCTGCTACTGGGTGTGCACTGCTTGGCATCTCATTGCTATTTCTGATCTCACCAGTTGATTACTTTTATATTAGTACATTCATTGAAGAATGCATTTGATTATAAGTATTCAGAGTATTTTTTGATTAACGTGATTTCTTTGTGGTCTTGAGCTCAGTCATACGGAGTTTAGTTGTTTAGTCCCTGCACAACCTGCCCAAAACACCTGCAGCCCCCATTATTGACAATCCTTATGGATAACTCGGTGTATGCCCAGAGCCATCTTAGTGCTGTATTTGCCCTCACACTTCTGTTTCAACTAGCAGAACATATGCAGCATCTTAGAAGCCTGATGCTACATTTTCTCAATATGCATTCATGGCCAAGTTGTCTCATACGACCCGTACTGGCATTCTTTGGCTCTCTCTTCTTTCTGCCACATCTCTCTATTCCAGTGGTTCCAACTGTGTTTGTTTTGAGGACCCCTTGGGCAAGTCTATTGCAGTCCTCATGCCACCTGCCTTGAGGGTATGCCAATCAAAAAAAAATGCTCACCATAAAGCTAAATCACTCTGAAATCCATACATTTCACTGCATAAAATGTGTTTAAAATAACTTTTCACAATAATATTCTAATCCGCCATACCCCTGGTTAAGAAACGCGAGAGAACCTATGAGAACATTGCTAAACTAGAATGCCCAATACTACCACAATGTGTTGAGAGTTCAAGTCTGTGTCCAGATGGTAAATAAACCTCTTGCATAAAAACAGCCAGAGTCTCCTGTATCTCTTTACAACTCCAGGACTTCCTTCAGCAACAGCATTTGATTTTTGTTTTAGTCAAATCAAATGATTTATTTTGAGCAAACCACCGTCTTTATTTGCTCATTTCTATTTCTATTTGGCTTTACTAATGCCCTTAACCTGCACAGAACACATACGTATCAAGAGCAGATAACACTCATTTAAAGACATGAGTAACATTGCACAAGTCATTATTGTATAAATCAAATAACTTTGGGCCCACTACTGCTCGCTGGGGTAATGCCACAAACCATATCCATATTGACAAACTGAAAGTGTCAATCTCTACAAACTGCTTTCTATTTTTTAAATAACTTCTCATCCAATGCAATGCAATCCTCCATCTAACATATTTCTCCAACTTATCCATGTTATGATTTACTGCATCGAAAAGCTCTTTTCAAATCTATAAACTATTTGGGTTTTTTTGCCCTGTAAAGCGAGTGCAATAGACGTGTTTGCCCTGTTTTGTATTTTCAACAAAAAAGTATCTTTATATAATCTATTTTTCATTCTACAATTTTTGGAAGACCCGTTGTTATCTCGGGTTTCTCACTTTTCTTATTGAGCACAGTGTATTGTTGTAAAGAAATGTTCATATGCTTCTGATCTGAAGATAGACACAAAAAAGCCCTCAACTTCATCAATCCAGTCTGGTCGACAATATTAACTTATTATTAATTTATACAACCGTATACAAAGACATGTTTAAATAACAGTTACGTGGATTTTGATGAAGTATTTCTTCAATCCCGATCTCCATGTCTTAAATTTAAGAGGTCTGTCCAAAAGTCACAGTATACCAGGTTAATATCCGGATTGAAGCCAACGCAGTGGGTTATTAGGTTTGAGTTCTCAGCTCAGATATTCAGTACATTCAGTACGACAGATGTAGACGCACAAAGTTGTTTCATTCTCAGATTACATTCAGCCCTTGTTGCCATGACTACCTCAAAACACCTCGACAGGAAACTGCAGCAAATGAGCCGAGGCGTGTTGTCGACACAGTTGATCTTTCCTGCATCAGAAAATCCCCACTCGCAGAAGCACATACTGTCTTTGTGTCCTTGGGCAAAACACTTGACCTTCCCTGCTGTGCACTAGGGTATGATTGGACAATTTGTGTACCGGTCATCTAACGGCCAATTTGCTAGTTAAGTTTAAATTGTTAATTGCAATCAAAGTGTAACTTTACCAAAATATTCTGATGTTTCACAGGAATGAGTTCATAAGCACATACAGAGGCAGGTAGTACTCAGTTACACTGTACTTCTTAGAGTAGGTTTATCATACTTATAATTAAGTATTTGTACTCTTTTTCAACTATGAGTAATTATTTAAAAGGCAAATGCTTAATTTTAACGTATAAAAATAGATGTAGTTAGTCTTATTCAAATGATTTTGTTTTCCTGTATTTTGTTGCCATGTTCCTGGAATTTTCATTGGAAATATTTTTTTTTCACACAATTTAGGGTGTCACTGGAAATAAATCAGACTTTTTCACTCAAACAGTTACTCAGTACTCACAGTACTCCAGTACTTTTTACTTACTTTAGTAATTGTTATGGCCACTACTTTTTACTTCTACTTGAGTGCTGAGTAAATATTTTTGGCTACTCGACCCACCTCGTATCACTCCACAAACCAGCCTGTATCTTTATTCCAGTATGTCTGTAAATAGCCTACAATACACTGCAGGAGGCTACAGTGCATTTCACTCTATTACGGGTTATATATAATAATGGGTATAGCCGCTTTTAAATCCCACCCCTTTACGGAAAAGAAATCTAACCCAAAGTTATGGAGATGGAGATAGTGAAACAGGAGCTCTGATAGAGTTTGTATTCAAAACTCTACAGGTTACATTATGAGTGTGTCCCCGTATGTTTATTAATGCAGCAGATGCACATAGACAGAGCCATAAATCATGGAGTACAGTAGCATAATAAGGCCAACAAGGCTCCTTGCCGGCACAGGTAATGGTAGTTGGAGCCATGCCCAGGCTTTCTGGCAGACGACTGAAAATGTAGACCCACAGCAAGTAGCGGGAGAGCATTAGGAGAGGGGCGGCAGGGTCGGAGACAGGACTTTGGCTCGTAGCAGCGAATATTTCACGGTGTCAGAGGATGGCAGGGGAACACTCAGCTTCTCCTTTGACTCCACCCCCTCGGGCACATTAAACTTAAAATAAACATTTAGTTTCATTCTTGAGAAATAAACTGAATTATTTGATCAAGATGTTGCCTGCTTTCAGGTCCCATATTTTTAAATACCACAGATTGTGATTGTTTCATTTCATTGGGCAACATGTGGGTTTTTGTTCACCATTCAATGTGACAAAGCACTTAGAGAATATAGCATTTTCCTTATTTGGTCTCTCATTAAAGCCATTCTTTTACAGCCAAAAGGCCAATGAACAAAAAGCTCTTAGACCATGATTGTTGCCACTGGACAAATTATGTATCTTCCAGTGATGTGTTGTGAATATTTATTCGCTTTCTATGGAGAAACGCTTGTGTGGCACTTGACAATACCAGGACAACAACAGAAAGTGAAACAATATTTTAAAACCTTGTTTTTTCTAACCCAGGCTTGAGATAAACCTTGGGTAAAAAAAAAAAAAAATTGAGTACAAAATACCCACATTGCTAAAAATAAATAAAGAGATGCAGTAATGAGTAAACAACACAAATAATTTGATTATTAAAAGAATTGACAACTAATATGGTAATAGTTAATTATTATAGCATACGGAAACTTTGAAACATGACATATGCAAAGTTCCAAGTTATTGTCAAATATCTTTTCTGGTGATGAATCGTCATAAGTGTGTGTGTGTTTAGAATAAAATAAACAATAATGCTAGTAATGACAGAAAGAGATTACTGCTATCTGCCATTAAGGTTGGGAGACCTCTTTCAAGACAAATTGTAAACAAAAGCACACATTAGATCACTGACCAATGGGCCCTGGACAGTGATTTGTTCCAAAGAAGCACATGATGGAGACAGAGCAGGGTACACCTGCAGTTTTCCTGGCTAATCACATTTGATGTGGTCGAGAGATACGGGTAATCATGGTGTCTGGGAGACTATCTTTTCCCAGCAGTCCTGTAAATGTCGAGATAACAGCATCTTGGGAGTCATAAAGAGCATTGAGGAAAGCAGATATTACATACAAATATGAAGTTGTTGAACCATCTCAGTTAAGGAAGAATGCACGTGTTAGAAAAATCCAACAGAACATCATGAGGTTCAGTGAGTTCTTCTGAAGGATAAGAGAACCTCCAACGTATAGAGTCTTTAGTATAGAGCATGACTAATAAAACATACTTGGGAGTAGTAGTCATCTTAGATAGAATACATGAGCCATGAAAGAAATCATGAAGATTTTTGCAATACAAGACGAATGAGAATTAAAATTGAGGTCAAGAGTGAATACCATTAAATTGAGTTTGAAAATATTACTGTAAAGAAGATTTAAAAAAGAAAGAATTGTGCAAAATTAAAAGTCATTTGGGGGTAATCCCCCGCAGATCACCTGCTAATCCTCTCCCATTAACCACTGTTTATTGCAATGACAAAGCAAAGGTTGATTTCAACTATAGGCACATAAAGATGCAATTGACATTTAAATGCATGTGTCTTTTGTCCTCCATTTGGGCCCGTGGGGACTGAGGGACTGAGAGATGGGCGGAGGACTTTATTAATTACTCAGCAGGATTGACCCTCTCGCACTGTGCAGAGCTGAGTCACAGCACTGCCCCATGTCTTAATGAAGATTAAGACCACTCACGACACTGAGAGCGATGTGAACTTAGCTGGAACCAAAGGTAAGTGGATCATATGTGGAAAAAGACGCACTGGCCCATAAGCAGAGGTGTTGCCATGACACCCGGACTCCCATGAAGAGCCCTCAGACAACACACAGGAATGCAACGGACCACCACCTGCTGGGATTGGTCACCCACCGTGGTTACGTATGAAGGGAAAGTCGGATCTTTGTGATACCTTTCGGCATGAAAAGCACTTTATAAAAAAAAGTTTGATTGATTGATTGATCTCTTGCCTCGTCTGACTGGAACAAGTCATAGATTCATAGGACATCGCAGCTAGCTATCGGGGCTAACTATTTGCTAAATACAAACACAAACAGGCAAGCAAAGGTGAACCAGAAATGGTGTGCATAGTCATCAACCCCCTGCTGGCCAAAAAAAGCAGGGGGGGGGATATTTTATATTTCTTTTGCTTTTGACAGGGAATCCAGACTAACAGGTCTGTTAAACTATACGCTTTATCTGCCTCGATGGCTTCCCTGCTTGGGTCACGCCCACATCATACTTAAAAGTTTACAATGAACCACACTACAGCACTTTTCTTTTTCTGCAATTAACTGAAATTCACATGTCTGAAAGACTGCATTGGCCCCTTGTTCTGGTAATGATCAAACTCAGGCAGTCTTTGTCTGCACGTAAACATCCTCATCCCTATTCTACAGGAAGCAATTCTAGTGTGAATATGTAGCAATTGCAAATTCAAGTGAAAATTCATTCTGCATGTGTGAAAACGGAGAAGGGTGGGCAGGAAAGGGAGGCAGATGGAGTGTCATTTAAATAGAGGGTGCAGCCGCAGAAATAGCTTGCCCTATGGCAGAGCAGCAATCTGAAGAGCAGTTTCCTCCCAGGGGACTGCTTCTTCTGTGGGCCTAGACAGAACAGCAAGAACCCAAGGCTTGGCTATTTTACCTATTCAAATGGTGTGCCCACAGCGCTCTCGTCCTTTGTTGCATTGATTAGAAACTGTATGCATTTATATTGATTGGCAGACAGTGTACAAATGCCTCATGTGGACACATCACATCTGAATGTAAAATATGCAAACATTGTTTTGTTTTTTTAACATTCTACATTCTTCCTTAAGAAAAATCAGAATAGCCTATTTATTTTTGGTTATTCTGATCATTTATATAAAGAGTGTATTAAATATTATTCAAGATCATTTAACTGCAACACAGTGCAGTTTTTGATTATGTATTTCTTGTAAGATAACCTTTATTCATACGTCACTCAACAACTACAGTATATTACATTTTTGCAACACTTCAGATATCTGTGGGTCTTTCCCTGAGACATTAGAGCAAAAGACCTATAATTTCTGTCTTGTTTTTTTTATTTGTTCATTCAAACCTTTATTTAACCAGAAACAAATCTCATTGAGTTCAAAAATCTCTTTTACATGAGTGCCCTGGTACATTTCATGCCTTATATTCTCTGCAGGCTTAAGACCCAAATGAGTATTTCTGCTCAACACCACATTATATCACATGTGCCAATCAGAAGCCCTCTGAGTGCTAACAGTAATATCCGTACATTACATAGGATCAGTTAACATAATACACAGCAGCTAAAATGCACTCGCCGCGTTTGTACTTGGTGCCACCAACCACTGCATTATCTCCAAATGACAGCTAAATTGGCCAGTCAACAAAGCCACTCTCATCTGCGCCACTTCAGTGGTGCATTAGAGCTTGTTCCAAGCAGATCTGGGATATAGAGCATCTCTCCCATTCTCGAAGCCACGGGGGGAAATTAAAGGCTTTCTGGGTGCTACGCTATTCAAATGTGCGGCGTGGGCTATCCAAGTGTAAACTGCGCTGCTTTGTAATTTTGGAGCAGACTTGTCATCAGAGAAGAGAATCATTTTTGAATAAGCATTTTTTTTTTTTTTTTACTTTACCTGTTATAGTTTTTCTATAGTCTCTCTTCTACAACGGCTTATCTAAAACACAAAAGTATTAAACAGCACTAATTTCAAAGTTCTTTTTTGTAATCGTGGGGAAGGTGGTAGAGTCTGAAACACAGAATTACAGTTCACATTGTGGTAAATCTGCAAAGTCTGCCACTATCTGCACTCCAGGCTTTAGGGGAGATGTTCGGTTAACACCCATCTTTATCGGGCAATAAAATGTCCTGTTCGCTTTTATTTGGGTCCTTTAGTGGAGTGCTTTTAAAGGCTATACTGTAAACAGACACGTCCACGCACCTTAAAGCTGTGCATGAAACAACGTTTCCAATAAGTTTTCTACAATGCTAACCAAAATATTCTGTTCAGGAAAAAGAAACTACTTTGCATTTCTTCAGCGAGATCCTTTGAGGTAGGAGAAATCAGACAAGCAGCATTTATAATCTTTTGGTTAAGCTTTGTCTCAAATCCACCCAGAGTTTCCTGCCAGACTTATCCCACTAGATTCCCTAAAAGAACTGTTATTGTTTGCACATGCCTATATTATTCTAAGAAGTACAAGATATGTGTGGGAGGAAAAGTGTATTTAGAAAGGCCTCACATCCTTATCAAAGCTCTGCTGCTTCATGTGGCCAGCAAAAAAACTGAGTACAGGCCTAAAGCACAGATAATTACAAAAATCTGACTTTGATTTTAGTATGGTATGGTATGGTATGGTTTTTATTTAGACAGGGACAGTGCACAATTTAACATTGACCAAAAGGAAAGATGCATTAAAAAAGGAAAGTGCCCAACTATAATCCGTCCTCTGCATTTCACCCATCCTTCAATGCTACTGGGGCAACCTGTCAGAAGCAGAAGGCGGAAAACCCATCTGCTTAAGGTGAGCCTAAACACGCGGACAGAACATGCAAACTCCACACAGAAAGACCTCACATGGTCCTGGAATCAAAACCAGGACCTTCTTACTGTGAGGCCAGACTGCTAGCCACTCCTCCATCATGCCCCTTCTCCTTGCTGGAAAGTGAACTATTGATCTGCACCTCTGTTTGTATGTGCAACACAATATTTACTTTATGAGCCACTGCAATCAGAGAAACTAGTATCGTGTGGGCAAGACGGCATAAGAGTCTCCTGTAGAGAGGACCTTGACTTGAGGCAATGTATCTTTTTATCAAAGTCATTTGCTGCACCCACTCAGAAAAAAACACCCAAGACTTTTATGCAGACAAGGGGCCCTTGTTTTAAAGCTGGAGATGAATCTTTTTGCCCTCCATAATTTATTATGTTGATGAGGTTTTCAAGACTATTCATGCCGACCTGTAAGTCATTTGTTTGGTTGGTTGGTTTTGTTTGCTTTGTGAGAAGTTGCACTGCTGTAAAATAAAGCAACCCCCACACACACAGTAGCTCTAACATGTTGCACTGGCAGTGGGTCGCTTTTTGTCAATAACGGAGCCCTGTGCTGTCACTGAAGACCTTATAAATTCATGTGTATGTGTAGAATCCAAAGCTGCTGCATACTCTGGCCTGACTTATTTACAGTACATGTACTGTGATCAACGCCACATCTGTCAGTCTGCCACCTGCATGTTTAACCAGCTCCATCAAAGTGTGAGAGGAGACAATGATGAGAGAGGCAGGGGCATACTTGCATGTGTGCATCATCCGAGAGACAACGAGAAGCGTCCAAGAAGTAAGAGAAACAGCAAGGATAGAAGTGCACAGATTGATACAGCAATTACCAGAAAAGCTATCTCTCAGTTTGGAATACATCTACATACATTAGAGCTGTTGCTCCCCAGTCACTGTTTCTCTGAGGTTGCTGTAGCCATGACTCATCCTCAGCCACAAATGAACCATGCCAAAAGGTCACTGCTGGACAGCCATTGTTCAATGAAATTCCTATCCATCAAGTGGGCTGTTGTCTGCTCACAAGAGGAGGGAAGGCAATCTCAAAAACAACTGGGCGTAACAGATTAAAAGGAGAAATGAGACAAGTCTCTGTTCATTTCTCTGCTGAAGAAGCTTATTGGTATTTGTATGTTGGCACTCATGAGTGTCAACCAATAACCATAAATGAAACTGATAACCTGATACAGAACAGATGGATGCACGCAGCTTTCAAAAATGACTTACACTGAGAAGGCAATGTTGGCCACACTGGGGCTCACACAAAGCCTGTTTAGGGCGCCTTCTCTCAGCTGCGCAAATCCAGTTACAGTTAGGCCATGATGTATGCAGATTGAACACCAGCATGCTGAGCAATAAAGTGGATAGCTCTGGTTGAAAACCCAACACCGCAACTAAATAGGCTCAGAGTAAGAAAACAGTCACATTCCAACACTTCAGACGTTAGAACAATGAGAGAGAAAGAGGCAAAAGAGGATCACGAGGTGAGGGGGTGTGAGAAAGACGCCGTGTAAATAACCCCCAAAAAAAGAACAAAGCAGAGGAGCACAAGCAGATGGAAATAAAAAGCATGTCAGGCTGATCCTGTGTGACTGGATGTGTGCCGCAGGCTGCTCTGTGCGTGTGTGTGAAAATGAGTGGGACAGAGCAGTTGTGTGTGCAGCAGTGAGCATCATTCACTGTGCTTTATCCGTGGTCAGTGTACTCATACAGAGCAGTGATGACACTATGCACACAACAGAGAGAGGAAGCAGTGCCACAGTCACCCATTCCCTTAAGTGCAGAGAACAGTACATGCAGACAGTCCTGCAGTGTCACTAAATAACTAGACACTAGGCACTAGTGCATACAAAAAAATCTTTCAAAAATATCATGGAATACATTCTATTCATCTAATAACTACACATTGTAATGCATGCCCTTTAACAGTGAGCCCCAGTGAAATTCTGTTTCTAAGGAAAAAGGGATAAAAATGGAAAATACAGAGACAGGGCGGGGAAATGTTTAAAGAGAAGACTTGACCAGAGACGAACACAATTAAATACTGCCATCTGCTGCCCAGAATAAGAACTGCAAGCATGCTTTGTCTGCAACTGTTTAACTGCAGAATTTAGGTCTTAGTATTAATATGTGCTTGACTGAATAACACAAGAAGCATTTAGTACTTCAGCAAACATTAGAGGAAATTAGGAGAAGGATGAAATCAATCAGGGAACAAAAAACAACAGGGTCCCATTTTAAAGGGGAAAACATTTGACTTGCATTCAGTTTGTGTTTTATGTATTTTACTAACATAATTTTGTGCAAATGTCTCTAAATGTATCTGTCTGTGATTGAATGTCTGCGCATATACATAGGCTTTGTTTATAGTTCTGAATATAATTACTCCTTTTAGGGTGACTGTTTAACATCTGTCCAGGGACGAAATTTGCTGCATGTACATCGATGTGATAAATATTGTTTCCAAAGTCACATAAGCACAGCAGTTACCAGGCGACAGGGAGAGACAGACTATTTTGTTTTCAGAGTGCGAGCATCCGCTGCGTAACAAAAATGGATGGTCATTAGCAGATTTCACTCCCTAGTTTAACGGGAAAGATCCTTTTAAGGCTGGGTTTAACACTTGTGAGATTGTTGTGCATGCAGTGACCTAAAATCTCATCTCCATGCTACAGCATGTCCTTACCCACATGCCCACGGGGCCTGGACTCCATCTGTACTCACAAACAGGCATTCAGTCCAGTAGGACAGTTATTAGACTAGCATACTGTGTCTTCTTTCCCTTTGGCCGTCTAATCATGGTATCAGCATTTTAAAAGATGATTGTGGGCATTTAACAAAGTAGAAGCATTTTGGTACAAGCGTAGGGCTTTTATGATATTTTCCTGAATTTATAATAAACATAATGAACATTTTAACATGCAATAAAAATACAAATTTGGTTGAAAAGCCTGAGCAAACGAATTCAAACTGGTAGTGGGCCTCAAAAGTGAAACATTGGTGCAGGTGAGGTCATATTCAAAAGTTGCCCTTTAATGTTGGTAGAGAGCAGCATCTGTGACCCACATTTAAATTCATGTCTAACCTTTGTGTCACGACCTGCACATGTTCAGGAGCAGCTGAGGTACCAGGCTCAACATCTTTACCATTTTCAGCACAGTGACACGAGAAGCTATGCACAGCCTCTAGACATTTACAAGAAAATGTTATGTCTCCTTATTTCAGTCGAAACTCAATCAGTATGTAAAACAAAACGCTACAGACACAGTCATTTGCATTTACAGGATTACTCAAATTACTTGTAAAAAATAAGATTGTTTTATAAATCAAACAGTAAATGAAGATTAAATAAAAGAATAAAGTAGTGAGGTTGTGCAATACTGCAACCAGCAAAAAAACAACATGAGAAACGAATGACAACAGGGAGCAGTGCCCCAAAACCAAGGAAAACACAATCATCCTCACTGCAGCAGCAGCCAGGGGAAGTCCATTACTGGAGACAGAGCAAGCGTGTCATATGAGTCATGGGTGAAAGCAAAATCATAGCAAGAGCCTCGAGAACAACATATGGTGGTAAATCTGCACTCCAGCCAATCATCAATTGCATAGACAATCCAATTGAAATCCCACAGGTCGTCTGGGATATGAGGCTATTACTATTCTGAGAGGATCGGACTACGCTCTGAGTCAGTTAGGAATTAAACATGCTTCAGCTGCGAGCGAGCACAGAAGGCTAAGCAAAGGGCAATTTGTCTCATTTAACTGCTGCCTGTCTGCCAAATGAAATGAAATTATGCTGCACTTTTGCTTTTCTAAAAGGCTGTTCTGCTTTACATAAAACACGATCAATGTGGTTTAGATGGGCCAATGTTCTTATTTGGTCATTTCAAATGTCATTGTCTATGTGGACCCTTATGGAACATGGGCTACGCCTGACAAAAGCACAGTTGCAAAGAGACTGCATGTTCCCCAACATCACCACAAGAGGCCACTGTTTTATTGCAAATACCCCATAATCCACAGTTACATACAGTACATAATCTACAGGCCGTACTGTATGTTATTACAATGGGTTTTCTTTTATTTAATTTTGTTCATGTTTAATAATTAATTAATTCTGAGGCGTTCTATTTTACATGGCTAGATTTTGGTCTGCGGTATGCTTAATAAGAATATGCTCTTAGTGGTTTTAAACACTCCACCTGTGAACAGCCTTCATTTGAAAGCCCAGAGCATCCTAAATTATTTTACTCAGCTTTAACTAAAAAAGCCACAAGAAATAAAACCAGTCATAATTCTGGACATAAATGAATGATATGCTAAATCTAAGCAGTCATGTTTAATTTCTTCCTCCTGACAAAACGGTAGCGCGCTTCATCAAAAAGACTGCATTATCATCATTTGACCACTAGAGTGCAGCAGGAAAACATCAAAACGGCACGTTTGAAAGGGTCCTGTAAGACTGGGATTGTGCAGTAACTGACTTGAAGTGAAACTCGGAAAATTAGATATCATTCAAAAGTTATTTTATTATTGTAACTTAAAATGTTATCTCCAGCCCTACCTAATATATGATATCGACTCATTACATGCAAAGTGACACATGTCAAGCCTTTGTTATAATTTCAATGATTATGGCTTTCAGTCCATTTTCAAAATATTCTTTCTTATTTTGGGGATTTTACAAGCTGAGCCATAATAATAAAAATGATAACAAATAAAGGCCATGCATATCTCACTTTGCATGTAATGAGTCTATCATACAGTATATTAGTTTCACAGTTTAAGTTGAATAACAAATGTATGCACTTTTTAACAATATTAAAATTTTTCCGAGTTTCACCTGTATATATAGCTTTTGCAAAGTTTGGGGTCACCCAGGCCAGCTTCTCTAATCAGTTTTCACAACATTGGCAATGTCTAGACTCTCGGATTCATTTAGCGTTATCCTCAATGGAAAAAGCAGGGCTTTTCTTTCAAAAATTGGAATAGAATTTTTTTTAAAGGGGACATTTTAAGTGACCCCAAACTTTTGAACAGTAGTGTATATAAAGCGGGAAGCATATGTTTACATACACTTCATAAAAAGACACATTTGCATTTTTTTTTGTTTTGGGTTGTTTTGCTGCGGGAGGGACTGGTGCACTTCACAAAATAGATGACATCATGAAGAAAGAACACCATGTGGAAATATTGGAGCAACAGCGCAGATGGGTCTTCCAAATGGACAATGACCATCATTCTTCTGGAATTTGACAAATAGAAATATTTTTTTTAGTTTCTAATTAACCTAAAAAAAAAAAAAAGTTAATTGTGGTTTCATGTCAGACAGTGAAAAATGCAAATGTGTCTGTCTGTATGTAAGTGTAAGTGTATGTAAACATACAGTTCCCGCTGTATATAAACTATGGCCATCTTTCAGTTGTGAATATATAAGGTACAATGCCTTCTGCTGTTATTATTGAGCATAAGTTGTCCATTAGAGGAAAGCACTTACATCAAATTCATTGAGTGCAGCAGCAAGTTCCCCGATGCCAGCATGGCCGTGCTTCTCCTCAGTGGGAGAGGTGGCTTGAGACGCGCTGGAGATTCCACCTATGGCCTCCTGCACCTGCTTGAACACATAGTCACGGTTGGCCCGTGTGGCAGCCACATCTGGATGGCGTAGGAAGGCCTGTGAGGCTGTGTACAGCATGGTGGCATTCTTCTTCAAGGCTCCACGAGCAGCAGCCATCTCATCTCTGCACTGGGGGTCTTTGAGCTCCTGGAACATCCACATGAGATTCAGGTGTTAGGATTTTAGTGACATGTGATATAGGATATTACCAATCACAGGGTCATATAAAAGACTGTTTTCTGAAATGAGTTCTATAGCTCAAAGTCCTTAAACTGGACAGGGACTGCAGGGTTATATGGTGCTATCTCTGTCATTCTTGATGCCATATAACTTCAGAGTAAGGGCTACTAAACACCACACACATATCCCAGAACCGAGCGGCCGTGCTGCCTTGCGGCGAGCAGTGTTTATTTACACTGTCAACTTTTTGCCTCTAAAGATCAGTTTCATGGCAGAGTAGGTTTGTCTTTCCTTCTGGTTTTGCTGATTTGTTCAAACGCGAGTCATTTGCAATAAAAGTCTCTAATCATCCTCAAGACCTGCCAGTGTGCCATTCAATGTTGAAAACATACACATGGTGCATGTAGTGGGGATGCAAACTTCCTTATGCTTCAATAAATGAATAGTTTCAAAATAGTATTATAATGTAATGTGAAATTTTGCCTGCTGCTAGACACATGCGCTTCAATAATGTATATCTTACAATCCTGAAACGCATGAAAGTATCTTGAATATGGGGTAGGCACTTATAAGCTCTCTTGCTTCGGCCTACTCCCTTTGAGCTATTATTTTTCTTTGGTTTCATGTGACATGAATGTAAATATAATAATGTAAATAATGTAAATAATTGCTCAAATAAATCAAATCAAATAAAAAAAACTGTGTGAGCGACAGGCAAAAAACTGTTTGCTTGTATTCCATTTTTGAGCGGAAAAAGGCTGCATCGGCGTCCAGTGTGAAAACAAAAGCACGTTCTCATCCGCTTAACAGGACGCGAATTGAAGCGGCCCTTGTGCAGAGTGCTTCGCTCTTCAGTTCTATTCAGAAAACTTCTGCGG
Source organism: Gobius niger (assembly GCF_951799975.1). Taxonomy (NCBI): domain Eukaryota; kingdom Metazoa; phylum Chordata; class Actinopteri; order Gobiiformes; family Gobiidae; genus Gobius; species Gobius niger. The sequence goes on along the minus strand of NC_136854.1, from coordinate 20,789,507 downwards.
TGTGAAACAGCCGTAGGCATAATATACCATCTTTGGGAGTCTAATACGCGCTGATGCAGACACTCTGCTAATTTTGAAATGGTGCCAATTTTACACTATTTATTTATTTAAATGCTTTCATAATGTTTGCATTGCACTGCTTTGGTACACTATAATGAACTGAAAAGAAAGAAAAAGCCAAAGATTAATTTTCCAGCTGAGAGCAGCTCTCATCAGCCGTCAGTCTTACCTGCTGTCTCCTGGCTGCAACATAATTAAGCTTCACCATCTCTTTTCCAAACTCCTTGAAGCGGTTAGCCAGATCCTGCTCATTGGTGGCATTCTTTACTCCCTCCAGAGCCTCTTCCACCTGTCAGAAAACAAGGTTTTCATCAACAGCGTTTTCTGTGAAAAACATTACAGCTTCATCTAACTCATGCTCTCGACTACTATGTAAAGACGATGACAGGAATGACATCATGTGCCCTTTGACTGCAGTGGTCCTGATCAATTTAAAGTCCAAAATTAACAAAGAGTAAACTATGTGTCAGACACAAAAAGACATGTGCTTTGAAGCAGTGGTTCTCATCTGGTGGACCAGGACCCAAAAAAGGACTATTTTCAGTAAGCCATGGGCATTTGCCAATAGTCACAGTTGATAAATTGTTTTGACATTTTTATAGCCAACCTCAATGCTTTATTGCACATGACTCTATGGAGGATCTCCTCTGAGAGTTCTGTGGAATAAAACACTGATCATATGTTGATACAAATAAGAAAATAGGGTAAAACAAAAAGGGTTGAAGGTGGGTCCCGTAGCTACACTATTGTTGACGTCTGAATGAATCAAAAATGTGTTTGCAGAAAATTGAAAATCATTATTCTTTACACACCAATCACTTAGGCTTAATTAGTATTAGTATTAGTTTTTGTCACAAAACATAAAATACAACATGAAGTTAACCTGCTTAAAAATATTGTAACATGACTGATTTCTACTGTTTAACACTATTTCCAGTGGATGTGTAGTGATGGTAAAAAAAAAATGTTTTGACCGCTGACCTGGCATTATGTATTCATTTAAAGCATATTGGCCAAGTGCAAAGTGGGAATAAAGTCTGTACCGCCCTCTGCTGTCCTGGTAGGGTTCTTGACCACTACTGACTGTCTTATAACTGAGAAAGCAGTGGAACACACCGGCCTTATAAATGATGTCGACAAAGTATTGACAGTATCCACACTTGTATGAAAATGAAAATGTACCATGAGAGGAACAATTATTTGTCTGACAACTAACAATTTTAAGATGGGACAGGAGTCTCATGACGTCAGCCATGTCAGCGAGGATGAGGAGGCGGGTGACAGCAGACAGCAGGGCCCGGGCAGCTCGCACCATAGTCCCTCGCTTCACGGAGGAGCACGGATCATCGGCAAACTCTGAGGAGGCCATCCGCATCGTTTCACCTGCAACACAAACATCCTCATCAACTTTTGTGACAATGACAAATGAAATACATTCATTTCTTAATACACAAAATAGACCATTGTTTGGGAACACCAAACCACACATTGGCCCTCATTTATCAACATTGCGTACAAAAACGGTGTACGTGTAGGTGTAATTGCGATATACGCCAGAGTGCGCGTGGCATTTATGAACCCGTGTTTTACGCTCAGATCTCTCCGTACGCAAAAGCATCTGATGGTAAATGCCACGGAGAAATCCCAGCCTCATTTGAAAGAAACGCCCAAAAATATTCATAATGAGGAGGCCTCACCCACGGGTTTTGCGGCACGCACGCACGAACCTCCAACCAGGAAATGATTAAAAAAAAAGTTTTTAACACAACAAATATGATATATTTGCGCATGAGAAAAATTAAATAATCTATTAGAAACCCACAATAACCTTATAGCCAATCCAAGATCACATTTACTGAAAACAAATAGGTTAATAATAATAATTAAAAAAAAACGTTTATTAAATACGCTGTAGGCCTAAATAGCCTATATAAAAAGGGTATAAAATGAAAAAAAGTGTAGTAAAAAGAAGAAAGCGTGGATGTAACGCTGCAGTCCGAGCAGACTCTGGACCATGAACTGAAAAGCAGCTGTCAGCTCCGCGGACTCAGCGCTGGAGCCGGGGCAGAACTGCACGTCTTTTGGCCTGATCAGAGCTTTCCTCCGGGAGGGAACAGGTGCGCGGAGAGCTCACAGCCAACCGGAACCTAACGAACCCGTCCGGACCGAAGACAGCCCTACGACGGGACGAGCGGCGATCCTCCCCCTGAGGAGAGGAGAGCACGCGGTCAGCAGACCCTGCGCGCGCCACTCCCGGACCTTACGAACCCGTCCGGACCGAAGAAAGCTGTGGTGCTGTCGATGGATTTATTTGACACCCGGGTTGCTCGCGCCACGGAATACGGTCCACAGACTTGACGCTCAAAGCAGCCAGAACGCGGAGCAGGGCCTCGTGAAGACCCAGGTGAGTCCCGGTGTCCCGACGGCAGCGCCATGTGAGGCGGGGCAGCCATCCACAAAGTTTGCGCAGCAACAGCGGTCTTTTTTGTTAAAAAATATGTTAAAAAACACCATGAGTGTCTCTATGGCCCGCAGTCCAGGTTCTAGTGTCTCTGGTCGGACTGAGCCTCTGAGCTCGACCCGTGGCTGGAGAAGCGTGTCAATGCAGCGCAACATTGAATCAAGTCTGCCCATAAACATTAACACTGTAGCCTTGTTTCATGTTTAAATCATCAATGTGGATGTGGTGTGGCAATGCAATTCATGCTGCTAAAAACAGTTTTCCAGCGCTGTTTAGTGTTTAGTTTAAATTGGTGTATCATGTACACCACCTCCTGACTTGGTGTAGGATCTGAGCGCACCGTACGCCGAGTGTACGGTGCGCTCAGATTGATAAATGCCAAAACAGGCGGTAATTTTTCGTACCGCCCACATACGCTCTGATTTCACCGTACGCAAGTTTGATAAATGAGGGCCATTGTCCTGCACCTTCACTTGCATCCCTATAATGGATCTGTTCAATACTTCTACATGTGATGAGTACTCATTGGGCTGGTGAAAGTGAATAGTTTGTGCAGCCTCCACCATCCGGAGTCTGCAGGACAAAATTCAAGTACTATGCTGCAAAGACGTTCTATGACAAACTCAGTGTAATCACCTTCCTGTACAAATGTTCCTGAAAGCTGATTAAATGAAATAAAATAACCAGATAAGAGTGGTGTGCCCCTCTGAGGCACATACACTACACTTTATATATATATATATATATATATATATATATATATATATATATATATATATATATATATATATATATATATATATATATATATATATATATATATATATATATATATATATATATATATAAACGTATTTGTCAACAAATAGCAGATCATTTAAAGCTGATGTTATAGTATTATTTCAGTGGGAAGAGTTTTACAAAAATAGCCATAGAATATATAAGTAACTGCTGCCCTTTTGTTTAACAAGTGAATTTCTTCAACCATTTAGCTATGGGGACGACCTGTAAGGCAACAGTCCATTTCACGGCTAAAATGAGCAATGTGGCAGAACAGTCAAGCCGATGTTAAACAGCAGCAATGACCAAGTGCCGCTGACGGAGCGGAGCAGGAGGAAAGCACAACATATGCTGAGCTCCATTTGATTTTCTGCTGATGTAGTCACTGAACAGGCCAATTCCATTTAGGGATAAACATTGGATTTACATAAAGCTCACTGACTTTCTCCTTTTTATTCCCTACAGGCAGCTGGGAAGGACTGTAAAACCTACTGTGACACTTCATGTATCTGGAAAACTTACATAATTTTGATGGGTCCCTATGTTATGCTTAAACAGACTTTTTGAAGATTTTTGGATTGTGCACACATTGGAGTAATTACCCCATCTCCTACTTACCGGCTGATGTCAGCATGTTGTAGTCCTTGAAGGTCCTCGGTTTATTTAGTTATTTATTTTATCCATATCCATCCTTTCACTAAAGATTTGTTCTGATCATTATAGTGCTCACATTACTGGTGCTACAACTTAGCTAATGATAATAAACACTGCAACCATGGTTGTTACCATCATTTTGCATTCCTATGTGCTTTCAGACAGAGACAAACACCCTATTCTGTTGTTGGTTTTGTTTTCATACACATAACCTGCAACATAAATATACCATCTATTTTTCTCACTATATAAGGGTCCTAGAATTATGTGGTGTGCATATTTGGTATTTGTGTGCGTGTAATCAATGCATGTAAACATCTGGTGTCAACTGCTATCTTACAGATTTTTTGTAGTCACACCTCATTCTTAATTTATAATATTGGATATACCAAAGTCACGATGTCCTAAGAAGTTTGAAAAGCCAACATGAGCATATAGGACATTTAAACTAAACTCCGAATCACGCAACAACAACAAAAAAAGCTGCATACCATTTATCTAATCTATCCATCCATCTATCAAATAACCAACATCAAACGCCATTATACTGTGCATTATGACCTTGTTTTCGAACATCCTCCACGGCAGCGATGAGCTCCTCTTTTAGGTCCTGGCTGTCTTTGGCGATCTGCTCCCCCTTCTCCAGGAAGTTCTGAGTGGCCTGCTCCACAGACACGGCCAGGACGTGGGCTTTCTTGGAGCGACCCTTTTTCTTACTTGAGGGCCCTTTGTTGCTGGTATTCACCAATGTAGTCACCTGAAACATGAAATAAACCATGGCATTCATTCACTGTAAAGGGCTTGTGTACTTTACCTTTTTCTGTTCTGAAAAATTACAATTGAAAATATTGAAATAAAGTGATGAAGCAGAACATGTATGAACATGAAGTTTTAGTAAAACATGTTTTTTTTAAGCATCAAAAGCATGGGCAGTGATGCTTATTGGGCTTATTTGATAGCAGCGCAACAGCAACTCATGGGAGGGGAGATCAGGCGTCCACATGAAAGCTGTTAAAAGCAAAGTGGTGTTCTGCTAGGTAGCTCCTCCTTGGTGGAGGAATACTTTAATGATGTATGTTGTGGCTGCGGCAGCTACACGAAAAGAAGAGCTGACATCAGACCTGTGTCTTCTCTTTGGTACAAAGAGTTTTTCAGTATCTTGTGTACAGCACATGAAAGATTCATGTCATGTTGAGCTTTTTTGTTGTTATGTTAAGCTTTTTTAAGTCCAGCAATTACACCAAGCAGCTGATGAACAGTAAAGTGCCACAAAAGTTAAAAGCAAGTGTAAGATACAACAGTGGTTTCCAACCTATTTTGGGGAGAGCGGGGTGCTTTGGGTCACATAAGACATTTCTTCGCATTACTGCCAAGGCTTTCAACATTTTGCCAAGACACTGAATATGCAAAGAGCAATGAGCAGATACCTCTAAATCATGAGGCTTTCGTATTCAATAGGGTTAATCCACAGGGACAGTTAAGAGATAAGATAAGATGACACTTTATTGATCTCACAGATGGAGAAATTGCATTCGATGAGAGAGCATCCGGCAGCAGCACCCATTCAGTGCGCACCACTCTTTTTCCACTCTTTTTTTTCTTTGGTGAAAGATCGTTGTGTCGCGGCCGCCATCTTCACTGTTTTGGTCACAGGAGGAGCACTGGTTGATGGAAATCCGTAGACGATGACCACGGCGGTGGAGCTCTTGCGCTTGGCCACGATGTTCTTGGCCACACAGGTGTAGTTGGCCGTGTCGGACAGACACGCCTGCTTGATGATCAGGTTGTGGTCCACAGTGATGTAGAAGTTCCTGTCCTCGGCCGGGTCGATGATCTCGTTGTCCTTCAGCCACTCCACCCGCATGACCTTGGAGGATGGAGAAACTGTAGCTGCCCTCTGTCTCCTCTGATCATGTGAAACGGTGCACCGCCTCCTGGGCTTGTCCCCGTCTCAGAGCGTGGTGTTCTACACTGGTCAGCTCCACCTTGTCCTTCCTCTTCCTCCTGCACAGCTCCCTCCACAGTCTATCACCATCTCCTCGTTGGTCCCTTTTGTTGTTTCCTGTAGCTCCTCTTGTGACTCCTCCTCTGTGCTGCAGGTGTGGGGGCTCTTGGTGCCTCTTCACTGTTCAGTGTCTCAGAAGAAGATGTTTGTAGATCTCAAATGGGTTTAGCTGATAAGCTAGCAGTTTGTTTACCTTCAAAAAGCTGCTTTCTTCAGGACCATTTTGGACTCTCAAAGTAAACAAATCCACCAAACCTCCACAAAAACACGGTAAAGACGTACAAAAGTATCCAGAAAAACAACGTGGTTAGCTGAAAAAGGCAAACAAATCACTGAAAAAGGCAAACAATTCAGCTGCACCAGGAGAGAGGGAGGTCACTTCCTGTTTTCACGTCGCCATGAGGTCGCTATTCTGAAGGGTAGACATCAACATTTATCTAGGAGTTAGAATATTCTTCTTTTATTAAACAAAAAACAAAAAATTAAACAAAAAAAAACAATAAACCACAGTGTTGTTTACTGAACTTGAATTTCTGAACTCGAAAACCACCAAGATCTACAGGAAACATAATAACTACAGATAAAGGGGAACTCAAGCATGAGAACAGCAGTCTCTAGTGTAGATGAATAAGTTCTAAAAAAAAGTTTTCACAATAACAGACCATCCACCACTTCTTCAATCACTCCTCAGAGTTGGGTTCTTCACCAAAACATGTAGGTGTCAAGGATGATGATGAGATAAAGTGAGTTATGACATCAGGAAATAAGTTGGAAGAGCCATAGAAAAGCTGCACATAAGCTGCACATAAACTGCACATAAGCTGCAGTTACTGCTGCTGTAGCGGTTTCCATGAATGATTATTGTGTGTTTCAGTGCCATTACTGTACATAATCAGGGCTAATGACTGTCATAAGTTGGCTGCTTATATCACTGCAGAGTCACAGCCAACAGCTGGCAACTGCCGCTGAGAATCAACAGCTACATTATAAATATGTCGGCAGGATTTTAGCACGGGTAAAGCATTTCAAACTTTTAGGGCAGGGGTAGGCAACGTCAGGCCCGGGGGCCAAAACCGGCCCTCCATCATGCAACTCTGGCATTGGAGATGATTTTGAGTGATATTATGATCCAAATCAGAGATCAAATGCCTGTTAAAGAACTCTAGAAATGTGAAAAATACTGTCAATTCATTAAAATGTCTTAGCAGAGCACCCTTTTAGGCTATAATCCTAAAAGAATACTCTAAGAATACTTACTTAAATCTACTTGAATTAAGAGATAAAATCTAAAGATTGAGTGGATTTGGTCTGGCCTTAAAGCAGATGAAAAACCTATTCTTTCTTATTTCAGATGATTTTGTATAATTTCAAGTGAAAAATTAAAAATGTTTACAGTAAAAGTTAATTTGTTTGATTTCCAGTGGGATTTCTCTGTGTTTCCCTGTGTTTTTATCTGATCTTAGATTAGCTTAACCGACTCAAATTTAACATAAAAAAAACCTTTATTCAAGCGATTTTAAGTGATTTATCTAATTTACGACGGACATTTTTCCTGTGTATATGATGTACAACACTGGCATATGCAGAAAGTAATGCTTTACTTCAATTGCTTCAATTGGGGGGTCCGGCCCTTGGTCTTTTGACGATGAAAAATCCTGGCCCTCCACCGAGAAAACTTGCCTACCCCTGTTTTAGGGCTTCCAACATAGTCATATTGAAGAATCCGTATCACATAAACTGACTTTTTGGAGTTTTTATTTTATCATAATGATGTGCTCTCAAAGCCCATGAAAAATATGGAAATAGCATCACTATTAGCTGCGGGAAGCCTTATAGGGAATGGGGGGAGGCTATGGAAGTTCCTTGCTGTAATCAGTCCCTCCAGATTTCACAATGTTGTGATCTTAACTATTAACACAAAATCAAGCAAACTCTGAAATCAGTGTGGAATTCCCGCAAATATTCAAATAATGAGGATCCAAACTGACTGGTCAGTGATATCAGTTTTACTTGTTATTTGCGCATAGGAAGTGGTGTCCAGCAAATGTGCCAGGACAAGTCACTCAGACTGAAGCAGGCACTCCGTAGGGTGACCATACGTCCTGAAAAATTCAGGACAGTCCCGAATTCTAGCCCAAGAAAACTGTCCCAAAAATGATCTTAGTCCTGGATCAGCAGCAGTAACTGCCTAATTAAAGACCTTGGCTGAGACAGCGCTTGAGCACACACGGGTGCACGGTGACGCTCTACGCCGCACCCCAGTCTGCAAAGGCTACAGACGCAGCAGCACGGGTCATTTCTGAAGGTAGGCTAAGAACCTCCAATCACCACGTGTCTTTCTCTCTTATAAAACAGCTGCACTGCCTCCCATGTTGAATTACGCACTAATCCCTGTGTTAAAATATTGGTACCTGAATGACACTTAAAACACTCCTCTACTTAAGAGCCTTTTAAAGAGCTCGCTCGCTCTATGTAAATTGGCACCAACAACGCACAGGCACGCCTCGGTACACATTGCACGTGCACATCCATTCTTTTTTACACAACCGTTTAGGACGGGGGGCCGAAGTTCAATGAGTGAATAAACTTTCCACGTTTTTTTTTTTTTTGCCGTGCTGTTTTCCATGAATAGCTTATTTGTGGCTTATTCCTTCCTAAAAATCTGTATTTCTAATGACAAAACCTCAAAGTCACGGCTCGAAGAGCAGCTATTTTAGAGAGGGAGGGAGAAAGGGGCACAGTTTCTCATCATCGAAGGAGCACGTGGCTCTGTAAACTGGTACGATTTTGGGCTGTTTTCAGATATTTTTGGGCGGATTTGGCTGCCGAGACCTGGCAACCCAGTCCGAGGCTGTCACAGTGGGCAGATCTTAAGCTACCTACTAGCTTCTATTGCATATAAGAGCATTAATAGAGACAATGTATGCAGATGTGGCCCTGCAGCGTCGCCAGCCCTTCAGACTTTCACGCATACGTTTTAACACATTTCTGTTTGCAAAATTCATGTCCCAGGATTCTATTCAGAAGTCATATTTAGTATCCATTTAGACTAAAATAAAATAATATGTTAAGATGTCTAAAGATGCATGTAATGAGAGAGTAATTAAACCATCAAAATGACAGTCGATTTATCCCTAACAAAACAACTAGAGTGAACAGAAGGGGGCTTAGCACACAACCTTGGGGACCCACCCATGTTCCTTGTGATGGATCTGGAGGTGTTGCTGCTGCAGGCTCCCGGTAAAAAAGTCCAGCAGCCAGTTGCACAGAGGCATGTTGAGCCCCCAGTGGACCAGTTTCAAATAAGATAGTGCAAGTGAAACAAAATTATATACTTATATAATTATATATACCACTGCTTATACTACTTATACTTATGTATAATTATATATAGAAGAAAAAGACAAGAAGTCAAAATCATGCTGGTATTTGATGTGACAGTCCAACCTTTTATTAGGGAGACTTTTTCTACAGAAAGCCTGACTAAGGTCCCGTAACAGCATGGCATTTGACCTACTTTAATCACTGTCTTTTTCATGGGACGTGGCAAATGACAAATAGCCTTTTACTTTAATTTAGGAATATGGTAGGCTATGATAAGAGAGGGAAGGAAGAGACAAGAAGCTGATAAAGACATTCGGTAACAAGTAGTCAAGTAGGATTAGAAACAAACTAAGGGAACAAATGGGGTTAGGTACAGCATAGCATGTAATATCTACCCTGTCTATGTTCAAATAGGACTCATTCCATAAAATACAGCTATAATAAAGAAAGGTTTAGATTTCTATAGGGAACCCTTGTCCAATGCATCACATAGAGCTAAACAAACTAAACTTATTCTTTGTGGACAACAGTAGCAACTTGAGATACATCGTCACTCATAAACAACACAAAGCTATAATTGAGTCCATGAGATTTATGTGATGATGTGTAGAATAATGCTCTAATAAGATGTACTGATTCACTCTTCAGCCATACAGAATTACATACTTTTTGTACAATTTCTCTCCGAGCTGATAAGCTGGTACTATATAGTAACAATTGTTTTGGCACGTTCAAATCTGAACAATAGCTCTTCAACCCAAATGGCATGCAGTGTTTAATTACTATTCTGAGCCCATTAACAATACGCATCCAACAAACAGTTGGAGCCAAACTATCTACCACAGCATATTGCATTGTGAAGAATGAGGATGCTAAAGACAAAAGGTGCAAAAATATAAATCCAATTAGTTAAGATGCCAGGAATGACTTAACAGTACCATTCATCATGTTTATGAGAAAAAGGACGGGCATTATTAGTCCTTGGAGTTTATAATAAGAATTATATGAAAAACAAAACAGTGCTGGGTGAGAGCTGCGGTGACAAACTGGAGATTGAAACCATTTGCACACCTGCATTTGCAAAGATAAGTTTAAAGCCACAATAACAAATGTCCAAATTAGGTCCTCATTTGACTCTGGCATATTTTTGCAGAACATGCAAAAATGCAACATGAGGTTTTCTTGTACCCACTAAAAAACACTGGAGTTTATAATATCTAAATGGATGCCGACTTCAAAGCCTTTTCAAATCCCAGCCTGAAGTCTAGAGGAAGGTCGTACAAATTTGTTTCTGACATAACTTCAGAAAGGAGAAACAAGTCATTTCTAAAAAAAAAAGGCTTACATCAAGACGAATGCACTTCCATCACAAACCATCACAAATGACAGATATTGGAACCTCCTTGATCAGCAAACATTTTCAAAATCTGCAAAGAAATTGGTGAAACCAGCTGAAATACTCCTACAAAATCTTTGAAATAAAGAGCCAAACTGTATACTCTACTTGTTTCCTCTTGTAAAAAATAGCTGTAAATCAACTTACTGTGCAGAATATTTTGACTAATATTTAGATATAAAGAATGTGATGTTTAAGAAATCAGTAAAGATATGATTGCCTGCAGTGTAGTTAGTCCACAGCTAAATGTGCAACTAAATCTCATGATTATCTGGCTCCATCTCTCCCTTTCATCCTGTTCCTCGTGGTGCTTTCCTTCACACACCGAGCACAACAGGGAGGCAGGACCCCTGTCGGCCCATTTAGAAAGCCCTTTGAAGATGCCAAACAAGCATTAACACAATTTCACATAAATACGTTCTGCAATTGTAAAGATACATAAATGTTTCTATGTTAAAGCTTTGGTGACTTGATGTTACAACCAAGCGACATTATTAATTACACTTGTTCTATTTCCTAAAGTCCAAGTTCAAAACTGGTGAAACAAGCAGCAACAATAACTTCATTTCACGCACAGTTTTTCCATTAATTCTTCTACTTCAGCAGGTACTGGTCAGTATTTCTCAGAGTACCTAAATGTTGCGGTAAGTCTTCTGCTATATTTCACGCCTTGAGTTAAAACTGCTGGGGGCAATCTTTCAAAATAGCAAACCTCGCCCGCTGCCCACTTTGGTCTGCTGTGTAAGCACCAGGGGAACATGCACTTTTTCCAGGCAAATGGCTTTAGCCCAAATTTAAAGTGACAAGCCATCCATCCATCCAAAAGCTTGAAAAGTTTATACATGACTCATTGGATTTTGTGCAACAAACGGCCCTCCCAAAAAAAGCTGTGGGCTGTGTGTTTCCTTGATGTGTGCTTGTGAAGTGATGCAGTGAGTGTATTAAGTGTGCAGGAGCAGAGAGGCTGCAGATAAGCGGCAGCTGTACATGGCTGCTGCTCAGTGCTCCGGGGGGGGCCATGTGCTGACGCTGCAAGGTGTCAGAGGAAAATGCCCGAAGACAGATGAAAGTGTGCTTCACCACATCCAGGGCTGACCCTCCAGCACTGCAGCTGTAATGAGACGGCACCAGATAAGAGAGGCCACTCTACATAATGACACGCCTGTCATACTAATCACCACAACGCTGTGTAAAGTACAGTCCTACTCCCTCCCAGCACCTCCAGGTCAGGGATTTAGCACATGAGAGTAGGAAGTGTCAAAGTTAAAAACACTTGGAAACACTTTACACTTTGACTCAAATTAGTCCGAAATGACTCGGATTTGAACTTGGACTCAAAAAATCTCAAACTCCAATCATTGGTGGCACGGTGGCACAGTGATCGGCACTCATGCTTCATAGCTAGGAGGTCCCGGGTTCGAATCCCAGGCCATATGGAGCCTTGCTGTGTGGCGTTTGCATGTAGGCCAGAATGAATGAGAGTGTGTTTGCCTGGTTTCTGCACTACTGTCAGGTCAGCAGTCGTCCCCATGATGGTGAATTCTACTGAACTAGACTGAGACACCATTTAAAGGCTCAGGGACCTTTTGCAGGTAATTTGGATGAATTAGCTGATGAAAAGGTGACACTTTGAGCCACAATACAGTCCCTTTTCACAATATGCTAATCTTCTGAGATTTTGAATGTGTTTTTTAAAAGCTGTAGGCCAAAATCAAAGGCTGGACAAATCTCACTTCGCATGTCATGAGTCTATATCATATATTAGTTTCACATTTTAAGTCATATTACAGAAATAAATTAACTTTTTTATGATATTCAAATTTTCCGAGTTACACCTGTCAAATGCAGCATGGTGGGGATCACATTAAAAAAGAAACCAGGAGACGTGGCTTTGGAGTATGTCAACCCTCAGTGTATCCACATTAAGCAAATTTAAGCCAGAGCTCAAGATTTGAACTTTTATCACTGATTAGGGATGTCACGGTTACCAGTGTAGCGGTAAACCCCGATAATAATGTTGACTATAACAATAACCGTTTAAATTTTCAAAAAAATATATGATCTGGGTGGATTACCGCTGTGTAGGCACAGTAAGCCTTACCAGCCACCGTCTCATCTGCTGAAGTTGCAGCGCACTTCCTGGTTTACAACTATAACAAAACTTTCTAGAAGCTGGAATCATCCAAGAAGCAGGAGACGACGGCCCTCAGAACGTCTATCAGCGTTCAAAGAGGACCAAGTCAGATGAATAGACATATTTTGGGTATTATAACAATGCAGAGGGACAGTTGATAGAAGACAGTTATCCGTTTGCAGAAAAAGGTGTGTGCGAAAGGCAGCAATACATCGAACCTCATGACTCATCTGCGTGACCATCACCTACAACTCTAGAGCCAATGCCAGGTAAGTTAACGTTAGCGTTTTACCTGAAATGAATAATGTAGGGAGTTTGGGTTGAGGGAGAATGCAATGAGGCACCCCATAGAGTCGTCGCAGCCCAGCATATAAACTGTGTCGTGGATACTTCCATATTGAAATTGGACAATGCATTACGGGGCTCCCAGGGGGCAGGTTGCAATGAATAGATTCACTCTCATTATTATGAATTTAACAATGATTACTGTCTGATGACATTTTCCCGCGCTTTGTGATCTTGCCACTCAGACTTAGCGCATTTAAGGGAGAAGTACTGGGGTGGAGACACGCTTTATCCTTCAACCAGATCGGGAGAGGGGTTGTGGGGGAGTGAGGGTGAACATGTGCATTTGCTTTGTTTCGCATTCACGCTAAGCGGGACGATCCGCGCCACAGTGGACGGCTGTAACTCTTTCTCTCTCAAGACATGAACCTCACGATGGGGTAAATACAGTTTAGTTTGGCCTGTGAGAGCCTGTCATGCTTAAGCAAAAACACAAGGCAGTACGATGTAATATATATTCACTAATTACACTTCTTTCAGTGGGTTTACTTTACAGACCTCGTCTCTGGAGCTGCAGCTAAAAAAAGTGATGCGAGACAAGAAATTATTAAGTGCTTGTACAATTCCCGAACTCAACACTACAAGCACCATGACAATCTATGTCAAATAACTAATGTCTCAGAGTAAAACAAAAATAAACGTACATAATAATATATATTAGGTCAAGGAGCAGAGGAAAGAAAGTTGATCTCATATCTGGGAATTGGGAAATTGCCATTTCTTGATGATATTGTGAATGTTAAAAAATCTTATATTTATATATTTCTTAATAAAATTTAAAAAAAAAATCACATTTGACCATGTGTCTATAATGTAGCAGTTCAGTCAAAGCTGCACAAAACCATGCCCTGTAATTGCTCCAATTTCCTGTTGAAAAACAGCATCTTTATTAAGACTGTGAAGCAAAGAGCCATTCGAGATAGACCTTCCCTGGAGAGAGCACAGAGGCAGAGGTCCTGATGAATGAGCCTTGTATCTTCAGCACTGATGATCTGGGCACTTTTGCCTTCCCCCAGCACAAACTTTTAGTCACCCGACTTCACTAAATCATCCAAACTGACAGGATCATAGAAGCTGAGGTCTACATGTTCATATCTTAAAATCTTTCACACTCTGAAGGTAATTTTGCAGGAGATGAAGTACCTTAGTAGTGTTTATTCCCAAATGTGTGTGGTGAGCACATTTTTGCTGACATCCCCTTCACTGAGGAGGATTTCACGTTAGGCAATAGATTGTATTTATACTGAATATCCATCAACAGCTAAATAACAATTGCATTGTTGTAGAAAGCAGCCTTGCAATATAGAGGTATGGATCTTGTGGGAAAATACATCAACAGTGGTTCGCTCACTCACTTCTAATCAGCTTCAAAACCACTGGAGCTTTGTTAAGTGTAAAGCACAGACTGCATCAGCACAACATCGCTCTCTGCAACAAGCGGAGAAAATGTACAGAGCTGTGACAGGAGAGGATGACATTTTTGGAGCAGTTTTGACCTGTCAGTAACATAATTAGTTTCATGGTGTAGGCCCAGCTTTAGATAAAACTAATTATAATGTACATGTAAAAATTAATAGCTCACTATCCCTTCATTCGCTTAACGTTAAGTCATTGTCACAGCTGTCACTGAGGAGGCACAGTGTGTTCGATCTATCGTAAAGCAGTCTATGTACTTCTACAAGAAATATACATTTTAACAGCACTCAAGTCTGTACAACAATGTACATCAGAGAGGAAAGCATTTTTGAATGTGGACTTTCATAAAACACCCAATAGTTATTCACAGTCACTCACAATGGACAAGGTCGCACCAAGTTCATTTTGATCTTACTCTTACAGGACCTTTACGAGGACAAAAAAGAGCAACAAGGCACACTCTTCAGAATAATAAATAAATAAGACTATGTAGTTTGAATTGGAGGGTTGGAGTCAAGAGTTTGGGGGTTTCAGACGGATTGCATTTTGGGTAAATGTGGCACAACATGTTCTTATGATTACCATCAGTTGCATCACAATGTTTGTAAAATACTAAAATGCATAAAAGCGACAAATGCAAAACAGATTTTTTTTATTGTCATTATATAATCAAAACATACCTGTATTTGTTTCATTCAGGCATATTTAAGAAATGTCCTTTGGTGATGCTACACTTTATAAGGTCCAGTTAGTGAACTTGTTAGCATTCACTAAAAATACTTTTCTACTGTGTGCTACAATTATCTGTGTCAGTGGAGGGCACAAACACCAATACAAACGTTCAAATGGCAGTATTTGATGAAATAGAGCTTTTGCTTTTTAGACTGCAATGCTGAGGCGTTAAAAATACAAGCAGCTTAAATAAAACATGCATAGCTCAAATAGTGTGTTTGTTTACAGAGGAGTGACATCGATGATGGAGACAAACACACACTTTCACTAGTCCCAGTGTGAAGATCTTACCTGTGTGACCAGGGGCTCCAGCAGACGCTCCACTGTTAGCGTGCGGATTTCTAAACTCTTTGGATCCCATTTTAACAGAATGGGGGACGTGGCAGCCGTCATGATATCTGCAGGTAGAATAAAACAGGAAATTAGAGGAAGACACATCAAAGAAAACCCCAAAGTCAGCAGATTAACCGTTTACATAGCTGTTTAGCCCATCAGGGTTATATGGGGGGAGGCAGTTGGCATTTGGAGAGCAGTCTGTTGTTACAGAGAGGATGTGCTTGCGTATAGTAAGCAGTTTGAGAATGGACCAGCTGGGAATGGCACACTCCGCTGCCACTGTCAAAGGGGCAGAGGGGGATAAAGAATGCAAACAGAATGACAGATCTGGGCCAGAGGTCCTTCTACATGCACACAGTACAATACAAGCAGCTGGCACCACGGACCATGCGGCAGCGGCTCAGAGATGTGAAATGTTTGTCATCGATGTGCTAACACAGCAGTCTGCTTCACCTTAACCTGTGTACAACACGCTGATAGAACTACGGCTAACGCTACATGCCGGGAGGCTTCAGTAGAGTCACATCAGGCTCATAGATTACCATACTGATGTAGTCTATTTAATGAGGCAACTGTTTAAGAAGCCCATAATAAGGAATAAAAAAATTGGCCCCTAAGATTGAATGATTCAAATAAGAAGGTTGCCATACACCGTTTATTATGATAGATCCATGCCATACACGCGAGTTGACAAGCTTCTCAAAGCGCTACACTGTAGTCAGTACTTGGTGGTGGTAAGCTACAGGTGCCCTGGGGTTAACTGACTTAAGTGAGGCGGCCAATAGGGCTGATATGGACACAATTACATATCTCGATATTCATGCCAGATATCTCGATATCGATATGTATACGATTACTATAGGTTTGGTGAAAACTAAGCATTTTTGAAAAATAAATAAAATCATAATACAAAAAGTACAGTTTTATTGATGAAAATCTATATCGTTTACATCTTGATTTTTCAATTGTAATATTTTGAATGTTCATATCTCGATATAAATAGGCTAACAATATATTTTTCTTCTGCGATATTGATATCTTGAATGTTCATATCTCGATATTGGTACGATAAAGATATATCTTTCAGCCCAAGCGGCCAATCTGCGGCCATCGGCCTGTTCAACCACCACCAACCTCACACACCACATTTGCCCAAAGGCAGTGGGTGAAGTGTCTTGCTCAGTTCAACACAGGTAAATAGGGATGCACCGATACCAGTATCGGGTATCAGGCCGATACCACATTGTACTCATATTCGTACTCATTCATGAGGTCTCGATACCAGAAACCAATACCACTTGACGTGTGGACGGCGCTCTTACAGGACGCAGCTCTCCACTGAGGAGAGAAAATAGCAACAAACTGGAGAATTCTTTAGTGGTTTTACCAAACCCTCGTACATTGGGCTCCATTTTCAGGTGGGAGGGGTGAACTCCTTTGAAACGATTGGATCTGATTTTCGCTCACGTTCGGTCTTGACGTATGTAATGCGCCTGAGTGAGTTCAAAAGTTATGTTTTCTAATGCTTGTTTTTCTAAATACCTCTTAAAAAAGCAAGTTTAACAATAGAGAGGCGGAACTCTGGAAAACAGAACAACAAAATTATCACAAAATCATGCAGGTGTGCCAAGTTTCTGTGTTTTTGCACACACAATTTTGTTAGTTACGTCAAGTTCCTTAAGTTACCTTAAGGAACCAGCAAACAACAATTTTAGGCCGCCTTTTTTTAAATTGAGATAAAGTTGACGCTAAGTAAGAAGTGTGAAGTTTACTACCACAATCGAGTATTTATTTAGTCATTTCTGTGATCCCCAGCACCGTCCTCCTTCCTGAAAGATAAGTATCATTCTAGGCAGCTGAAATCTGGAGTATGCCTTCCACAAGCTGCCACTGCCAATAAGTCCGTTCATTTGTCACCTTGTGTGAGCTCTTCTTGATACGCTTTGTTTTTTATTGGCCATTAAACAATATTATTACCTCTGCTTCTGCCTGAGTCAGCTCTTGTGGAAATAACGCAGATGATGGAGCGCAGAGACAACTGCTAACAAATGCAATTACCTCTGGGCCAGGTGTGACTAGCTTTGTGTTGTTTAAATGATATTGGCCAAGCAAACAATAGGGATCTCCAACTTCAGAGACTAGCGCTTATAGGAAAAGATTTGTCATCTATTACTATGGATGGGTCTCAGTCATGTGAGGTTTTCCTGTAATGGAACTGTAATGGAACTTTAAGAACTTTTCACCATTCAAAGGGTAGAACATACATACTTTATATCTTAATTGCTATCAAAGAGTCCTTATACGTTAAAGTTGGCGTCATCCAGACGTTCAACATCACTGGAGATTCTCTTGAACCTTTGGTGGTAAAATAGGCAGTGCAAGCATTTACTGTTAGACATGAGTTGGTGCCACTGAGTTTCTATGCAGCTGAATCAGAGAAATCACTGAGGGTTTTTGAAAGCTCCAGTCAGGGCTCAGTCATATCACTGCTCTCCAGAGTCCAGCTTACACATCGGCTCAAAGAGAGTGATCAAAGTGGAGCGTAACCTTAGAATTTCTCACGCTAGTCATCTTTTTTTGGGAGTTCCTATTTAAAGATATAATGCAAACGGTGCAGATCTAAATACTTCAGCCACGGTCTGTAAGGACAACAGTGTTCAGAGGCAATGATGCTGCACAGTGATGGAGTGATGAGTTTATACTGCTCTTCTGAGTCGGTGAAAGCGGTGAATGGCACAGCATGTGTCATGTGACGTGGCACTGGTCCTTTCCAGACTAGCCTTTCTGTGCACAATGCAAGCATTCATTTGACAGGCATCCACCACACTTTCAACATTTGTGAGTGATCACAGGCTGGCTATAAACAAACCACGCTCTTTTCTGCAAATACCAAACATGACAAGAGAGAAGAGTTTTCTGACAAGGGAGCACAAAGACTGTTGACAAAATGGTAAACAGGCTACATAAAATAAGGCGCTGCCATTTGATTATGTGACATGTTGATAAAAGACCAAACAAGTGTTGGTAGCTGGCATTCGTCATGCTGACAACATGTGGTGGGATTAACCCAACTCTTTCAGTGGGACTGGCCCTGACATTCGTCCAGTGGAAGTGGGTCAATCCCAAAGTTGAACGCAGGATTATAATCCGACAACAGACTTGGGGATTGTGGGGAAAATTCTCTGCAGTAATGGAAGATGAAAAGAACAGCAGTCTCATCAACAGTCTCCTCCCAGAATAAATTTCTGCAAAAGTCAAACATCATGTCTCTTCACACCAAAATCATATTGCAAGTCTGTGTTTGCATTGGACCCCGCAATAGACACTTAAAACAAAAACAAATCCCCGATTAGCATAACGACACAACTTCTGTGTGCTATCAGATAAGAATTCCAGGGTATTTGTACATCTAAAGATATATAGAAGGAGACTAATAGAAAATGACTCTATCTGCAAAAATCAGCAAACCAACATGACAAGTCCACTGTGCTGAGCCACAATTGTCAGCTGCTAGAATTGCCTCTGGTCAGAATATGTATTTTGAGGTAGTGAAGAAAAGCCTCATCTAACAATAAAGAAGTTAATGCACCATGACAGAGCACACAGTGAGGAGGAGGAGCCTGTGGCTGGGGTGGGACAGTGGCACTGAGTGGGCAGTGGTGGGGGGGACAGAAACAAAGCTCCTGATCAAATCAAAGCATGAGGTGGCAATATGCACAGACTATACTTGTGAGTAATGGGTAGTGAATGGAGCCCGATGAGATGAGCCAACCAAAAACAATTATTAAACCAAACCCTGTGCATCTGCCAGCTCTTCTGAGACGTCAAGAAATGTGGGGAAAATACAAGTTTCTACTGTCTGCAAGTTTTTCTTCAAAGTGATGAAAGAAGAGAGGTTTATTTGAACTGCCTCTAAACTCTGAAACTGTTCTAATGCACAAAAAGACAGAGATGGTTGGTGTCCATTAAAAGTGTGCTGCTCTTGGTATAATTGGACAATGACATGTGTGACCAGCTGGTAGTGACAACTGTATTACCAAGCCTTTGTAGTCGGAATCCATATTTTCTCCAAAGAGACAGCGACAGCAGTCGAACGCAGACAGAACTTATTATACCAAGTGTGACATCTTGGAGGAGCATCTTCAAAACGTTTTCTGCTGCAATGTTTCAATTAGATAAGGCAGCCAGACAGAACAATCTTTATAATTGGAGCATTCTTCAGTCTTCAGCGTTGAACTAAAACAGAGGTTGATATCTTTAATCACTATGTTAGTATAATCTACACTGATATTCTGTAATAAATACATGTGCAGCTTCATCAAAAGACTATTATTGACCTTGTGCTTGACGACACTGTAGTTGTCTTGCTGACTTTGATATAGACCTTTTAGCTCAGCATCAAACTATAAAATATTCATTTAATTTTGATCAAGATATATCTTTGTATTTTTGTGGTCTGGGCTTTGCAGGCACAGCTTGGCAACCACAGTTCCATCATGATGCCTGAGAAGTAGAGCTACAAAAGTTTAGTTAAAATATATATCCAATTTCTTAGCTTGATTTTTTAGACAGCATTGCATTTGCAATATATTTTTGGAGAGAAAAAAAATCATCAAGATTCTGTGTTAAAAAGAAGTCCAAGAGCGTCAACAACTAAATAATCTAAAAAAAAAAAATATTTGTGGAGAGCTAAACTTTGGAGTTAGGAGGTTTTTTTTACACGAGCCACAGGATATTGTGCTGTTTGTTCAGTCTGTCAGTGCATTTGCAAAGGCCCATGCAAAGTGCAATTTCAAATTGATTTATATACATTTGTTTGCACCCATACCCAGACACAATTTACTTCCACAGTGATACCGAGAAGTGAGTGAACAATGCACAATTGTAAGACTTTGGGTAGCAATAGCAACTCACATTATCATCAGACAGCGATCTAGTTTCCACAGAAAAGTTTAAGTACCAGATAACGCCACCTGTTAAGAAAATGTTGTCGTATTCTGTTTTTGTTTATTCAAACAACAATAGATAATGTTCCAATAAAATCTCTCTCACTCAAACTGTCAAAATGGCAGTGTTCAAAGCCTTTTCCAGCCCTTACATAAACGTTTTTCAACCACACCCACTCTAACTGACGAGCATGCAGGATGGATGGCCCAACTAGATTGATTTAGTGGAGCTACGAAAAGGGTTGACAGTTGGAACGCTTACACTTCCTCCTGGTTAGAGTTAATGGGGTTATGAGTGGACTAAAAAAAATGATTAAGACAATCACCCCTTTCTCGCTCACTGCACCCAACAGCTGCTGACACCATACTTTCAACACTTTATTGTCCCTCCTGCAACAATAAAGGGCCTTTTCCATTCTGCTCCACTGAGTGATAATGGCACACAAGACAGATAGGAGAAAGTGGAACATACTGGGATTTGCGCATCCAGCATCTGGTGGATATAGCATCCTAAGAGACAAAGGGCGGTATCTAAAATGCAATCGTTTTGGGTGTGGGCGGATATATTCAGCGAGCCATGTCAAGAAAAATATGCAAGAACAACAATACCCAGTGGTTTGATGGTCACTTAAATGCACTTCCTTTTTTTTACCACCATCATCAGGATAAAAGCATTTCTCCCAGGTCTCAGGCGGTAAAGTTCTTGCTGATTCATTTGCACTGTTTCTAAAACCTCAACTCTAATCGTGGTTAAACTGAATGAAAAAGCTCCACTGAACTGCAGTAGCGGACAGAGGGAATGGCCTTCCGGCGAGTGGGGGTGCCATGGCTACGGCGTCAACAACAGGGGGTTTCTCAGTGTTTAGCCAATATCACTGCCTCTCCTGGGAGACGGACGACATAATGCGCTGCTGCTGCTAATGACCACATACTTTCACACAGAATTGCTACGTAATAATGGAGCAATGGGCAAAACATAAATTCCAAGTCACATATTGCAATAACTCCAATAACTGAAATTATAAGTTCACTTACATATACCACTTAGGTTCTTGAATACACTTGTCAAATTAAACAAAAAAAAGTCAACAGTGACCAGAAAATGTCAAATAAACGTTGTTAGACAATGCTTTGTGTTTAAAACCTTTCTGACTATTATTGTTGCTAATAATCTTTCAGGAGAATGTTGTAACCAGTGTCACAGCTTTTTCTATTATTTATTTGTATTTGCAAAGAAAAGACAAAAAAAAGACATTCCAAAGCCAAATAGAAAATGTAGTAAAAAGGATGTTGGCATTTGGGTTGATTGGAAGGGATAACAACAAAGAACTAAAACAACGCCACACTGTTGAGATGCTGACATTAGATTCTGCATATATGCATGGGTCAAGTAAAAGACAAATGTTACCATTTTACAGCGCTTAGAGCATTCATTTACTGTATCATTGCAACAAATCATTGATGCCATATTAAATTTAAGAGGGGCTTCAGCGACTCATGTGATAAGGAAGATAATGACCGGAAGGTTGGTGAATAAATTCTGTTCTGCCAATTCATACTTTCCAAGTGTTCTTGGGCAAGACACATCACCCTGTAAATATGGTGAATATGGTGTGAGTGAAGTGTGCTAGGGGTCAGAGGGTCAGCTGGGGCTACATACAGCTTACTACCGTGTGGCGGAGAGTGAATGAAGAATTAATACTGTCAAGTGGCTTGAGAAAGTGAGTCATTATTTTTCCTATGAATGTATTATTCACTCATCTCATCTGATATGTCAAAAAGAATTGATGATCCTCACAGCCACTTTCTGACAGTGTAAGCATGAACTGAAAGTGTCCATAGCCATGCCTGACACTTGGCTTATGGCTGACACTTGGCATACCTCCTTGCCATCAAAACTTCTTATTCTAAATACAGCCTCTGAGTGACCCCTCTAGAGGCTGCTGGGAGGTCAGATCCAGTTTCAGGGGGTGTTGCCAGCTACAGTGGGTCAATGCAGCTTGGGACTAAGGCCACAGTGCACTGCTGTATCTGCGAAACTGACTGAAGTCCAAAGAAACAAGCCGAGACAGGAGCAAAAGCCAAAAGACAGCAACATCATGTTGTGCACAGGGCATTCTTTCATTTATGAGCAGACCAACACCACTATGTCCAAGAGCAAATGCTGAAGCAAATTTTTACTTTTGCCGAATAAAAAAAAATATAATGATCACCTTGCTTCATGTAGACCAGACTATGACGGTTTCCTTTAATGCATAAACTTGTCTTTCTTTTTGTTGAACAACAGAGCACAATGACATCTTAACAAGTAAACTAAAACGGACTTATGTTTACAGTGGGCGCGTGGGTGAACTTATGAACGGAACTAGCAGGCAAGTGATGGACAGAGATCTCCGACCATCGCCAACAAAGAGGACTGTTGACACCGTCCGCAGATTGCTCATCAACAAAGAACAAAACCGGTGTGGGACAGTGATTGGACGCGCACGAGTGTTGGGCTAACTGAGCTAATGGGCTAACATAGCAGCTAGCATTGCTCTGCCCGTGAGCTCATCCTGAGAGCCGGGGACCTTTTCAGCACTGGCTCTCTGGATAGCACTGCTGTAGCATGCAAAGAACATTAGCAGGTGCTGAGATTTAGCCAAACATAATAAGCGCAGTTGGGCAAACTGTGGCCGTACAAATGGAACATGTCAAGCGCTGATTTTGTTGAATATTGTCTTGCATTTCCCCGTTACCTCGCGTAGGCACTTTGTTCATGAAAAGCCGGACCTCGCCTAAGCTAACGCTAACAGTGGAGCAGTGCTGTCGGTGCAACCATAGACATCATGGGTGCAGCGAGAGTATGCTATCAGACTGCTAGCTTCAGGCGTCAGACCACAGCATCCAAAGCATCCTTCTCTCTACGTACCGTACTCTGATGGAGATGACTCCTCTTGTGCGGTTGTAAACTAAGCGAAACGCCGGTATTCCCACAGTTATTGTCCTCTTCTTGAATTATCCCACGCTGAACTGTGAAAATGCCTCAATCTGGACGCTTTCCTCAATAATGTGGTGCTGAAGCTGAATGAGGCTACACGCTTGTCTCGGTGTTACGGAAAAGCCTCCTCCTCTTAAACGCTCACTGCTAAATATTGCCCCTCCCAGCGCTCCGACTGCTGTATGGAGAGAGCAGGTGCAAGTGAGGGTGCGCCAGGCACTGCTCAGCCTGCAATATAGTGCGCTCGCGTTGGTTCAGGGGCTTGTCAAATCAGGGGACGCTCCTTCGTTGACGCATGCGTGTTTGCAGTGTGAGGATGCGCCCCTCTGCCCATGGAGAGTGGATAGGACAGTCCTGTTACGACTTTTCCCTATGGTTATTATGTCTTTTTCAGAGGAAAATCTCTCAATATGACAAATGATTGAGAGGTCAATTAGTGTGTTTTTTTTTTTTCTTATTTTCGTTTTTTTGTGGAATACACATTTATGCCATTAAGTTGCAAAAGTCTACCAGGAACAGGCAAACTTAGGGGGTCATTTATCAAGACGGGTGTTGAATAGGGCAAACGCTTGGTAAATGACCCTATTCAAAATTGTACAGGATATTTGATTGTTGTGTGCATGAAATCTAGCTGAATTATGATGTCCCACTCCTTAATGAAGCATCACTGAAATACTTATCATCATCATCTTGTTTTATTTGAGCATCTGAGTTCTACAAGTTTTACATAGCAGAGTTCAGCACAAAAAGCAAAGCCAAAGGAAGATACATGCACAGATGAATAAGTAAATACATGAATAAACCACAAAGAAAAACTGGTACAAATACTGGTACAAAGAGCAGACAAACTGTATTGTGTTTTTTCTTATCTTAAAAACATTTTCAGATTTTTTTTTTCTCTGGGGTTTTCTTCAACATTCACAGGGAAGTTCACACGAGATCATGTACCCTTTAATCTTTCTTTTCTGATACCAGCAGACCCTTCAGGACAAGCAGTAGTCAAATTGTTATCATAGCCTTGTAGGTAAAACCAAATATGCCTGTATTTTTAGTAACATGTTAGTAAAAACTGTGTGAAAAATGTACTTCAATATTAGGTTGACCAAAGCTTTATTTATAGCATTATGGATTTTTTATGTCTTTGGTCAGCAGGAGGTGACCCACCCTGAAATATAAAAGCCCTTATCTTCAGTTTGCTCCCCCGTCGCCTTCACCAACAAAGTCAACTAGTTAGGGCAGCTGGGTGCGGGCTTGTCGATTGAGGTTACTGCCCACTCTCAACTGGCCCACTCCACACCCTGGCTTTTTAAAATATACTACACTATATAGAGCATAAACAACAACAAAGAAAACGCTTAAACATAAATCATATCATAGTGGTGATAGTAATGACAACAATGATTTGGCAAGATGCATTGTTTAAAATGCATTGTTTAATATCATCACATAAGTGTGATTCATGAAAAGGTGCATGCACATAGTGTATGTGCCTGTGTATGGAAAATCAAACACATGAACTTCTTATTCTCTTGCTACAACAGCTGCATGCGCCTTGCTTTGACTTTTATGCCGTTACTTAGTCAAACCGTGTTCAGCTGCTGTTATTAATGTAAATAATTCCTCCCTACGGGAAATGTAAGCAACATGCGTTCCAGTCATGTAATCTTATTTTCTTCTGATGTAAATGCCTTTTTGAGGACACCTGTCTACTCAAGGAATAGACTTTTTGTGTGCTTAATTCTTATTTGTGGATACAGTCCTCAAATTGTATTACTGTGAAATGCAAATGTTTATAACGTTGAATGTGGGGTAGACGCTCAGATTCCTGCTTCAGCCTACTATACTCCATCTGTGACTGTTTAATGTGTATTTTTGTAAATTAGGAAAATATAAGCTGCTCAAATAAACTAAGCTAAAACCTAAATTAATACAGGAAGTTATCTCTCCCTGTATTGCATGATGCAATATAGCTCTAGTTCTGGGAAAATTCTGCAGGTGTTAGCATTTAGGATAGTCAGAAACTGCTCTATCCGGATGTTTGCATTGTCTTAATTCCCCAGTGTGTCCTAATAGGGGGAGGGAGTGTCAGAACAGCTGCCTTATTGTCTTCCATATGCTTGTACTTTCAGTACAGGAGTTAGAAGTTAAAACTGCACTTTTGCCATCCTTTCAGATAGTCTGCTCTGTAAACTGCTCCAAGGGATACTTTATCAATATTATATCTCTGACTGCCTGCCATCCGTCCTGATAATTTTTTCGTTTACAACGCCGTGCTGATCTGCTCCACATCCAATGCAGTCCAAGTGTGTCTTACGGCGCATTGACCTTAACAAGTTCATGTATGTACTAATGGCAGCCAGAATGAACCATTTGTTTATAATATCATTGCAACAGGACTGCAATGGGAAATGGTCTTGTTACGTAAAACACACTTTACAAAGAATCCACAAATCTTTGGGAGATACCCAATTTTCGGTCTAAGTAAGTAAGTAAGTATGTAAAGTTTATTTCTAAAGTGTTTGTATTGTGTTGTATTGTTTGTTTTTACCAATCCTTTTGTACAGAAGGATTGGTATAAAACAAACAATATAAAAATGTATATTCATATGTAAAATTAAAGTGACACTAGTGAAAATCCATCAACCAAAAGCTTTCTTAAATAAACATGTCTTCAGATCCTTTTTAAAAGAGTCAACAGAGACAGGGCATTCCACAGTCTGAAAAGACAGGTCCCCTCAGGTCTTATAATGAGTCTTGGGGACTGCAAGCAGTTTCTGGCCAGGGGACCAAAGAGTGCGGCCAGAGGAGAACGCGTTCAAAAGGCCCTGGATGTACTGTGAGCTCTGAAAGTCAGTACTAACTTAGCTACAGAGTTACAGACATTAAGGTGTGTGTTTTCTCTTTGGAAAATGCTTCATGATGAGTACCCCTCGCTGACCACGCTGGGCCATAGCAATGTGCATTTTGTATAACAAACTAGTTGTCATGTAACAAATAAAGTAGACACTGTGACACATGATGTATTGTTTGAAATTATTCAATAGAAATAATGGATTCATTGGTGATTACGCTACCATGTTGGTTCATGCGTGACACCAATCTTTACTGCTACAAATCATTCTAAATTTGGTACTCAAGAAGGACATCCAAACTAAATCAACACGCAAATTAAAGCACAATAACAAATGGGTAGCTTGGAAGTACCAGTATAGATACAAACATACAGAAAACATAAGCCGTTTTTACACACTACTTTCTCAGAATATTGTAAATGGAAGCTTAGCATCTTAAATTGATGATGATGATGATGATGTTTTCCCCTCATTATTTGATATGGGACAGATTCATTATGTGATAAAGGTGAAATGTTGTTACGACCGGCTCAAAGCCACAACCAAACGACGGAGATGGAGGCCTAAAAGGTGCACAAAGGAAGAATGTATTTACAGAAAAGGAAAACAACATAACAAACCAAGATTAAAGCTAACAAAAGATAACTAAACTCAAATGTGCAAGCGTAGTTGAGAAGGAGACTGTGCGGCAGCAGCGCGCACCTGCACGCCATTTAACTGCCCCTGCAGCCAACGAGAGGAGCCCTCCGCACTTGTGTGACGTGACTGCACATAAGAATGTGTATGTTAATTAAATGTGTTACAAAAAAACCCATTAGTCATTCTCATGGGAGCTCTGGCATTCACACTGGTCATATCCAGCGACTTGTGTTAGTATCAATGTTTAATGACTTCATTGCGGAGTTCAGGCTCCAGTGCACTTCTAATAGAGATACCACAACTTAATTAATGCTGAGACTCTATCAAAGATTATGCAAGGACCACATACATACGTACATAGATGACCCAGTCGCAAAAGAGACAGGTCACACCGTTGCTTCACATATTAACGAAGCAAATCTATTGGCCCATAAAATTTAGACAACAAACATGCTTGGCTATAACAAGGTGGTGATTTATATTCTGTCACTGAAAATAAAACACATACAGACATGAGTCACACTTCATATTTTCTCTATACCGACCAAAGTGCCATCATGGTGACTTATTGTAAATTGGAAAGACTATGGGCTGAAGTTAATCGACAATGAAAACAATATTATTATAATTATTTCCATTGAATTCTATATCCAAACTATTACAATCATTTTAATTTTAATCCAATTAAAATTTTCAGAGAAAGAAATTATTCCATGCTGCTGCAAGTATACGTAGTAACAAGGCCCTGGGGCTGTTGTCGTAATTACTTTCCTGGCACTTATCCAGGAAACACGGTTAATTTTCTCCTGGAAGCCCTAAAAGATTAAAAAAGCTGAAACTGGCTCAAGAATTCTATCAGACACAGCAGTACACTGGCTAAACTCTGTCTGAGAAGCCAAAGAGATGCACTACTAATATCGGTGTCTTTACGAGAGTGGTGGTACTTACAACTGATATCTGAATCTTTTATACATAGTCTGGTGGTTTGGTTTGCTTGATATGATGTTTTCGCAATAATCCTAATTCTCAGCAAATTGAGTCCCAGCCCTATACTTTCCACAGAGGGTCAAGAGATCCTGACCAGCTGCATCAAACTGTGAAAAACATCAGCCCTCTCTCCACATATGTAGCTACATATGTAGGTTCAGCTCCCCCTGGAGTAGCCTGACAGATGTGCGACTGCACACATCTGCGCCAACATCCCTCTGACCACCACCATTCATTCATGCACACAAATCATTCATCCTATTGTATATGTTTTTAGTGGTGGGGGAAACCGGAGTACTCGGAGAAAACCTACACACGCACTTGGAAAACATGCAAACTCCACACAGAACAGATCAGTAGCCTATTTTCTACTTTGAATGCTTAAAGCCACATCACATATAATTTCACCCAATAAACCTAATAAAATACAAGCATTATTCTACTGCAGATATTTCTATCAGTGAAAAATCCATAAAGACTGACAGACATGTTATGTGTGTTTGATGTGAGCAGGTCAGCTCTCCTCGGGCCTGACTGTAACTTTAATGGTAGCGGAGACGTCTCCAGCTCGTCTTCATTGCCAAATATGAGATTGTATCGATAGCAACAATATATTGTCCAAACTGTTACGCAGTGTGTTTTACTTTTATCAGAGATTTGTAGTAGTATGCACTTTGACTCAAGTATGAAAATAAGTACTTTGACCACTTCTGGGTGTATGTATTGTGTTCATCACTCTGCACAATGCTTTAAAGGTCCAATAATTTGAGCTGCTCTGTTCAAACTGACGCCCCGCTGTGAGAAAGATTAGAGTTGTGGCTTTACACAGTGCCCTGACAGCAGCCTCATTGCAGAGGGACATTATGAATATGGAATTATCTACATCTCAAAATTAAATAGGAAAATGCAGTGACATGGCTTAGAAGTTTTATGAAATTCTACAGTAATGACTGACATTGAATTATAAACTGTTCCAACTGGAGGTCTCAGCGGGTTTATATGGAAGCGACTGCACTTTTAAACCCTTGGGACCCATTTGTATAAAGAAAACTGCTTCTCCGATTCAGTATGAATGCCTTTTAAAGAAGATACTTTCTGGTCAGCAATATGGTAAATAAGTTTGTTAATGAGCAAGGAGTGAAAAGTTTCAACTGGCAAACTCAATAAAAAATGGATTCTTGATGCACTTACGAAGCAGGCAGGGAGATGACAAACCGTCTCAGCCTTTTGTAACACTGGCGGCACCACGTAAGGCTGTGTGCGTTCATCATTATAAAGAAAGAGACGGATTATTCAGTAAGAAAGATGAATAACGCCTGGTAACATCTTTTTCTTTTCCCAAGTCAACACAGTCTTCACAAATGCAGAGGGATTGCAGTGGCGACGGCGTTAAAGAAGCACAACTCATGATCACTGTCTCCAGAAACAGCAAGAGATGTAGTGTAAAATATGAGCTTTAACAACCCACCTTCTCGAAAGACGTGTTTCCTGTTCTCATGTGAACAATAGGGTGTGCGTATTGCACTGTGCTGTGTGGTGTATATAGCGCAGTATGTGGGTGAATACAAAAATGTGCCATATCTGTCATAGAACATTTGCCATGTCAATCATTCATAAAGTTTGTAAAAGATGCATATATGGCAAAGAAGACTCGATGCAATGTATTTCGGTGGTCGGCCTCAACCAACCACCAACCTTTACACCTTGAAAATGGGAGGAAATGAATAGTGCCCAAAGATTACTAATGTCAACATCTATGACTCTTTTAATGCTCTTTGTATGCTTTTAAAATTCTTAATAAGAACAACTTTTATTTTCAGGGATAGGCAGTTTGAAATATATGCTTGAAAACATCTCTCCTGCGTGACAGATGGATCTCCTTTCCTCTCGGGAGAAGGTAAACTTTTCACTGGAACAAACACTTGCAGCGCAACACAGGACAGATAAGGCAGAAAGGCTCACAGTTTCTCAGTCTGGTGAGAGCTGAGTGGTCAGTATACAGCTCCAACTGCCTCTATTATTCCCCATAGAAGACAGTTATATATTAGCATTGGCAGCTTATCCAACGCTGTAAATTCTTCTCCTCTGAGTAATGAATGCAATGAGTCAGTCTGTTGCAAGAAGCTTGGCTTTGTCTCCCCCTGAAAGCTTGATGATATTAAAGAGCAGTTCAAAAGCAAAACTCTCCTTCTTAAATTGATTTGCCAACTCAAATCAATTGGCAGGCATGTATTTGCAAAGATGTGCTGTTGCAATTGTTGGACTAAGCTGAAGACTAAAAGGCTGTCAGAGCTAGCGGTTATAGTGCACAACGATTGTTCAGAATCACGTTCTAGGACCAGACTTCCTTTAAAAAAATTAATAAATTGACAAGCAAGTGTTAAGGGAAGATCAAGGGATATTAAGTAAAATCATCAATTTAGAAAGCACTGGCATGTGTGTTTATGTTTCTCCACTGTGATCCAAGTCCATGTTTAAGACTAATCATCATCAGCTAATAGTGTCTCGACAAATACATTCTTGGTATTTTACACAACCCCTGATACATTAGAACAATGTGATGTGCTATGTAACAATGTGTAAGAACTAGTACCTATATTAGCGTTAGTTGTCATGGTAATGTTGTATGAGGTGATATGCACTGGGATGTTTTCTTTTGTAAGGCTGAAGACATGAGAAACCAAAACTTGTTGAAACTGAACTGTTGTTGGATATTTTGACCATTTGACCCAAAGCAACGCAAAACAACAGCCTGTGAAAGTAAGCAGAGAAGTACCCTAAAAGTAAAGCCAGGGGAGTGAGTCTGCATACCGGGGGGACAACACTGTGAACAAAGAGTGCTTTAAAAGAGTTTATGAGGTTAAACAGAAGTTGAAAGGCAAAGCAGCTGAAAGACAAACCATAAAAGGAGTAGGCTACTTCTGTGAAAGTACACAAAATTATTAAAACAACATTACACGACAGTACTTAAAAATATAACAATCAAGACACCCCCAAGCTCTGAATGAGCCTGTTTTTCTTTTAACTTTGTGTAATGGAGCGACTGCTGTGGGTTGCTACTTCCACCCGCCACATGGGGTGCTAGATCCCACACTATTAAACCCCCCTGTCTTTCTTTGTAATCTTGTCATCCTTATCTGTTTGTAGGAGACACTGTTAATTCTTCCACGGCTTCTGTAAGAAAGCTGTTGAAGTCACAAGTCAACTGTAACTTCTTAAAAAATAGGCCTTTGTTAATTTTCAACAAATTATCTTATTTATTTGTTTATTTGATAGGGACATTGCAATTCAACATAGTACAAAACAGCTTTTAGCTGATGCTATGCAAGAGGTTTTTAGCTAGTGGTAATTTTCAACTCCAGTCCCTGGTTGGCCTTATACACTACATTGCAATGTTCAATTTCATCCAAAAAACATATCTATAAATACTGTAGGTCTAAGTCATTCATATGCACACACTCTGTGCTATTTACAGATGGGTACTGTTTTGATTTCCCAAGCATAACTTGAGAAGTGAACATTTTAAACTCAGTCGGGGTTTAAAAAGTTCAGTGGGCAGTTAGTTCTACAACTTTGCACTTTTTATGTGAAGGCAGACTGACCAAATGAAGTCTTGCTGTGATGAACTGTACAGTTGTTATTGATGGAGCCTCTGGTGACTCTGTTGCTGTTTTGTCTCGGTATAAATGAACTGAGTGGTCCAGGTGCTAGATTATTGAGACATTTGAAAGTAACTTTTCGAAAGCTTAGCAATTTATACATTTGGAGAATCTTGCAGAGATGGTAGCGGATTGGGCCCATGCCATCATGCAGTATGACATATATATTCAGGTTGCTTTGTACTGTTTTTGAGATTTGAGCTTGGTTGCTGACAGCAGGTTAAAGCTTGGGATTGCATAATTACTGAACCACGCTTGTTTTCTTTACATTCAAACTATTCTGATTGTAAATGTATTCTGTAAGGCTTGCATTGCACAGTCCAATGATATGTGAAACACATTCGGATATGTAGTACAGTCAGTCTCCCAAGAACATTCTCATCCCAAACTGGAAACAATCTGAATGGTTGAATATTGTATCATTTTTTTGGTTATTTATATCAAATATAGATCTGTTATGTTGTCCCCAGGTTTGGCCCTACATGACTAACTGCCTGTTTGCCAGAGGGCAGAGCTAGATTGCTGTTTTGGGTTTGTGTGAAATTGACCCTCATTTTAAACTTGAATATGACTCCCCAAGGAGTCATTTTCAAGGGGGCCCTGCTGGGAGCTTTTGTTGTTTGCAATAGGTCTGGTTACATACAAAATAGATGATTGTAGAATTATTGTAGATGCTGTCATTGATGGTTTTTAGAGTTAGTTCCCTCAAATCTGTTATTGCCTACACAGTTATTGCACACATTGGAACTAAAGGGCCTTTCAGCACAATGGCAACTGTATGGAGAGACGTAACTATCTTTCTCTATCTCCATACTTTACTTTATTGATGGGTTTGATGTATACTATTATTTTTACGTTTACTTTTATACTTGAGCTAATAGTTCACAACAACAACAACAACGTCGGAACAAATGACTGTATGTAGGCAGATACTGTACACATGTCCACATGTACAGCTACATGTGGATCTGGAGAAGCACAAAGCTCTAGGGCTTTTCTTTTACAAATTCATATTATACATTAAAGTCGGCCAATTTAATGCATCAGCACTTTACCCAAACAAATCAATCTCTTGTAATGTCTTGCAAGCTCATTCTCAATTTAGCAATCTTAAAGTAGGCTTTCTGTGAGCTTCAGCTTTGGAAAAGGCCCTTGGTCAGAGTGAAGCTGCCACTTTGCGTAGTTGGATTTTTCTGTGTAAACTATTTCAGTATGTGTATCACTAGCCTGATGCATGACTCTAAGCCGATTTGAAAAGTGCCTGTGAATATATCATAATTCTACCTGGAGGTTTCCGAAGTCTCTGAGTGAAATGCCTTCCTTATTAACACAAAGCAATGATAATCCTTTAGCTCATTACTCTCTTCAAAATGGCACTGATATTAGGGAAAATATCTTTTGGAGACAAATTAACCCTGAATCCAATGCCTGCAGCATGTTTTGTTAGCTGCAAAATATGCATGAGCAATAACTTTGTCATCTGCCTCATTATTGTGCACCATAATTCATATGATAGCACAGTATGTGAATTTACAATGCTGGAATTGGGTATCTCAGTAAGAGATTGCAAATTGTCTCAACTTTTTTACCTGAAGCGCTTTATATCAAGAACCCATTCATTCACACTCTCATATACACCTACAGTATGCGAACACTGGAGGCAAGGTGGGTCAAGTGTCTTGCCCAAAGACACAATGACAGTGTCAAATGGGACTAGGAGAACAATATCAGAGAACAAAAAACAGAGCTGTTAGTGCATAGCCTTGTAAGTAACTTGTAAGTAACTGCACAATTATAATGAAGTCCCCTTATCTAAAAAAAAATACTGAAAAAATGCATATCATATTATTTTAATGTATATCATATATATATATATATATATATATATATATATATATATATATATATATATATATATATATATATATATATATATATATATATATATATATATATATATATATATATATTCCCTGCAGGTACACTATTTTGCCACTAGGTGGTAGACTACTACTATAACAAACATAGTCATGCTATGCTCACTGCCTTACCATTACACTCATCTTCAACAGTCAGTATGGAAAGGTAGTATTGTCCCCGAACTTGACTCTGAGAACCAGAGAGAAAAGACAAGGAACAATTCAATGTATTCTTATTTGGCCTGATACATTACAGCAG
Organism: Gobius niger; assembly: GCF_951799975.1. Taxonomy (NCBI): domain Eukaryota; kingdom Metazoa; phylum Chordata; class Actinopteri; order Gobiiformes; family Gobiidae; genus Gobius; species Gobius niger. Next base: position 20,755,623 of record NC_136854.1, on the reverse strand, counting down.
CGAGTGACAGACAATAATGAGAGAATTGCACAGAGAGACATTTGGCTAAGGCATAATGCGTGAGCTGCCTACTGAGTGCAATGTTTAATTCAGTGGTGACCGTAGTGTGTTCTGTAAACTCAGGGTATATGGGCTCCTTACAGTTTCAGTTGCTCTTCACCTGAAGCTCCCTCCCACGCGACAGATGTGGCTAAAAATACCACAGCAGCCTGGCTCAAGGGAGAGTTCATTTGCATCGCATTTTCTGACAATCAATAACATTTTCACTTTTTTAAAATTGCTGAAAGGTAACAAAATAAACACTCTCACCTCAAGAGGGCTCAGTCTCAGTCAAAGTGAAGAACATACAGACAGACCCTAAATAACCCAAGTTGAACCCTAAATCTAAGGGAATTTGGTACATGAATCTAAACTAACCGTCAGTTCTACATCCTTGACAAACGCCAGCCTTAAATTTAAATTTAGACATGCAAATTAAATGCAGACTTCTAAATTGGATGGCAAGGGAAGCAAAAGCATGTCAAGTGACAATGAAGAGTCTACCGCACTCAATAATTACACAGCAGGTATGGAGACACTGAGCTAAACCTGACTTCCACTGTTTTTGAAATGAGGCGACAAAATGTAATGAGAATTCTGAAAACTTTTTCTCTTTGTTTAGTCTGACCAGAAGATTTGTAGGGATATGAATCAGAAATGTAGATACTTAACCATCTCCATTTTGGACACACCATGCACAACTGTAGTGCAAGTTCTGTTCTCTCTCAAGGCTCAAGTTTTAGCTAGAGGTAAATGTCAGTCAGGGCCAGTTCAGTCTTTAGAGAAGCACTAATGAGGCAAATACCTGTGCAAACTGTGGAGCAGAAAATTCATTCTGACTCACAAGTGAGTCCCAAAACTCTAATAGCAACAAGAAACCATAGAAGCGTTGCAAGATAATTACAACTTGGAACAGAAAATGACATGTGAATTCTCTTGCGTGTTGTGATGCTTTCGTTTAGCAGACATTTCAGGTAAAAACAACTACTGACCATGGCAATTCAAGCATGTATTTGAAGGTTTTTAAAGAACATATAAAATAAGGAACTGCACCAGTGTTGCCTCATTAATAGACTTAATAGATTAGATAGAATATTCCTGTTGATAAGCCATGCAGCCACATGAGGAGCCAAATCCCTCAGTGTGCAGGTCATCTATGGATCTTACATAGGAGATGCAAACTTACTACAGGTTAAGCACTCTCAAGTCAACAAAAGAACCACGCAAATAAAATGAAATGTGTCTAAACGTGGATCAGTAAAGAAAAAAATAATAGTAATAGAGATGCATGCCTGGTGAAAGTTGGGAATTTAAAATGATGGAGGAAGTAAAAGCTCATCCAACAAACGTTTCAAAGGAGAGTATTGAGAAGATGGGGCATGAGGGATCTTCACTGAATTTGAGGAATCAGTAAAGTTCGGGTCAACACCCTGACTCAGCCAAAGACAAAAACTGAGAGTGGCAAACCGATGCAAGTAGAAAACACAACAAGAGGAGGTTTCTTCAACAGCTGAGTTATTAACATCAATTAAAGTTAATGGTCCTTCAACCAGACGTATTTGGAGCGAGCCCAATGTCAGCGCTGGGGCATCTAGATCTCAAAACAAATAACCAGCAATGAGGCAACAATCTCGGCATCCGTTGTGGGAACATCATTAGCTGCGTAATTGTTTTCAGCCACTGCTCCATCGCACCGCCCATATGATATAAAGTGGATTTTGGCGACCTCACATCAGTGTGGATTAACCAAAAGCATTTTACCATAAAAAACTACCAGATGTTCTCAGTGATTTACAACAGGCAAACAATGACCTGTTTGTGCTTTCAATTGAGAAAAAGATATTTATTCTAATTGTCAGTCAAGTGTATGATTGCTGTGTTTGTTCAAGAAGGCTCGCGCTTAACTACTTGGCTTTTATTTTTTCTACACCTCCTGCAATATCCAATACCGTTCGCTCCTTCCACTAAGTATAGCAGACGATATAAAGCAGACCTTGGACGCAGGTATAAATCTCAAATGCGCTGGCTGAATGATATTTATATCCTTCTCTGTTCCCCCTCTTGAGTTAGTCCTAACAACAAGAAACATAAAAATTGCACTGGGAAGATGAAGAGGGATTCTAATTGGAATATAGATCTGGATGAAAGAAGCCATGTTGTCCTTGGTTAGAAGTCATAGTCATTATGTCATTATGTCAAGAGGGGAGCTTAGAAAGTATTACATGGGGAAGATTTGCCCCATGCATAATCAACATTACCAATAGGCCTGCACTGGTGAGAATAAGTAAGTATACCGTTTGGAATTTCTCACATTTCTGCCTAAATATGGTCTGATCTTCATCAAAATCACAGGAATGATTAAACAGTGTCTGCTTAAACTAATACCACGCACACATTTATGTTTGCTGATATTTTCATTGGCCATAACATGAAAACATTCACAGGAGAGCGTGGAATAAGTCAGTACACCGCCTGAATCTCACTGAACAGCAACATTTTTGTAAAGAGGAATGGTCCAAGATTCATCCTGATCATTGTGAGCGTCTAATCTGCAACTACAGAAAAGCAGTTATTGCTATAAAAGAAGGGTCAGCCAGCTAACTTATACAAGGGTGTACTCACTTTTTCTGAAAAATATCTTGATAAACTTAGACCATTCCTCTTTACAAAACTGCTGCAGTTCAGTGAGATTCAGGCGGTGTACTCACTTGTTCCACGCGCTTGAATGTTTACATGTTATGGACAATAAAAATATGATAAAATGTAAATGTTTGGGTGGTATTAGTTTAAGCAGACACTGTTTTATCATTCCTGTGATTTTGATGAAGATGAGACCACATTTAGTGACCAATTTAGGCAGAAATGTGAGAAATTCCAGACGATGTACTTACTTTGTCTCGCCATTGTATATAGGAAACAAAAGCCAATCCTAATACCTTTTTAACTGCAGCCTCTTGCCTGAACCCAATCTGGTAAAGTGAAGAAGAGGGCTGATGTGCAAATGGCATGTGCCAAATATTCCGATTTGAATGTAGAGAAAACTAATGGGCTCCTTGACCCAAAATTCACTTCTTTAAATACATTCAAATACACCGCTGTTTGACAGGCCTCTAAAAGAAAAAGGAAAACATTTGACACACGGCGGATGCAGCACTACATTTTACACCTGCTTGGCATAATCAGACTCAAATGAATATGAGTGAGCAGCTGAGCACTCCGTCTGTGGGGTTAATCACTGCGACGAGATGACAGGAATTCAAGTCCACTCATGTCTCGCAAATTAGCAACACTTGTAATTTTAGCCAATTAGAAAATCTCCCATATCTAAATAACCTCTTATTGATATCTTATAAACCACATTGTTGATGCGTGTCCGACTGTCTGCTGCCCACAAAGGAGTACTTCTCGTGGAATATTACTGGCAAAATGTGTGTTTCATGACTTGGATGTAGTAAATCATATTAAAGAGGCATTTGCATAAATTATATTTTGATCTGTCCTCATGTGGTTCTTGAATGCGTAATACGCCAACTTGTGGCTGTGTCCAAATTGATTATTCATACCATGGGTAAAAATAAATTGCATCAAACTGCCACACTAAATGAGGAGACATAAGAAGTACAAATGTGGTCACTTTCCAGTACTATTGTGAAAATAAAAATCCCTTTGTTATCTCATAGACTTAAATGTAATTTTCAAAGTGAGGGGTGTTATGTTTTTTACAATAATAAACACATTTTGATAACTATCTTGATAGCTTGATCTGCAACAGTTCATTCTTTTTTTTTTAGCTATTCTTCTTGGTTCATTCAACAAACGCACTGTCTCTGAGATGGAGGGATAACTGCCGCAAGAAAATCACTTCCCGGTTCCTACATTGAGCTAAAGGAGAAGTTGGGGGCTAACACTGTGTCGGACTGTTGACCTCCATACATGTGAGATCAGTGTTTTCTAGTGATTTGTGATGGCCAGACAACGACGGTTACACAGGAGCCTGAATGCAGGTCATGTCACCAATCCATTCACTGCTGCCATCTCCTAAAACTCTGTCATCACCCATTAGAGTTATTAAGTCCATTTACCGTGTCTCATCTCGTATTTGGATGAATTATAGTTTTCAATCGATCTGAAGTGTCAGTGAAGTGTAGTGTTCGAGCATGGCTGAAGAGGTTCATTAATCTTTTTTTTTTAATAACCACACGCTTAACATCATTATACAAAGTTTTTATGTTACAGCCTGAAAAAAGGAGCAAACAGACGGGGGGATACGAGACAGTCTCTCTCTCAGTTTGTACTTTGCTGTTTAAATGAAGTACACAATAATGACATTTATTTTTCGTAATTTGCCAACATTCTGTGATTGACGCAAAGTCCCTGATGGTGGTGTAGTTGTTGGTGTAGTTGTTTTGGTGGTGTTGTTTTGGTGGTGGTGGTGTTGCTGTTGTTGGTGGTGTTGTTAGTGGTTTTGTCGGTGGTGGTAGTGTTGTTGTTGGTGGTGTTGTTGGTGGTGGTAGTGTTGTTGGTGGTGGTGTTGGTGGTGGTAGTGTTGTTGGTGGTGGTAGTGTTGTTGGTGGTGGTGTTGGTGGTGGTAGTGTTGTTGGTGGTGGTAGTGTTGTTGTTGGTGGTGTTGTTGTTGTCGGTGATGTTGTTGGTAGTGTTGTTGGTGGTGGTGGTGTTGTTGTTGGTGGTGTTGTTTTTGGTGGTGGTTGGTGTTGTTGTGGTGGTGTTTTTTTACAACCACACACGCTTAACATTAGACAAAGTTTTTATGTTACAGCCTGAAAAAAGGAGCAAACAGAAGGGGGGATGCGAGAAAGTCTCTCAGTTTGTAATTTGCTGTTTAAATGAAAAACACAATAATTAATAATAATGATGGTTTTATATAGCGCTAGTGTTGTTGGTGGTGTTGTTGGTGTTGTTGATGGTGGTGTTGTTGGTGGTGGTAGTGTTGATGTTGTTGGTGGTGGGTGGTGGTGTTGTTAGTGGTGTTGGTGGTTTTGCTGTTGTTGGTGGTGTTAGTGGTGGTGTTGTTGGTGGTAGTGTTGTTGTTGGTGGTGGTTGGTGGTGTTGTTGGTGATGGTGTTGTTGGTTGGTTGTTGGTAGTGGTGGTAGTAGAAGAGCAAGAATTTTCAATTAAATTTAGTTGATCTTTTGCACATGAAGGCACTTTGTCAGGCTTCATCTGTCACAGCTGAAGAAAAACATTTAATTTTCACTCCACACGTGAAGGGATTTCTTTTGTGATCCTAGTTCATTTCAGACACATTATTCTGGATGATGAAAAGAAAGAAACAAGCAAATGTATGAAAACACAAAATGTAAAAATTTCAGCAACCTTTCTTTTGGACATAATCATTTCTGTGTATGGTAAAGAACGCAATGAGTGAGAGCCTGCGCGGATCAGGATTTTGAATTTGGCGCACCAGGCCTTCGTTTTCAGCTAACGGCATGCCAAGCAATTTAATGACACTGTGATAGACACACGTTGAGCACAGAACCGCTCAGAACGTGTCAGATGATGGATTTATAAATGTGAATGAGAGCTTTGTGCCATCGACACATGATCCGTTAAATACAGATTGGAGCACTTCAGCAGAGGAAAGACAAACAACCAGTATTCCTCATTACTTTTGAGGAGGGAACAATGTTATACCATGATTCAGCATATTTAAAAAAGTTGATGTTGCATGATAAAAACTCCTTGAATTGGAACATCTGTGTCTGAAAACAAACTGGAGGCTATTTGCTGCAGATCACAAACGATTTATAAATAAGATTACATTTTATTGCTGTGATTAAATCTTTATTGGGTTCATGTGGATGATATGGGAAAATTATAGAGAGAATATTGGGTTGTAATTAAATTTAATAGTAATACGGTATTGCTGATGTGAGATAAACCGTAAGTGATTAAATATTTTTACTAAGTATTAATTCATTTCGGCCACTACATAGAATGCAGAAGGTCAGCAGTTCGAGCTTGGGCTGAACTGAACTGGACTGAACTCCCACTGCCCACTAAACTGACAATTGCAAACTAACAACTGATCTACCTTTCGTTTTGATAGTGGGGTTGGCAAATAAAACTGCCTTTACCTCTGTGCAAATAAAGAATTCAGCTGTGAACCTTTTATCTATTATTTATTCTCAGAACTTCTTTGTAAATTTCATTCTACAATGACAATAAATGCATTTAGATCCCGATAGGCAGTCGACCCTAATGAAACTGTAAAACATTTGTTTTTTTAGATGTTTTGTCAGCTTGAAAGAAGAGCCTTGATTTCTTGTGTTACTGGCACTCCAAGCTGATTTGGAAAATAAAAGGCTCTGTCGATGCCAAGGTGATGGTAGCAGTTCAGAGGAGAAAAGCTCCCAAAACTATTACAGAGACAAATTAGGTGCACTTTTACAATAAAGATGAATTCATTGTGTACTCTAATCTTTCTAACACACAGAATAACAGCCTCTGAAGGATTTTGGTTATAAACTACTTCAACATTTGCCATTTGGTATTTCTGTAAGATTGGAACATTTGCTCAGCAGCTAGCCAGCAGGCTTCAAGGGACGTAATTATTATTTATTGATGAATACATTTGTTTTGGCATTTGCAGACATTTCTGAAATGAAAGGTGATGAGTACAGTCATATTCCTCAGGCTTTTTAAGCTCTTTTCTCTTCACTATTATGATCTGAACACTTCTTTCGAAGTGTTGCACTGGGGCCATCCACTGCTCCTGACAGGTTGCCTCTGCAGCACTGAAGGATAGGTCAAAACAGAGCACAACTTTCCCTGCAGAGACAATAAAGTATACCTAAGGCCTCTTGTTATGTATTTTTTCAGAAAAACAAAACGCTAGCTTCTTGTGAACATTTGTGACTAACTAACTATCTATAAATAAACAATAATGTAAATGTATGAATATAAATGGTCATAAACACATCTTGAGATATTTCATAGTGTCGAGTGACGCTTAGAGCCACATTGCAGACCACTTGCACTTGACCTGAATTTGAACTGAATAGTGATCCAAGAGGAAGAGAATGTATTGGTAAAGGCTAGTTCCCACAAACTTTGACTTCACCCTTGACTTGTCTGAGTCCCAAGGGCTCAGACAAGTCTGCGGTACACACTTGACAATCAAACTCACAAATAAAAACAACACAAAACAGAAATAAATGCACAGTGGGACAAATAAGCAGGAGTTCTGTAAAGGCAAACCTCATGTCTGCTCTCGACAACCGAAAATATTCTAGTTTGTTCATTTTAACGAAGTGCCAAATGAACACGTATTTTGGATCACCAGGCCATCCACACAACGCGGTTTTCTTGTTCTTTGCAAAGACGTGTATTCTGAGACCCAGCATCATCTTTGAGAGTTCCAATGGCCGTGACTGACTGGCAGATTAATCAATCTTTTATTTCACACAGAAGACTGAGAAACAGACTATCTTTTTTAGCAAAATCCACACACAAAACAATGGTGCTGGATTTAAAAGCCTCTTCTGCTTTTGAGTGATGCTTTACAAACTTACATTAGCAACTGGACTGATAAAAATGTATATGAGAAATGACCGCTGTTTTTGGTGTTGTTCTCCTTTTACATTGTATTTTGCATTATCCGTAAACTATTCAGATCGGTATCATTTCTGGCTATTGTGTAAATAAACTATTCACATGCCGATGAGCCGGTGTACGGATGACTTACCAAGACTTTCATTAACACCCGTTGCTTCCCATCATGTTCCATGCGATGCTAAACTGTATCTCATTTGCGTATCAGCAGTACAAAATACAATAAACAATCAATCAACACCTGACATGCTTTTCTGAAGAGCGCCTTAAAAATGGGCACAAATTAGCACTTTGGCTTCATGCTGCAGCCAAGAAGGCCAACTGCCTGTGCCCCCTGGAAATATGCCAGAGTATAATCCAATATCTCATTATTTCCATTAGTGTAGATTATTATTTCATGAAAGAAAAATGATGAATAAAGATATTACAAATGACAAAGTTGCTCTTCAGTCTCCTTGATCCACGGTCAAATGGACAAAATGAATGACATGGATGACTAACTTCCATATACAATAGCTGGAGGTCGTGATGGGCGGTTTCCCTTTTTGGAGAATAAAAAAATAATGTTAACTCAAGTAGATCTTGTAGTTCCATTTGATTTTTAGAAATGCTTCTCATTTCAGATGTTTTGTGGATGAAGACAGACAGACCTACCGGTAATTGAAATAATTTGGAGGTGGAGGTCAGAGCTGTCTGGGATGAAAGAGGCCTATGAGCGATCACAGAGGATACTTGGTAAAAGTGAAGTGCGTGAGGAAGAGGATGATGTTTCTTTGTGGTGACCTTTAAAGCAGAAGCCCATACTATTAAAGATAACATATACTGTAAATCCACAAAAGTCAAGATATAGATTTCCTCATAGATCAATTCAGCAGGCCCAGTGGGTGAACATTGTTACTACTGTATCTGTCAGGAAGAATGAGGGCTATTTCAGCATGAGCAACACGTCCTGCATGTTTATTGTTATATTAACCAAATGTGGACGGCCAAAGAGGCCATACTGGATTAAAAGGTGTGGATTTAAACGCCGGTGATAAGAATGACCCTCTCCACTTCTCTTGTGGCTAATCGTGCATTTCACAAATCATACTAAGTGTTCCATCGATTAGGTTTGCCTGTATAAACTATACATTAACCTTTTAAAAGGCTACTCTGACACAGTGTATGCTCTGAGCACCATGATTCATAGGTACATCATGTGGCCAAAAGTTAAATGTAGCGCAAGCAAATGATTAATATCACTTAATTTTTCAATTGTATTCCTGCAAATGAGCAACTCGCACGACTCACAAACTCTGCCAATTTAAACACAAATGTCATTACGGCTATTAGTTTCACCTGCACGCAAGCAGCATACTCTCAAATTGTGCACGTTGGCTTTTTGGTTCAGTCCATTCCCGGTTATCAAGCTATCCATCAACAGGCATTATGTAAGGAGGGGGTCAACTGTGGAAATGAAGACAAAGGGTTAACCCCGAAGCCCTTCTCAGCAAGAATTAGCCCAGAATCCATCACGCCTCCATGGATAAAAGGTGAAGACTACACTGATAAAGCACACGCAAAACACAGTATCTATTACGTAGATACAAACAATAGTTTCCATTTTAGAATTGAGTGAGCATAGGTTAGCAATGCTCGGTGTCATTTCTCAACATGACGATTGCCTTCCCATATAATTCAAACAAATTATATGGGAAATTCTTAAAATACTTTATTCAATAATAAGGTTTCTATGCATTATATATCTAATAAATGCACAGATTCATTTGACATAACAAAACACAGTTTATATAATTTCATAGCGCTGTATTTTAGTCTAGTGTATATAAACAATCTGCTGAATTTTATTTTTAGACAATGGTAAACAAACGGTCAAATTAAGTCTGTGAGATACGTCAACTGAAATGAGTACTAAAGTGTACTAAAGTCTGTCACTAATGTTGGGCTTAAGATAGAAAGACCTGTTTGTGACATGGGTTGGTCGTCACGGGGTTGCTTTTTGTTTTAGCCACACTAGGGGGCGATGTGACTTGATATTGTTATTGCACATCAAGTTTAATATCCTAATTATCCTGCTCTATCATGCGTCCATTCGCTCAAAAACATTAAAATCTTTTTTGGGGCAATGGTATTAAACACTACCTTGATACATTGTACCTAACTAAATACAATGTAATGTGCTCTGTAACAATCTGTAATAACTTGTGCCTATGTAGTACGTACACAATGGAATAATTTGTATTAGTACTTTATAAGTACATAATGCAATAGGACACGAAACCCTTAGGGTTAAGGCTTAAGGTTTGGGTTAGAGTTAGAATGATGTCTTATTACATTATATACCTACAAACTACAAATATTTATTATTCCATTGTGTATCTAACCCATAGGTACAAGTTATTACACACTGTTACAGAGCACAGTACATTGTACTAAATTAAGTTAGGTACAATGTATCAAGGGTAGTGTAAAATAAAGTGTTACCATATTTTTGATGTTAAGGTATGGAGATCATACAAAATAGAAGATAAAGATACAGTAGAAATCGAGCACTCTTGGTCAGGATGCTCTCTATTGTCCTTCTGTTGGAGGTGGATATGATGGGGTTAGGACTCTGGCTCTTCTCAATTTGCAGACTACAGATTGTAGAACACAATAGATATTTTGTGATGTGTACACCCATGTACTTGGTGCTGGTTCATTCAGGATTTGGGTTCTCCAGGGGGGTTCAGTGTGATGGTTCTGCAGGTGTTGCTGCCTGTGGTCCCCGGAAGAAGTTTAGCAGCCAGTTACACAGTGACATGTCGTGCCCCAGGTGGACCAGTTTGTGTATGAGCGGCTGTGGGATTATGGAGTTGAATTGATCCGCACACACTCAGAAATACTATTTTATGGCCCTGGGATTACTTGAGGGGAACATGATAAAAGTTAGGGTCTTATTTCTAATTACATTATGTACCTCCAAACTACAAATACATATTATTCCATCGTGTATGTAGCCCATAGGTACAAGTTATTACACATTGTTACATAGCACATTCCCTCGTACCAAATACATATACCGTACATAATACAAATATACATCACATACACCCACATAGTACACTCATATGAACATAGTCCTCATGAATATACACATTGTTACTTATACACATATCTCATACACACAACTGCACCAATGCATGTACACACATCCTGCATATAGAAATAGTAAATAATAATACCATTTAAGAATTATATATACACAGAGACAAGCATCAAAAATAAAAACTCCGTGGCTCCTTAAACACAACCTGCAGCACAATTCATTGTCCATATTTTGTTGGCCAGGTTGCATTTACTGGAGACCATAGATGGCCTCATTCATTCCATCGGAGGAAAAATCCTAAATTTGGTTATACAAAGAGGCATTGTTCATCTGGGTTTAGTTCATTTATTCCTTGAATATTCTCCAAATAATTTATCCAAGAAACAAATATATTGTTTGTTAAATATGGAACAAAGAGTAGACTCTTGTTCCTTCTTAAGTAATCATTTGATAAAAGTTCAATAATTCCATATTTTAGAAAAAAACAATACAACTTGAAATACATTATTCTCCTATGTTTATGTTTATGTATGTGATTATTTTTACCTGCAACGTCTCGCCTTAAACTCCTCAATTTCCACTGAGATCAAACTGTGACCTAGATGTGTAGCGATAAGTTTATCTTTATTTATCTATAGCATTTATTCCTTCTTTCATCTCGGTAGCATCTTTCCCAGTAATAAAGCAATATTTGAGGTTTCTTAACTTGCTGAGGTTAATTCCCATAGCAAGCCAAATTGCTGTCAGGGCTGTGAGGCGAATGTACCCAGCGCATCAGCTCGCTCAGTTGTAAACATGTTGCAGAAGAAGCCTGTCGCTGTGGGACCATTCTTGGGATGCCATCAAGGCACGTCTCCTCACATTCTACAGTCTACTGTGTCAGCTTGCTTAACAAATAACCCAGGAGATGCTGAGCTCCAACAATGTGCAAAAAGTGAAGCTCATAACTTGAAAAAAATATGCATTAATGTCCATAGTATCAATGTTTTATTTATGGCAGGGATGTGCCCACATGACACAAAGGATGTGTGTGTGTGTGTGTGTGTGTATATATATATATATATATATATATATATATATATTTTACTGGATGTCCCGTGAAGGCAGGCGAGGAGGCATCAAAATAGTGCTCAAAAAATGATTTATTTACCAAAAAAACATGAAAAATAAAGTGAAACAAAAAGCCTAGGACTTAACTTAAAGAACAAAGGAGACAAACACAAAAAAACTGGTGCACGGCAAACTGCTCTCTCCTGGACAATCCACACCTACCAAGTTTAGTAGGAGTGCCCCACCTCACCCACCTGGAAGCAACCACTTCACAGGGAAGGGAGGTGGGCCAAGTGGTCTTTAAAACATAACCAAAACAAAACAAAGATAAGCAATAAACAATCACAAATTATACAAACAATAATCAAATCATATTAAAGCAATATACTTGATTACCGGAACCTAAAAAAACCATACACAACAAATGAAACATAACATCCCCCCTTTAAATCAATCCCAGTGCTGCAGCCCAGCTACCCCAGGTGTCACCACTAATCCCCAGCTGAGCTGACAGCACCAAACCAATCAGAACGATCAACTAAATTAGACCAAACAATACAAAAAGCAAAATAACAGACCACTCCCACATACAGTGAAAGGAGGGGTGAAAGCCCCCCTTTCACAATATATATATATATATATATATATATATATATATATATATATATATATATATATATATATATATATATATATATATATATATATATACACTGCGTTCCAAATTATTATGCAAATGACATTTTTCTCTGATTTTCTAAATTGTCAACTCAAATGAGAGTCAGCATAATTTTCAAGTCTTTAACTGGTCGAGGATCATTTAAATGTGGTGGAAAAAAAATTCCTAGTGATAACAGTATTTTTTTCAAAAATAAATATAGTAAAAACCTCAAAATCCACTGTTCCAAATTATTATGCAACTCATCGTTTCAATACATTTTAAAGCTTGTAATTAACTGAAAATGGTCATTTGTTGTATTTGCAGCATTAGGAGGTCATATTAACTGAAATCAAAAGCTATTTCAATCAAAAAAATATTAACAGGTCAAGTTATATTTTACCAAAGGAGCCCTTGTGTGATAGCAGCTTAAAAATTCTTAAATCCATTAAAATTGTGAGTTTTTGGACAGTTTCTGCTTGGATTCCTTTACAGGATGTTAGAATAACCTCCCAGAGCTGCCGTTTGGATGAAAACTGCCTCCCACCCTCATAGAAGATTTTTTTGTTGAGGCTCCAAAGGTTCTCAATAGGGTTGAGGTCAGGGGAGGAGGGGGTCCACATCATGAGTTTCTCTCCTTTTATGCCCATAGCAGCCAGTGATGCAGAGGTTTTCTTTACAGCAGGACATGGTGCGTTGTCATGCATGAAGAGGATTTTGTTAGGGAAAGCACGGCTCTTCTTTTTGTAGCATAGAAGACAGTGGTCAGTCAGAAACTCCACATATTTTTCAAAGGTCATTTTCACACCTTCAGGGAGCCTAAAAGGGCCTAATGGGGCCGACCAGCTCTCTCCCCATGACTCTGGCCCAAAACATGACTCCGCCACCTCCTTACTGATATCACAGCCTTGTTGGGACATTGTGGCCATTCACCAACTATCCACTACTCCATTGATTTGACCATCCAGGGCTACACGGCACTCATCAGTGAACAAGACTGTTTGAAAATGAGTCTTCATGTATTTCTGAGCCACTGCAGCCGTTTCTGTTCATCAGCATTCAATTAACAGTTTAGGGGAGGCCCGGATAGAAGGTTTATGCACAACTGCAGCCTCTGGAGGGTCCTACACCTTGATGTTCGGGAGACTCCAGAGGCACCAGCAGCGTCAAATACCTGTCTGCTGCTTTGTGGCATCTGTTCTCTTAATCTGATGTGTTTGTCTGGCAGAAACCGTCCATATTGTGCCATTATCTGCACAAAACGGAGTGTGCTCTGAATCATCCACAAATCTCTTATCTGTATGATGATTACACTTAATCTTTCATGAAATATCGAAGGTTTTCATACCTAGACCAAGACATTCAACTATTTCACGCTTTTCATCAGCAGAGAGATCCTTTTTCTTTGCCATATTGCTTGAAAATGATGATCTGCATAATAAAGTGGAACACCCTTTTCAGCAGTTTTTCCCTTAACTGGGCTTAACCTGAACACTAATCATCCCAGGTCTCTGAGATTAATGTCAGTGATTCATAAAGCCCCAAGACACGATACCATCCATGAGTTTCATTATTATTGTTTTTTTTTTTACCTTTTTGACACAAAAATCCAATTTGCATAATAATTTGGAACGCAGTGTATATATATATATATATATATATATAATAGAAAACGCAATCTCAATGGCCGCCGCCTGGGCGCCGCCATGTTTATTTCCCATACCAACTTTGAAGCTAAGCAGGGACGGGCCTGGTTAGGACTGGGATGGGAGACCGTTCCTCGGAAGCTAAGCAGGGAAGGGCCTGGTTAGGACTGGGATGGGAGACCGTTTGGGAACACCAGGAAGCCTGGCGACAGTACTGAGTTTGTGCGTGGTTGGTGCTGACCGTAGGCTATTCCGTCTCCAAAGCTTTGTCTCCGACAAAAATTACATGCAAAACATTGCCCAAAACCTGCTCAAACACGAGCCTCTAATCAAACGCGCTGCTCCGAGTGATTTATCCTCCATGTAAGTACAAGCGAAAATGAAACTACCACTTCACGAGCGCATGGCCTGCACTGCGTAGTTTTTTTCCTTTTTTTTTACGTTGCTGCTGGACCATTTGTTTTCTATTTTGCTTTCACGTATTGTGAGCCCAGAGGTACATTTGATTCTAAAGCAGCTTGGAAAGCATTGCCAATTTTATTGTAAGGTTATAAATACTGTCTAACAACGATCATTAGGCTATTTCATTTCAAAACCAACTTCTTATTTTTTTCATTGTACACTACCGTGATGCACCAAACCACGGGTCCTGCACCGTGAACCAAACCGTTAGAGCTAAACCCCTAATATTTATCCATAATTATTCCACTGTCTCTTGATTTCTATTCCCTCACTTTAGCGAACATATTGTCGTTGTAGTTTATAAGAAAGGAGTCCGGGTGCATCAAACACTCCAATTGCTGTTTGTTTGAAATTATTTTTAGCATTCATTATTTTACACATTTGTAGTGGCCATAGTTTTTGGAATGGGTTGGGAACCACTGGTCTACAGCTGAACTGTGTGACGGGTTGGACATTTCTTTGTAATCACTCATAATCTCAGAATATCAAATGTGGAGACTAGCAGCTAGTATATATATATGTGGCAGTATGAATGAGGCGTGGTTGCCTGCGGGGTATAAATAGGGCAGCATTCCCATTTGTTCGTCCCACCTGACCTCTCCCCTCCG
This sequence comes from Gobius niger, assembly GCF_951799975.1. Classification (NCBI taxonomy): domain Eukaryota; kingdom Metazoa; phylum Chordata; class Actinopteri; order Gobiiformes; family Gobiidae; genus Gobius; species Gobius niger. The sequence goes on along the minus strand of NC_136854.1, from coordinate 20,740,499 downwards.
TGACGTCACCCGCCGACCAGAAGCTAGCATGGCTGTCAGAGCTTCGTAGTGTAACGTGTATGAAGATTGTCGCTAAGAACGAGGAAATGTCACTGTTTCAAGGCGTCAAGCCCAGTGTTCGGAGCATGCGGTGTAGCATGTGCTCTCGCTTCTCGGCTGTGCGAGGTCGGCGTCGCGGCTGTAGTCCTCGCGTGTGTGTGTGTCTGGATGTGTCACAGCCGCCCGGCTGCTGGTCGGCGGGAGAGCCTCCCTTTCTCTGTCTCGTGTCTGTCACCTGGTCCTTCCTCCATCACACGGCGTCTCGTGGTGGTCGAGACTCGTATCGGACTAGTAACATGGACATTGTGCATTGGACTGACTGACAACTACATGAAATGATACCTGTCAGTAAATCAAGGAACTGTGAACCTGTCTATGGACGAACTATGTATTAAAAGCAAAGCAACGAAAACGTTAATAAATTAACCTACTGTATTACTGTCTCTGTCCCAAGTTAATACGAACCTGTGGTGCCTTAAGCGTGGGGATACTTTCATTTGCCCAGTATAACGCTGGGCTGGCGTTGGTTTTAAATGGTAACATCATGGTAAGATAATGCACCCCCCTGCGCCCCCGTCAGGTCATATATAGACCAATACAAAATTTAAAAACATAAATAATAATAAATTGATAAATGAAAAAAACAAACTAAAAAAAAAATATATATATATATATATATATATATATATATATATATATATATATATATATATATATATATATATATATATATGTGTATTTTATTTTTTTTCATTTATCTATTGATTATGTTTTTTAATGTTTTATTGGTCTATTATGTGTTTCATTATGCTTGTGTGTGTTGCTGTAAGGCACATCGGGTTGCTGTTTAGCATGAAATGTGCCCTATAAATAAAGTTGCCTTGCCTAGTAATTTAGTTATGTGCATGCATCACCATCTCAACTCATCAAAAATATACATATGAAGAATCACATCTTGAAGTCCATTTGGATTGTAGTATTTATGTACAGCACATCAAGGGACTCTCCAGCAGATGTTCCAAACTGAGCGGTTTTATAGCCTGGAAGACAAATGTGTTCTGCACAATGTTTATATGATTGACTTAAATAGGGACAGTCCATATTAATGAACACATAACAAGGCACATTCTGCACATAAGAACAACTCTGACCTGATTTTAGCCGTTGTTTGTGCTCTCTGGTAAAGATGTTCATATTAGTCTTAATTCAATGGGGAGAGAGTTCCACAGTGTAGCCCCCGTGAAGGAGAAGCTGGACGGTCAGAAAGATTTTCTGAACTTTGGGAGCACAAATTCCCTGCTAACTGGCTCTGTGGAAGGTGGAAGGTCAGAGAGAGCCCTGGCGCCTCACCAGTAAGACACATCGAGGTCACAAAACAATACAGGATACCGAATGACATAGGGACACCCCAAGGAACAATGGGACCACAAAATACACTAACAAGGAACCCAAGAGATCACAAGCAACGTAACAACAGTCAATGGACAGGACAGGGGAGGAGAGAAGACAGGGGAGGAGAGAAGACAGGGGAGGACAGAGGACAGGGGAGGACAGAGGAGGGGTAGGCAGACACAGAGAACAAAAGCGATTCCCTTCCACAGACTCGGGGGAAGTCAGTTTGTGGAGGGCATACAGGTCCCTCTTGGAGGCTCACTAGGTTCATGAATATACAATATGTATACAATGCTCCATCTAACTTTATATTAAAACTGACATTGGTAAGAATGTCTACACAATGCAGTACATCGCCAACTTCTTTTATTTAGATGACACAAGGAAAGGAGTTTATTGGTATAATGCCTTTTACGTAGTCACAAAGCGCTTTACATGACAATTTGACATTCACTCCATACATGGTGGTGGTAAACTCCGTATGTAGCTTCAGTTTCCCCTGGGGGAGACTGACAGAAGCGCTGTCACGGCTTCATCCTGTCCTATTGTACATGTTTTTAGTGGTTCGCTCACAAGAACCACAACCTCAGGTATGATATGATGAAAATATGTTTATTTAAGAACGTAGCGTCGTCGTTTTGGGGCTTCAGATGGGGAAGCTCACGGGCTCTCGTCCCCTACCTGTAGAAATAGCAGAAAAATATTAGAAGGGAGGGAGGGTGGGGCCGGAAACTCCGAACGAGAGGACGAGGTTAGTAATCGGGGGGCTTAAATAGGCCGGCGGGCGGAAGAGGCGTATAGGAGGTGTGGTCCGGCTCTCGAACCTTGATAAATATAAATACTTATCTCCATTTCGCTCACAAGAACCACAACCTCAGGTATGATATGATGAAAATATGTTTATTTAAGAACGTAGCGTCGTCGTTTTGGGGCTTCAGATGGGGAAGCTCACGGGCTCTCGTCCCCAAAGAAGTCTATGAGAGAAGCGTGGAATGAGCTTCCTGTAGATCGCGAAGGTTGTGGCGTGTGTAGACCTCGTATGCTGTGGATGACCAACGGCCTAAGATCTTGATTAGGCGGTCGGGCACGCCTCGGCTGGCAGCGGACGTTGCAGCTCCGACTCGAAATGAGTGCCCCGAGAAAAATTCAGGACATATGTTAGATTTTTGCAGTATGAACCTAAATAAGGGGATGAACCACGATCTAGTCGCAGGAAGGCCTAATTCGGTTATGAAAAGTGGATCCTGTGGAGAAGCGCCGCTCAGCACTCGATATTGGACGTAGTTCACGAGGGGCTCGAACGGGCTTAGGTAAGAATTAAGCTTGAAAAGGAAAATAGGGACGGAAATGCCGCTCCTGTTGGTCTTGCTTTGTTTGAGGTGGAAAACCAAGCAATTGTCGGAAACAACCTGGAGATCACCCACGTGAGGAAGCCTAGCCGAGCTGTGCGCGAGGGAAGGCGGGGCAAACTCGGAGCAACGAAGAAAGCCGAAGAAAGCCAGCAAGAACATGGACTCGAGCGTGCGTGATATGTGCGGGGGCAGCACGTTAGAGCGGATAGAAGCCAAGCATCGCCCAAGCAGGTCCGACGTGAGAGGGAGTTGGCGGCGGGTAGCTTGTGGAGCTTGCCGCTGTAAACCTTTAAGGACCTGACTCACCTGGTAGAGGATAGGTGCAGAAAGAGGCATACCGGTTAGTGCTTTAGCGAAAAAGCCGATTCCACTAAGGTATGCCTTAATAGTGCCAATGGAGAGTGATTGATATGAAAAAGCGTGGGAGACGAAACTTGTAAGAGTGAGGACGTCTAAGGAGGGGAAAGGCAACCCATAGTGCTCGTGGAAGGAGCGAAATTTACCCCAGGCGGTTCGATAAGCTGCCTGAGTCCGGGGTGCCAGACTATCGAGGATGGCGGACTGGGAGATCCTCAGAAGGTAGGCTAGGGCTGGTCTCACAAGACGAGGATCGTAGCAGAGAATGGTGGCACTGGAGTCGGAAGAGGCTCTGCATTGGGGGCCAGCATCCTGAAGGTCTGAAATTTAAAACGAGAGAGGGAGTCGGCTATGCTGTTGTGGTGACCCGGAACGTGCTTGGCTCTGAGGATAAACTGATTAGATATGGAGTGCCAAACTAAGCGACGCAAGAACGGCATGATAGACAGAGCGTTGCTCCTGCCCTTGTTGATGATGTCCACTGCCGCGATGTTGTCCGAATGAACGAAGATGCATCTGGAAGTCCACTCTTGGCCCCATAGCAATGCCGCGACTACGATTGGAAAAATCTCGAACAGAGCGGAAGAAGACTGCCCGGACTGCCGGATGAATTTGAGGAACTCGCTAGGCCATGGAGCTGCGAACCATCTGCCCCGGTAGAAACCCCCAAAACCGGCTGAAGGGGCAGCGTCGGTAAACAACCGGACGTCGGCGGGGTCGGATACCATGTCCCTGTAAAAGAGGGAAATGCCGTTCCAGCGGCTGAGAAGGAACTGCCAAAAACGCAATTCAGCCCTGACAGACTGCGAGAGAAAAACCTTACTGTGGAGCGAGGGAGACGACGTGGCAAGGACCAGGAGATGCGAAACGAAAGCGCGACCCTGGGGAATAATTCGCATGGCGAAATTCAAGTGACCCAAAAGGGACAAAAGCTGCCTTTTAGAACACGAGGGGGCGACGAGGAAATTGCGCAGCAGGAGCGCGATGCGATCCCGCTTCTCGATCGGAAGCGAAGCCTGGAACGCAACGGTATCGAGGGTAATGCCCAGGAACTCCAAGGAGGTGGAGGGACCCAGCGTCTTTTCCTCCGAAAGAGGGACGCCGAGCGAGGCAAACACGCGCTTGAGAACGGCCAGGTCTCGGGCCGGGGGGGAAGAGCTGGGCGAGACGAGCAGGAAATCGTCCAAGAGGTGAACCAAGAAGGGAACTCTGTGCTTGTTAAGAAGGATCCAGCAAAGTGCCTCAGACAGGCAGTCAAACAGCTTAGGGCTGCTTTTGCAGCCAAAGGTCAACCTGACCGCGAAGTAGTAAGCACCTCGCCAGCAAACGCCGAAAAAACGCCAATAGTCGGGGTGGATTGGCAGCACTTTAAAAGCGCTGGTGATGTCCGCCTTTGAGAGCGACGCACCGCGACCAGCTAATTTAACGAGAGCGATGGCGTGATCGACTGATGCATACTTCAGCGAAAAGTCCTCACTGGGGATGAGGCCATTGACACTAGGAACCCTGCTGCCGTGGGGGGCCGAATGGTCCACGACGAGTCTCTTCTTCCCGGAGTATTTCCGCGTAGCCACCCCAATCGGGTTGACCCTGTAAAGGGAAAAAGGCGGGCGAGCGAATGGGCCGATCATAAAACCGTCCTTTACCTCCTTGGCGATCAGGGAATCCACGACGAGGGGGTCCTGGAGCGCAGATTGGAGGTTGCCGCAAGTGAAAGATGTTGACGGGAGTGCAGCGAACCCGGGACGAAATCCCTCAGAGAAGCCGGTGACCAGAAACTGGACGAAAAGTGGGTCCGGATGGTCCTTGAGGGCGTCGGATAGGGCGGAAACGATGATCGGGGTGGACGCCGAGCCTAGTCACAAGGGGGTGGGGTTATGGGGACAAGCAGCCCGGGCGTGGCCGCCGCCGCAAAATGAACAGGTGTGCAGAAACCTGCACTTGGACGCCTGGCACCCTGCCCCGTTGAAATTATTGCATATGGGCTTGCCCCCTTGAAACATGATAGGGCGGCCTTTCTTGTCTGCCCCCTGAGGGAGAGGGACCGAGGCGGACATAACCGGGCTGGGCGTGGCGGAGGAGGAGAGGAGGCTCCGAACGAGAGGACGAGGTTAGTAATCGGGGGGCTTAAATAGGCCGGCGGGCGGAAGAGGCGTATAGGAGGTGTGGTCCGGCTCTCGAACCTTGATAAATATAAATACTTATCTCCATTAGGGCAAACCGGACCACTAAAAACCCAGAAACCTATGCAGACACGAGGAGAACATGCAAACCAAGACAATACTGTATATGTTTTGCAAGAAGCCCCATAGCAAAATCATTGAGGTTTTCCTTCTGAGATTTGTACATTTGTACACAGCCCATCACAAAGTCACATGGTAAGATGTGCAAAGGCTCTGTTTTAGTTAGACAGCCTTGTGTGGGTCCTGATTTAGTGTCTTGTCTTGACTTAAACTCAATGATAAACCAAATTGCTTACAGTTTGTGCATTAAAATATTGGAAAGTACTATGTGGAAATATTGCAATAATAGCGTTATCATACATTTCAAAACACACATTTTTTCATATGTTGTATTAGCCGTTTTCACGCAGTCTCTAGTTAGGTCGACCTAAAGGGGCTCTCGTGTGAACCCAACCACAGCACTTTAAGCTGGTCTAAACAGCTGCTCCAAGGCCGGCTGGCGGCTTTACTATCCTCTGAGGCCGCGCAGGTCTGTTGTGAAGGCGGCCGAGAGCGGCTCGTGCCTCAAGGCTCCGGCACTCCTTAGTCTCGTCTCCTTTGCCAACACGATTTCCCCTTTTCAATTTTGTCCTGCACGCCACAGCACAGGTGCACTGATTGCACTTGGCCAGGGGTTGCAAGAGCATCTGGATGCAGCAAGTGGAGGGGCATGTGATCAGTGGAGCTCCAATTCTCCACAGGAAATTACGTTAGCTCCACTTTTTTCCCCGCAACATTTATTTAAGTTAATTTCAATAAAACGTCTTTCGTACACAGCACTATCCTTAAGGTTAGGATTATGGTTAGGGTTAATTTCAATTACTTTAAGTTGTCCTGCAGATGACACGTCATTTCCTGGAGCTCCACTGATCACGTGCCCCTCCACTTGTCACATCCAGACCCTTCTCAGGGATTGGGCAACAAAGTCATGTGATGGGGTGAGGTGGAAAACAGTCGGGGAGAGATGAAACCATGCATTTAAAAACAGACAAATCAAACCACAAACACAACCCAACTGGCACAATCACACGTAAGTTCCTTTAATCATGTTCATAGTTTGTATGTACTGTATATTTCCCCTTCTGGTCACATTTTGCATGTCAACAACATGATCATTATGTTTAAGTCCTCGACCTAAAGCCAGCAACAATGCAGAGTTTCTTTGCATTATAAGGAGGGAGAAATATCAAGCGTATATGCCTCTGATACACTATAGAGAACATCCAACAGAGCGTCTGCAAAATGTCCTAAATGAAAGATTAATCATACTCTGTAAACTCAGTTGAACCAATGGAAAAATAACTGCAACAGCAGAAACCCACACAAAGGTTTCTCATAAAACATCTAAAACCCGTGGACATGCGGCACAAACGTAATATCTAATGTGTTTTGCTGTATTATTTAGCCTCTATGCTCCCTCGATTGTACAGGCTTCGCTCCCCCTTTCTATCGCTGTGTCTGAATCTGAAATAGCTTGACAAAAACCTGTGGGCAGTTTTTTTCTCACCCACAGAAACCCCCCAAAAAAGAGAAACCACACAGTTCTGCAGGAATACCACGGAACTGGTAGCCCGCAGCACACAGCAGATATCTCTCCCCCTGCCCTCTATCTACCTTGTATCCCAGAGTGTGGGGAAAAAATGGAGAAAAAGTCTGATAGACTCTAGGGGCAGCCAATCACTGTTCAACTAGAGGGAATCACAACACGCCCCCTCGTTTGCTGCTCTGGCTTCTAACATCTGACCAAGCCAATCAGAGCCAGCATTTTCCATAATGAGCTTCTCAAAGCTTCCATGGTTTTCCCTTTCGGAAGTCCAAGCTCTTAAAGAAGTACCAAGTAACTCATGCTCCTAGAGGCCATAAGCGCCACTGCAGGTGTCGTAGCATGTTGCATTTTTTTACTTACTCACTGTCCGTGAGAGTAAATACTACACTGACAAAAAGGGAGAGAGGCACAGTAAAGTGTGCCTTACAATATAGTTCCCCTTTTTATCCACTTAGGAAATCCACATTGTTACTTACAACTATACTTTATCGTGTAACACGTCACGTAATCATATTTAAATAGGGAAAACGCTTGGTAGCTTCTATCTTCACCTCGTTTGGAGCTGAGGAGGAGACGCTAAATGCTATCGCCGTCTGTGCTGTGTTTACGTGACTGAGGGCAAGCGTGAAGACCAGACAGGTACAAATGAACTCGTCTAAGGTAAGAACATATCTCAGTATGTAAAAACGGTGGCCTATTTCTTTAACTGACAGGGAGATCATATTGAAATAAAGCACACTATTGGAGACTTTTAATTATAAATACAGTAACTTTTTTTTAATGACATTATAGGGGAAGGTCAGCTTTCCTTGTAGTCAATGAGGAGCCGCCCCGATACCAAATACTTTCTCTGCTTGTTCTTTTAGTATTGTGTAGCTGCTACACTGTAGCATAACGCACCGCAACATGCTAATCAGTGGTATCATTACGTTACGTAGCAAAGTGTAACAGATTGTGTTGATTGACCACCAGTCTGGCTCGGTATCTCAGCAGCTTTCTCTAAACGTAGTTAACTTTTTATATCCTGATGTCTATGACTTAAAAAATATAACACAAAAAAAAACACTCGAATCAAGAGAGAAAAAAAGACAGTCGCATTTTCCCATCACTAATCATTAGTTTGAACATTTGCAGATCTCAGGCATGCCTGACTGCCACATTAATTAGGTTGACATTTACTTTGAAATCAGGATTAGTGTGGACATTTAACAGGACCTAGAGGCTGGTTGTGGTTTAACAAGTAGAGCATATCCTCAGTCGTGCTGGAAGCTTAGAATACTGATATAGTCAATGCAAGCAAAGACTTCTGCATTACAGGTTGAAAAAAAATCCTTCAATTATTGAGAATAACTTGTGCAACTCTGCCCCCTCATTTCTAACTGATAATACGGAGGATACAGGAGATCAAGAGTAAATGGTACTGCTTTTCATAGCATAAAAACAAGCAAGTTTCCAAATGAGGCAGCAATTTTATATGTGTTTAATGCTGACTATAAAGACGTATGTTTAACTTTCTATGTATACAAGTCTATCCTAAGTAAATGTCTAGGTACTGGCGAAGTTAAATAAAACATGCTTAGATCCAGGTAACTGGCTAACAATGAGTTGTTCGCGCCATACATAAGATGAGTAAGTGCATGGGCCAAGCTGATTTCAGCACACCCCCAACTACAGTACATGCCTTTTGTGGTGTGCTATAGGAGTCTGGGTAATAATGAATAGCAAAAACAGGCCACTTGATTTGGGCAATAACAAGAGCTTTCAGGTTGGGAAAACCAGCAACATGCGCTAGAGCCATGCCAGAATACACATGAGAAATTGCTGAAGTATGAGCAAACGCTGCTTTTTGGGAGAGTGGGTTCTTGAGTCCATTTCAAGACAAACACTGTGGCAAAGTAAAGAAATACTCACAAAATTACTAACAAATTGATTAACTTCATAATACAACTTTCAGCTCCTATGATTCCAAAACGTAACATTACAAGGTATTATTTTACTGTTATTATACATGGGGTTTTATACATACCGGTATATACTATATAAACACACATGATATATCTGTATCTCAGAGGCACATGTGATGGTGGCGAATGTGCAGTAATAACAATGCTATCAGTGAAAAAGGCTTATTAATGTGTAAGTTGTCTAAGTAATGGATGAGAGTCTCATAATGGCTCATCAGTGCTCAACACAGGTCGCGCGGTGTCCTGCCTGTGTACAATCCAGACAGAATATCAAGAGCGTGACGCCAGCAGAGACCAAACACCACAATGCTGCACATGGAATCGCAGCCCCATTGCCATGGTTACAGTTGATTAGTGGCCTTTTTACAACAGTGCCACACTGGATGTTGATACTAATAGCGTCTTATCACAGTTAGTTTTGTGCTTTTGATGGCGGAGTCTAAATGGACCTCTCTAGCCCTTCAAATGTGAGATGAGAGAGATTTTGGTCTTTGGAGCTGTTTTATTTATTCATTTTTTACACCAAATACTGAGTCTGTTTACCACAGCAGCATTACAAGAAAAAATCATACAGTAACTTACGGTACGGTATACACATCAACAGTACCCTCTGTTCATTTGAGCTTCATAAGAAAGCATCGACTAATAACCGTTGAAGCTTGGTAGTACCCATTGTGTTCATCCTTTTAAAAATTGCTTCATTCCTCATAGGGACTACAGTGACATTTCATAAAATGCAAAATACCAATACTAATAGCATATTATAGCAGATCATAATACTTCATTTTAAATTAGAAACAAATATTTGTAAACAGCCGTATTCATGTACTGAGAATAAAAATAGAAAAATAATAACCATATAACTCCGTTGTTCATTCTTTTCAGTGCAAAGAAGAATGCAAAGATTATATTGGAGAAACAAAACTACAGCTGCAGAAAATACTCAGTCCATCTCCATTTTACAGCCATGAGCCGTGTTTCCACATAGTACACTTCTTACCCAACACTATTTGGCCGCACTACATAACACAGGACGGTTTCACACACATTACTGAAGGAAAAACAGAATGGCCATGAAATGTTTTGTAACCCAGAGGAGCATACGAATGGCAAAACACGGAATAAAAAAAGTAACTCAAGCATCGGCGCCCCGCGCTCAAGCACCCACCTGAACTTTGGGCACATGAATCTGCTCTCATTACAAAAGTATTAAATAGATATAACCTGTACATGACAGAAGGATTTCCTTCTCTTCCTGCGGGTCATCGGAGGCAGTGTCACGCACTTTGTAAACATAAGGTTTGTTTATCACAGAGTGCATTTAGTGCTATTTATAAGCAAAAAGGTTTTTACAGTAATTCATTTACTTGCCATTAATAAAACTACAAATAATATTGACAGCTTATTTTGAAAAAAATTTACATGTTTTCTGGAATTAATTCAAATTGAATATGTACAAAGACAGGAGCATGTTTGTGTGCAGAACGGGAGACTTTTTTGTTCGTAAGAGTCCTCCTTAGTTTTCTTAGGTTTTGAACACGTTTTGTGAATGCCAAAAACCTTCCTAAGAAGGTGTTAAGAACAAATAATTGCATAAGAATTAAAAAACTTGTTTGGACATGTGGGAATCCCGTGAGTGGGCAGGAGGGTGTCGGCGGGATTTTCAATCCCTTCCCGTGCAGGTCTCTAACAGAAGCTCTCGTCCATTGAAATGAATGGGCAGAGATTGATGGAGAGCTTTTAATTCATACATGAAAAAAATGTTTTAATTGTTATTTGATCAATGTGAAAAACAGGCCATGGAAGTGATCAGATACTTCATAGAGACATTAACGGCTTTTAAACTGAGCAGCTGAACCCCACTGTGATCAATACATACTATTAACACTTGCTTTGGAAACTTTTTCGCTTGTGTGTTCATGATGCCATTACAGCTTCAGCTTTTATTTTGTCCTTTTTATATATATTGTTATTAATTAAATGAATAATTGAAATTAATGAATATGCAAAATGTATAAGGTAGTTTTGTAGCTTTTGAGAGCAAAATATTCATGGTTCATTCAGCAGCTAATCTACTTGCCAACGTTAATGTTCGTTTTAAGAACCAGAGAATCATTAATAAGCCTAAATGCTGAGAACATTTAATAAGTGCAAATGTGGTTATTAGACAGTTGACAACCAATTAACACAATAATCATAAAGGTAGTGTGTTTCAAAATCTCCCTACACTCAATGTGACATGGATGAGTATCATAATAGAACTGTAATGAGTCATGGCTTACAGTTAGTGATTCCAGGCCTGATAGTGTACACCGGAAGGAATTCGCATTAAGTATGCTAGTTATTTTTTAAAGAGTAAAAGGCTTTCTGTTTCTGTTTGGCGAGACTCAGTGAGGTGGCTCTGTCTCACCTAAAGACAAACATAACGTGAGAGAAGGTGTGGTTGAGAAAACTGTTACTACTGGGGAGTCTATCATATTGATTGTATTCAAATACAAATATAATAAACGCTTGTTTTGGAGACCACCCCAATATGTGAAAGTTTCCTTTTTTTACAACCTCATTTTACTTGATCTATGAAGCTCCTGGAGGAAACAGGAGCATCCATTAGTTTGAAATGTGTCAGTGGCAGTGAGACCCTGCTTGCATTGAAATGAACTGGGACTTGTGTGGTGTGTGTGTGTGTGTCCGCTACGGTGACTCACACCAAGTCATTACATGCTGTTGCTATGAACTGGTGAATGCTGTTGCTTTGTGTGTTTGTGAGAGAGAAAGTCCAGAGGCTGATCAGTCTTACTCTGATGTAAGAGAGATCAGGATCAAAATCAATTAAATACATGTTTGCACCGACACCACGACACCCAACCCAATCCCACGCTTAACAAAAAAAAAAAGAACATTTATATATGCTGGAGTATTGGCTATATCTTAGTCCAACCATTCCCAAAGTCCGGAAAGTCGAGGCCCTCTTATTGATGTGATGATCCCACGGGGGCCCCGCAATAATAATCAATTCGAATTTAAATTTGTAAAGTTTTACCAATTAAATTGACATATGAAAGAACAAAAAACATAGATGACTGACAATAACTGAGAACCACTGTCTTAGTTATTGGCAAAGAATACTGGCGCTCCGGAGTTTATCTCTCTCTCTGAAGTGTCAGATTCTGCTTCGCTTTGTCAATTGGTTCAGTGTTTAGAAGTGTTTCCCGTATTCACATTGGTTTAGAGCGTTTTAGGTTTCCAAGTGTTTCCTTGGTTTGACAGCTTTGTAGCAAATTTGCTACAATATATGATGCATCAATATTTCTTAAAATTGTTGGGTAGCGAGAAGATCAAGTGTCGGCGATTTTGGTGACTTTTGACGGCTTTGATGGCATGTACAAGAGGGAAACAGCGATCAATGGTTTGGATTGTTTTTATCCATTTCCACCAAACTTGGTATTGTCTCATCATCAACTGTACTGTATATGCTTTTATTATTCAATCATATCCTATATCAAAAATACCTGCATCCCACCATCTGCTGTCCTATGTGAGACATTTTTTTCTACAAAAAAAGAAAAGAAAAAGGTAGACTGTTTTTAACTGTTTATTGCACACTTCTCATCAACCCTTTGGTCACTGGCCGACAGTGGCAAACTCGAATAATCACAGTCTATTCAAGCTTATGGGCTGGATTTTTTGGTTTAAATACTGGGGAGACCCTGGCATAGACCATGGGTGTATTGTTAAGCTGCTTGCACAACTATGCTTCAAATTGTGTGACTCGCTTCTGTTTGGTCACTTGAAACGGTTGCAATCAGTGGCATATGTTCGTTCAGAAGGAGCTGCTGCACGATTCAGAGCAAACGTCTGGGTATTTCCCATGTGCTGTTCATGAGCACAAAGTTGTGATTGAAATATGTTTCCTTATTCTTTGCTTGTGCCTCCAACCAGCTTTCAACCCTCCTACCTCACCAGGAGACTCAGAGATGCCCTCTCCAACACTGTCTCTCCCTCCCCGGCCCTGTGCAGTGGCCTTCAAACTGTGCTACAGGCCTCCTCCCGGGCCTGAGCAGTAGCAAATACACAGTCTCTGTGAGGAAATCTCCTGGGTTTGTTTGCCCACAAACCCAACTCATACAGCCTAAACATCATTTCATATTCTTTAGGCCTATTTCATAAATGTGTGGTTTGGAGTCTACAGCACCTGTTCAGCAATCATGTTATAATAAAATCCTGTTAACAACATGTTTATAATCCAGTGTGTCCAGGGTGCACTTCCCCTCCCCATCTATATAAAAGGCCACAACCTTCATCCGCTCCTTCCCTCACCTGACCTACCCTCCTTAACATCACCCGCTGGCGCAGCTGTCATGAATCCGTTCGCCCTGGTTATTTGTTTACATGTTATAAAAATGTGTGGGGTATGTGAAATGAATGTATCACAGTTGCCCAGGCGTCTGCTGGCGGGAGTCTCCCCCTTTTTCTGTGCGTGCTGTCTGGCCTTTGGATCCGGACTAAATAATGGGACTGCATTTCTGTTGTGATATTTTTTGCCATTACCCAGCTGTGCATGATGTAATTTGACTCTTAAAAACACATCTGAGTTCGAGGATATAATGTCTGATTTCAGTCTGATTTTGGGGTGTGTGGGGTTGTAGTTTGTCCTATCCAACCCACTTTTTTTCTTAATCAACACCCTCAGGCTACCGCTGCTGACAAAATGTTCATGCAAAATTGAAGCCTCGCCTCAACCAAGACTGTCCTTGTGCCAGGTGGAATATCGGGACCTTTGTGTTATTCATTTTAAAGAGAAGAAAACACATCACAACGTGAATGCAGAAACGCAAAAGTTCAAACGATTTTGTCCAGACAGCGGTGTTACGGTGGGTGGGATTGGCCGCTCAACTATAAATCTGTCTTTACTCGCTTCTATTTGTTCGCTTTTATACGGCTGAAATTGGCCGCTTGAGTCACCTGAGCCGGGAGCAAATACACAGCTCCTGCATGGCCACCACATCCTGGGGGGGAAATCTCCCCGATTTACTCAAGCACATACAGCCTAAATATTATTTCAGCTTATTATTTCAATTGAATCAAAGGATATGCTGGAAGGGCACATTTGAAATACATATACTTGTAAAAGCACATATATCTAATTATTACCACTAAATACCAAATCAACCGTTTATAGCTAAATGTACCTAATGCAGCGACCCTTTCCTCCACCCTCTCCTGCACACGTGCAACGAAAGGGGACATGTGCATTCAAGGCTATTAGACAGGAAAGTATACCTGCTTTCGGTAAAGCATTTCCCTCTTACTGCTGCACCATTACTGTCCCTGACTGACAATAATAGAGATGGTTAAAACAGTGCAGTGGACATGCTCTATAGCTATACTCTGATGTTGTACCTAAAGCTAACAACCACAAATTGCTTGTCAACACATCACATTCATACACAGGCAAGTCGGGATTGAACTGCCAACATTTGTCAGATGATTATTCTGTAAACTGAGCCACGTTAACCCCAAAAGTGGATCTCAAGTGACATCTTTACTCTTGACTTCAGCAGTCATGATTGCTAGAGCACAAAATTAGAAATTCTGAAGAGTCTCAGCCATCCAAAATGATTCTATGATTCGATTTAAGTGGCTGTTCAATAAAATACCGTCCCTTCACTTTCAAATGAAGAATCAGTTGTTCCCATTTCTACATAGGCAAGAGTGAATATTAGCAACATTACAGACTGCTGGCTGGTAGCTATTTATGCCATGAGTAATGATCCTTTGAAGATAATCACACCAGTCTTATGGATTAGAGACCCAATCGTTTATGGTAATTCCATCAAATGGCTTCTCAAATGAGCAATTCATTCCTTTGCAATTCTCATCAGATGATCATGATGTCGCCGTGTGGCTGTGACTCTTTAGATAAACATTCATAACAGACCGGGGAAGCACAATGTGGATGCCTTCCAGCCCCTTCCAGCCAAGCACTTGTATCTAAACCTAACAATAATAAACACGATAATTAGCAGATATGGATGAACCCCGCTGTGGCCGTCTGTGGTCTGTGTTTTCTGGCATTTCAATGATCACACAGGTCTGTTCACATAACCTTGTGCAGTTGTTTTCTCCAAAACACTTAAGTGAGGCCCTTTCACTGCACAAAAATGCTCCAAAAGTGTAATATTCACATTCAGGAGGATTGAAATATTAACCTTTTCAATTGCATTTAATATACCCTAAAACCTATCAATTGGTCCATGTTTGGAACCAAAAAGCTTCTGCACTTAACTTTTCAATGTTTCATTCTGTAGTTGTAGTGTAAATCTGCAAGTCATAAAAACTGCAAAGTATAACACAATTATTACTGTGCAAATCGAATTCAGATACTGCGTCAACCTAAATCATAAAACAAAAGAGCTATAAAGATGGAAAGGCTCTTATCAAGGCGATATGGTTTGAGGTGCCGATTGAAGCAGCTTCATGTCTACAAAGTCTTCTGTAGATGATCCGGAATTTACAATAATTAGCGTTTAAATCTCTAGAGATTTCAGACAAGAGCCATGTTATACTTGCAGGAGTTTTCACTTTGAACCTTTACAGGTTATGTATTTAAATCTTCTGTGGTCCAAAGTAGTGTACATATATAATTTTGCACTGGACAAAGCTTCATTAATTCATTTGCTGTATTTACGTATTTGAGGCAACAGGTAAAACAATACATTGATATAAACACACTCAATGGTAACAACTGGTACATAAAGTGAAACCACAGGCAGCAAGTATCAGTTCAGGCCAATGGGAGACAAGGGATATGGTGGCGTGGCATCATGTCTTTCTCTAAACCATGAAGCTAAAATATCAATTTCTTGCAGCCGTCACGAGGGGAAACAACAGTGAACGTACCAAAACCTTGATTCCAGGGATGAAAAAATACAGTGCAAGAAAATCCCAGTGGATTCCTTTGTATGTCTCAAAGCTGCCTCATGTGAAATGACAGATAATTGACAAATCCTCTTAAATGCAGCACTCTGTCTATAAGTGCATAGACAAACATTTAGAGCATGCCTGCCTTGGAGATGTCTTGTGCTACGCTAAGAAAAGCTAAAAATAGCCCAGTCATTCATTGAAATTCTACTTGGAAACGTTCCAACGTTCCTTTTAATAGATGTATAGGAGTAAAGGATTGTTCCCAAAGAATCCATTTCATTTCTGCATTAGGCGCTATACTGAAACAGCACTTTGTATAATATGATGTTCTCTCGTCAGACATGGCCATTGTGACAACATAAAAGCACGCTCTGAACAATAAGGCTTTCATTTCCAGCCCTTAGAATAACAAGACACTTTTTCAAATGTGGACACTTAAGACCCTGATTGAATCTCCCCAAAACACCAAGAGCAGATGTAATATTCTACGCTATGGTACTATACTATAATAAATCCTTAAGAATACAAACAATAAATACAGCCATCAGTCAGATGGAGACTCAGAAAGAAAGAGTCTTTTAGAGGGAAAATAAATGTCTGCAGATAGAGGCAAAGTTTATTCAACTTTGACGTGTTTGTTGTGCATCTTTCTGTCCACCTCTTTTCCCACACATCCTGAATCTGAGGAATTAAATAAAAAGTTACTTTTTGAGGCCATTTGTCGTCACTCGTCAGTCATTGTAGTCCATTACATCAGCGGCCTATTACCATCTAGAAAAAACAAAAAACATTGCTAAAACAAAAAACATAGTGTCTATAATATATATAAATGTATTATTATATATGTATTATTGCTATGTTTGTGTGTTTGGTGTTGTTGTCAGGCACATTGGGTTGTCTTGTACATGGAATGTGCTATATTAACTTGCATTGCCTTGCCTTGCCTGATGCATTAAAGAAGTCCTTCTTTTCAGAAAGCCTAAATTAACCGATAATGTACAGCAGTTGATGCAACATCGGGGCTTATCTATCTCATCGATTGCCTCATTTTCCTTCCAACCACTAACCCTCCTCCAGTCTAGAGAGTATTTTCATATTTGGTCCGTGCTATGGTTATATAGAGTCTGCCACAGTGGAATTTCTCATGGTCTTTGCCCATGGACATTTGCTTTTCACACTTGAATTTTAAATCTAATACTATTCTGTCAGAGCCACCTTTGGACTTCTGAAAGTTTCTATGTTGTTTATCATGTTGTTGTTGTTTTTTATTGTGTGTTCATTCCTCATAACCATTAGTAGCAAACATCATATTCAACACCAAAGGTCAAGCATAGATACAGGTATTTTAATTTAACTTGAGGCCAGATATAGAAAAAGAGAATGCATTAGATCTTGATTTCACAAGTCACTATTTTATTATTCCTGCTGCCAGAGGCAAAAAGAGGACTGAAAACAAGAAAATGAAATAAAAGATATTCATTATGATTGAAATTGTTGCTGTCCAACGAAAAGAACAACATTTGTGTGGTATCAAGAAGAAGATGGCAGTCTCCATTGATGCCAGATCCAACTGAATGAAGAACAGGTTTAACCACAAGACTGTTTTGGAAGCTGAACTCTCCTCTCTCTTTCTCTACTGCACCCCCCATTGCAAAAGTATTTGATATTCCACTGTATATAAATAACTGACACAATTTTGATTCTCTGTAGATTGTATGTGCTTTCTGTGACTGAATTGACAATAAGTTACCTGACCGCAACTGAACAAATAATGCAAAATTACTCAAATCTGCACAACTGAGCTGATAATTGGCTTTTTAAGTGTCACCCCATCAACATTCTTTGCGTCGAGCAAAGACGAGTTCTTTTAGTGAATTGCAAACACAGAAGGCAGCCGTGACTTCATGACTTCAAGACGATCAGAGAAAAGAAACTCTCGCTTGATCACGACTCGCTGTTGAACATGAGGCACCTGTTTTTAGTCCTCCAGCAGTTTGATGTTTAAGGGAAATCTGCTGTTGCACATCAAAATGGGTGACATCAACAGGGTGTGCTATTTTTAGGCTGGTCCCACACAGTGCACTACTCAATGTCTACGTCAGACCGCCAGTGTTACGGCATTCCGTAAACAGATAATCATGAATTTATTATTTACCCATATCTAATGTACATTTTACCTGCAGATTTCAGATTATTGGTCAAACTACTTCACCAGTGTAACAGTAACAGTAACAGATTACTCTTCTTATGTGTGTCATGTTGACTGATCTTGTTAAATAGGTCACCAGTGCTATGAAAGCAAATCTGTTCTTTTTTGGGGAGGGCATTTTGCAACATAGCTTCTGACGTATTGAGACCTTCGATTGTGTTTTGTCTTAGCCACTCACTACTGCAATTCTCCTTGGCGTTTTGGTTGATGCAAAAAGGGGGACAGTTGCCTTGATTCAGACTTGTCATAATTGAGAATTGGCACTACAGTGAGAGTAGTGTGACCATAGTAATGTCCACTCGTATTGCGCTTTAAAATCCTGTATTGACAAGTTTCTCGAAGTGGTACACAAAGAGAAGCGAGGCTGCCAATCCCTCTGCCCCTCTGATCACCACTCACTCCCTCACACACTCACTCACTCACACACTACATTAACGCAGGCGGTGGGTGAAGTGTCTTGTCCAAGGGCATAAAACACTCGAAGAAATTGAAAAACAAAGAGCAGTTTATTCAGCCATTGACAAAATATATACTTTTTTTTTTATCCAGATGATAGATTCTCATTCACACTGAAGCCATTAAATCAGATTGGCAATGGGCAAGGTCATGCCGGTGTTGGAAGCACTCTTCTGTGGGCAAATTTCCCCCCAGCAGATTTACAAGCAGGGAGGATTTGTGTACATGTCCATCGCGTTGGATGATTTTGTGTTGATATAGGGCTGTGTTTCTTTTGGCGCACACACAGAGGGGACATGTGGCGTGAGAACACACTGCAGTCCGGTCAGGCTTTGTGCTGAGTAGGTCACACAGACCAGGCCTCAGGGGACCGGCTCAGAACTGAAGCCTCAGACTCATAATTTAGTCAGATTTACATTGTCTTATTACGCCTTTTAGAACAAACCTAATTACTGTTTTTGTGGCTGCTACTGCTACCTCCACAATCTTAAGTCCAGTATAATACTCAGACAAGACAATTACTTTGTCATGGTAATATTCTGTACAATGTTTCAGTATAATTACCACACAGAGCATCAATTATCTTTTTCAACATTCAACTCAAGGTTAACTCAGAAATACGCTTTTACAAATAGGCTTGCGTAATGACTATCAGTAATTACTGTCTGTCTCTTCATTGTTTTAAGCAGGCTTGTCATGTGCCTCCTTTCTTCCAAAGATCTTTACTTCCACGTTGAGAGCACATTTGATTATGGCCATAATGGCTTTATCCTGGGGACATTTAAATCCCATCTCCAAACAGCACTTGTGTCGCTGCCTTCGCAAAACCAAATTGTCTTCGAGAGCCCCACTCAATTTGGTGTGCTTTAAAAGCTTATTAAAAGGCCTCTTCATGAGAAAACACAAATTCGGCCTGCATGAATTATTTTTAAAACTTGGGAGTTTATTCTGGGTTGAGCCGGGATGGCAACACTTTTCTGATTTCTATTTTATGCCTTTGCTGAGGTTATTTAATTTGAAACAAAAACAATATATAAAACTATTATACAAATGATGAGGTTGTTGGTTTGTCACGAAGTTGTATATGCAAATATTTTGTAGTTATTATAAAGTGATACTCGCCCAGAAAGCATATCAGCCAGACCAATGGTGGGAAAGCATCCTCAGAATTGCAGTTCTTGGGTTGACTCCACAGATGTTCATTTGTAAAGGTTACAAAATATTGTCCCAGGCCGACTCAAAGCCTGTGGAAAAAATGAGGACAGGATACAAGAATAGGCCAGTTTAAAGGACTTATTGTAAATTATAATATAATTTAAACAATAGGTATATGTAAATATGTAGGCTGTATGTGAAGTACAGGCTACATTTCTGAAATAAATGAATGAATAAATGATTTGGATTATTACACATAAAAGCTATTCTAACAATACCATGTCGCTTGGATATTGCTTTTGTTTTCATGAAATGAATGTAAAACGCAAAGTCATTCTTAACTCTCTCCATAATAAAAGCTTCTTTGTATATGAGCTCCAATCAAGCAGTGGAAAATCATACATAAAGACTAAAGTGCCCACTTTCACAACGATACAGAGTCTTTTTGAAACAACTGCACAAGCAGACCTTAATCCTGACAGTTCTATGTAGGAGCGCTGATACATGTTTGACATTGCAGCAAGGTAGTACTCCTTTATGCACTCAAAAATACACTTTTCATGATGCAAGAATGGACAATGTCTGAACGTCTTGCGAGTCTTCCATGCAAAGCTCTATATTCTTCGCTGTGAAGGATGTCACACAGCAGTCAGCATTATGAGAACACAGTGTCACTCTGACCTTTGGAGAAAGCTGTATGAAGAATGAAAGCTCAAGTTGAGTGGTGTCTGACTGCATCCCAGAGCTCTGCACTGTACAGATAAGAACACAGAGAGCAGGGCATTAGCATGCTCAGGGCAAAGGGCAGAGCAATAGTGTGCTTTTGTCTGTCTGTGTCATGAAGAATATGTCTTACAAGTGTAATAAGCATGTTGACAAGACAGCCAAGAAAATGTCATTTTTCTGTCTAAAAGTGCACTGCTGCTTGCAATCTATTTATGTCATCTACATGGTATCCGTTAGTAACGGATAGTTTTGCACATTTAACTTTGTTGCAAACAATGGCTAACTAAATTTGGTAGTAATAGATCCTTTAACTTCAACCTAGAGGCTCTATTGTATTTATTTATTTGATAGGGACAGTGCAAATACAAATACAAACAGACGTGTAAACATGCTGGATTATAGCCACAAGGCTAACTTACATCCGTTAATACTCAGAATTACTCAAATTGCACAATTTCTTGTGAGAGCTCTTTTAGGTGCATCATAAATGAAGATTATGCTTTATTGATAGGCTTGTGTCAGTGTTATTGGTGATTGCAAAAGATAGTAAGCACTTAATAAATAAATAAATATGTAAATAATAACTTAAATTCCCGTTCTCATTTTTGGCTATAAGAGGGTTCTTAACTTTTCTTTTTTCAATATAGCCTACGAATTTTATGTATGATCTTACAGTGTTGAAGTTTCAAATGATCATATGCTTCAAGTACAAGGTACCAAAAGCAATGACAAGAGTTTTACCCTGGCACTGTTTTTTCCCTGGTACATTATTATTTAGTAAAACGAAACAGACATAAATTACAGTATGGAGCAACAAAACCCAAAGTCAGTTCCTCTGATCGTTTGTAAAAAAAAAAAACGTTTTAAAATTTCACAAATAGCCTACACACACACTTCTTCTCGTCTTTACGTGTTAATTAAAAAAAAAAAAAAAAATCCCCAACCCACTTTTCCTCGATCCTTTTTCCTGGGGCTTCAATGAGTGCCTTTCTATCAAATAATAATGGAAACTACACCTAGCTCACTCACTGAGCACCCACCGTCACCGGGGGATTCATAACCTGCAAATGAGACACTCATATAGGCTCAAGTCGCGTCTGAATGAACGGGCTGGAGCACGTGCAGATAAGTGAATGGCGAGGAGGACTCTCTTTGGTGGAGAGGTAGCTATGACGTGTGCGTGAAGGGGGGTGCGCACGAAGAGCACAGACTAGAGGTAGGCTACCAGATCCACACAAGATGTTACGAGAAGTGCACCGAGTTGATGCGGGGTTGACTTTGAAGCTGTTCTGGGATTTCTAACTGACCACATGAATGAGATTGGTGTCGGTGTCAACGATGCTTTCCTGACAAACTTCATAAAACACCTCTTTATGGCGCGTCAACAATGACAAACGCCACATTGCAGAGCGACTGTCAGCATGGGATGTACTTCACCGACGCTGATAATGGGTCAGGTGTATGCGCACCAAATTCTACTGGCATCGTCCCAACGTGCGCGAATTTCAATTTGGACTCCCAAGCGGTTGGCGTCGGGGTTGTTCTGGGCGTCTTCATCCTGTTCGCCATCGCGGGCAACATCTTGGTTATCCTGTCCGTGGTGTGCAACAGACACTTGCAAACTGTCACGAACTTCTTCATTGTGAACTTAGCCATGGCGGACCTGCTGTTGAGCATCATTGTCCTGCCCTTCTCTGCGTCCCTGGAGGTGCTCGGGTGTTGGGTGTTCGGACGCGTGTTCTGCAACATCTGGGCGGCCGTGGACGTCTTGTGCTGCACCGCATCCATCCTCAGCCTCTGCATCATTTCCATAGACCGCTACATAGGAGTCAAGCACTGTCTGAAGTACCCAAGCATCATGACGGAAAGGAAAGCGGTCCTCATCTTAGTTTTGGTGTGGGTTCTTTCCATCGTCATCTCAGTATGTCCACTCTTGGGATGGAAAGAGCCGCCTCCAGTGGACGAGAGCGTTTGCAAAATCACCGAGGAACCCGGTTACGCGCTCTTCTCCTCTGTCTTCTCCTTCTACCTCCCGCTGTCCGTGATCCTCTTCATGTATTTCAGGGTGTACGTGGTGGCCCGCAGCACGACCAGAAGTTTGGAAGCGGGCGTGAAGCGCGAGAGGAACAAGACCAGGGAAGTGGTGCTGCGCATTCACTGTCGCAGCATGCTGGAGGACAGCGGCTCCAAAAGCAGCAAGAACAACCCGTTTGGAGGGTCGCTGTCAGTGCGCCTCATGAAGTTCTCCCGGGAGAAGAAAGCAGCCAAAACGCTGGCCATCGTCGTGGGAATGTTCATCCTGTGCTGGCTGCCGTTCTTCTTCGTTTTACCGATGGGTATGCATTTTTATTATTGAATTATATTACAGCCTATTCAGCATTGGCAGCACAATTGTATAGAAAAGGAATTCATTCAGGCAAGTGACACTTTAAAACAATTAAAAACCTGAATCAGACTTATATTATATTATTAAGAACTCTATACATCAGCTCCATACAGCTTTAATGCTTAGTACAATAAACATATAAGAAAAATCATAAGGCTAATAACATCCTCAAAGATGCTAGTTTATCAACATGTCCATTGATGTTTTGCAGGTAAAACCAGGCATATGTATTTATGTATTTCTTCATTTGGTAGGGACAGAATTCAGAATTCAAACAGAATTCACAAGTGGACATCGGAAGGGAGTGGCAAGAGAAGCAAAAGAACGCTTTAATGAATGACTATCCTACACATAAGCTAAGTGCTGTGAGAGCTGCAATCATTTTTATAAATGACAGTGACAGCACTCAAAGAATGTACAGAGTGCACAGAGACGATTTAGAGAATCCATTTTAAGTTGCAAGCGCAGATTTTTGTACGTGAGCCAAATCAGGGGATGAAGCCTTACCCTGCGGGGTCCAGTGAGGATTTTTTTTTGGGGGGGGAATCAACGGCAAGTTCCTTACAGCCCTCTCTCAATCATGCACATGTGGATTATAGGCTATCTCACTTAGCAGAAAGAGACAGAGAGAGAGGATATGTAACAGACAAAGACGGGGCCCTGAAAAAGTTTAAGCTCATGGCCCATTTTACTTTTATGTGGTCCGGTATGGCTCAAGAGCTGCTGTGGATGTGTGTGAAATAACCGTCAGGCAGTTGTTAAAGTCAAGTGGTAGAGGCAGCAGAGACAGATAGATGAGGGGAATATCTGTAGAGGCAAAACACAGAGCATTATGAAAAAATGAAAAAAACTAATTGGTCATTATCATTTGCAAATGGAGAAGTGCAGGTTTCATTACACATTTCAGCAGAACTTGGATTTTCTTGAGAGACACCAGGAGCCTATTTTCAAACGGCCAATTGTGTTTGTAGTGTGACAGCCACAGTTGACCCAACGTTTGCTGTCTAAACTCTCTAAAGGTTGTGTTAAAGTTTGTCAGAATAATTACTTACTGACTTACTGTTTTGGCTTCAGGGAGCATTCGTTCATGCCCAGGCTTCATGATTAAAATAGGATACACGCCACTACAGGCTTATGCGAGTGTGCGTGTATATTTGCAAGGCAATCTCAGTGGAAAATGGTGATGGGGAGGTAAAATGAAAGAATAAAGGGCTTTTACATTTTTCATGGCCTCAAACAGAGCGTCTCGGACTGTCAATTGCTTCACTCCTGACTACAGTAATCTTGTGCCATTTAAGTCCACTGATACAAGAACATTCATTTTGATTGGACTAATGGAATAATTAGGCTTTTGTTGTTGTTGATTTGAATTTGACTGTGAGGATGACATTTGCACAGTTTGTTTTTTGTCTATACTCAGCCTTCACTGAAATATGTAGCGAAAGAAAAAGCAATTATCTGCAGAGTAGCAAATGGATGAAATGGTATAAAATTTGCATAAAACACCATAAGAGCGCCCAATTTGAACGCCCTTAAAGCACATAAAGAAATGTCTGCTTGTGCTGCTAGACAGACAACTGCTGAGCAAAATGTCTGTACAAACCTCCCTGTAGGATATTCACAGGTTCCCCCCAAAGCCAGGATTCATTTTAGCGCAGTGTCCAGTTAATGTAGTTTCTATGTCCAGTGTCAGATTAATAAGGAATTAAAGAATTAGACAAACTGATTAGGATTGTTTGGGTGCACTGTTTTTCCTAAGCAGACTCATCTAATGTATGACCAGAATTTAGTTTTAGATTTAGAGAAAAATAAATAATGATAATACAGTTTAATCAATATATCTTTTGTTAACTATACAGTTTGTTTTCAATCAATGAATCAATCAAACTTTATTTATAAAGCACTTTTCATACCGAAAGGCATCACAAAGTGCTTTACAGATTACCACATTTAAAACAATACGCCTGGCACAACCTCCCATATATATATTTTATATATTTGGATTAGATAAATAGATTATTCAGTTAAAAGCTAAGCTAAAAAGGTGGGTCTTGATCCTGCTCTTAAAAACATGAACGTTCTCTGCCCTGAGCTCCTCCTCAGGTCGTTCCAGAGGCGAGGGCCGTAATATTGGAAAGACGCCTCAGCATGAGTTTTTTTGTTGACTTTAGGAATAACTAGGAGACCCCTGCCGGAGGAGCGAAGGGGCCGTGAAGGTTCATAAGGTAAAAGCAGTTCTGAAAGATAAGAAGGACCAAGACCATTAAGACATTTAAAAACCATTAAAAGAACTTTAAAATCAACCCTGAAACACACGGGGAGCCAATGCAGCGATTCTAAAACCGGTGTAATGTGGTCCCGCCTCCTGGTCTTCGTCAGGATACGAGCTGCTCAATTTTGTAAAAGTTGTAAACCTGAGATACTCTTTTTGGGAAGATCAGAAAGCAGGGCATCAGGGCTGATGATTAACATTTCAGTTTTGTCCTGGTTTAGCTGGAGAAAGTTTTCTGCCATCCAGAATTTGATATCTAAAATGCAGTTAAAAAGTGCATCTATTGGCCTGGTGTCATCAGGAGACATGAAGATATATAACTGTGTATCATCAGCATAACTGTGAAAATTGACCCGGATCATATTTATCATTCATTTAAAGTATAAGAAACATCAAACCAATTTAAATTTGTCTCATTTCTTATATGAGGAAAGGCATCTAGTTTCCAGGAGGTAGTGGTATGACCATTTGGTACAACATGTTTTAAAATGCATATAGTTTTTGGTTTCATCCGCAAACAATGCACAATGCATAATGTTACTTTGTTTGACTAACTTTCTTAGTCAAACAAATGCTGTGAATGTAATTGTTGTAGAACGATTATTATTCTCTGGGAGCATGTTCTGAAAGTGAGTGCAGTTTATCAAGAATTAATTGGTATGCACAGAATAACATTGCAGACTGTCCAACTCAATTTGCTGCTGTTACCGTGATGGGAAAGCTAACTGCTGTTGCTATGTTATGACGTCATACGCATAACCTTTGTAATAAAACTTTACAAAAGCTGGAGTTATGAACAAACATTTCCTTTAAAACCCATACCACGTCAGGGCCATGAATCACAACCAAATGAAACTGCAAATATTCATCCATCACTAGGTTGAACATGAGTGTGTGCACGTAATATAATGCCGTGGAGAACATGAAGAAAAGGATGGAAATAACTCAGAAAACTGTCAC
Organism: Gobius niger; assembly: GCF_951799975.1. Lineage (NCBI taxonomy): Eukaryota > Metazoa > Chordata > Actinopteri > Gobiiformes > Gobiidae > Gobius > Gobius niger. Next base: position 20,714,539 of record NC_136854.1, on the reverse strand, counting down.
CGGGTTCAAATGTGTGACTGATTTTTGACTCAAGTTGAAGTCCATGTAAATACAGTACCTCTCATGTCATGTCCTCACATAACACTTTGTATGTTTGTCTATGATGCTCCAATAAGTGTAACCTCGTCTCACCACTTCCAAAATGTTTCAGTCACTCCAACTATGATTTTTACCTGGACTCTCAGCCTGTAATTTACAAAGCCAACTGAAGTAAATATCCAAACTTCCAGCTGCAGTAGGTCTAATCACCCAGTTTGGCATCCAAATCCATTGATCCTGGCTCATGATCTGCAGGAGGGTTCTCTCTGTGATTCACTGCCGCCTCTGACCAGTTGCCACTCTGGTACTGATGTTTGGATCAAACGTTGGGAACCAATTGCAAACAATGACAAAGTCTATCAAAACATATACTATAATTAGAATGTTTTGGCATTTATGTCACCAGATCTAGTCTGCTTCTCAAAGCAATTTAAGCAACATTAACCAAGTAAACAATGTTGGATTTCTGCATTGACCATCAATCATTTTACTCTCATCCTAAACTAGTCACATTGGCCAGTTGAGTTAAGTAATATCGAAGTGGTTTTGTATAAAATAACAAAATTAAACATGGCACACCTATTCAAGGCCTAATTATTGTATTGTATTTTGGTAGTATTATGAACTGCATATAAGAATCATAAGATAAAAACAACCAAACATGACTACTGGTATGTAAAATGTGGATATGAAAATATTAAGTGGCAAAGAGCATTCAAAAGGGCCTATAACCAGCGGTTAGTTTGCAGAACAATGAAAGTCAAGACCTGATGGAATTATATGAGAATAATACTGACATCTTGCGTCATATCACCACAGGTTCTCTCTTCCCGGCACTGAAGCCTTCTGAAACGATCTTCAAGGTGATCTTTTGGCTGGGCTACTTCAACAGCTGCATCAACCCCATGATCTACCCTTGCTCCAGCAAAGAGTTCCAGCGCGCCTTCACCCGACTCCTCCGCTGTCAGTGCCACCGAAGACGGCGGACTCTGCGGCGTTTCTACGGTCAGCGCTGGAAATCCGCGAGCATGAGCGGCGAGCAAAGAGCAGACTTTACACCTGCCTACACTGTCCATGAATCTTATGGCAGTTCTTTGTTACAGAAACGTAAAAGCATCAGGCCTTTTAGATTCAAATCTTGGAGCTTCTTTCCACCGTTGCAAAGGTCGTCGTTTCAGCTAAAGGAAAAAGTAAACAATCTGTCAAATAAAATAAAAGGAGGAACCAGTAAAGGCGCATCTACTGCGGTTGAACGAATCGATAGCGTGGACACAGTCTCTAAGGGCATCTATGCGGGCTGTGAGCAGGGCAGTTTTCCATTCTACGACATGGCCGAATGCTTCAGCCTCAAAGAAACAGACATTTGACTTTTATTTATTTAGCACTGGACAACATGGACAACTTGTAAAGATTGTGTAAATCACGGAATATTACAGAACTGAATCTTGAACAACAAATAAAATACTTTCGGCCAAGATTGTGTGTCAGGAGAGTTTTGTATTCATCGACAATGTGGCAAATTTTCCTTTTATTTCCTGTTGATTTATGGGTTGGAAGCATCGCTCAACAACTGATCATGACAAAGACTTCTTCTTTTTTTCCCCCATTCAACGTATGTAAATTGAAGTACATATGCTAGTTTACAGCTGCTCCCCAGCTGTTAAAAGAACATTTCAGAAGGTGGTTGAGATGGCAACAACGCACAGAGGAATTGGATTTAGTTCATTATTTCAAATAATCATCCAAAAAATTGTGACTGATTGTGACTGAGAGAATAGCACCAGGGATTTATCTATTGATAGAGTATGAATCACCTGTAAGGACATTTGGTTTTAGAAACATGGACAATATACTTGCAACCCATATGTGTCTTAATAAAACTGTTGAATGTACGACTGTCGAAGTGTTCCTATAAAATGGATATGTATTTGTAAATCCTTTGTCAATTCACAGTGTTTCTTTTTTTGGCTCAGTCTTTTGACTAAAATACTCTCGTCCATTGCTTGACAAAATGTTTGTTTAAACAAATGTCCAGCAATATTAGTTATTGTCTTGCTGAAATTGTGAATCATCTTGCACTTGAACACATGAACAAAGCACATTGTTTTTGAATGGTCTGCTTGGATTGCTTATAAATAAGTTAGTTGTTGAAAATACACACACAAAAAGGTATATGGAGTATGAAGTCAACCACCTGAAACCTGAAATCAAAATTGAAAATGTTCCCAAATTATATATTTAGGATGCTTTTCAAGATAAATAATGGTAATAATAACTGCAGGTTCTCGGTTAAAAAAGATTATTTTACTGAGCTCAGAAATGACATCTCAAACCACTCTGTTGACTGTTCGGGGCCAGTGTTAATTTCGTCGACTAAAATATTTAGTCTTAATTTTAGTCAAAGTGTTATTTTTGACGACTAAAATTGGACTAAAACTAAATTAAAAGTTTCTCATAGACTAAAACTATGACTAAAATGTCCAGATATTTTAGTCGACTAAAATGAGACTAAATAAAAATGAAAAGGAGAGACTAAAATCATCCAAACTTCTATTGACCGTCTGAAAAAGCCTCATATCATGTAAATTCACTGCCAAATGAACAGGTTTGTGCTTTGTTCATGTGGAGCAGCTCCATGAAGTCGAGGACCACGATTAAATATGATTATAATTAATATTATGAATATAAGTCGACTAAATTAGTCTTAATTTTAGTCGACTAAATTGACATGCAATTTTAGTCGACTAAAACTAGACTAAAATTGAAAAGTTTTTTTTGACTAAATCTTGACTAAAATTAAATTACATTTTAGTCAAAAGACTAAAACTAAAACTAAAATAAAATATGTTGTCAAAATTAACACTGTTCGGGGCGAGTGTCACAGGACTTGTCTGCTCAGCGTTCTCAAGTCTGGCCATCGGACAGTGGAATATGTTGCCAACAGAGCTGATCACATGTACAAACGGTAACACTTTTTCACACCAGGCCAAAAATTGGCTTCTTACCTGTTCCCACAATGTATATGATTGGGGTGTGAGTGTGTTTTGTAAATGAATCATTAAGAATAAATGAAGCGTCTAATGGTTTTATGCTGTTGGAGGAAATGTCTTATTAATATGTTTTATTTCTAAGACTTTGTTGACATCAGCCTGCCCAAGGATTGCAGGTGGAAATTAAGTGCTACAACCTGGTACAATGCATCTCTCCTTTCTGAAGTTAATGAATACTGTACATGTACATCTACTGTACATCTACTGTACATCCAGCAGATGCCACTGCAACTACATCATTATAAAAGGAAAGCCACAAGAGTCACACGGTTTCAGTAACTTGACAATATAGACAATAGAGTCGGAAATTAATATCAGATATTTTCTAAAACATTTTTTAGATTTTTATTGGAATGTAACACTTTTTTTAATTGTTTTTCTAACATTTTATACAATGTTCAAGCCAATTCATCAAGACAAAATAAATTCATCTGCAAAAGTGTCATTTAATACATTTACAAAATCATTTATTTATAAAAATGAAATAGTTTCACTAATGTGTTTCCTTGAAGATGGAAATCTCTAAATAAACACAACTAATTAGGCTTGAATTTATTTACATTATTAAACAACAAATTAGTAAAATAAATAAATAAATAAAATAAACGCATTAAAGAAGAACTAAGTAACTTGTTTACCTAATGGTAAAACCACCCTTGCAACTTTGAGGCATCCGGATCGGAGACGCAATACACACTAATGGAATCACGAAGAGGAAGCTAACAGGCAAAGCTAACTGCAGGCTTGTGCCACTACAGCAGTATTTACAGCCAAGCTTGAGTGAAAAAAAATATCTCCATTGTGTAATTGGATGTACAATATCCCTCTCTCCCTTTGTCTTTTCTGTCAGCGTAGTATTTACTCTCACGGACAATTAATGAATAAAAATCTGCAACATGCTACAACACCTGCAGTGGCGCTTATGGCCTCTAGGGGCATGAGTTACTTTGTTCTGCTTTAAGCATTGGCTTCATAAATACCATTGGCTTTAGATATAGTTTAGATCAAGCAACTCACAAGTGCCCAATTGCTTTGAGTCACAATCCCTTAAATCACCAGGCCAACACGCATCCAATAAACACCATTCTTAAAGTGACCTTAAAGTTCCAATAATTAAATATTGTATACTTGCAACACCAGTGTGTGCAAAAGATTTTGCCTGACGAAGGCCACTGGCCGAAACGTTGCATTGATAAAGGAACACTGGTATTGCAAGTATACAGTGTGCGAGAGATTTTTCCTGTTCTATGTTTGACCTCTATGCCTTCTCTTACGCACCTGTTTTAAACAAAGAGATGTGCGAAGTAAACGTTCTTCAATAATTAAATACTATAATTCAGGATCCCATAAAGATTATTTGACAATGAATTCATAAAGTTTTAATTTCTTAAAGGAATAGGCCACCGTTTTTATAAACTGAGATATGTTCTTACCTAACCTTAGACGAGTTAATATATCCCCGTCTGGTCTTTGTCTATGCGCTCTGTCACGCAAACGAAGCACATACGCAGCCTCTCCCACATGTCATATAGCTCCAAAAAAGCTCACGATACAAGCTACCAAGCTCTTCCACGTGTTCCCTATTTAAATAAAGTTACGTGAAGTGTTTTCATGCGAAGTATATTTACACAGAAATGTAACATGTCGATTTTATAAGCAGATAAAAAGGGGTACTATATTGTGAGGCGTAATGATACAGGAGCACAGCGTCCGCTTAGTAACTCTTAAAGACTTCCCCCGCTCACTTCCGTCAATAGAAGCTGCGTGACCTGTAGAGAGCCTTTTACAACAAGCAGAACATATATTTTGGGAAAGTGCTGGCGCATTCCTACCTCATGGTAGAGGTCCTGAGTCCTGTGTCGTCGTCCGGGGTGAGTTGGAAATCTGTGAAACATTACTACACTATATACTTTCTGCTTGTTATCACAGCCCGGCACGATGCACGTAAAAGGCATTGTTCACAAGTTATCGACGCTTCTTCAACTGTTCTCTGCTAGCTCTCTACAAGTCACGCAGCTTCTATTGACGGAAGTGAGCGGGGAAGTCTTTAGGAGTTACTGCGCGGACGTTTTGCTCCTGTATCATTACGCCTCACAATATAGTGCCCCTTTTTATCTGCTTATAAAATCGACATGCTACATTTCTGTGTAAATATACTTCGCATGAAAACACTTCACGTAACTTTATTTAAATAGGGAACACGTGGAAGAGCTTGGTAGCTATATTTTGGAGCTATATGACATGTGGGAGAGGCTGCGTATGTGCTTCGTTTGCGTGACAGAGCGCACGGACAAAGACCAGACGGGAATATATTAACACGTCTAAGGTTAGGTAAGAACATATCTCAGTATGTAAAAACGGTGGCCTATTCCTTTAAGTTTTTCATTTCGCTAATCTTTTCTTGTCTGTGACAGTTCCATCCCAGACAGAGCCTGATGGACACAGACTCTACATCCCAGGAGCATGAGAAAAGCTCTTCGAAATGACCGGTTGAAACAGGCATACAGGAAGGGGTTGAGCGATGAGTTGATGTATCCCAGCCACAAAAACACATCCCACAGCACCGCCTCTGTTCTGTATCCTATGAAAGGGTCCACGATATTGACTGTAAAAAACGGCATCCAAAAAAGCAGGAAAACTCCCATTATAATCCCAAGTATTTTGGCCGCTTTGCCTTCCCTTCTCATTGATTTTCGATGTCTTTGTTTCTTGCTCGAATCTCTCCCCACGCCTTCCGCCATCTGGCTCTCCATTGCACTGATTTGCCTGGCTTGCCGCTTGGCCGCCTTGTAGATCTTCCAGTAAGCGAGCAGCATTGTCAGCATAGGCAGGTAAAAGGCGACCACTGACGCGAGGACCGCATAGACTTGATTGACCACAAACACGCAAACATTTCCTGGCATTTGGACATCTACACTTGCAATGTGAAGTTCGAGCATCACGGGCCCAAAGGAAATAAGCATTGGAACGACCCAGCATATGATGATGAGGAAAACAGCTTTATTATTGGTTATCTTCAGGGAGTACACCAAAGGGTTGCACACAGCGTAATAGCGATCAAAAGCGATGCAGCTCAAGTGGAAAATGGATGCAGTGCAGAGCATCACATCCAAGCTCGAGTGAATTTGGCAAAAAAGGGGGCCAAAACTCCAGCACCCCTCAACAGTCCGTATCATACTGTAAGGCATGACAACCAGTCCAACCAGACAATCGGCCACTGCCAGTGAGCAGACGAATGAGTTTGTGGGTGACTGGAGTCTCTTGAAGTAAGCAATGGATAAAACGACCAGGAAGTTGCCCACCACAGTGCAGACGATGGCCAGGGATAGACAGGTGTACAGGGAAACTCGGGATGCCCAGTTTCTTAGCATGGAGCAGGGGTAAAGTTCAACCAATTGAGAGGAGTTGATGCATCCAGGCATCTTTAAAGTGTGATTGGCCATGGTTACACAACAACTGCAAGAAAATATAAAAGTCAATTATGTAGATATCTTGTTTTGTGGAGTGTGGAGCGCTTCTTCCGTGTCTGTGATGGTATCTTAATGCTCCAGCTTCCCTCTTAATAAAACCTACGCAATATACAGTAATAGTAGGGCCAAAAACATCATGAAATAATTCGAAACCTTCCTCTAAATTTTCAGGGGAAATACAAATTTAAACTGCTGCTCAATAAGTAATCCGAATTTCACCTCAAAATATAGTAAAATTGACCATAGTAAGGTGATAACGTATATTGATCTAAAAACCTAAATCGGTGTCTGTTAGTTCTACCTGAAGTAAAGAAGAAAGCTTCACAGTTTTAAAAGTCATATTAAAAAGACACTCACCTGATTTGGGCTGATGTGCTTGCACCTCCTGTTGCTTGTGTACAGACCAGGGTTTGTTAAGGAGGGAAGAGAGGCTTTATGTAGACTCCAGTGAAAGCACGCAAGAGCAACTTCCCAGTCAATGGTCTGCTCCATTGAACACAATTAACACTACATCACCTCCTCTGAATATGTATATATTATTCATGACCATTTTAGTTTAACCAAACATAATTACATGAACAGTACTTATATGTATGCAATTGTTGTTGATTTCATTTGATTTTATTTTTTTCAAATCTCATTTTTATTTTTACTTGTTTGAAGATTCCCTGTAGAGGTTCTTGATTCTTTGCCACTGACAGCCGCATCTGGAGTGTGGGCGGATCTCTTCTAATTAAGCATGTGGGATTTCCAGAGGAAAAAGAAAACTGCACTGAGGGTGAGGGACTGACTCTCTTGCCACTCAAGTTGTGTTTGAAAATACGGTTGAAACTCTCAATTTTATTTCTAATTTTTACTTTACTTACCCCTTCCATCCCCTGTTGTTCTTTCAGTAATGCTTTATAATAAGGGTACATAAATTCATCATGACTTTATGAATTAATTCATTATGAATTTATGTGAGGTCATGATGTTTCATGATGAAATACTCATGAATTCACACTGTTAATTCAGGCAATTAACTCATTAATGATGATGATTCATTTATCATGATCATGATAAATTATTTGTTGTCATGACTTCATTACGAATGTGCCCCTTAAAATTAATTGCTGCAGCTTTGATAACTATAGATATCGACCCTGTTTTAGGATGAGCAGTTACACACAGAAGAGAGCTTAAATCGCAGAATAAATGAAGAAAAAAGTCTTGAATATTTCAAGAGTTTTTTTCTTCATTTTTTAAAAAGAAAAACAACATTTTAGACACTTTTAAACATGTATAGGCTTATAGCTGTGTGCTCAACCAACATAAAAAGAATAATTAATAATAATAATGCATTGGATTTATAGCGCTTTTCTGGACACTCAAAGATGTTTCACATTGCATTCTTCATTCACTCCATACTCAGTGTAGTAAACGACTGTTGTAGCGACAGCTGCCCTGGGGTAGACTGACACAAGTGAAACTGCCAATTTGCACCATCGGTGCAACCACCACCACAGTGGGGTGACAGTGGTGCAGATGGTAGAGCGGGTAGTCTCATGATTGGCAGGTCGGGGGTTCGAATCCCACCTCCTGAAAGTATACACTGTCATTGTGTCCTTGGGCAATTCACCCACATTGCCCCAGTGTCTGTGTATGAATGAGAGTATGAATGGGAGTATGAATTAGAGTATGAATGAGAGTATGAATGGGTGAGTGGATCCTTGCTGTAAAGCGCTTTGAGTGCCTAATATAGGTGGAAACTCTAACACTACATTCTCACAGGCGGGTAAAGTGTCTTGTCCAGGGTCACAACGACAGTGTGCGTATGTAGGAGCCTTGATTTGAACCCCCAACCTATTTGTTAGTATGTTTATACAGGCTTTCAAAGCTGCAATGCATCATTTTAAGGGGCACATTCATGCCACAGCTTGTTTCTGCTGCACAAGAATTTATCATGAGCATGATAAATTAATCATCATTAATGAGTTCATTGCCTGAATTAACCGTGTTAATTCATGAGTATTTCATCATGAAGCATAATAATAATAATGAATAATAATAATGATACATTTTATTTGTATGACGCTTTTCAAGACACTCAAAGACGCTTTACGAACAAGAATAAAAAAATCATCATGAATTCATAATGAATTAGTTCATGTCATGATGAATTCATGCATGAATTATAACTAGTTCATGCATGAATTATGATAAATTCATGCATAAATTATAGTGAATTCATGCATGAATTCATGTACTCTTATTATAAAGCGTTACCAGTATGGTTAATAACGACTGTTGCGATGGTATGAAGTTGCTGCCATCTAGTGGTGGTAAGAATGCACTTCAGTTTTATGTATAACAGGAACTGTTCTATTTGACCATATTCACATCCACTTTGAAAACAGTTCCGTTTAGCTGTGCATATGATGATGGACAGTTTACTGTTACCTGCATTCTTTGCTTTTGATTTGATTTCATAATGCTTATATGATTGTCTTTATTTTAAATAATTGAACTTGTTTGGCAAAGCACATGCAATTGCTTCCTGTATGAATCACTGTCTACAAATAATTTGCCTTGCCTACCAGAATCACTAGGCTGGAGGATTCACTTATTATACATGTTTTTAATGGTAGGGGACAAGGAGGGAACTTGCAAACTTGCAAACTTCACACAGAAAGGCTCTGTCTGGGGATCAAACCCGGGACCTTCTTATTGTGATGCACAAGCGCTAACCACTATGCCATCATGGTTAAAACAGGAATGTGATGTTGTGATTTAAGCTATTTGGTCTCTTTCTAAACATGGAGGGAAAAAGTTACACAATTGTTTTGCTTAAGGTTAAATGCATTGTTTATTATTTTCTTGACTGTTAATTCTAGGTCCTATATCAGATACATTGAGTTTCTTGTTTCTTGCGTATTACATCACATTAGAAAATGGTTTCCTCATGAAAAATCTTCCTGGATTAGTTTTTTGGTTGCTGTGTATTTTTGTATGTTTGAGCAATCTGTCTCATTCTAGACGTCGCATTCCTTCAATCCTTTCTTTGCCAGCAGAATTGAGGTGTTTGGTAAGATTAGGAAGCAAAGCCAAATTGTTCCGGTTTCAAGTGAGTGGTTTTCCTCGTGGTTCCTTCACCAGCAAAAGAACAAAACCTAATCAGGACTAAAACAGGTCTGGTACAGAAACCACTCCTCTGTGTTGGCCATTTATTCGTTGTAGAACCAGTGGTTTGAGTTAAAAATGTGAAATTTTATTGCAAAGGTGTCACAAAAAGTATTTCAAAAAGCTTGAATGAAGCATATTACAGACCATTTATTTCTACAAAGCTTTATTATATTATGAATAATTGTATTGTCAGACATGTGACAAGGTTTGCTGTTATAGTGTCATGCAGAGCTGAACAAAACGTTAACTGGTCAACAGATCAACAGCATTTAGGCACTCTTTGTTATCCAGATAACAAATACAGTAACAATAAAATAATAATTAAGTGTGTTTGTTGAGTGTGTGCGTGCATACATGTGTGTGTGTGTTGAATAGGCTTTATATAACATTAATGATTGAAACACAAAATATCAAAGCGCTAAATAAACAATGTAAGTCTAAGACATTTAATTTTCTTAGTTAGGTAAATAATACATATTAAGTAGTTCATTTTTTAATTACATTTCATAAAGCATTTACATTCAAAATGATCAAATATTTCATAAAATAAAGTTCACAATTTTAACATATAAAAAGCACTTCTTTTACCATGTTATTGTTGGGTAATTTCATTGTGCTCATACTTAGTTTTGTGTTTCCTCCCATGCCGGACGTCTTCCTATTTCATCGGACATTTAGGTTACTTTGTAATAGCTTTTATTGAGCAGATTCATTGAATTGCTCTCATCTGTAAACTGTAAGGTATTGGGTTAAAGTTACACATCTGTCAGAAAGCGTGTGATAGTCAGAAGTATTAATGTCAGGAGGGACATGGAGATCAGTTTGGGTTGGGAGCTGCTTGCTGATGACTCTGAAATAGTTGTTAGAGTAGATGTTATTTCAAACAGAACATTTTAGAAAATTTGAATACAAAATAATGAAGCTTTAACTTACGTGCTGAGACGCTGCCTGCTATGACATTCAAGGTGGTGGAATTGGACAAGGCGGTACTTAATTGTGATGTTGCAGTGCTGGATGCTGGAACTGAAGTTTTATTTTTGTACACAAGAGTCATGTCAACAGCTATAGATCCACTCCTGTAATTATACATGGGATTTTTAGTGATTTTTTGCACTTAAGAATCTCTCTTGTTCTTTCTTTTATAAAAAAAAAAAGCAACACTTACGTAAATGAATTAATTATAGAGCGTAGAAAACTTGAACCATAAAGATTCGTACAAATTGCATTGACCTGTTAAAGAAAAAGAAGCACAGACAAGATATTTACACTGTATAGTTAATGTAGTTTGTTATTTTATGACTATTTTGTTTCATGCAGTTAAATAGTGTGCATTGTTGCAGTACATACATACATTATGTTGCTATTTGATTATCTTACCTCACTTAGCACGGTGTTTGCTAAGGTCTTGAATGCCGTAGAAGATGAGTTCTGGAGATCAGATGTAAAGGTTTGGTCTAGTTTAAAAGTTAAGGTCTGTGTTCCTTCACTGGATGATGGTGCATTTGTATTTGCAGTTGTAGTGGTTGCAGCTGCGGTTGTAACAGCCACAGCAGCGGTTGTGTTTGCTGCAGCAGCAGCTGTAGTAACAGCCACAGCAGCAGTCGTATTTGCTGCAGCTGCAGCAGTTGTAACAGCCACAGCAGCGGTTGTGTTTGCAGCAGCAGCAGCTGTAGTAACAGCCACAGCAGCAGTCGTATTTGCTGCAGCTGCAGCTGTTGTAACAGCCACACCAGCGGTGGTGTTTGCAGCAGCAGCAGCTGTAGTAACAGCCACACCAGCGGTGGTGTTGGCAGCAGCAGCAGCTGTAGTAACAGCCACAGCAGCGGTGGTGTTGGCAGCAGCAGCGGTGGTGTTGGCAGCAGTAGCAGCTGTAGTAACAGCCACAGCAGCGGTTGTGTTTGCAGCAGCAGCGGTGGTGTTGGTAGCAGCAGCAGCTGTAGTAACAGCCACAGCAGCGGTTGTGTTGGCAGCAACTGTAGTTGCAGCACTTGTTGACTCTGAAATTGATTAAAATTTCAAAATATTTTTAAAAGAAGTTATTTAGTTGTATTGCTGAACAATCCATGTAGCAAAACACATAATATTCATTACCAAATCAATAAATAGAGCCCAATCAATGTATACAGCTGGACATCTTAGATCAAAAATCATCACATTTTCTTGCACAGGTGTTGAATATGGCACAGACACTAATGCAACCATGTCACTCTCTGATTCAATTTCATCAGAATTCTCGCTCATCATCTGGGATGATGAATAATCAAAAAGTTTCAATGCGCTGCCTCTTTATGCTTCTGGTCAGACTAAGTAATTGAGACTAAGTGTGAGGAGCACAAGATAAATAAAAAAAATACATCTCACCATTTTTTCTATTTTCTACAAAAAGTAGCAAAAGCAACTAAAAATATATATATGAATAAATATTTCCACATACCTGCTGAGACGCTTCCAGACACTACGCTTAATGTGGTCGAGCTGCTGAGTTCTGTGCTTAGAGCTGAAGTTGCTGAGCTTGATGTTGGAACAGAGCTTTGATTGGTGTACACGATAGTCATGTCAACGGCAACAGATCCACTTCTGTAATAGAAAGGAAAAGGTCGTAAACACAGCAAAAGAACAGACGAATGTGCAAAAAAAGTGTCTTACTTGAAGGAATTAATAACTGATCGACTGAAAGTTGATCCATAAAGTTTAGTACATGCTGCATTCACCTGCAAGTTCAAAGGGAACCGTTAAAGCAATACACGCTCTGATCTATGTTCAGCTCATGGTAATCTACAGTAACTATGTGTGTGTTGTACATTATGTGCTTGTCTTTAACAACCTTACCTCACTAGTTACAGATGACGCTAAGGCCTGATAAGCAGCAGAAGATGAGTTAAGAAGATCGGATGAAAATGTTTGATTAAGTTTAAAAGTTAGGCCCATTGTTCCTTCACTGGATGTAGAGGCAGTCGTTGCTATGGTAGCAGCTGCAGTGGTTGCATTTGCATTTGTCGGTGGAGGAGATGTCATGTTTGTAGGAGCAGGAGATGTTGCGTTTGTTTGCGGAGGTGTCGTTGCGTTTGTTTGCGGAGGTGTTGTTGCGTTTGTTTGCGGAGGTGTTGTTGCGTTTGTTTGCGGAGGAGAAGTTATGCCCGCTGATGTAGCATTACCTGGTGAAAACAAACAGAACATTCAGTTATGCCTGATGGACTAATTTAAGGGAATGAATGGTATACAAACACAATATTCCAATCCATAGGCCTATATCATATGTTTAATCAATTTTCAGAACAAATAGAAAATAACTATGAAATGTCTGCAATAAGTATTTTTTGTCTCATGTAATGAAATGTCAATATTATTTACTTGTGAGCAGTGAACTCCTGCACACAACTGGCCTTGTGTGTATAGAATATTAGGCACTATGCAAATGGACATGGATAGTTATGTACGAGGGGTGGGTAGGCTGCAACTGCCATTTGTATGTTTCTTAACATCAAAATAATGAACTGTTTCTGTTACTGAACTGTTAGCAGCTGGTCATAGTTTAGAATGATGACTTTAAACATTTGTTGACTTTCCAACAACGCCACTCCACTTTCATTGTCTGGGAAAGATAAGCTTTTATTTTAACATAAAGGTATTTAAGGTAATTTCATGTTAATTTTATTTTGAAAATTGATTGAACGAGTTTTAGACAGATTTATGGGCGGATGGGCCATTCAAGTAAATTATAATATGTATATTGCTTACTGGTTGCAGTGGTTATGACGACTGTTGTAGGAGCTGCAGTTGGAGCTACGGTTGTCTGTTGGCTGTTGGCTTGAATTGAGAAAAATATGATTACAAAAGTCTTCATGAGTACCTTTGTTCTTTTAAAGACGAGGGCAATAAAATATCAAACAAATACTCACCACTTGCAGAAATTGTTGAAGTATTAACACTCAGGGAAAAGTTTGAACTGGATGAAGCCTCCACCAAAGTACTAGCGACAGAAGTTGTATTTGGCAATGTATTTCCTTCATTAAAAACCAATTCTGCCTCTGTTTTAACAGATCCTTTGCTGTAGAGGAATAAATGTATGACAATCAAGAAAAAAATATTAATAAAATAAAATATAAACTCTGTCTACAAACCTGAACGCTTTAATTATGGTACGGTTAAATTTTGATCCATATTGAGCAGAATAAACGGCATTAAGCTGTGGAAATAGTAAAAAGACAATTAAGTACTGAATTAAAGCAAAATGTAATGTATTTGAAAATGTATTATGAAAACAATAACGCTCTCACCGCGTTTGTGACTTTTTCTTCCAGTGCCTTGAATTCAGGAGAGGATGTGTTTTCAAGGCTGGGTGTAAAGGTTTCCTGCATCTTAAATTCAAGTGTTATTTTTAAATCTGTCTCAGGTGCTGCTGTTATAACAGGTGTAGTTTTCTGTGTTGGTGGAGGTGACGTCATGTTGGTTGGTGGAGGTGACGTCATGTTGGTTGGTGGAGGTGACGTCATGTTGGTTGGTGGAGGTGACGTCATGTTGGTTGGTGGAGGTGATGTCATGTTGGTTGATGGAGGTGATGTCATGTTGGTTGGTGGAGGTGACGTCATGTTGGTTGGTGGAGGTGACGTCATGTTGGTTGATGGAGGTGATGTCATGTTGGTTGGTGAAGGTGACGTCATGTTGGTTGGTGGAGGTGACGTCATGTTGGTTGGTGGAGGTGACGTCATGTTGGTTGATGGAGGTGACGTCATGTTGGTTGGTGAAGATGTGACATTGGCCACTGAAAAATAAATAAACATGAGTTCCTTTTGTATGAAATTAATAATGTGCATGTCCGTTGAGTTCTTACTTGGTGTACTGGCGGTGATGACAGTTGAAAGAGCAGTAGTAGGGGCAGCAGTTGGTGTTTCCACAACTAAGAAATATAAATAGAATATATTATTATATAGAGTATCCCTGTGACATTGTCAAGAAATGACCGCCAAGAAAATGCTTACCCTCTGCCGAAATACTTGATGTATTGACACTCAGTGAAAAGTTTGAACTGGATGTAGCTTCTACCAAAGTGTCAGTGACAGATGAAGTATTGGGCAATGTGTTTGCCTCATTAAATACCAATTCAACATCTGCTTTGACAGACCCTGGACTGTAAATAAAAAGGAAAACATCAATAGTATAATGTACAATTATTCTATAAAAGTTCTGGAATAATACCTGAAGCCTTTAATCACTGTCCGATTAAATGATGACCCAAATTTGGCTGAATAAACATTATTAAGCTGTGGATGAAAAGTTCAAGATTTTAGGCTTGCATCATTTTATAGACTGACTCTACAATAATCTATAGAAAACAAGATCTCACCGCTTCTGAGACTTTTTCTTCCAATGCCTTGAACTCAGGTGAAGATGTGTTTTCAAGGCTGGGGGTGAACGTTTCCTGCATCTTGAATTCCAGTTTTATTTTTGGCTCTTCAGGTGCTGGTGCTGTGGGTGCAGGTGTAGTCGGAGTGTTTGGGGTTGAGACTTTGGTAGGGGAAGGTGATGTCATGGTGGTTGGTGGAGGTGACGTCATGTTGGTTGGTGGAGGTGACGTCATGTTGGTTGGTGGAGGTGACGTCATGTTGGTTGGTGGAGGTGACGTCATGTTGGTTGGTGGAGGTGACGTCATGTTTGTTGGTGGAGGTGATGTCATGTTGGTTGGTGGAGCTGATGTCATGTTGGTTGGTGGAGGTGACGTCATGTTGGTTGGTGGAGGTGACGTCATGTTGGTTGGTGGAGGTGACGTCATGTTGGTTGGTGGAGGTGACGTCATGTTCGTTGGTGGAGGTGACGTCATGTTGGTTGGTGGAGGTGATGTCATGTTGGTTGGTGGAGGAGACATCATGTTGGTTGGTGAAGATGTGACATTGGCCACTGAAAAATAAATAAACATGAGTTCCTTTTGTATGAAATGAATAATGTGCATGTTCGTTGAGTTCTTACTTGGTGTATTGGCGGTGATGACAGTTGAAAGAGCAGTAGTAGGTGCAGCAGTTGGTGTTTCCACAACTAAGAAATATAAATAGAATATATTATTATATATTCCTGTGACATTGTCAAGAAATGACCGCCAAGAAAATGCTTACCCTCTGCCGAAATACTTGATGTATTGACACTCAGTGAAAAGTTTGAACTGGATGTAGCTTCTACCAAAGTGTCAGAGACAGATGATGTATCAGGCAATGTGTTTGCTTCATTAAATACCAATTCAACGTCTGCTTTGACAGACCCTGGACTGTAAATAAAAAGGAAAACATCAATAGTATAATGTACAATTATTCTATAAAAGTTCTGGAATAATACCTGAAGCCTTTAATCACTGTCCGATTAAATGATGACCCAAATTTGGCTGAATAAACATTATTAAGCTGTGGATGAAAAGTTCAAGATTTTAGGCTTGCATCATTTTATAGACTGACTCTACAATAATCTATAGAAAACAAGATCTCACCGCTTCTGAGACTTTTTCTTCCAATGCCTTGAACTCAGGTGAAGATGTGTTTTCAAGGCTGGGGGTGAACGTTTCCTGCATCTTGAATTCCAGTTTTATTTTTGGCTCTTCAGGTGCTGGTGCTGTGGGTGCAGGTGTAGTTGGAGTGTTTGGGGTTGAGACTTTGGTAGGGGAAGGTGATGTCATGGTGGTTGGTGGAGGTGACGTCATGTTGGTTGATGGAGGTGACGTCATGTTGGTTGGTGGAGGTGATGTCATGTTGGTTGGTGGAGGTGATGTCATGTTGGTTGATGGAGGTGAGGTCATGTTGGTTGATGGAGGTGACGTCATGTTGGTTGGTGGAGGTGACGTCATGTTGGTTGATGGAGGTGACGTCATGTTGGTTGGTGGAGGTGATGTCATGTTGGTTGGTGGAGGTGAGGTCATGTTGGTTGATGGAGGTGACGTCATGTTGGTTGGTGGAGGTGATGTCATGTTGGTTGATGGAGGTGACGTCATGTTGGTTGGTGGAGGTGACGTCATGTTGGTTGGTGGAGGTGATGTCATGTTGGTTGGTGGAGGTGACGTCATGTTGGTTGGTGGATGTGACGTCATGTTGGTTGGTGGAGGTGACGTCATGTTGGTTGGTGGAGGTGACGTCATGTTGGTTGATGGAGGTGAGGTCATGTTGGTTGGTGAAGATGTGACATTGGCCACTGAAAAATAAATAAACATGAGTACCTTTTGTATGAAATGAATAATGTACATGTTCGATGAGTTCTTACTTGGTGTATTGGCGGTGATGACAGTTGAAAGAGCAGTAGTAGGTGCAGCAGTTGGTGTTTCCACAACTAAGAAATATAAATAGAATATATTATTATATAGAGTATCCCTGTGACATTGTCAAGAAATGACCGCCAAGAAAATGCTTACCCTCAGCCGAAATACTTGATGTATTGACACTCAGTGAAAAGTTTGAACTGGATGTAGCTTCTACCAAAGTGTCAGAGACAGATGATGTATTGGGCAATGTGTTTGCTTCATTAAATACCAATTCAACGTCTGCTTTGACAGACCCTGGACTGTAAATAAAAAGGAAAACATCAATAGTATAATGTACAATTATTCTATAAAAGTTCTGGAATAATACCTGAAGCCTTTAATCACTGTCCGATTAAATGATGACCCAAATTTGGCTGAATAAACATTATTAAGCTGTGGATGAAAAGTTCAAGATTTTAGGCTTGCATCATTTTATAGACTGACTCTACAATAATCTATAGAAAACAAGATCTCACCGCTTCTGAGACTTTTTCTTCCAATGCCTTGAACTCAGGTGAAGATGTGTTTTCAAGGCTGGGGGTGAACGTTTCCTGCATCTTGAATTCCAGTTTTATTTTTGGCTCTTCAGGTGCTGGTGCTGTGGGTGCAGGTGTAGTTGGAATGTTTGGGGTTGAGACTTTGGTAGGGGAAGGTGATGTCATGGTGGTTGGTGGAGGTGACGTCATGTTGGTTGGTGGAGGTGAAGTCATGTTGGTTGGTGGAGGTGACGTCATGTTTGTTGGTGGAGGTGACGTCATGTTGGTTGGTGGAGGTGACGTCATGTTTGTTGGCGGAGGTGACGTCATGTTGGTTGGTGGAGGTGAGGTCATGTTGGTTGGTGGAGGTGATGTCATGTTGGTTGGTGGAGGTGACGTCATGTTGGTTGGTGGAGGTGACGTCATGTTGGTTGGTGGAGGTGATGTCATGTTTGTTGATGGAGGTGATGTCATGTTGGTTGGTGGAGGTGACGTCATGTTGGTTGGTGGAGGTGACGTCATGTTGGTTGGTGGAGGTGATGTCATGTTGGTTGGTGGAGGTGACGTCATGTTTGATGGTGGCGGTGATGTCATGTTTGTTGATGGAGGTGATGTCATGTTGGTTGGTGGAGGTGACGTCATGTTCGTTGGTGGAGGTGACGTCATGTTGGTTGGTGGAGGTGATGTCATGTTGGTTGGTGGAGGTGACGTCATGTTTGATGGTGGCGGTGATGTCATGTTTGTTGGTGGAGGTGACGTAATGTTTGATGGTGGCGGTGATGTCACATTGGTTGGTTGAGTCAAGGTAGCATTAGATTGTGCTTGAGCTACAAAAAGCAAAGGAAATGAGAATATGTTTTATTTATTATTTGAATTTATCCGACACTTAAATGCTAGGCTTATTAAAATATTCCCTGAGCCTTACTTCCTGGTCTACTAAGCACTCCCTTCACAAGCCCCTCCCTCCCCCTCCCCTCGCACCCCTTCCCCATAGGTGCTGTCAATAAGGATATAGTTTAGAAAAATAATACGGTCTGTTGCTGTAGCTTTGGAGATATTTTTGCACCTGCGATGGAAGGAGAAGTTAGGAAGCTAAGGAAAGTATTTAGTGGTTACATAGTGCTGCAGGTGAAGCTCGGGGTAAATGGGAGGTGCTCCAGATGAGCTGGCATGGTAGCACTTAAAATGGGCATTTGGGGAGGTTAAAGACTACTCAAACATGTGTGAGTTGCTCAAAACATGATTCTTACTGTGTTTTCTCAAAAGGTAAGAAAAATGTAATATGGTAAAAGCTCTAAAAGGTCGATTTTGTATTATATAAGTTACTGAGAGAATTCTGCGTCTAATTCACACAGCATTCTTAAAATGCAACACTCCTTTTCAAAGAAGAGATGCATCTAATCCACAAACATGTAACTACAAATATCTCTACACTCCTTACCATGACATTTACATCATTGATTTACATCATTGAAATGTTGTTTTTTAAAGCACCTAATTTGCACTTAGAAGAAGCATATTAGGCACTTCAACCAGCAGCAGACTGCAACTTTTTGTGTTATTAAATAGAATTAAAAACAAAATACATGACAACATAACCAGGATTCACCAACTATATTATTAAATACATTTTTTATTTTTATTTTTACTAAATGAAATATGTTATTCATTATGAGAAGATCATTCTGATGTTTAGTTCCATAGAGTGTGTTTGTAAATGCCAAGTAATGTGTGTCTAACAAAAGGTGTAGCAAAATGAGGACCATTTCATGAGGTCATTTTACCTGTTGTTGCATTGGTTGCTGATGTCCCTATTAGACCTGCATGGGAAAAACAATTTATATACAGTATTATGAAATATTTATTACATTGTAAATAATACAACTGACTTAAAGTGAATTTTGAGTGAATTACCTGCTAACAGGACAAAAAGTGTTAATGGCTCCATATATCTGAAAAAAGTTAGTACAAATTATTCCCAATGTCTAAAAAATTAAACTTTTTAATCATATGCATTTCTACACTGTTCCAAAAGCTTACACCTAAGAAGCTTAAAAAATGCAGGTAAAAGCAGAGCCGGTTTTTCCTATGCGCAAACTACGCAAGGTGGGTAGAGCCCCCGCAGCCACAAAGGCCCCGCATCATCTCAGTCACACTACGGTGTTGTTTCACTGATTAATCAACGCGTTGTTACGGGGACAGGCTCTCTGACAGCGCGCACTCACTCTCCGCCTACTTTGCCACATGTAACACCAAAACGGAGCAGTCTGCTGAAGTGAAAGAGTAGGAGAGTCCAAAGCGCGAGTCTGCCTCCCGGTGCTCGCTTCACCTGATGCTCCCCTCATGCGCGGCTCCTCCGCGGCTGCATGTCACCGTGTCCCGGACTCTGGGCCGCAACGGCCACACTCTCATTTAAACTCTCTTGTGTCTGGTGAATCTAGAGTATCAGGACAGTAGTTTGGTAAATAGACGAGTAAAAAGCCGTTCTCCGTGGCCTTTTTGTTTAAAAGTGGAGTTGAATCCACATGGTTCTCATGAGCACAATAACTTACAGTAACTCTGGTTCTCTGAATGTGCACAGTCTAAAACTCACAGGCAAATTCCCAGTGGTCAGACAGAAATAACCGTCAGGTGCAGGTTTTAGTTAGTTTCAAATCAGTGGTTCCCAAACTGCGGGTCAGGGACCAGAGGTGAGAGAGTGGGACCATTTGCTATTTGCCATTTTAAAAAGTGGGGGAAATAGACTAGTAGTAGTCCTAAATCCCAGTCTCACAGTGGCTTCGTGGTTAGTGGTTCTCACACAGAGGGACAGGGCCTGAATTGAGGTCTGTATGTTCCGCTTCTGCCCTGCTCTACTGTACAGTGGAACTGTTTTTGACCATAAATGGATTTGCTCTTCATCGAATAGCCATAGGACGCAACTGTAGGGCCCCTGTGTGGATTTTTGCTTAAGGTCCCAGAAGGGCCAGCACCGGCTCTGGCTAAAAGGCTTCTTTTTCATATGAGACATAATTAACTGTCCATATGTGACATTAGGGAGCATAAATGAGATTAACAGGTAACAGTTTTGTTTTTTTGGGTTTGTTGTAGAAGAATAACGGAAAAGGAAAAGAAATTGATGTATTCAGTCTCAGTCACTCATTTATTCCAAGGCTTTGTAGGTCATCCATTTGTGATCACTGAAAATAAATGATCAAGTAAAACACGATGCATGTTCCTTTGGTTATTGAGAAAAGCATTTTTGTTTGTTACTTATGGCAATTTTCAGCCTCTTTTTCAATGGATCGTGGGCAATGATTTTTAATGAGGAGGCAGTTGGCCGTGACAAGATCACTTGAAGGGCAACAGTCTCCTCTGATTCAGAGGGAAAATTCGTATTAAAATCTCCTATATCTTTTTAATATTTGAAAAAATTAAAAACCTTATGAGTTCAGACACAATGGAGGCTAGGTCACCAATGACCATTTTGTCATTAAGTTGAATGAAAGAAAATAGAGATTTGGATATACAGCAAAAATACTTGTTACAGTTTGGTTTAAATCATTATAAAATTTTAACTAAATTGTGTGGTTCACGGTTACAAGTTATAGGAGTTTGTTTGTGGGAATCTGTGGCCAAAAATTTTAAGCAACAAATTTCCCACGAAAACATATTTAGTGTAAATATAATCTTTCATTACATTTCTGTTTTATTATTGAAAGGTGTGGGGAAAAAAAGGTATAATATTAGTAGCATTATATTATTCACAGATATTAAGATCTCTGTCAGAATCACTATTTCATACCATTTTTATAATTACATCAATCAAATAATTTTTTGCCATTAAAAGGATGACTTGAACTTACCCTGGTAGAGTTTAGTGTCCAAACTATGGTTGTATCTACTGCATAGGTATGGCTCTGAGTATGCCAGAGATCACAACGTAAGCATCCAGTGTGAGAGTAAAATGAGATGGTCTGCTTGAGAAAGGTTTTTGTAGAGAAGACCAGAAAATCTGCCCTGTGAAAAAAATGCACTGACAAACTTGAAAATCTTGTTTCCCTTGGTGAATGAGAATAACAATGCTCGTGTTCTGGGTGATCTACAGAAAATATTTGTGACATTTCAAATATGCATTCTTCTCTTTCAGTGTAGAAAGCTCTCCTGTCATGTTCACGGACAAGTCAGGTGTTTCCACTTCATATTTCAAACAACGGTCAGTTTGTGGCTTATGTGTTATAGCATTTATCTACAGACACAAAGCCCTCATTCGGACTGAAGGTGTGTCCTCGGGGGAGACACTTCACCCACCTTGCTTATGTGTCAGACTCTGTGTGCAGATGAGTGATTCGTGGTCGTTCGGCAGATTGGTAACCATCGGTCAAACTTAGGGCAGGGATACAATCATACCTAACGCATCTGTGTAAGCTCTCAGTCGTACAGGAGTTGTCTATGTTAGATGAAGGTTCTTGAGTCATCTTCTGTACTAGAAACGGCAACTACAGCATTTCAACTTCATGATTTAGGAGTGTTTTTGGTCAGAATTCATGCCAAGAACATGTAAAGCTAATATAACTCAGCCTTGTTTTTAGCTTCCTTAGTACCGTGCAATGACGGCTTTTCATCCATGCGTCTGGCATGAGGACGCCTCAATCGGTACATCTCACACAAAGCAACCAGGTATATATAGCCCCTGTTTGTCGCTTCATTTTTCATTTTCATTTATTCATTTGTTTGAATGGGACAGTGCACATTAATAAACAGACAACTAGTGCTGTAAATATGCCAGATTTAGCTCAGAGCCAATATCCATCTGCAGTCCTATGGGGTAAAAACATACATGAAAACAACACAACAACATACAAAGAACACTCAATCCATAAATTGATAAAATGAATTTATTTTGGCAAATTGTTGATACAACAGGCACCTGTTGGTGACAGATGTTGCAATATGGACAGTGTATGTCGCCAACCAACTGGACAGTAGTCGGCCCTGAAAGTGGAAGTTTCTCCTGGTCTGAGTGTGCTGGCAGACCTTGAAGATGGTGTGCAAGAGTCATCGTCCTGCCTCATACTTAATCAAGCTGCTGTGTGAGACTGAGGAGCAGACTCAGCTCCTCCAGACGTGACTTTGGAATAATACCTTTACACTTTACTCCTCTGCAGTCTATGTCCACAATTCTTCAAAGACTTACTTTTGCACAATAATATACATTCATTTTCAGGTGACATTTTTGCTCAAGCCACGTCGACAGTGGTGCAGTTGGTAGATTGGGTTCTCATGATCAGAGGGTCGGGGGTTCCTATCCCAGCTCCCGCAGGTGCACACTGTCGCTGTGTTCTTGAGCAAAGCACTTCACCCACCTTGCCTTCAGTGTCTGCGTACACTGGTGTATGAATGGGTGACTGGTTCCTTGCTGTAAAGCACTTTGTGCCAATGAAGGTGTAAAATATGGCTCAAAATTTGTCTCATAGGCTCAAAAGAGTAAAATAGTATACTAAATATTATAAACTGTTACTTGATGAATGTGTATTTTTTTGCGTAAATAAAACTCTGGTTCAAGCTTGAGAAATGAAGCAAACTGTCAAAAACACACATTAAATTCAATTTATTGTAAGCATTTATTCACTGGTATCACGTGTCAATGTCTGTGCACATTAGGTATAAAAGGACAATGCGGTAAGGTGAATGATTCTTGAGGCTCTACAGATTCAAAGTTTAAATGCATGCCGCGGGTTACTCATCTATGTGCTAACTTCTGACCATAGCGTTGATATTTTACAACAATGAAAATACTGCAATATGCTTTTACATCTTGTCGGCCTTTACTCCTGTACGTCAGATCAAAAACATGGGAGTAATCTTGTCAGAAAACACCAGGGGCATATTCAGTCTCTTCTGTTTGACCTGGTCATGGACCTGGACATTTTTGACAAGGGCTAGTCTAGTATAGGGTTTATTTAGGTTGCCTGCCATGTATTAAGATAGATTGTTGGCAACCCCTCCATGTAGAGGACATCTCTTAAGGCCTGTTAAGTAATCATAACACATTAGTATGGGTAGATAATGTCTAAACATTAGATGGAGATATTATTCCAGCTCATATTAGCTTTATTTGTAACAAAATTACTGTAAGGTATGAAGAAAATGCACAAATGTATAAAAAATTAAGTTTATTGAATAATATGACAAAATACAGCTATTGCAGGTGGAAAAGACAAAAACAAAAGTCACTCTAGGGGTAAACTTGTGTAGTTGGTGTCCTGGCTGAAATTGTACCACAAGGTGTACGTAAGACAAGCAAAGGTTAGAAATCTCTGACCTGAGAGGAAAGGTCATAACTATAATGTGTAAAGAAAGAGAAGTTTGCAGCTGAAAAACACACATTTAAGTTTAAGAGTTTAAGAACAATTTAAAGTCATTCTTATTAAAATAGCAAAATTAGACAAGCCTATGATGCATTAGTTGGGGGAGGCTGGAGACCTGACAGGGCCGGCCTGAGCCAATTTGGTTGCCTCGGCAAGATTGAAACCAACAAATCAATAATATTAATTTACTAATATATACAGTATATATTTGCTGCAAAAAACGTATTTGTTTTTTTGGTTTTATTTTTTTAAGTCGACCTCTCCTGTCATACATTATACAAAGAATATTACTTTTTAAATATTTGTTTTAAATATTTTATAGCCAGGTCAGTTAGGTAAAGCTCTAACCCACAGCCTGAAGAAAGCTGCCTTAGGAGGAACACTGCTGTGGGAAGTACGGTCCACTGAGTGCTATCCTCTTCTTCTGCAGGCTTTGTCTTATTATGATACAATGTTTAATTTATCTGTAGTCCGTTCATTACTATTCACATGGTGTCTCCTGTCCCACTCCCCCTCGGGAGTGCCTGTCGAGATCGAACGGATTACCTCGGCTGAATGGAGGAACCCTGCATACTGGAATCTGAGGACTGGACGGGCTGCAATCTTGGCCCGTCTGCTGAGGGAGGGATCCTTCGGCCCTGGGTTTCTGGGAGTGGATCTCTCCTTCTGTGCTTCTCCTCAAGGTTTCTCTTTTCTCCCGCTGGGTTTTTGAGTTTTTCCTCGCCGTGTTGGAGAGTCTAAGGACGGGGGACACCCGCGCCGCTTGTTGCCTCCTGCTGCCGACGTTTATTTGGACATGTTTGCCTGGATACTTCATTCACCTGAACTTTACATTGTCATATTTATTGCTCTGTTTTATTGCCTGAATGTTTGGTGCAGCCTTGTGAGGCAACTTCTGTTGTGATATTGGGCTATAAAAAAAACATTGATTGATTGATTGATTGATTGATTGATTGATTGATTGATTGATTGATTGATTGATTGATTGATTGATTGATTGATTGATTGATTGATTGATTGATTGATTGATTGATTGATTGATTGATTGAAATACTTTAACACTTTCATTGCCGACGTTCTGAAGTGCATGTTCCAAAACCAAAAAAAATGTAATATTTTTTTAAATTTCAAATGCAAAATGGTGCTGTATTTGTTGTACTGGTCCGGCACAAATACAGCACCAGTATTTGTGACATCTGGCAGCACAAATACTGAAATATGAAATGTGACATGAAGGATTTGTTTCTAAGTGGAAATGTGGTGCGTTGATTTGCTTTCTGTACGGAATTAGATTTAGGTATGAGAGATCAAGATCAACCTCCAAAATAAAATAAAAAATAAAAAAATAATTTCATTCCTTCATTGAGTTATAGGGCGGCATGGTGGCGCAGTGGTTAGCACTCGTGCTTCACAGCTAGAAGGTCTGGATTCGATTCCCACCTGGACGAGGCCTTTCTGTGTGGAGTTTGCATGTTCTCCCTGTGTGTGCGTAGGTTTCCTCTGGATACTAAGGTTTCTGACCACCAGCCTGGCTCCACATCTGGAGATGGGTCCCCGGGCGCAGCACTGCTGCCTGCCCACTGCTCCTTACGGGCCATCTAGTGTAAACGCAGAGGCCAAGTTTAATTGTACTGTTGATGTATAATGACAAAAAACCCTAACCTTATATCTCTCTAAAGTCTCAAGCAGCCACAATGCTAGTTCTTTACTAAAATTGCCACTACATCAACACATTTTCATAAAAAGACCAATCCTGCCGGTCATATTTCACAGACATCTGGCCACACCAGCCAGAACAGAAATTTCCCATTTTGCATTTGAAATGTTAAAAATATAATTTTTTTGTATGTTTTTGGACCATGGACTGAGGTAACTTTCTGACAGAGAGTTGGCAATTAAAGGGTTACATTCTTTTCTTTTTCAAAAAAAAAGTTAATTATTAATTTATATGTATGAAAATGAAAAAATAAAAAAAAAGATCAATTCGACACATTTATGAGTGTTTTTGGTCAGAATTCGTGCAGCAATGTAACGTAATTAAAGTACAATCAAATATCAAAAGGAAAGCAGACCTATAGGGTTGAATCACAGTGTTGTCATTAAGCACGTTAGGTTAAAACTGTGAATTTGCCTGTTTGCAAGTCAAACGGGGTAAAAGCAACTAAACAAATAAAACTCTTCAACTGATACTAATATTTAAACATAAACTAAACTTCTGATGGATGTGTGGGTGTTTGCAGCAGTATATGTTTGTCTACATTCCACTTCACTTGACTAGACCAATGGTGGAATTGCAAATTTTAATAGTAACAAGTTCTGCCTGTTGTGAAACCTACTCCACATTAAAAGTCATAATAATAAGCTGACATCCATTAATCTACAGGTGATGCTTTGCTCTTGTTAGTCTCGCAAAAGGACTTACAACCGGAGTTAGTTGAACCACATTATACCATGGAACAAGTACTTGGTAAGAGAATTATCAGTGTTTATTAATTGTTGTAATATTGCAATGTTTTATTTATTTTGTTAAAAAAAACAAAAACAAAAAAACACTGTGTATCAAAATATAAATATATCATTTGCCATAGAAAATGTGTGTAAGCTACAATGTTTGCAACACTAAGCAAGAAAAAAAGTCAGGGAATATGTAACTTTTTTAAAGGTGTGATTGAGGGTTAAGCTTTAACTTTGACAGCCCTAGTTTTAATATAAGTAGATTTTTTTTAGTGGAAAAATCTGTTAAAATTTAAATTTCGCCTCAATAGATCAAGTTATTGAGGCGAAATTAGATATTAAAAATTCCCTCTTAAAATACCTTCAGAATATTAAGTCCAAGACTTAACAATATTTGAAGTCTGGAAGTGCTGCTGACGTGGATTTATTGTCGCACCAATCTCATAAAAATGCATTTTGAGAAAATGGCTCTTGAAATTACAATTTTCCATAAAAATCTATGGAGAAACATTAAATCAGTGCACTAATTAAATATGTTATTGTGAATATTAGGTTTTGTTTTGTTTAAAGTTGAAAAAGGAGTTTTGCCCGTCGCGTCTCCCCTTAATTCTTGAATGTCTGTTAACTTTTATTGTGATTTTGATGCACCTTATATCACGTGCATTCTTACATGAGTCACAATGTTTGCCTGCTGCCTCTCGTCAAGAGGAAACCAATTCAACATCTCCAATAAAAACTTTTAAATATATTGCCAGTGTTGTCATGTTGTCAATAATAAACATGTTCTCTGATAACTCTTTCTTCTTAATCTCGCTTTGTGTTGAGGTAACAGGCAAAACTGTGTGCCCTGTGCCCTTAACTGTTTAAATGACCCTACTAGGTGTAATTTGCCACTTCAGCAAAGGGCAAACACTACCAACTATGTCACATTAAGATCATTAAAACCAACAAACTTTGTAAAATGTTTTCAAATTATATCCAAAATGCAGATATTCCCTGACTTTTTTTCTTGCTTAGTGTTTTAACAAAAAAAATAAAACATTGCAATATTACAACAATTAATAAACACTGATAATTCTCTTACCAAGTACTTGTTCCATGGTATAATGTGGTTGAACTAACTCCGGTTGTAAGTCCTTTTGCGAGACTAACAAGAGCAAAGCATCACCTGCAGATTAATGGATGTCAGCTTATTATTATGGCTTTTAATGTGGAGTAGGTTTCACAACAGGCTGCTTAACATAACTGGCAGAACTTGTTACTATTAAAATTTGCGATTCCACCATTGGTCTAGTCAAGTGAAGTGGAATGTAGACAAACATATACTGCTGCAAACACCCACACATCCATCAGAAGTTTAGTTTATGTTTAAGTATTAGTATCAGTTGTAGAGTTTTATTTGTTTAGTTGTTTTTACCCCGTTTGACTTGCAAACAGGCAAATTCACAATTTTAACCTTACAATAACGTGCTTAATGACAACACTGTGATTCAACCATATAGGTCTGCTTTCCTTTTGACATTTGATTGTACTTTAATGTTTCATCAGCAGTATAGCTCCATAACACAACAGTTGCCTCACAGAACCATTAATCAAATCAAACAGAAACATCGTAACATAATTTAACAATGGACTATTACAAATAGAGCATATGAAATAATAAAACATCATGGTTTGATGCTTTTTTGTACTGTTTGTGGACATAAACCCTGGGTGTCAGTGCTGTGCTGAGTGATCAAGAGAGTCACGACTTTTTCTTTTTGAACTGCCTGAAAAAATTCATATTCATAAATGATCCAATCTGGCCGGTCTCAAGGCAAGCAGGGGGTGACTGTGAGCATTCGCCTTCCCTGATCAAATCTAAGCTACCACTTGGTCTGTTGCTGCAAATGCATACTTGGCTTCTCAGGCCGTTAAATGCAAACTTAACTTTCTATCCGGATTATCCTCCCATGTAATGGCCATTTAATAAAATCATAAAATGTGGCTACTGTATCCGACCCACAAACAGCACAAACTAAAGGATTTTTTATTGAGAGTATTGGATATCCTTGTTCATTATTAATACTGTATACAATAATAAAAATAATAGCCTAATTCAAAGCAAGTGGTGTTTAGCGCATTGACTTTACAAGAACATGATTATTTTTAAGTCTATTGCATGGTCGTCAAAAGAAAGAAATAGTTGAAACCTTCCTTTCAATGGCAGGAAACAAAAATGTGTTTCATGACGTTGTTGCTGGTAAAAGAACCGCACTGACAACATTCTATTTTAGCTCACAAGATGTAAGGAATGTTTTTTTTCCCGCTTCTCCACAAAATGATATTGGTACACTATGCATTGCCCTGGTTACAAATTAAAATTAGGAGGGATTCCAAAGTGTTTGTACATACTGTTCATATTGTTTAAGAAAGACATAAAAGTATATAATGGCCTGAGGTAAAAATAAAGACATAAATAATGGCACACAGTGGCACATTTGTTGCTCATAATGTATTGTAAAGACTTAATAAATGTATTAGGCCAATTAGCATTTGGAAAATAGTTTAGGTGGATTGCAGATTTATTTGGGTCTGGGCCACACAGTTGTTTTGCTGTGTTGATGCACCATTGTGGTCTTAATGGTCCTTCATTGAAACAGCTTGGATTTTACATGTGGTTTCAGTTCATTGGATTAAAAAAAAAAAATAGTAATACAACAACAATTGATTTCAAGGTTGGCCTCATGCCTGTGAAGTCATAAGACAAGTGCCGACAACCATGTGTGGTCTTATCTATCAATAATTTAAAACATCCCACCCCTGGCACAAGGGGCATGAATGTTCTAAAATGAGTCCAGAGGTGTGTACTGTGCACATTTTATCAAAAGGTGTGAGCCATTCTTTGCATATGCAACCTCAAGTCATGCTTTACATTCATACAGCACGCAGGACAGGCATGAACAGATAAGGCCAGCCAATGAGCTTTCGGAGATTTCAAGACAGTAAAAACAAGACACTGATTCAACTACTTCAACTTTCGAGGAGGAGGTGTTGGTGAACTTGTTTTTGCATGTGGTGCCTGTCAGGGAAGACAGAACTCATTGACCACCAGGTAGACACAAGAGATACGCTTGTTACAATGAAAATAAAAATGTTTATGTTGATAAAGCAAGACATAAATGAAAAAAGCTCATTCGATCAGTGGGCCCTGCACCCGGACAATTTTACCTTAACTTTATTTTAATCTTTATTTGAAGGGTCTCTGAGATAAGAGACAGATGCACACCACCAGATTATAGCTGAATAGCTAATTTACATCCATACTGCCTGGTATGTCTTATATTTTTTTCGTCAGTAGATCCATAATATAGGACTCCAAATAATGTATTTCAAATTATAAAAATATATATGCATTTCTGTCTTTGATACAGTACTACCCGTAATACAACATCACACAGATAGTCTATATTAAAAACATGGGAAAGACATTTATTGATACAACATTTAGACAAAAAAACATTTCAGTGTTGTCAGCAAAAAACAACAAGATTATAGAGGATAATCATCTTGAAAGATCTAAAGTTATAGCTTGTCATGTGATGTTTATCATTTATAAACACGGGCTGTTCTTTTGGCTGTCTAACGTGGTGGAAATCCCCTGTGTGGTCCTCCTCTGCCTCTGAACCCTCCCCTGTCACCACGGAAATTTGGTCGGTTTCTATCCCGTCCTCGGTCTCCACCTCTGCCCGTGTTGGGCCCACCACGACCTCCTCTGGCAGCCCCGCCTCCTCGGTCGGACTTCATTTTAGCTGGAGGAGACTTGGGTCGCAGTCGTTCAATTTCTTCAGTGCAACCAGACAGGTTGGAGCTGGGCAATGCAAAGTAAGAGGCATAAGCTTCTGGATTGAAGTTACTGTTTGTGAGAGTGGGGCCCACAGTTAACCAGCCTGAAACACAAATAAAAATGAAATAAAACAGAGAAAACCTAAAAAAAACTAAAAAATCTACCTTAAGTATAGCTATTAACTAGTAAAAGACGATATAAGATGTGAAAGTTTTATCTGACCTGGCCTTATAGTGGAGTCTCTTCCAAACAAGTGTAACCTCCGACGCCCCAAACAGAAATGCTCAATGATGTGAAAGATCTCAACTGGCTTCTCGACGTTTCCCATCTCAGGCTCCTCTGTGATGATTAAGTCAATGTCCACGTTGGCATGGATGAAATCCCCATCAGTGCTCCTACGAACCGTACCTTTGATTCCCATCAGACAGTGTTCCTAAAAGAGGGTGTTTAATTAAGGGTATAGTTCCACTCTAGTTATTAATATGTTATATTTATTAACTATTTTTCTACATGTGACATTTATATAGCTGTATGTGTGTGTATACTGTACTTTAGTCCTCTGGAACACTGCTTTTGGGTCCAAGGCCTTTGTCTTGCCTGGGTTATTCTTGTTCGTCTTTATCCAACAAATATCTTCACATCGTCGAAAGCCCCATTTCCTCAAACACTGAAAATATAAATACTCATCATTATTATTACTACATTATCCTCATCATCGGTGATGTCAATAATACAATAGGTTGTGTGAACAAACTGAACATGTCTCTCATGATGTGGTAAAAATAACCTGCCTTGAGGTGAGGTGAATTCTCCATTTATGACAAGAGCAACAAAGAACATAATGCTGCTTGTCCTTTGCAGGGTGTAAGAATGACTGTCTATATAGCAAAGGCTTAAGTGTGAATACATATATTGTCTGCTATGCTATTCCCCTGACAATGACAGATGTCTCAATCTTATCAGACGTAAACCAACTCCTGAGCACATTCCAGAGCAAGCACGTAATTTAACATGAAGACAAAATGTTTCACACATAGATTTTATAAAATTATTTTGTAGGCATGAATGGCAGCAGAATAAAAAATGCTGCAGCAGAGACTTAATGCTGCTCTAGGCTTGTTCCTCATTGGAAGAAATCATTGATATTGGGAACTTTCAGCAACCAATAAAAATAAGAGAAGGGAAAGTGTAACTGATGAAAGAGTTTGTTTCTATGCAATTTGATCTTAACGCGATATCAGCGCCAAAAACGCTCTGGTTGTGTTCAGAGGTTTAGATGAATCTTAGAAGGACCTCCTTCTTGTAAAATAACCAAAAATTATTTTAATTATTACCACTAGACCTGCCAGTGCGAGCGTCCACCATAGACTTTATGTGTTAAGCAAATAGCCCTGACACTCAAATTATATTTGGTCTTAACGCAGCTGGAAAGTGCAAGTGCACAGCAAATAATCACAGCCGTTTTAATGGCTTTCCACTGCTTTTCCACTCTGCACAGGAGCAAACATGAACAGTTCTGACGTTTGATTCATGTCATTCTTTAAATAAAGAAATATGTACTGAAAATTGTGATATCTTGGAATTTTCTTGTTTCAAAACTGCATTTCGGGGACTCAAAATCATTAGGCCTGCCCAGGCCAAAAGGCAACTTACCATTCTGCCCAGATCTAATCCTTCCCCAGAGCCACACCACAGAAAGACAAATGAGCGAAGAGCTGATATCTCCTCTATTTCCAATTTCATGATCTAAATCAAAACCAAAAATGTTTTAGTGTTAATATGTCCAGCACTAAAAATGCATCAACTATGATGATCATAGACTCATTGCATGCAAAAAAAAACCTACATCATCCCATGTCCAAAAACGTTCAGTGTGGCTGATGCCAGATTCTCTGTAGTATTCCTCTAAAGGGGGTTCGAGCAGAATGACATCAAATTTACATTTCAAATCTTGCAAATCAAAGGTCTCTGGATCTGCCTGGAGGTACCTGTATGAAGACATGCATACAGTTTACAGCAAGTTGAAGAACGAACACATTTTACACACAGTGATGCCATACATTGGTGGAGTGTTGGTGGTTGAAATGAGCTCATCTTTAAGTCTGATCAGCTCTCGGAGTTTAGGATACTCTTCAAATCGATCTGCCAGGCCTGCAAACACGAAAACCTCAGTTTCACAAATTCACACACAGAATTAATGAGAAGATTATTTTAAATGCACTCACCAACATCCCTAATAAAGTTTTGTGGCCTGTGGCCTGTGTCAACAAAGTGCTGGCAGTAGTCATTGTGGGGGTTTAAACTTTGAGTTCCCTAAAATGTATAAAACAAGACACAAAGGAGCATTGTGAATAAATCCTACTTCAGAAACACACACATCGTGTAGCACTTTGGAACTGCAGTGTTTTTTAAATGTGCTAGAAAAATAAAGTGGATTGACACAAAAAGTGTGTGTAAAATACAGTTGTGTTTCTATGCAAACATTATCCATAAATAAAGAAACAGAAATCATATTTAAAAAAAGGTTCCGAACCTTAAGAAAAGTACTTGAGTCCTTGTACACCTCCTCATATGGGTTGCCTTCATCGGGTTGTTGCATCTCCATTTCATCCTGGTACATAATAAATACGACATTTTAAACCATTAACATGGATCTTGAACATTTTTCAATTGAAATTACATTAAATAAAATGTAATAATCCAGTTCAGATACTGAATCTGGTCTTTTATTCTTGTTTCAGAACAATTTGTCAAATGATTTTGAGCATAAATGTGAAGGTTATTTTTTTTGATGAATAGGTAGCGTTCACGATTTAGAATGTGATGATGTCATAATGTCAGATGGAGGGCAGGGCCAATGCAACTCTATGGGAGAAATGCAGTTTTTGGAAGAAATCTCCAAAACGAAAATTGACAAATGTTTTTCCTCTTCAGTATTTGATCGTGATTGGATTCACAAACCTGTGATATTATTTTTTTGTCTGAAAGTCCTTTCTATTGGACAACATCATGATCATGTTTTCGCATATTGTCACCACTTTTTGACATTTTTTAGATTAAATAATTGGACATTAGTTCATATATGCTGACAGAGGAGACGATGAACTTTGTGACAGTTTTTGTTTTATGTGGATTCCTCCAGTAATGACTGAGATATGAGCCAAAAAACAAAGACATAAAAATATGCATTTTGTCAGTTACCACCGTTACCATAGTTACCGTCAGTTGACCTCCACCTCAATGTTAAACTATAGGCTCTTTAGAATGTTGTGATGTCACGTGAACGCTACCTATTGATTGATTTAGTTAAATCCACAGTCTGAGGGAAAATATGACACTTTTGTGTTTGTGTACGATTCCTAAAATCAAGTCAAATCATTTTTGCCTACTTGCTGTTCTTCCACAACTTCTTCAGCATCATCACCCTCAGTCTGTGGTTTTTTCTTTGAAGACACGACTGAACTGTCAAACGAGGCCCTGTGAATGGGAAATGTATTAGGATTTTAGATTCATTACACATGCACAGTATATTGATATAACAACGAGACCAAAGGACAGATGGATATCCCTGTGTTATTAAGACTCAAACATTCCCACCATAGGGGAGAGCGGGGTGGGTTGGCTCACATAAAACATTTCGTAGCTTCACTGCCAAGGCTTCTAAATTCTGAGGCTTTAATATTCAAAATAGACAGAATAATACCAATTCTAAGTATTGCGATAACTTAAGTCCAAGTCCAACATTCACACTAAAACACGCTAACCTGCATGTTTCTCTGGTCTCCTCTATCTCCTTCTGTTCATCTTTGCTGTTGAGAACTGCTCCAATAGCGTCTGCACTTTTTGCTCCAAGCTGTGAACACGATAAGACAGTAATTACATGATATGAATATAATTCGTCTATAGTTAAGAGAGGGAGAGATGACAAAAGCATTGTGTGTACGCTTGCCTGTTGAGCCAAGAGCGATCGCCTACGTTTCTGTTTTTCGCGGATTTCCTGTAGCCGACTGTTCATGGTTCTGCTCGACACAAACTCAACATAAGTCACTGGTTTCTTAATTGCAGTAAAGTTTTTCGTAAAATACAACAATTAAAGATGCGACTTCAATGGAAGATCCCGCTAAGGAAAAGCATGGGTACGTTTGATAAGCACAACGAGGACATCTGCGACAGGCGGCAGACTTTCCGAAAGCAGCATACAATAGGAAGCAGCTGCCCGGTGTGATGTATGAAGCGCACCCCGTGTCGCCTTTAAATGACATCATAGAACTTGAACTGAGTCGTTTATTAGTGACGTAGGTGGTAGAGCCATTTGTGCCATTTTATGTAGAAAAACAAACATCAAGTAGAATGAAAAATAACCTAGAAACAACAACAACAACAACAAATAATAATAATAATAATAATAATAATAATAATAATAATAATAATAATAATAATAATAATAATAATAATAATAACAATAATAAATTTGGTGATGATGATGATGATGATTACATTAAGCCTAATAAAAGGTGGGATACATTTCTAGATTTACCCTTTTTTCCTGGTGCACTGCAAATAGATAATGCTTATACTGAAACATGAGTGGCTCACTCTCCCCTACGCTAAAAGTTATTGGTGGAGAGGGGCCAATTGCATGGGCCAACAACAGTTCACATGACCGAGCCAACCTGGAGCACTGACTCACTTTATTCACGATAAACAAACAATATGCAGTTTGCAAGCCAATTTGGACCCTGGTCCCATAGCCTAACTGAACTCGCTATTTGATGTGGCTTTATGGAGTTTTATTTGTTTTATTTAATCAATGGATGCACAATTGCCCGCTCCAGGTCTATCGCAAAATCAATTCAATTCAATTCAATTCAATTCAATTCAATTCCATTCCATTCCATTCCATTCAATTCAATTCAATTCAATTCAATTCAATTCAATTCAATTCAATTCAATTCCATTCCATTCAATTCCATTCAATTCAATTCCATTCAATTCCATTCAATTCAATTCAATTCAAAGGACTTCATTTGTGGTCTGGTAGCCTACACTCACACATCCATACCAACTATACAAGTAAAAAGATAAAATATTACATTTGTTAGTCAAGTTAAAAGACTTGCCACGCTGTTCTCTATACATTTCAGAGTCTGATAGATGCAGGCACAAAAGAAGACATGGCCCGTTTGTTTTTCGGACGGAGCTGAAACTAGAAAACTTCATAATGATAAGCAAGCCAAAGTAGTAAGTTTTTTTGTTTTTGTTGGACTAACAGAATCTAATTACAGGCAGAATTTCCATTTAGACCAAGGCTACCCCAATGATTCTTGCACGCCCCCTAGACTACCTGTAACCCCGTTATTGGCAATCTATCTCGTCTATGTCTGCCTGGTGTGCCTGCTGTTTGTGTCCGCAGCAGAGACCATGGCATAGGAGTTTCATTGATCCCCGTCACAGTGCTGGAGCTTATTCCCACACCATGCAGGATTCCGGCTGAATGCTGTAGACGCGCTGGCACTGCAGCTGATCGTCGGCTATTCGTTAGCATCAACAGAGCGCTAACATGAATCTGATCTTTTTGGCTCCTGTCGTAACGCTTTTGCTTGCAAATAGCGGTCCTTGTTTGTGCAGTGGCGCGCCCTCACTCATCCCTCAGCCGTTTACGGGGTGCGCGCAGAGCCGCGGGAAAGGCGCTCTTTATCGAGGAGCCATAGACGTGACTGAGTCCGGAGCGCGGTGCATTAACTGGACCGAGGTGGTCGGATTTACGGAGCGGTACCCAGAGAAGGGCTTAGGAGAACACAACCACTGTCGCAACCCAGATGGCAGGATCCGACCGTGGTGCTTTTTCAACAACAATAAAGGCAGAGTGGACTGGGGATACTGCGATTGTAAACAAGGTACGCATGGTCAACTTCCTTTATAGGTCTGTAGCCAATTACAGCAATTGGCTGTAGTAATAATAATACTGGTTTCACAGTCCGATGCATCCTGTAGTCAGGTGTGACATGCCATGAAAATGCACGTCTATGCACATTTTTCCCCAGCAGTATATTTACTGAGTACAGAGAATTTGAGCTTATTTTCATCTATCTCTCTTTGTCTCCATTGACTTTGTCTGACTCCATCCTAGGCTCTGTACGTCTGCAGGGAGGCTCTAAATTGGACGGCCGAGTGGAAGTCTATATTTCTGGTGTTTGGGGTTCCATATGCAGTAATTACTGGGGACAAGAAGATGCTTCTGTCGTTTGCAGACAGCTGGGAATAGGGTAATAAAGCATGCATGCATGTTCAAAAGTTAATGTTAAATACTACTTTGCAAGTTTTCTTATTTTCTTTTGAGCCTCATAATCTACCTCTTAAGGATCAAACAACTGTCTGTATCCTGTCACATTGTTGCTGATGCATTGCATATGTAATGTAAACTATTTGAATAACTTCAGTTCACTCAAATATAGACTTTTTGGTTGGTGCGGGTTGCGGGGGTCTATGAAAGTCAGCCTAAGGTTAAGAGGTCAAATGTCAGCCCCATGCCTGCTGGTATATTACTGGAGGTTAAATTGTTATGTGGAAGACAGACAGGGCATGCATGAAGTTAAATATTAAGTTAATTTAGAACACATTCTGGTAAATGGTACATGTACCAGAAACACAATGTATGAGATTGACAAAATACTTCAGACTTTAATGCTTAAATTGATGCCCGAACCAAAGCTTTTAAAACCATAGACAATTCTAACCTCAATAACTAACATTTTACACTGGTGAGGTTCTAAACCTAAACAGTGGCCAGGCGGAGTTATGCATGTTTATGCTTTCAATGAGAGCCTTTAATATGGATTAAACCCCAACTTCTTTTGCAGACTTTCAGGCATTGCACGTGAAGTTCACTTGTCCGGTTCCAGCTTGGCCAAAGTGCATTACAGGTCTGTCCATTGCCAAGGAGAGGAGCCAGACCTCCTACAGTGTCCGAAGACTCCCTGGAATGGAGGAGAGTGCCCGTCGGCTGCAGCAGTTACATGCACACCACACAGAGGTAAAGAACAGGCTTTTGTTCTAACTATTTGTTCATTTGTTTAGTACTGCATGTGTATAGTTGGTTGCTAGTGTTTCCTATGTGTTGTCTTTAAAAAAAAAATTCAGAACAAGTCACACTTCCTGTACGGCTGGTTGGGGGTCATTCTGCGTCAGAAGGCACAGTGCAGGTTTTTCATGCAGGCCAGTGGGGGTCTATCTGCGACGACCAATGGGATGACAGTGATGCAGAGGTGGTGTGCCGACAGCTTGGGCTGAGGTAGGCAAGAGATGATTTGAAGATCTGGAAAATCTAATGAAAAATGTGTGTTCCAAAGAAATGGACAAACAGACTTCATGTGGGTGTCCAGCTTTCTGTCTCAGCCTCTACAAGTATGACAAGTATTCCCTCCGATCGCGACAAGCCATAAATAACGTCTGGATTTCAGATAATGAATCAGTCCCTTTGTTTATGCTTGAATTCTAGAGCCACAGAAACATGCATATTTAGCCATATTTAACTTTGTGTGTGTGGTGGTATGCAAGTAAAATATACATTAAGATGAAAAAAAAGTAAATAAATAAACATAAAGTCAAATATTAAGGTCTTGATATATTGTGTAAAGTAAACATTTTTATTTATCTTTTTTCTGTCCCAGCGGGGTGGCCAGAGCATGGGGTCAAGCACGTTTTGGTAAAGGCTCAGGCCCCGTGTGGCTGGATGAGGTCAAATGCACTGGAAATGAGCTGACTCTGGAACAATGTCCAAAAAGCTCATGGGGAGAGCATAACTGTCTGCACCTAGAAGATGCTGGTGTCTCCTGCACCCGCCCCACAGGTTGGACATCTGCTCTAAACAGAATTTGTACTTAAGAGATAGGTACTGTAAAGTCCTTTGCAAAACAAATAAATTGTAATAAATTTTGTTTTTTATTACACTTGAAATCTTTTATTCACAGTGTGCTTTTCCTTAATTGCAGATGGTGCTGTTCGCCTGGCTGGTGGTGCTGGGAGTTATGAGGGGCGATTAGAAGTGTTCTATCGTGGCCAGTGGGGAACAGTGTGTGATGACGGATGGACTGACTCTAACACACGAGTGGTGTGCCGACAGCTTGGTTACAGGTAAATGAATAACTTCAGAGGTGTTTAGTTGTTTGTTTTGTTGTTGTTTTTTTCTGAAAACTTCTGTCAAACCTCTGTCTGAAAACATCTCATGTTTTCAGATTTGGAGTGGCTTTTGTTCCAGGCACAAGTACTGCTCCACGTTTTGGGACAGGATCAGGTCCTATTCTCTTAGATGGTGTGAGCTGTACTGGAAAAGAGCCCAGTCTGTTTCTGTGTAACAAGCAGAAGTGGCTCCGTCATGACTGCACTCACCATGAAGATGTCAACATTGCGTGCAACCCAGAGCGCAGCGGGGATGGCTTTCCATCAAGTAAGAAACATGAATCTAATATGTTATACTTTAATCTTATAGTTTGGCTGCCTTTTATTATTACAATTCTAATTTCAAATTGGATTAATATTAGTGACATTGGACATGTACACATTTCTCCAGCCATTTTTTGACCAATCCAGTAAAGTCGTGAACATATGCATTTCAAGAGAGTCAGTGAACAAAAAGGACGCACTGATTTTATCTATATTTTAGGCTCTCGCCTAAATTCTGCCTTTTGTTGAAATGAAAATGAAATCAGGCCTACTGTGTAGGAAGTTTGTGTGTGTGTCTTGAACAGATTGCGTACTTTGGGAAGAAACCAAGTCAAGTTGTTTATGTTTATAGCATATAAGAGACAGGGCATTTCCTGCATTACACCCCTCTAACTTTGGAGTAAACAGTCCCACAATTTACTTGCACAGGCAAATCTCTCTGGTAATATGCCATTCCTCGCATAGTATGTAGCTTTTTATTACGGGACAAAATCAAAGCCATACAAATATTGTGCACTTTGTAGAAGGATACCTTTTGTCTGCTATTAATGGAAGAAAATAACTGATTATGAACAACATTGAACTTATTGACATGTAGAAAATGTACTTTAAGAACGGGCAGGTTAGAAAAGAAAAATGACGACTTCCTGCACATGATGGTTCTACTAGCTGTGTGGT
Organism: Gobius niger; assembly: GCF_951799975.1. Taxonomy (NCBI): domain Eukaryota; kingdom Metazoa; phylum Chordata; class Actinopteri; order Gobiiformes; family Gobiidae; genus Gobius; species Gobius niger. The sequence continues at coordinate 20,675,319 of NC_136854.1, read as the reverse complement.
AAAGAAGGAGTGCATGAAAGATGGTAGCACTGAAATGAAGAGTTTCAAGTTCTGTCATGTAGAGTCAGGTGTTTGAACTGCTTTCGCTGTAGGGAACTGGAGAGGATGTACTAACTGAGCATTAAATTTTATGACAGTGTCAGTGGGTGTAGAGTGTCTGTCTTTCTGAGCTCAACTCGTGTTTGTCAAAGTATGTGTGTGTATGAATGTTTCCAGGAATGCCAGTAAGGCTGGTGGGAGGAGAGGGCCCAGGGGAAGGCCGGGTGGAGGTTTACCTGTCTGGCCTATGGGGAACTGTCTGTGACGACGGATGGAGTGACCATGATGCCGAAGTTGTGTGCCGTCAGTTGGGCTACAGGTATGAAACATCAACATGAATCAGAGCAAACGTCCACGCAGATATGTTTCTAGCAGGCTATGCAGATGTCAAGGACTCTAAATTCACTTAGCATCATCACACTAAGGCTTTTGAGCAGACATAGGATATAATTTAAAAAAAAATCTTTAAAATTACGGATCAATCAACATAGTTACAATTAATGTTTGCAACTGATGCGATGCATGAAGAGCTTTTAGCTAGTGCTAATTCTCAGCTCATGTCCCTGGTTGGGTCTTTCTACACAATATATAATAATGAAACACATCAATACAACAGGTGAGATAATGATGATCGCTGGGTGAGACTATGTGTGGGGGCTCCACCGCAGGCGTGTAGGGGGGTCCAGCTCTTCAGGACCCCCCTCTGGAGAAGAAGAATCCGCATTGAAATAAAAAACTGACATAAAGGGAGGGTGAGGTCAACAGTTTCAGACAAACATTGTTGAATGGGCATGGCCCGTGTCTGGCTGTAATAACATGGTAATAGGATGGAAATACATACAGTGGGGCAAAGAAGTATTTGACCGAAATCCAATGGGAAGTCTGGGGAACTGACCAAATACTTTTTTGCCCCACTCTAGGTGTAATCATGGCATTTACTCATGGAAAAAGGACACAGCTGTCATTCTTCTTTATGTTATGATCATTTGATTGATCAAAACCCCAGGTACACCTACTCCGGAATGAATAATGCAAATGATCATGAAACACAGTTTGTACTTTCTTGGTCATAATATAGAAACAAAAGACAAAATGCACATTATCCCCATTACCATGCTATTTCTGTCCTTCTACTATGCTAATGCTGTGTAGTAAAGCACAGTCTGATCTTTATTTATTTAGTATAGAAATGTGAAAGTACTGTGCAAAAGTAATCAAACAGGATTGAATGCAGGAGAAAAATAAATATTAGGCATAACAAAGTTTTTAAAGTGAGAAGCTAAAGTGGGAGTATCTGAATACAACCATTACATATGTGACATTTACTGTAGATGAACCACTTCTAAATTCAATCTAAACTACATAATCTCATTCTTTCTTTTGTTATTCCAAAAATGGTTGCCTCTTGTGATGTTCTGCTCTTGTCAATGAACAGCACTCATTTTTTTGCAATTTTCTTTGTTTGTACATAGCTTTTTACACTCTGTTATCATGACATGACTCATGGCGAAATTCTTTCAAGCTAACAATAGAAAGGATTATTTGTCCTAGACTAGTATTTGAAAATTGTGTAATGTCTTTTGTGCAGGCTTTAACTGAACTCGTGTGCCGTCATCTATTTTGACAATAGATTTTTAAACGTCAATTCAAAAACATTTAATTAAAAGCCCCTTCCCAAGTGCAAATGACACATTCAGAGTGACTGATATGCTGGGGCAAAATATACTACCTCATCCCATCCATTCTGTTTTGCATTATCACCTCCCTCTGAGACCCCAGCGACTCCAAACAACATGGAGGCGACAAAAGACAACCTCTCAGCGAAACCAAAACAACAGTCCTCATTTGGTCTTTTGTCACTCTTCCTCTAGGATACTTCTATAGTCGACCACTTTATTCAAACACATCTGTGAGAGGATGAAAGCCACATCTGGAGTGAATGAAAGTCGTGGGTAGAGAGGAGTGTGTGTGAGGTGTGCAAAAGTCATGTTAGGATTATCGCTCTATCTTGCCTGTGGGTGTGGTAAGAAGTCGTAACATAGACACCAAGATCGAAAGGGTGTGCTACAGAAATCAATATTATACACTTCCAGTTTTATTGTAAACAGTGACGTTGACCTGACTCAACTTTGGGGAAAACCCTGGAAAAAAATGAGCTCACACATAAATACCCATCTGAAAGACAATTCCAGCCTCACCAAAGCGTACACACTTGTGCCTTCTCACTTCTGTTTTTGCGATATGAGTGTTCTCTATTACCTGACAAATGATACCTGTGAAAACACTACACTCTTCTGTCGGCAGAGACATATAGAGACGTATAGTGCATTTTTGAGCGATGTTGTAGCGCTGGTGCTGTGGGTTTGATGTCAGACTATAGGTCTTGTTCTCTGTGCTGGTTTTCTCATTACACAAAGCGCCACTCAGGGAGATATTGCATCAAAGTTACACACTATGTCTCAATTTAAAGCACAAGAGTCTCAGTAGAGTCTCAGGCTCATACTGTCAGAATAACTGTCTTATTCCCCCCTTGACAGTCAACCAGTCAAATGTTAAATGAACAAAAAATAACCATAACCTCTATTAAATTGTATTCCTGTGTCCAGCCGATTTTGATTTATGATTCTGTTTGTTCACCAGTGGAGTGGCAAAGGCTCGCGTCATGGCGTACTTTGGTGAAGGAAGCGGCCCCATCCACATGGACAACGTGAAGTGCAGCGGAGAGGAGCATTTGTTAGCTGACTGCATCAAACAGACCCCTGGCACACACAACTGTCGCCACAGCGAGGATGCAGGGGTCATTTGCAACTATGGGGAGCCGCAGAACACCTATAAAGAGGTCCAAGGTCAGCGGGGATTAATAAAGTATCTATCTATCTATCTATCTATCTATCTACGCACACACACGCACTCGCACACACAAATAGTAGCACTAGTAGAAGTAGTGGTGGTAGTAGTGGTATCAAATTAATCTGGGATTTTTTTTCTTCGATTGGTGCTCTACCGATCTATCAATTTTTTTTTAGAAAGTTTCGAAAGAAAAGGAAAAATGAAGTTACAGATTTACTCAACCAAGGATGATTTACTTTCTGCAGTGTATCAATGTTTTCTATGTGTGTAAAACACGTCCAAACATTGTGGGGAAATGAATGAGAAACCAAACTGCTCGTGACATTTGGTGAGAGCAGATCTGGAGCGGCCTTACTGTGTACGCTGTGTGTCCAGATGGTAGAATGAACAAAGCTCCTATGTTATTACTTCACCCTGTCTGTCACACACACCAGGGCAGGCTCATATCTGTTACTTGCACATGTGCTTTTGCGTTAAATGGACTCAGTCACCATTTCACATTTCCACACACGACAGAAAGTCAAACCAAAGCAGATGAGTGTTAGGTCTCTTAAGAATGATGGATTGCAACCCCTGGAAAAGCTATTAACCCGTGGCATGTTTTAGGAGCCTTCATTTAACCTGTATTTTAGCATTAACCTATTTGTCTTTATTCACAATAGGGCATTTTGCACTAGGCGACATGTCATAAAAAGGGCTCCCTGGACACAGTGGCTAGGCTTTTTCAAGGGTTAATTTTGAAATGCTTATAGAAAAAGTAAAGTAGTAGTAAAAGCCTATTTTTATAAATTAATGTTGGCTTTAGATTTCTGTACAGAGATAGAGTAATTAAATCAAATATGTAGTGAGTAAGGGTTAAAAGGTACCTGCCTGAACCAGAATGGTAGAACAATCATCTCTCCCACTCTCTCTTTGTCTCGGTCAGATCCTGTCAGCTCAATTTGTGGTCTGAAGCTCATACATACACGCCAACGGCGAATTATTGGAGGAGAAAACTCTTTGAGGTAAGCCTTGGGATTAATAACACATGAAATTGACCAGTCTTTGCCATTCGTGAATGAGAAATGTCTGTGGGTTCATTTCAACAAAGCGAAATGGGACAGTACTTTGTTCGAATCCACAGTTATGAGTCAAACAGAAAAAGGGGCCTGCATGGTTTTGTATCTTCGGTGCCATACTGTTTATCCCAGGCTTATAAAGAAAGTGAATGGCTCATGGTTGTTGCTGTTACTACGACTGACTCTCTCTCTTATAGTTAACAAATACCTTAATGCTGGCTTGTGCTTGTTTACACCCGAGGGGGGGCTGGCCATGGCAGGCTGCAATCCGTTTGCGAGGATCTCGAGGAGACGGGCGGTTGGTGTGTGGAGCAACTCTAATTGATACCTGCTGGGTGCTCACATCTGCGCACTGTTTCAAAAGGTCAGACACACAACGGCAATCTATGACTGAAGCCTTAACACCAGCATGTTGGAATGTGCTTGAATTGATTATGAACCGGTCAGTCTGTGATTTGGCTGTAGATATGGCACAGCTGGCAGGAAGTTTTCTTTTATGTTAGGGGTCCACACATCAGCAGCATTTAGTCACCTGCATTCAGCAGACAGCATCATGGGGCTATTTAACTTGGCCATGGAAGAAAACGTACTTATATGTGCTAGACCCAGATAACAATGTAACTCTGAAAACACCTCACGCATAGGTGTTCTAGTCTTGGGTCTCAAGAGTTGGAAAAATTAGGACAGTTGCCAAACAAGTGATAAAAACAAGAAATTCCATCTTTAAAGCAGAACTAAGTAACTCATGCCCTAGAGGCCATAAGCGCCACTGCAAGTGTCGTAGCATGTTGCCTTTTTTTACTCATTTATTGTCTGTGAGAGTAAATACTACGCTGATAGAAAAGACAAAGGGAGAGAGGGATTTTGTACATCCAATTACACAATGGAGCGATTACTTTACTCAAACTTGGCTGTAAATACTGTTTAAGTGGCGCTAGCCCACAGTTAGCTCTGTTAGCTTCTTCTTCGTGATTCTATTAGTGTGTATTGCGCCTCCGACCCGGAGGCAGGAAAGTTGCAAGTGTGGTTTTCTGACCAGAGACACCAGAGGGAGATGAAAGACCCCCCAATCATCCCATTAACTCTTGTATTATTCCCAGAGGGACTACGAAAAGGATTTATTAAGGTAAACAAGTTACTTAGTCCTCCTTTAAAAAAAAACATATATAAAACAAAATAAACACAGCCATGAAAGATGTATTTACATTTATTAAACGTACTATACCTAATTTTGAACCTTTTTTAGTCAAAATGTGACGAAATGGGTATTATTACCGTCATGACCATCCTTCAGAAAAAGGTGAACCTCTTTTTGTCACATATTGATTATATGGGTTGACCATACACAACATCTACAAATCATAATATGGTGCAAACTTCACGCATCAGGCAATTTAAAAAAAAAAAAATTCTACAAAAAGAAAACAAAATCAGGTATAGCTCCTTTAAAGATTGACGTGGCAGGAGAAAAAAAAAGTTGAGATAAATCAATCACAATGTCAAACAATTAAATCAACAGAAAATACAATCATCATCTATATTACAGTGTTAAAAAACATAAAGACAACACTTGACAAGAAAATACATTATGTGATTGTTTCCCTGTCAATCAAATTTACTGCCTTTGTATGAGTTATTTTCTTTGGCAACGACTACTCCCAAAAGTATTTCAGTGCCTAAACCCTTCTGACTCATCCAGTTGAGGTCATGGGGCTTTCCGTCACAGAGCCAGGATACACCTCAAAAAGACACCAATTAGTCCCTAGCATTTTTAGTGTAAGCTACTAGAACCTCCCTTTATAGATTACACATGCCACAGAAACCAAGGCAGAATTACCTTTTCCCGTCTGTCATCTTGCTTTCTGATTCAGCGACCAAATTCAAAACAAGGACAAAAATAGCATACAGTCGCCAACACCTCAGCGGTAATATCTTCCTCTTCTCACACTATCATATGACTCCTGCTGCATTAACCACTGCTAGTCCTCACGCACGTTACTTCAGGTCAGTGGTCACATGCTGCAATCTTAAATCTATTTTTACCTGTCGGCTTTGCAGTTTTGCGTCAACAACATAACTACAGAGCAGATCTCTTTCATCATTTTCAGAGTGCATGGGAGCATGTACTTATGCCATTCAAGTCCTAGATCAACCAATCATTACAAGATGCCTTTCATATTATTTGTGTTGCGTCTCTTTCACGTCATGAGTGATAAGATGTCCACCTCTACGCCTCTTTGTGTGTTGGGGTTGTCAGGTGGGAGGATTTTCTTTCTTTCTTGACGTCATTGACACGCAGTGTTTTGATTGGGTTTATTCAAATTACACCATTAGTGAGAACAAAAGTCAGAATAAAAGCAACACTTGTTGGAGTGTTTTTTTTGTTGGTGTATCTGGAATACATTTACTTTTGTATTAAAATGTTATTATACTTTTTTTTTTTATTCCAGTGATTCGTTCGGGGAAAAATAGCAAGAACACCTAGACTGCAGTAATGGGATTTTGTCAATAAACTAAACTAAACAATACACTTGGATATTACTTTATATTGTCAAACCCTTTGTTATTCCAGCTTACTGAAGCCAAAAGAGGGTGTGTTCAGCCACTATTAGCCCTTTAAAAATAGCAGTGCCAGAGAGTTACAGAGTTGAAAGGCCAAACATAATTGTTCTATAATTGGGAGAAGTCTTTCACTCAATACAGCAGGGGTGTTAAAAGTCTTTTCACTGAGGGCTACTGACCAAAAAAGTTCTTCGTAGGAGGGACACTAAATGACTGTGGTGTAATTCATCTAATCATTATATAAAGCCACATTTGACGGCTCCCTTTGGTCAGTTAACTAAATTTCTATGCTAAGACTCGCAGAATAATGTTTGTTATTGAGCTTGTGGCAATTAGGGCAGAATAACCAGAAATATATTGTTATATTTTACTTATCAGGATCATGAAGACTGGATTTGTCCCTTTACTAACTAAGATGTTGATGTGCAGGTATGGAAACAGCACAAAGGAGTATAAAGTGCGAGTTGGGGATTATCACTCTCTTGTCCCTGAAGAATACGAGGAAGAGTATGGTGTGGACCAAATCGTTCTCCATCCCAGCTACCACGGTAACAGCAACGACTATGACATCGCACTGGTTCGTCTGTCACCGGGAGCGATGGGCCACGCACCAGGGGAGTGCGTTTCTTTCAACCGCCATGTCCTCCCAGCCTGCCTGCCTCACAGGAAGGAGAGGGTGCTCAAACAGGCCACCAACTGTCACATCACCGGCTGGGGAGACACAGGTATTATCAAGGGTGTAACTGGGATTGTGGTACACTACACTTTAGGGAACTTTTTACTCGAAAACCAGGTATCTGAGGGAATTTACCAAAGTACAGATTTTGCATTTTGATCTTTTGGGAATCAGAAAAGTGTGAAGGTATGAGGAAGACAGTTTCTATGCTTGACTTGTTATTTCTTTATTTATTGTTTTGTTTAGCAGGAAGTATTTGTGCCAAAGTGTTTCAATGGCTCGGTTTGAAGCAGCGTGGAATCACACACAAGATTAATCAAAGGCGAGAGAAATTAGCTCAGAATGTTACGCACTCTATTTGGAAGAAAATGTGCAGCATTCGAGGGATGAGCTGCTGTGACCGAAAACATTTAGACCTAGATTTTATCTCCAAGTATGTGCCTCAGGCACTCCCTAACACGTGTTGTGTTATCTGCAACAGAACCTAGACATAAGATTTTATTATTTAAATCCAATTTTTCCCGTTCAAATCCATATTCAACCGAAAGTGGATAGAATAACACTTTCAAAGTGTCAAACGCTTCAATCAATAAATGTTTCCTGCAATTAATACGTGCTTTTTGACAAAAACGTTTCTGTTCTCTTCCGCCTTGTGAAAGATGTTGTTGCATTTACGGTAAGTTCAGGGAAATGATCATGAATGTTGCACCGCCTATGCCTAAACCCTTTTTTTTCTAAAAAAAATTCTCAGCAGCTTCTTTGTGCTTTAAGTGAAGGAAGTGAATTATTTTTCCTTTAGAAGTGCTGAAACACTGAACGATTTCTGAGATAAGAATGTGAAAAATCAGGTTGTGCTGCAAATGACGTAGCGAAAATGTTCCCCTCTCAGACACAAAGGCTTGCACAACTGTTTCTCAACTGCTCGGGGGACAGTGACATGTGGGCAGGCGTCCACACAAAAAAGTTGAAACTTCATAATTACCTTGCAGAACTGTTGCAAAAGACACGTTGGTGACAACAATGACAGTAGCCGTGGTAGGAGTAGTAGTAGTCTTGATAAAAGTACAGTGTCTTAACTTTCTTTCTACATTATCTTTGAGTGACAGTTCATAAGAATAGAATAGAATAGAAGAATAGAAGAAAAGAAAAGATGTTTTATATGACATAATAGAAAAAAATAGAAAAAATACATTTGCAAACATGCTGTTTTAAAAAGGGCAGTACTTTTAGTCTTGGGATCTGAATAACTATAGTAGAGACAGAGTAGTTGTCTGTGTAAACACCATTATAGTTGTGATCAGTAAAATCACGTCTGATGGTAAAGATAAGGTATGTTAGATAGTTGTTGATCATAAATATACCTTTTGCAGTATTAGAGTCTATGAGAGGTTATAATGAATTGGCCCAATGTCCCGCTCCAGGTCGTTCGTACTCTAAGACCCTGCAGCAGGCGCCACTGGAGCTGCTCCCTCGCCGCCACTGCCAGCTGCACTTCCACAGCGCCTTCACCAGCCGCATGCTCTGTGCCGGGAGCCTTCAGACGGACAAGCGGGTGGACAGTTGCCGTGGAGACAGCGGGGGCCCGTTGGTGTGCGAGAGGCCAGGAGGGGGGTGGGTGGTTTATGGGGTCACGTCGTGGGGTCTGGCCTGTAGGACTCAACAGTCCCCAGGCGTCTACACCAAAGTGTCCGCCTTCAGCTCCTGGATACGCAAGATTATTGGACAAACTAATCGGAGGAGGTAAAGCACGGACAGAGAATCTCACAACCCAAACCGTTTACACAGAGGTCTGTGCAGGGGTGATGTCACAACCTGATTGTTGTCACATAAGCTGAGCGTTGGACTTTTACTCCCCTATTTAGTTTTTTAAATGTTCACTTGTTTCATTTAGTTCAGTCACATTTGGAATCATTCATGTTATGAATTATGTTGAACTTATTGCAACAAGTATGACATATGCCTTTTTCCTCAATGTACTGTACATATTTTTCAAGTTCGAGGATGATTTTATCTGTTTGACCTGTGAGCATTAAATGTAGAAGGGACCACAGCATACTGCTAACACAATACTTGCAACCATTCTCAGTAAAGTGTGTACTAAAACACATGCTTTGTATACTCAACAAGGGTAGTTTACAGAACTTAAACTACAACTCAGGTGTCTTTGTATTTCTTTGTTTGCAGATAACAAAAGAAGACAAAAGTGTATTAACATGAAGCACACGGCTATATTTACAATAATTACTCATGTACTTGTTTAACTATGTTTTACTAAAATTTAAGGTCCATATTTAAAGAACAAAAGCATTAGACAATCTGATACACTTGAATTAAACAAGCTCTTTGCTGCTATCTGTTTGACTATATATTGTATTATTTATATAAATAGAGGCAATAAAAGTAAACACATTCTCACCTCACTGACAGAACGGGCTGATCCACATTTTGAGTCTCTCATTACTTATCTTTGAAAGCCTCTATCCATCTTGCACACACCCATCCACAGAATGTCAGGTATGCAATAATCATGAATAGTTGCTTTCTTTGTTGTACTTGTTTATCAAGCATTGGGTTAAGGCAGGCAAACATGCTTATCTCGAAATCTAAGGCGTGGAGGAAAAACTCCTCTGTATAATGTGCCTATGCGTAAACAAGAGAAATGTACTTTTTGACGTGATAAGGGAAGTTTCCTACAGTCTCCAATAAGAATTGCTTGTATACTTACATACTGTACATGCAGTGCACTGCAACAGTATAGAAGCAGCACACTGTAGATATTTTAAGCACAACAAAATGACTTCTCTGTGACTGTATACACCTCACCTTATATAGATTTTAGTTTTGAAACAGTGTCTATAAAGACCCACACAAACAGTTCATCCGCACTGAGTTTGTACCTGAAATTCAGCTGTAATTTAAGATACAGAAAATGTCAGTATGTACTACATGTTCATTATAAAGGAAAATGCAATATATTATTCTACACATTGTATACATATCTCCCTATAAAGCACACCAGGAAACTTTTCAAAGTGCCCTAAATGTACATCAGCTGGAGGGAATAGATTTTATGGGAGTGTAAAATTGTCAGTGTATTCTGCATGAATCAAATAGAATATCTCTTCATTGCATTTATTTAAACGGCTTCAAGCATGAGTCTGTTTTGAATTGAAAAGGTCAGGGCTGTGAACCAGTTGTTGCTGGGATTGATTTGTACATTTACAAGGCTCATTTTCTGTTATGATTTGCTATATGTTCCACAGGACCAGCTTTAACACTTGCACCTGTTTTTAAAGCTGTGTCGTTTGCTTTTAGTTTTGTAAAAAATGTAAATGATTCAATAAACAGAAGTGACAAAGAGCTGCCTCTTCTTACCGGAACACTTGCCAAATACTTCTGTTAATGTAAGTATTATTGTTGTTATAGTTTTATCTTTAAATGTTCATGGGGTCAGACTTATTTACTTAAAGGGTTTTAATTTCCTTATCAAATTGAGGCATCAAGTTAAAGGGACTATACAGAGTTTAAAAATGTTAAAACTAAGTATTTTCATCCCCCTACATGTTCCAGCCATGTCCTAATGTGTAGAATGAGCCACAACTGCCTCTAAAATCCTGCACTGTCACTCAAAAAGTTGTTTTTATTATTTAAGTTGTTACTTCGGTCATGCACGAGCTTAATATAGAACCTGCAGTTACACATAAGACCTGAGGTGTCAGTAGTGAGCATAAAATGACTTACTTGCGTCTAGTCTCTTCAAGCATGAAATGTACATAAACCAAATCCAAAAGAAAAGGGCACTTTCATTCCAAGTTCAAAGTGAAAAGGTTGGGGAACACTGTTGTATTAAAAGAGTGAACTGCAACAATAATCATAGATAAAGAACACAGAGATGCTGTCAGATATAGTCTTTATTTCATTTTGGTTTCCGTGTTTCACACTTAGGCGTTTGCATTCAAAGTGATGCAAAACAATGTAGGCCACTAGTTGAAAAAGAGAAAGATTTTGAACAGAAAATGGACTAAAATTAAAACAAAGAACTTAATAAGCTACTTTTGAGTCCTGGAATTGTGGGTATTTTGCATGGGTTTGGTTTTGGTTATTTCACTGCCAACACACTTTCAGTCATTACCAAGCGCTTAAAAGCACTCATGCCCAGCCGCATGGTCTTAGCACGCCTTTTGTCATACGAATATACTTCGCCGTTCACCAATCGTGGTGCAGTGACTTATCTCTTCATCAGGAATAGCCCCAGGCGACACCTGTGCGGATAAACACAACTAGCAAACTACAGAAGTGGATCTTAGAAAAGAGGAGTATCACAAAATAACAACATGAACTCGCCCTGAGCCTGTGCACTTGTACCCTTTAGTCCCTATGTGGAGGAAACATAAAAAGGAGAACAGACAGGTGTGTTGTTTCGTACGTCCAACAGAACTTGTGCAAGTGCAAAGTCATCTCTAGTAAGGGGAACCACGCACAGCAGACCAGCGCTGTCCTGGCTTCATAACTTAAAGATGGGAAAAAAAGGAAAAAACAAAACAAAAAACATTGCTGCAGATTTTGGAGCTTTTGAACCATGCTCCGAGCACCTCCTTATATTTCTCTTCGTTTTAGAGTCCATCTTAAGAGCCACACGCTGTAAGCACCGCAGGCTGCCATCTTCCCGACATGTTTGGGAGTTCAGTGCCTCTCATGCGATCGGGACGTCTACGCAGCAGTGGCTCAGCTTCCACGGGCCCAAGGCACACAATACGCCCCTGTCTCCACCTCGGTGTCCACTTCACTCTATGGGCTGGAGGCAACGCATCTGAAGGTATAGCGTCCTGGATTCGATCTTTTAACCCTGCCTCATGGACGCAAATGTTATCTAACCTTGAAGAAAAGAGGTAAAGCAAGACAGATCGGAATGAGGGAGAAGAGGAGAGAGAAAATACAAGGGGGGGAAAGTAATTAAATACCTTTCTGTTCACTTGAATCAATACCGGCCTTAGAAAAACTGTGTGTGTTTGATATTTGTGATATGCACGTGAATGAGGAGTTGCATGTGGCTTGTTATGAGGACACATACTTCAGAAATTCCCGACTGTTTCAGGTTAGACGAGAAGATCAGGAGTCAACAAAATACTTCTCATTATTTTATTTAACTGCTTCTATTAGCCTCCAGTCTTTACTTAAAAATATGTCAAGATTCTTTTATAACATTTTTTGGTTCATAAAGGTTCGGGTCAATATTCAAATGAGTGTGTATTTGTGAAGGAGTGCTGACCTTCTGCAGTTCCTCCCTGAGCCAGGAGGGGAGCGGCTGTCCGAGGCGGTGCAGCAGCTTGGACAGTTCCACATTGTGCTCCCTGTAGTACCGAGACAGATACACCCGAGCCTGACCAAACACAAACGACAAAGGGGGGCGGAGTGAAAACAGTGCAGCAGGACCAAAGGACCGGCGCACAGGACAACGCCAAGATGAAAGGAGATGAATAAGTTAAGTTCTAATTTCAGATGGAGGGCAGGGAGCTCAATTTATCTACTGCAACTGCTTTTGAAAGGCAAAACCAAATAGTCATTTTGTTCAAGTGATAGTTTTAATTAAGAAGTATGTTATGTCGCCACCGGGTCAAACAGGGAGTGGTTCAGAAGACCCTTATGAAAGACCAGGCCCGGTCAGAAGCGTGAGGCCGTCCTTCTGTTGACACACCACCTGCAGGAGGATCCATAAGGGATTGGTGCAATGTGATTTGTGCGCTGGGCGGCTGCCCCCGTGGCCCGGCTACGGACAAGTGGAAGAAGATGTATGGATGTATGGATGGAAGTATATTGTGTGGCATGTGTGAAAATTAAAAATAATACATTTATACTATTGCATGAACTAATAAAGTTGGGTGTTTGTTAACTTGTTATCATCTGAATAATAATAATAATAATAATAATAATAATAATAATAATAATAATAATAATAATAATAATAATAATAATAATAATAATAATAATAATAAAAACAGGAAATAAAGTGTGTAATATGGATTCAAATTTGAACTGCGACATAAAAAAATAGGATTATAAACATATTTGCATTGTTATATAGACCTTCAAAGAAAACAATTAAATGTGCTGTCAGAAGGGGAAGATGAACGGTCCTTGCATATACCATAGTACTTTGATTCAATCTGTGATTCCGGCTGCAGCTATCTCTACCAAGGACAGAGATTTATGGTCTGCATTTGCTCTGATCTCACATCTCCCTCTTGTGGCCGGCCGCTTGATATCACTATTGAGTTCTTGTTATGAACTTTTTGATTGGCTGACAAGTGCCTTTGTCTTATGGGAAATATAAAAAAGAAATAGGGTCACTGTGGGCTGTCTCTTTCATCATTGTCCTTTATTACTCTTAAACATGCGCACACAGCTCCTGGTAGATAAAAGAAAAGTGTGGTTGGAAAAAAGTCTTTATTCTTTACACCTTTAATCTTAAACTCACAATATTTAATATTTAATATTTAATTAATTAATATTTAGGCGGGACCACATTACACCGGATTTAAAATCGCTGCATTGACTCCCCGTGTGTTTCAGGATCAATTTTAAAGTTCTTTTAATGTTTTTTAAATGTCTTAATGGTCTTGGTCTTTCTTATCTTTCAGAAATGCTTTTACCTTATGAACCTTCACGGCCCCTTCGCTCCTCCGGCAGGGGTCTCCTAGTTATTCCTAAAGTCCACAAAAAGACTCATGGTGAGGCGTCTTTCCAATATTACGGCCCTCGCCTCTGGAACGACCTGAGGAGGAGCTCAGGGCTGCAGAGAACGTTCATGTTTTTAAGAGCAGGCTCAAGACCCACTTTTTTAGCTTAGCTTTTAACTGACTAATCTATTTATTTAATCCTAATATATAAAATATATATATGGGAGGTTGTGCCAGGCGTATTGTTTTAAATGTTGTAATCTGTAAAGCACTTTGTGATACCTTTCGGTATGAAAAGTGCTTTATAAATAAAGTTTGATTGATTGATTGAAATATTGTGAGTATATATTTATCATACTCACAAACGTCATCACCTACGTTAATGAGTATATTTAAATATATATATTCACTAATGTAGGTGAGTGAGTATATATATACTTCCCCCACAAACGTCATCACCTACATTCATTTGAAAGAGTCGGCAACAAAGCCCCTGCTCTCAAACAAACACTGAAGTGTTAAGGGTTTGCCCAACAATTGTTCGATGAGAAAACATAGAACTTCCTGGAAACAAACACCTGAAGTGAGTTTGCCAGAAACACAGAGATGGTCACACCCTACTCCATACCCAGAGTCAACAATGGTTGTGGGATTGAAATGGTTTGAGGTGTTTTTTTTTTTTTTTTTGTCTTTAATGAGGACTCGGAATCTCACAATCATGGTCTTGGTCACTGTCGCCTGTCTGATCTGAATCCTATTGAATATACGGGGTTACCAATTCATCTAAATGGACTCAACAGTCTGTGCGGAAAAATGGTCCGAAATTCATGGTCATGTTTTCTTCAGCCTCATCGGCAATCACAGAAGTAGACTCAAAGTTGTTGTATTGGCTAAAGAAGGCGACATAAGGTACTGACTAAGGGGGATTTTATTGTGACCATTTAAGATAAGATAAGATAAGATAGCCTTTATTGATCTCACAATGGAGAAATTTATATTCAGCTCTTAGAAACACTCAGGGTGTGCAAATAGGCAGAAAATGTGAGAAAAATAAACAATTATGTCGTAAAATAGTGGTATTTTATGTACAATGACTACCAAGGGACTTAGGGCTACAAAAGTATAAACAGTAAATAATAAAGTAAACAGAGTGTAACAAAAAGTGTTAAAGTCAGTATTAGCAGTGCAGGTTTACATTTCCCAGTAGGTGGCCTGTTAAAAAAGACGACGGTTAGATGGGTCCAGTACTGTACCTCTGGTTCCATTGGAGGATACTTCCGGCCTTTACTCTTCCCCAGACATTTGGTCTTTCCGCCTTCAAGGAGCTGGCACCAGAATCCTTTCTGAGGGTCAAACCTAAAAGCACAATAGATTATATCAGTAAAACCCATAGAGCACATACTATTACAGCTATAAAGTCAGTAACAGCACACTGAGATGATTTTATTATTTTGATCATTTTCATGCATTTATTATTATCTATTTGTACTGTAAAGTTGTTGCAAAAGAAACAGATACGTAAAGTTCCTTCTCCATGCTATTAGGCATATTAATTTTCCAGAAAAATCAATCTTACATTGAAGTGAAATGAATTAATTTCTTTCATTTTCTAGTGACAGATTGTGAATAGGAATAAGCCAAAAAATACTAATTGTCACGATTTTGCAAAGAAAAAAAAGATGACCCAGATGCAGGATTACAAGAACAGGATTACAAGGGAACCAGACTGGCCAAAAATGGGCAGTTAACATAACAAAATCAACATGCAGAAAGGGCACAGACTGAGGACAGGGAAGACAACGAACCAACAAAGAGGAGGGGGAAACACATGGGTCTTCTAAATACATTAGGGAACAAGTGAAACACATTAGGGCGGGGCAGGCAATCAACACAGGGGAAGTAAACCAAAACCACAAGGACTGAACAGGCATGTCGGAATAAAACACAAAGAGCATGGAGGGACACAAGACCAGAACTAGAAAACTAAACAAGGAACAACAAAACAGGACCATGACCCAGATGAATCTCTTTCTAAGTTTTAAGTTGTGATTGCTGGTGGGTGGTTTATTCATTCACTGCGATAGCCGTACACAGTTTTTCTAAAGTCCTTTTTCATGCTTGTAAATCAAATTGCTCTTAAGTGTAGAAACGTTCTGAGTCACACTGATAGAGTAAAAACGTCCTAAGCATGGTGGAAGGTTAAGTGGTTTGACAGTTTCAAAGTTTCAAATTGCGTGTATTTTACATTTCCATATCAAGAAAATGTGCTGAAGACGTTCTGTTATCTTTTTCTTTTTTTTTTTGCTTTTGGCTATTACTGCCGCTAATTGCCACTCATTCGAGTATAAAAGAAAGGAGGTGCAAATATTGTTCTTTATTTGTATGCATGAGCGCTTTAATAATGAGATGATAAGTGGATCTCCATCAGGACGGAGAAGAGAAAAGGAAAAGCAGATTAAATAAATGGGCTGGGATTTTGAGAAACTGTCAGCCCGCTGTCATGTCGCCAGAATTAGGAGAGAAAGAAAAGATTAGGCCTTTGAGAAGCTCGGCCAAAACACACACTCATTATCGTGTCAAAATGAATCTGTTTGCTAAACGTATTGGTATGCGTGTGCCTGTGTGTGTGTGTGTGTGTGTGTGTGTGTGTGTGTGTGTGTGTGTGTGTGTGTGTGCGTGTGTGTGTGTGTGTGTGTGTGCGCAGCAAGTCTGGATGTCCCTGTCTGGAGGTTGTGAAGGCTCAGGGGCAGATTGCAGTGTGATGAGAGGGGCTCGAGAAGTAAACAGTTTACCATTCGTCTCAACTCAACTGAAAGGTCACACGCAGCAGACACACAGAGCAACTGGGGAGAGAACCTATTCTATGTAAAGATGCACAAACGGCTTCAAGATAAGACACGTGGCTCTTATTTCAAACACCATTCCCGTTAACGTTATGCTGGGTTAAGTTGTGACCTCTTAAAAAATTTGATCTTGAATTGGTCATCGTTGTCACAAAGGGAAAACTGCAAAGCATGAATTAATCTATATAACTCTCAAAATAAAGCATGTCTTGCATGAAAGGGACTATAATGTGTTGGTCCACCACTAACATTTTTGTTGGCAAATAGGAAATATTAGGTGCAAGGCTTTTTACCTGAGGTGCTCAACACAAAAAGTAAAGCAACTGACTGAAACACACAGCATGCGCAACATACTCCATTCTCCAACAAACTACATTGAACACAGGACCATCTTAACAAGAACCCACAATAAATCCATTAAAAAATATTCAAAATCTGTCCCATAATTCATGAAACTAATATATTTATTTCTAAAACATATACTTATTGTTTACTTAAAATAAAGTAGTTAGTTCAAGTATTTTGTTCCTCCAGAAGTTGAAGTCAGTAACCACTTGAGTCAGCATCCCGCCACTAGATGTCAGTGTTAGCATAAGTGTATCTCAGAAAGCAGCCCAATGTGGAGGAGGGTGATTAAACAAAAGCATGATAAGTAAACTCACGTGAGGGCCTGGGAGTAGTTATAGTGAGGAGTCACTCCCAGAAACTTCTGCACCTCATCCATGACAGAGGCAGGGTCCGATCTGAGCTGGTGACCGTCAATGATCATCACCTGGACACACAGCAGTAGTGAGTGCAGAAGGTTACACTATACCCATTACTACAATCCATATTTAGACACATATTTAGACGCATAGTTTTACAACCAAGTGATTTGTATAATATATACAAATATACAGCCAAGATTTCTGATCTGAATGCACATCTGTGTAGGGACATCTGTTTGTGCTAAGCATGTTCTTTAATATCTGCATTATACACATATTTTAGAAAAAGTGCCTCCCATATGTGACCCCTCAATATTATCATCATTATCAAGACCCCAGGTTGAGCAGATAAGGCTGCAGTACACAGAACGCTGCTCTGATCCCAGCATCGTCTCCTGTCCTGAATCCGATAGTTTGCTGGATGTTGCTCCCCACTTTTAGTCAATCAAACGGCACTGACAATGCAAAACAACAGGAGTACTACATCTGAGCCTGTGCACTCAGAGCTCACCTGGTTGGGGGGGTAGTTAGTGAGCCACCTCTCGAGGTGAGTGGAGTACAGACCAGGGAGCAGACAGCGGTTCTGTAGAGACCGCAGCTCAGATGGAGCTCCAGCTTTAGCACTGATGACATCATAGAAGGTGAACTTTAGGGCGGCATGGTCCTCATGGGCTCTCTGATGCTTCACACACATACAACAAAATATAATCACTATACTGGGTTTTGAAGGCAAGGCACATTTAATTGTAGGGCACAGTTCATGCATAACATTACACAAAGTACTTCACAAATAATATCAGGATGTTAAAAAAGAATTACATTGTAGTTTTGATGTTTGTGTGCTAAAATTACTGAGAATAATTACAGTCATTTTATGAAGGTTTATAAACTTTATAGATTATTTTTTCCACATTTACTGAAATGATAAATCTGCCTCATTAAATACACATCATAGCATGAAATCACACTCAATTTTAATCAATACAGAACTGGAGCAGTGATGCATAATAGAGGTGTGTGTTCAATCTAGGTAGCAGTGTCTGATGCAGAGACTGTACCTGGTACCAGCTGTAGGCCCTGTCAGACGGGTTGATGAGTAGAGTAATGATCTTGGCCTTGGGCAGCAGTGCAGCGGCTCGCCGTGGGGTGTCCTCCGAAGGGAAGTAGTTAGCGCTCTTCTCAAAGAGAAAGTCTGTGCTAACATTAGAGGGCACAGGGAAAAACTCCATGTACCTGAAGCACAAAAAAGAAGTAAAGGAGAAAATATAAGCCAGCAGCACTGACACACATCAATGATAAACATATTATCGGCTCAGCACACATGCTGCAATTACACACTCTCAAAGTCAGGTACAATTTCAAAAGTCAAACACTTCAAGTGCCTATTAGAGCAGCATTCTGGTTTCGTACTGCCATCTCCACGATTCAATGTCATTTACGCAGTGGTTAATAAAGAATCCTCCTTTCTGGATGACTTTGAGAAGCAACAGCTGTCTCAGTCTGTAAGTAACCCTTTTATGGGTCAATTTAAGCAGCCATATGTCTGTTGGCTTCAGGATGCAGAAAGCAAAGGATCATTTTCAAGAAGATGGGAGACAATTCAAAACTGCTTAATGTGTCATTAAGTCTGCGAGATCCATTTAAAAGTGTGGAGTGTCCTCACAGTGGCCCTGTCATCTTCTCACTACAGCAGGTAAACAGAGCCAGAGGTCTCACCAGTCAATCCCCTTGTGGTAGCTGTTGGTGTTGAAGAACTGGACCTCCTCGTATGTCTTTGGACTGGGGAAGTTACTGGAGATGGAGGGATGCATGAGGAGGAAGAGATAAAGTGCTGTCGTTCCTGGAAGAAAGGGCATAATTCATAAGTGGCTCGTTAATACAGCTCAGCAGAGAGCAGGGCGGCGTGTGTGTGTCTGTGTGTGAGAGCTGTCAGCCACTGATCCATACCACACCGCTTTTTTTTCCCCTCTGCACAAGATTTATATCTTGCTGAGAATACACTGTGTGTGTGCCATAAAATGATTCAAAACTATTTGACACCAATCCGCACTGGGGTTCTGGTCATGCCCTCTGTCTCACCCTCAGCAGCTCACTTCCCCTTACACTGATTCACACATCCAGCCCTTGCCCACTATCCAATTTCCAAACGAATCTATTGCACTAAGCAACATAATCAATACATTTAGATGTCACTATAGCAGGTACGATTCTCGAAACACAAGATGGTTGCACTCGTGATTAAAAAAAAAAACGGTTATTTGTACGTGATTTTTAGAAGAGGAGTATTTCTAGTCTTCTAAAGCAGAAAACATGTGGGTGGAGGGGGTGGAGGGGGGGGGTGGAGCAGCCCCACTCCTTTGTCTCTGTCTGACAGGACCAAAGAACATAGGCTATTAAATGAATGGGCTCTTATGCTGCTTATCCCCACCTGCACACACAAATGTCCCGTCCATGCACTGTGTGTGTGTGTGCGTGCGTGCGTGCGTGCGTGCGTGCGTGCGTGCGTGTGTGCGTGCGTGTTTGGTTATACCTGTTTTCTGCGGTCCCACCACCATGAATTTGGGCAATCTGTCACAGGTTTTCTCTTTGGACCAGATGTCTTTATGCCGTTTGTCATCACATGGGTTCTGCCGGAGCACAGACGAAGACGTTTAAACTCGCTCCAACAGCAAAACCAACGATATAATGAGGGTATACCATTACAAAGTCACAGCCTATAGTGAGAGTACAATACAGGCAAACACACCTGCCATAGCGGGTTTCTTTGTTCGGGGAAGAGCTGGAAGTACTTGTGTGAGAGCTGTAAGGGGGGCAGGGTGTGCAGTTGGAGGTTGGTCCATGAGCGCAGGAAGGAGGCCAGGTGGACGAAGGTGTAGAGGCCCAGGCGGTCGTTGCCATAGTTCGACAAGTGTGTCATGAATATACTGATCTATAAAATAAGCAGATAATGGATTTGATTATTTAAGGATGTTCAATGGCGACTTCAGACGGACAAACGAAGGAAGAGAGAGTGGAAAGAGGACCAAGTGGTCATGCAGCGGTGCAGGTAGATGCACAACCTCGAAATATCACCACTTTTGACCTTGGTTTTTCAGTAAAGTTAAGTCTAAAGTGAGATCACAGCTGCCTTGGTCCAAACTATTCCAAGCTTCATCGTCAAAGGCAGCATAAATAGGGACTTAAGAGTATACAGTCTCCTAGTAAATTTAAGACAAATTAATGAAAAGTCCAGCTATTTCTACAGTCAAACCTCTTCAACACAGTTAGGTCTATGTTATTTATTTTTGTACAAGGATTATCTTAAAAGAGTGCTCTCCAATGTTGAAGTTTAAAATGTATAATACTACTATGTAATACTGATAAGCTAAAATACACCTCAAATAAATAAATATAACTACTTGATAAAAGTGTGATTAAATTAATTACAAAGGCCATCATTTACTGCAGCACTATTTTTAAGGTATCTAGCTACCTCTTAAGGTATGGGTATTTAAATATTGTGCAAAAGAGGAAAATTTAATACTATACCCATCTCAAGATTTTAGATATATTTTACAACAGAAGCAGTAAACTAAAGTCATTTTCAGATTGGCTTAGAGCTAAATCTGGCATTTTTAGCACCATTTGCTGTGTGCATTCAAATCAATGAATAAATTCTTTGAAATTAAAATAAAACATTGATTAAGTGTGATACTGTATCCAATTGTGGAAAAATACACCCTGTTTAAGCTAATATTGTGTGTTGCTTTTCATTTTTGGAGTTTGTGTTATTACTAAACGTCATAGAACTAAAGATGAAAATTACACAACATCTTCATTCTGACTTCATTTACATCCGTCAATCCACGAGCAAAGTCATTAAATAAAACATACTCACGCACCAAGATGTATAAAAACATCTCTCTTATATTGTTGAAGACAGAATCTCATTTCCCTAGACCCTGTGTTACTGAAGGACTGAGCAAATCTAATTTACTTTGTTGTGACTGCAGCAAAGAAAACACAGATTATTTCTCTGTGATGGTTTATAAAGAACCCAAACGGAGAATGTGTCCAGTCTGTGGCATCAAAATGGCAGAGAAAACTTTATGTTAAGAAAGATTACACAACTTTTTAATGCAATTCAGTCTGGAGTATTAGACAGAGGAGGAATAAAATTTGATACGTGCCAGTGAAGTTGAGGAAAGTGCCGCAACACTCATAGGGTTGAGAACAAAAACCCAATTTGACAGAGAGCTTTTTTAAGGTCATTAGAGAGACTTCGAAAACAATAACTACACACAGCACTAATAGCAAATACACTATTAAATCTTATACCACAACCCCCTGTTGTAAAATAGTTTGGTAAATAAATAATAACAATAAAAATAAATAGACAAAGTTTCAGTACAGTTGATGGCGGGTTCTTTGTTTATAATGGAAAGCCCCTGTACGACTGACAGCTTACACAAACAAGCTGTACAAAGGAACAACTATTATAACATCAGAAATAATTGTGCTGGTGACTTCTGACAGAATAAAATGTGTCAATTCTTTTGTGATCACAATGTTTCACAATGTTAAAAGCCCCCCAAAAATGACACCTGCCAAGAGAAGTTGAGAGTGGCTGCACAATGCTCGGCAGAGTCACAGGGTGAAGGCAGAGACACCGGTTAGACACCACAGAGCGTTCATGACCGTTAATGTGTGCGGGGACGGAGAAGCACACCAGCGATAATGTGTTGGTCCGGGCTATCTGTCCACACGCCTCAGTGCTTTTATAGGCTGATCAAAGAGACAAGCTAAGATAGCAGCTATACAGGCCGGAGCACACACCCTTCTTTTGTGATCGAGGAACGGGGAAGTGTTGGGATAAGACATCACCAGCCATTAAGATATGAATTATTCGGCAGCACTGAGCATGTGTGAATTGTGTATTTGTGGAACAGGCCTCCCGGTGTGAGTAACAACGCTTGCATACAAAGCCCCCACGCACACACGCATGCACTGTGAATTAGCTGGTGACAGGGAGACCGCCGAAGGTTGGTGTAGATACAAAGAGACACAGTGTGGGTGAGTTTGATGGATCAGCGTCCGGCCGACCTGGAACGCTGTTGGGAATACTGATGGCTTCCCGAAAAAGTGACATGTGTGAGGGAGAGATGTGCAGAGCATGAGTGAGTGAAAGGCAGGGAGTGACAGGGAGATGGAACAAGTATATACATGTCACAAAGCCACTTTATTTATGTATTCGGAGGCATGGCAGCGCCATCCTTCACGTCGGTGAGTTTGTGGGTAGCTTTAAGTGTGCAAAGATGTCTTGTTTCAAGCCTCTCTTAGGGAAAACTAGTTTGAATGTACAAAGTTCTGTTTACTTCATATCAAACATGGACCATTTTTCACCCGGCTCTAATATAACAAAGATCCTGCATGTTACAGAATCAACAAAAACTATATTGTTATTAATTATTGCTGTATTTGTGCTTCTCTATATATGCTATATATATGTGCTTCTGCTTCTTATGCACCAAATGTCTATAATATGCTCAACAAAGATGAAGAAAAAGAGGAGACCTGTGACACGTGTTTAGCTCTTGGCTGGGAATCACCTGGAAGCAGCAGGGGCAAGGCAGCCGAAAGACACACAAACATAACACAGCAAACTGCACAAGTCTCTGCACAAGTCTCTTCAATTGATATACTTGAAAAGTTCATTGTCTTCAGATGTAGTACTTTCTCAGAGACAGTTGTGTGTTCCATCATTAACAAATGATTATTATACATATATATTTTTTCCGGTGTTAGTAATCCACAATCAAACATAAAGTATTAACTGGTGAACATGTCTCTTCTTAAATTAACTAAAACTGCTCTGAACCTGGATCAATTCAAATGATATAATGATACAGAAAAAAGCCTTAAAAATGTATATTATTATCATATTGTACTTCTACTAGTAGGCCACCACATATAAAAAATAATGATAACAAAAACAAATCAACAACAGAGATTTGAGTATAGCTTCAGACTTAGACAGATTTTATTTATCCACAATGGAAATTGCGTCGCAGTAGTTCAATAATAGTAATCATAAAAATATTTAAAAGCGAAGCCACATAAAAATGATGACATAAAATTATTAGTATAATAGGTACTTGTGAAAATCTGCCAATGTGTACACATTTAAATATAAAATAAAAATGTACAGTATATACAACAGAAGAAATAAGACTAAAATGTAATATGCAAATGAACAGAGGAGAATCAATGTGAATCACTATATCTATTAATTAAACGCTTTGATTTCATATCAATTTATCACCCACCCCTTTAGGTGTACCCCCAGTATTACTCCCGCTGAAATGCCAAAACGGGGCTCTCTTCTGATTCTTGGTAATCATGCTCACACACGGCTGCACATGTGGACATGTCAGAGTGGGTCTTCATGTATCCGTGAGCATGCCACCGTCATCCTTCACGCTTACGTGTTTGTGTGAGCAATTGTGCGCGTTTACAGCTGTCTTATTTCCACGCTCTCTTTAGGCAAACTAGCGCCGCTCCACCAAGCCTTGTCTACTTCATATCAATCGGGTTGATGTCTGAGCAACTGTGTGGAAATACTGTTAAGGCATCGCAGCGCACTCAAGCAGAAACACAACATCGCAACAGCAAAAGCGGCAGGAAAAGAAAAGGCTTTGCTGCTTCTCGTTGAGGGAATCAGGCGTCAGTCAAAACCTCGCAACGCAATTACCAGAAAGAAGAAAACTGTGTACATGGTGAATACACAATATAAGGTCACATTTAAAAACAAAAGTGAACTGAACTGATTGGGAAAAAGAGTAAATAGTGTGTAGTATAAGCCAATGAGAAATGTCCCAAATCTGTGAGGAGGAAAGATGATCAAAACATGATTTATGTTCCCTTCAAAGGTCTTAATTTCTACTGATGCCTGATTCTGGAGCACTGACAGAGCCAGTGGGGACACCGTGAACAATGTGTGTGCGGAGGTGGTGAAGTGCTTCATATATGTACTCACTTAAAAGTACTATTATTTTTTTCTTTTGCCCCAGCAATGACACTACAGCGCAGCGGCTTTCACCCTGATATTAATGCTTGTTGATGACTTAATACTGACCTTTTTACTTTTACATTCATAAATACCATGATAACTACCACAATGCAACATCCTTCTCTACAGTACTATTACCACAATCCACAACAGTTTAATGAACTGTTTCTATTTCAACTAGTACTCCAAAGTAGGCTATATCTCCTTCTGAATGCAACTTTTACAACTACCAGTAGCAGTGTTGTTTAAAGTTTTGAAAAGTACACAAGCCACTTTTAACTGAACTGTTTAACACATTTTGATAAATAAAAAAACTTCAGTAAGTGACTTTCCACCTCTTATGTTATGTGCAAGGGCAAGATTGCTATTAAACATGGAAACATTCATTATGTGGCCCGGCCTCACAGACTGACTGCCAAACACAACAAAGCAGCAGAGGGATGATGATTTGTGCTCGTAATTAAAGCACTGTGAGGAAAAGTGGAGAGAGGGAAAGTAACAATGGCAATGAGCAGGAGAGTAACCTTGGCAGGTTAATGGGAATTAGAGAACAAAAACAGAGAAAACACTTGAGGTGATGTTAATCCTGTGACATAGAGCTAGCCTCAAACCTTTTTGGTAGAAGGACTCACTGTGTAAAATTCAATTAAGTGGGGCACCGTTTTTAGGCATGCCTGACTACGTCTTGTTGGTTGAATATCGGATTGCTTTAACTCCCTTGTGTGGTTATAAGAAAGAAGATTGTTCATATAATTTAGGAACAGAATTGGCATCTTTATCATGCTCTGAAATCTAGTACTGTAACTCACTTTTAAAATATTCAGGCACTCAAGCCAGTAGTCCATACAAAGACTGGTCTTATCTGCCCAGGTTCAGTGAATAATCAGAGAAACATGGTACATATTGAACTTCTGTATTTTTTTCTTTGAGTGTCTAACAAATGTATAGCTATACAAGTTTGATGTATTATTATTATTACTATTATTATTATTATTACTATTATTATTAATGTTTAACAATCCACATAATTCATGTCCAAAATATAACCATTCTAAAATTGGATGGTGAAGGTGTACTCTATTGTCTCCGTAGGGTAATTTGTCCTCTGCATTTGACCCATCCTATGCCACTGTGGTAACCTGTAGGAGCAGGGTTCAGCCGCAGTAGACGGAGAACCATCTCCAGATGTGGATCCAGGCTATCGATCAATAAAATTTACTTTCTAGAGCACTTTATAACAACACTCGATCAAAGTGCTTTCCATTAAAATATAACAGAAAAACATCAAAATTAAATGATATAAAATATAAAAACACAGGCAAAATTAAATAGACAGCAATACAGTGCCTCTCGAAAGTATTCATACACCTTGAACTTTTGCACATTTTGTCATGTTTACAAGCCTAAACATAAAGATTTTATTTAGATTTTTTAACTGAACGTTCACACACAAGCAACAGACAACTGTGAAGTGAAAGCAAAATGATACATGATTCCGTTATTTTTCAAAAAATAGAAAAGTGAAAAGTGGGGCGTGCATAAGTATTCATACAGTATTTTCTAAGTGTATTAAATTGCCTTTATAACATTCATAATGACTCCAGAATGTTCACACCTTGGCCTAACGGTTAAATAGAGGCCACATGTGTGTAATCTACTCTCAGTATAATTTCAGCTGTTCTTTTAGGCCCTCAGAGCTGTGGTCGGAGTGTATTGGTCACTGAACAACATCATGAAGGTCAAGGAGCTCACCAGAGAGGTCAGGGATAAAGCTGTGGAGAAGTTTAAAGGAGCATTAAGTTATACAAAGATTTCCCAAGATTTAAACATCCCCCGGCACTGTTCAATCCATCATTCAGAAATGGAAAGAGTGTAGCACCACTGCCAACTTACCAAGACACGGTCGCCCATCTAGAATATTAGATCAAGATAACTCTGGAGGAGCTGAAGTCCTGCGGCTGAACTGGGGGAATCTGTACATGGGACAACTATAAGTCGTACTCTACACAAATCTGGCCTTCATGAACGAGTGGAAGAAGAAAGCCATTGGTCAGATGAGACAAAAATGTAACTTTTTGGCCCAAATGCAAAACGTTTTGTATGGAGCAAACCTAACACTGCTCATCGTCCTGAGTGCACCATCCCCAGTGTCAGATATACAGGGGGGAGCATCATGCTGTGGGGCTGCTTTTCCTCAGCGGGGACAGGGGAGATTGTAAGAATAGTTGGGAAGATGGATGGAGCCAAATACAGGGACATTTTGGAGGAAAACCTGCTGGAGTCAGCAAGAGAACTGAGGCTGGGGCGGAGATTCACCTTCCAGCAGGACAATGACCCTAAACAGAAAGATAAATCTACAATGGAATGGTTCAATAAAAACATATTAATGTGTTAGAATGGCCCAGTCAAAGTCCTGACCTAAATCCTATTGAAAATCTGTGGAATAATCTGAAAACTGCTGTTCACAAACATTCTCCTTCTTATTTGACAGAGCTTGGGTTGTTTTGTAAAGAGGAATGGGTTAAAATGTCAGTCTCTACATGTGCAAATCTTGTAGAGTCAAACCCCAAAAGACTTGCTGCTGTTATTGAAGCAAAAGGGGGTTCCACAAAGTATTCATTCATGCTGTATGAATAATTATGCACGCCCCACTTTTCGGTTTTCTATTTTTTGAAAAATAACAGAATCATTTATCATTTCGCTTTCACTTCACAGTTGTCTGTTACTTGTGTGTGAATGTTCAATAAAAAAATCAAAATAAAATCTTTATGTTTAGGGTTGTAAACATGACAAAATTTGCAAAAGTTCAAGGTGTATGAATACTTTCGAGAGGCACTGTATGTGTATGAAAGGCCTGTCTAAACAAGGGTGTCTGATCTTGAACCGTGGCAGTTCAGTAATGACTCACAGGTCCACAGTTTAGGCTCTGCCACAGCAAAAGAACGATCGCCTCACTGTCTGGGCAATTTCGAAACCATCTGAGAAGAGGAGCGCAAGGCTTTGCAGGGGCGGTAGATGGACAAAAGCTCAGACAGATGCTGTATGGGGGAGCATGTCCATGAACAGCTTTGAAAACAAATGACAACATTTTAAATTCAACTCGAAAACGGACCGGGGGCCAATGGGAGGAGAGGACCGGGTTGATGTGGGAGCGTCTGCACCAACTGAAGGTGATGTAGTGACTGCTTGACACCAAAATAGAGTGTGTTACGGGAGTCGGTGCATGAACTGATAAAAGCCTTTGGCCTTTTCGGGGTCACTGCGAGATTAAAAGGATTTGACCTTAGCTAAAAGACGTAGCTGAAAGAAGGTAGATTTGACCACAGCATTGACTTATTTGTCAAATTTCAGCTCAATGTCAAACATGGCATCTAGATTTTTGACAGACTGACTGATCAGCTGCAGCTTAAAGTATTAGTGGGCAGGACATTGTGCAAATAAATAGCCAAATAATGCACTCACTTTTACTTTCATTTAAATGTAGGAAGTTGAGGGACAACCATTGTTATAAGTCTGACAGGCAGTTGTGGAGAGAATTAGAGGCAGAGTCTGTGTTAGGGAGCACGGGGAGGTAGAGCTGTAGATCGTCTGCATACAGGTGGAAGGATAAGTTGTGCTTCGCAAGAATGGACCCAAGCAGCAGCATGTACAGACTGAATAGGACTGGGCCAAGGATGGAGCCTTGTGGCACCCCAGAGGAAAACGGAGTTACAGAGGGGGAGTGGGTGTCTATCATGACCACGAGGTCCTGCCCGTCAGGAGACGGGGACCACTGTAGGACGGCGCTTTGGTAAGACTGTGCCAAGAGACCATGATGGAAAGGTCCAGTATCAAAAGCTTCAATAAGGTCCAATATCAGCTTCAGGACTGTTTTTTTTTATTGTCCATGTATATTAAAATGTCATAATTAACTTTGAGCAAAGCTGATTCTGTGTTGTGCCATAATTTAAATCATCACTGAAACTTTTTGAAAATGTTGTGGGTTTTTTTGTTGTATAATTGCAGTTGAATAAAATAGAAAAAATAGAAAACCTTCACAGATAGGGTACATGGGAGACCAGCCTGACATTGGATAAAACAGGTTAGACTTCTTTTTTTTTTGGAACACAGTTCCAGCCCTGAAGCAGCAGTTGAACAGCGAGAGTAAACGGGACCCAGTGGAACAATGTGGGACGCATCCCCTGAACCACCTCAGTGAAGAGCGCCAGTGGCACAGCAGGTTCAAATAGGTTCAGAACAGCGAGGGGCACTGGAGGAGAGCACACCATGGCGCTGTTGGCACTATTACCAATCTGATTGAAGCCACTGTCCATAAAATGATGAAACATGTGAACAGTCACATGTACAACTTGTCACAATGTTCAGAACTCAGACAGATCTAATATTGAATAACTCGCTGAGGTTGTTAGAGCTGGCTGAGATAATATTTGATAAATATTGACTTTTGGCTTCTCGAACTGCTTTTCATAGTTGGTGAGGCTCTCTCTAAGACTCTGCAGAGATACCTGAAGCCTGTCTGCATTGCTGCTGCAGGGCTCGGGTAGTCTCACTGAGCCGGTGGTAGAGCAGGTATTCTCATGATTGGAAGTCGGGAGTCTGAACCCCGGCTCCTGCAGGTGCCCACTGTCGTTGTGTCCTTGGGCTTCACCCACCTTGCCTCCAGTGTCTGCGTACATTAATGTATGAATGAGAGTGTGAATGGGTGACTGTTTCCTTGGTGAAAAAGCGCTTGGGCCTTATGAAAGTAGAAAAGCTCTATATAAGTTGAGACCATTTACCATGGGTCAGATTTTATTTTGATGGATTAACACCTGAAATGTGAAATAATGAAAATGGTCAGAATCACCTGGCTGGAGGATTAACCTACTGGGCAAGTTTTTAGTGGTAGGGGAAACCGGAGTACCTGGCGGAAACCTTTGCAGACACAGGGAGAACATGCATACTCCCTGCAGAATGGCCATGTCCTAGCCTGGCATAAAGCCAGACTGACTTCATTTATGTATATATAAATACATATAAAATACAGTCAGGGATTGTGGTAATAGGACACAATTTCCAAATCGAGACTCGAGGTGGGGCTAACGATCGCAGTTTGAACGAGAGAAAACCAATCAAACACAAAGCGACTTACGCTTATGAATGTTGGTTTCACAATTATTACTACCGCCAGAAAATAACTACTAATTAAATTGCTTTTAATCACTTTGACTCTTGTTTCTCTTCTGGTCTCTCTTTTACTTTTGTCATGTGCTTCAAAAGTCACTTCATGTGATTTCTATTTTTTCCCCCCACCCCCTCTGTCCTTTTCAATCTCACGCTGACCTAGATGCTCTAATGAAGCATGTCAGTCCGGCATGTTGTCCAAAAGCACACTCTCACCACACCATACACAAAATCAATGTTGTCCAAGATTAAGTCAACATCGGACATGTATTTGAGTTTGCGACATGTTCCAATCCCTCTGAACATCACTGCGTCTTTGGAGAAAGTACTTGTTTCAGTCAACGATTGAAAGTTGGATGACGAGGATTAGGAGTTAATGCTTTTGACTCATAAGAAATTAGGTTTTCTCTGTGTATGGAGATTGCATTCAA
This sequence comes from Gobius niger, assembly GCF_951799975.1. NCBI lineage: Eukaryota > Metazoa > Chordata > Actinopteri > Gobiiformes > Gobiidae > Gobius > Gobius niger. The sequence continues at coordinate 20,645,265 of NC_136854.1, read as the reverse complement.
CATTTTACCCACATCATAAGGTCACTGTGGGGGCCCAAACTCCCCTGAAGAGATTCTGTATCACACAGAAACATTCCATAACGCTGTACTTTAAAAATAGGGTTAAACATTGTTTGGCCAGGTCAAGAGTCTCACAATACAATCCTGTTTTTTTTGCAATATGTCAGGGGGAACTGGTGACACCTTGTGGCTAGATTGTGAAAAATCCAAACCAAACATTTTTAATGGCAACAATTGTGTTCACATCATGGGCCTTTGATTTACATTAGTGAACAATCCAAAACAGCAAACAGGTAAAAACTATGATTTGAATTGAAAGAGTTTCATGTCTTCTTTTTCTGGTTCCAGAATAAATGTGAAGATCACTTCTGGCTCCATCAACTTTTATCCTTTGCAACTTCTAAATCCCTGGTCTGTCGTTCCACGATAATTACTATGCTCACTGTGTAGCCCTCCACCCAGCATACTATTGATGTAGGTTAACTCCGCAACATTGTAACTCGCTAACAAGATCATTTCTCTCTTCAAAGTGCAGGCTATCTTTGAAATAAGATTGTACGCCTGCTACTCATTACAGTCCACTTAGTTCCACATACAATTCTCCATGATTGAATTGTTATTGCTCCTAAAAGGAACTACAAAGCCCTCCCCTCCTCTCTCCCCATTATATTTTCTTTCCAGTCCATCTCGTTGCCTCCGTCTCATCACCACATAATTGAAAGCTGAATGTCAATACAGAGAATGATTTCAATTCAATTTATTTGGCCCGGTCCGATCAACACTTATTGGGCTTTCACATTCTGACTGTTTTCACCCTTTTAGTCTCACTATGCAAGACCGACTGCGGCAAAGGAAGAACGTGTGGATAATCTGCCAAGGTCTAATGAGATAGAACAAGGTGTGTTACAATCACATGTGGGGTAATGTCAACACTGGCAACAATGGCAGTACAGAAACAGACACATATATTGGTGTCAGGGTCAGATCTGTAGAGGTGGAAGCAACTAATTACTAGATTCTGGAGCCAAATATAAAGAAGCAGCTTGAGCCCCAATAGCCTCGTGGGTAAGGCTGCTGCTCTTGAAAGTGAAACGCTACTCCAGCCCCGTGTCATGGATTCAAGTACCAGCTCCAATAACTTGCTAAATGTTTCTCCCCACCCTTCATTCCCTTTCACGCTGTGCTGTCTTGCGCAATACGAGCTGTCAAAAATCCCCCCAAATCCTAAAATAAATATATAAGCAGCCTTTTGTTTGCATTTGCCTTTAATACATTACCGTACACACTAATAATTTGCATCCGTTACCTTCTATCTGTCTTGGAAAAAGAAAATCCTACCACTGTAGCTTTGTGAATCCACAACTCATTTCCGATTAGGTCTTTGCTGTAACCCCTCATAAAACCTTAAAACTGTTGGTTAAACCAGTATGAAATAGAGAATAAAACATAATTGTACAAGATTGTAAAAATCTTAGTATTAAAGCTGATGTCACTGAGCATTTAATTGGTTGTTGAAGATGTGATTATTTTATGTCATTATGAATAAGCCAATAAATACAAAAACGAGAGGAAATTTATCAACTCTTTTTTGTTAAGATTTTCACTTAAGGTACTTTTGCAAGTAAAATGGTAGTTTACACAGTGCTCTTTCCTCCTCTGGAGACAGGGAGATCGGGCTGATATTTGGTGTTTGGCTAATAAGCTTAGTGGCAGAGCTAAGCGCTAAATGTCAGGCGTGATATATGTCTCCAGCTCTGCTTATGTCAGCTCTCCACACACGCGCACACACATCTGCAGGTCCCTATGTGCACCGCCACAACGCCTCCCCCCACCTGTATGTGTCGGGATTCTCAAGCGACACAGGATGCCGTGACCTGAAAATTAAATCTCAATCTGTCTGCCACCTTCTCACCCTGCCCTTGCCCCATCGCTGCTTCCTCCCGCCTCCTCATCTCTCTATCTACGTCTCCCCCGGACCGCGTCCCTATGTGGACATTTATTGGGGAATGACTGGTGGCCTATTGGCTGTTTGCAGAGTCGAGGTCATCCAATCGATTGTCAGGCTTAGGCGAGATGGGGGAGCTTAGTGTTGTCTGATGCAGAAACATGGGGAAGTATCCACATGTGACTAAAAAGATACAACACAAATAAACAGTGGGGCAATGTGTCAGTTAGAGATGCAATACTGAGGCATTGGAAGTGAAACTATTACTGATATGAACATAATGGCAGCTATTTTTGCTTAGTTACTTGATCAAAGTGCCTCTTATCCTCCCAGGGTCACACATAACAAAGTGCACAGAAGCATGGATACTTAGGCACAAGTGCCATGGCGGAGAATCACACGCATTCGACATCCAACAATGGCCCCGACGATCACATGGACCTTGGTCAAAACTCTCCAAAAATGTATATGTGGTGGACTACATTGTTTTTGCAAAAAAAAAAAAATCTTTCATTTTTTTATGTCCATCTTTCCTCCACCTTAAACATTTAACAGACTAGTCGACTGCTGTGGCACTCGTCGACATCATTTTAGACGAGTCGACTAGTTGGTATTAATCTCTCCCTCCCTCCCTCTCTCTCTGCCAAATTTGAACATTAAAGTCAAGGCAGAACCCCTTTCCCGTGTTTCGATGGGACAATAAACAGTGTTAAACCGGCAAAACAACTCGTGTTAACTTTTAGTGCTCCACATATAGTTTTGCCCTATCTCTTCCGGACATCTTCACCCAATATAATGCATTTTTTACTCACAGGGGCCCATTCACATGAAATCAACTATGATCTAACACTCCAGGACTGAAAGCTTGTTTGCTTCAGACCAGGGATGTACAAGGAGGATGATCCTATGATGAAGAGGAGTACAGATGAGAGCAGGAGGAGAGGAGTTACGAGACAAATGGAGGAGGAGAGACGGGAGAGTCGCGTGACTCTATGCGATGTTTCTGAAGGTGCAGGTAAATGCATAAACACTGAGCATTGCCTAAAATTAAGTTAAAATTTAGGAAATGGAAATAAGCCTCTATATTGTATTTTAACTCAGAAAATAAGCTGGCTTACATGAGAGTCTATAGTATTAAATGACGAAATTGGACGCAGACTTGACTTGATGTAAATGAGACGTTATTCCTCTGCTGTTAATATGATGACGTCATCACACAACGAGTCGACCTTTGAAAATCTGTAGTCAGGAACAGGAAGTCCACTATCCTGGATAAAATATGCTTGTTCTGCATTTTCTCAGACGTATTTTAACGAACTCATCCTAGAGCGTTTCACTGAATGAGTTCTGCTTTGGTGCACATCATGTGCAGAGATGTTGTGGCTTCAAAGTATATCCAAAAAAGTATATCCAAATATTTTTGATACCCAAAGCTAATCAAGAGTTTACTGATTTCTCAGACTCTAATAACTTCTCCCATTTGCACAAACAAACTCTGACTACAGCCAACTCTTAAACACTTACTGACTCTACCAAAAAAACATCTTTAGAAACCAAGTTTTGATGCCTGTTTGGTCCAGACAGCATGAAAGAAAGTTACTTGGTTGTTTCAAATTAAATTATACATATTTAAAAGAAATAGTCTCTTAAGGAAGAACATCATTGTTCTGTATTATGGTTTGAAAAATAGTATTGGTATTGAAAAAGTATCGTTTAGGTATCGATATCGCAAACCAAGTATCGCTCTAGTACCGGTATCAGAATTGTTTTAAATCTGTGCCCGTCCCTACAGAATACACATAATATAAACTATTTGTTATTTTTGTAATTCATTTGGTCTATATCTCAAAAGCTAAAGAACAGAAGGGCCAAACAACGCAAGCACGTCAACGAGCTCAATATTTCAGAGGCGGCGATGCTATAATGGCTATTGTGGCCGTAAAAGTCGTAGAATGGAAAGCGGCAATATTACGAACACACCGATCATCAAACAATAGCAGTACCCCAGGGCAAAGCACTATTGATTAGCGTCTTAGAGTGCACGCGCTAATGTAAGCTTGTACACATGGAAACATGTAAAAAAGAAGTGAAATGAATCATTGAACTGCGTTTTCAGTGCATGTATGTGTGTGCTTAAGTATAGCGCAAGATAGCTCCCCATTTAGTGTTTAAATTGCTTTTATGTTTAAAAGGCCTCTTCATTAGAAGATACAACAGGACGAGTTTCAGCTCTCATTACACAGATTAAGAAAGCGGGCGGCTGAAAAAGAAGGACAAAAGATAGTGGAAATAGCGAATAAAAATGTAATTAGCCACAGCCTGTCCCGAGCTTTAAGAACATTTTTTCTGTAATATATATATGAGAGTGCACAGGGAGGGCTCCCTCATGGTTTGTTCGCTCACGATGAGATGACGCCAGTGCTCGACTGAATAAAGACACAAGCCATTTAAAGAGCTATAAAGAGCTGGCCTTGCGCAAATGCTTTAGACTGTACGAGGCATAGCGTACTCGATCTGACTCAAGCATCATGACACATGGCTCAAATGTGGGTGAATACCTGGATGTGTACGAATAGTTTCTTGTGTTTTTCATTCATTGTCCTACGACTGTCTAAAAGAAACAAAGCACAAATCTGCATCAACAGCCGCGTCAACCACCAGTTCATTTGGGAAGTTTAACTCAACAAATTCAACATAAATGACAAAAAAAAAAAATGCACAAACCTAACATTTAATTACTATCTAGTTTACATTATACACTTTTTTGTTGAATCAAATTCGTTCAGTAAAAGTGCTGCAGGCATAACTCGTACTGTGTTACCTGGCAAGACATCGTTAACATTGCCTCATTATTATAATGAGCATAATTAATAAAACATAAACCATTATAATGATCACCTGCAATAAAGCAACTCCACATTCTGGTTTTGTCATTACTAGGGCTTTACCCCCACTGTTCACCATCAGACACACAATCATGTTCCCGCTGTAAAAAGATGTGCAAAATTGATAAGACTTCTAAATAATACACACTCGAACTGTTGTCTTGACACATGGAGCATGATGGAAGTCTGCAGAAATAGGAACAAAAAAATCATGAGGTGGCAATCCAGGTCATGGATTATTTCTGATGTGGAATGACATTTTGGGCCCAAAATTACGCCTGGCGCAAGAACAGCGCTGTTCCAAACGAAACTGTCATCTTGCATGTGCCAAACAGTTGCGCCACAAAACTGCACCAGTGGCTAAGGGGCGTAGTTTACAAAAAAGAGGTCGACTGAGGCTGAGGTGTTGCTGCTTTCCCTTTGCAGCCGCATCATCTTTTGCCTCATGTACTTCGTTCTGCATTTATTTGGTTATATCGAACAAGCAAACTACAAACTTAATTTATCCCACAGCAAGTTAGACACTGTCCGTGTCCAGAGAGAAAGAAAATTATACAATTATTATACAAACGCATACGTTCACCCTTTGTAGCATGTACTCTATATGACTTGGGTTATGCTGTACTCCAGACCAAGATCCTCGCTCAAAGCCTTGCCTGGCCTGCCAAACTTCATGCTTTTTCATAGATCTTTCAAAGACATATAGTCTGGGAGCAAGCATGATCTCAACAATTTCCCGGTGGGTGACAGACGGCATCAACCAATCAGAGCAACGCTAGATACGTCGCAGCAACAAGTGGCAGGAAGCCTTTCCAAAAACTTCCTTATTTACGAGGAATGCTGTTTCTTGCTCCGGTTTTAGGGATTACATTTTTTTTGACATGATTTAAAACAGACAAAAGAGCAGAAGAAAACATCGTATCACTCGGCGCACACGCCATCTCTATTGTTTTGGTAGAGTGTGGCGACGGCTTCTGCCTCTTGGGGAAATGAAGTCCCGCCTCTCGGTGCGTGATTGGACCGATGTGGGTAAAATCGTGAAATGATAGGCTGCGAGGAGCTGTCCAGACCAGTGCTAATTTCGTCGTCTTAATTTTAGTCAAAGTTATATTTTTGATGACTAAAATTGGACTAAAACTAAATTAAATGTTTTTCATGAGACTAAAACTATGACTAAAATGTCCAGATATTTTAGTCGACTAAAATAAGGCTAAATAAAAATGAAAAGGAGAGACTAAAATCATCCAAACTTCTATTCATAGTCTGAAAGAGCCTCATATCATGTAAATTCTCTGCCAAAGGAGCAGCTCTGTGCTTTGTTCATGTGGGAGCAGCTCCATAAAGCAGAAGAGCTTTATTAAATATGATTATAAAGGCAAAGCCGACTAAATTAGTCTTAAATTTAGTCGACTAAATTGACATGCAATTTTAGTTTAAAACTAGACTAAAATTGAAAAGATTTTTTTGACTAAATCTCGATTGTCAAAAGACTAAGACTAAAACTAAATCAAAATATGTTGTCAAAATTAACACTGGTCCAGACAGTTCTTCTTTTGAAAGGAGGAGTGTCTGGCAGGCCAGGCAACTCAAAGCCCGGAGAGGTCTCCTCACAATAGAATAGAGGCAAGTGAAAATGATTGGGTGGAGGACTTACAAAAAATGTCAAATTAAATTGGGGCTTGTGTGATTTAAAATTTTAAGGGTGTATAATTTTGTTTCGAAGCGTCCATTCCGGTAATCTCTTGAATGTGCCAAATCTGCCATTAGAGTGCCTTATCACAAGTCCAAAAACCTTGGCATTTCATTTTCAATAATCAATGTCAAGGTCCCCTGGAAAAGTCCACTGCTCTTATCTTCAAAACCAAATTATAATTACAGCTAATCTTCTTCAAAAACCTCAGTCGCCGCCACTTTTCATTTACAGTTTTATAGTACAGTCCCTGGGTGCAAGCGCAGAATGCCTAAGAGGAATGGAGTTTTTTTTTTGTGTGTGTGTGCTGTACTTTCCCAGCGGCTCCTGCTGTTCATGCAATTTGTCTCACTTAGCAATACACACAGTTACAACCAATTCAGCAATCCCTTAGACAGGAAGAAGTAAATTAAACTCCTGCTCTTTTTCTATATTTTTTGGAAGACCAATGACTATGCTACGGGAAATGGTAAAACATGTTGCTGTAAATGTACCGGAAATACCAATTTGAAAAGTCAAAAAACATCATAGGCTGAATGTCTGTACAGTGTAGATTACTCTTTGTGGATACGGCGTGTTAGTTGCACTATAACAACTGGCAAAGTGCAAGTGAAAAGTAAAGAAATGTGAGAAGAATGAAGGCGGACAGAGCTTGGAGCTATACCCACACACTGTTGGACCGGTGCAGACACAGTGGATGCTACTATGCCTCTGGCTGAAGTGTTAACTTGTTTGTGGGATGTTTTTGGTCTCTTATGACAAACAAAGTTGAAAGAAAAGTACATGGGAGTATCTTGACTTCACGCCCTACTTTAGTGGTCCAGTTTTCAAAGTTATGGTCCAGCTCAACAAATGTACAATTGTCTCATGTATAAAGCGCGTTGTGACTATGTCTGTGAAAGGTGCTATATTAAAAAAAAAGTTCTTCTTCTTCTTCTTCTTCTTCTTCTTCTTCTTCTTCTTCTTCTTCTTCTTCTTCTTCTTCTTCTTCTTCTTCTTCTTCTTCTTCTTCTTCTTCTTCTTCTTCTTCTTCTTCTTCTTCTTCTTCTTCTTCTTCTTCTCCTCCCCGTTTAGGTCCATAGAGGACAGGAGGAGAGGTCAAATGCTAACAACATCTTCAGTCTTTTTTCGTGACTGAGCGCACGTGTAAAGACCAGACAGGTACACATCAACTCGTCTAAGCTCAGGTATGAACAAATCTCGGTATTCAAAAACGGTGGCCTACTCCTTAAACACATTTTGTATTTTAATTGAGCTTACTCCGATATTAAACACAAGCAAACAAAATGCTCAGGAAAAGCCACAGAAACAAACTGAACTCTCCAACTTAAACAACAATCAGACAGATGGAGACAAAGATGAATTGTGTGAAACTGCTTTTTTTAAATCTTTTTTGGGAGAGCCCGCACTTGACTCTGTGATGTTAGCTGACGTCTGACAGCTCCCCTAGCCCGCACTGCCTCACCTGACACTTAAGGTCTGTACTTTCTCAACTCTCTTCTCCGTGTGGTTTTCTAGTTAGAGAGACAAAGAGCCGCGTATGTGTTTCCATGCTTAACTGCGCACACTCATGCGCATCCTAACTGCCACCAAAACCTAATTCTGTTCTTTAATTCAAAGGCGTACGGGAGGCGCGCTGACATCGACGCAGCGGGGGTGTGAGAAAGGGGGTGTTTGTCGGTGTATGTGACAGCGGCCCCCCTGTGGTGAGACCTAATTTAAAGTGGGGAGAGATGAACGCACGGCACTGACTAGCTGCAGCCGCTGACGGGGGGGGAGGCAAAAACAGAACGAAGCAGACGGAGACGAGTTACCGCCGCAACAAGCGTGTGAACTCAAGAGTCTTTGAGGTGCAAAAATCACAACAACAAAAAGGCACAGACCTCCGTGTGTAGCTTGCACAGGAAGTAGGAGAACATGTAGCGAGAGCTCGGACTACGCTCATAGCTCGGTTTAGACATCACAGCGGGAATTCTCACTTTGAGCTATATGTACAAGGCGGAAACAAATGTCAGCATCCTCAGTGCCCCACGCAAGCGCTCGGATTAAACCTGTCTTTTTAATTTAATCATCGTAGTAATAATTGCAACACAACGGCTAACTGGGATGGTGATAGGGGGTTTCAATGGGATTTCATATCCTATAATCCGGTTCATGATGTAATTTTGACGGATTTTTGTGGAAAACTTTTGGAAAACTTAAATAAGCAATCAGAAAAACAATGTTTCCATTTGCTCCGATATGTAAAAAACATTTATATGGGGAGTAAAAAATGTAGTGTGGAGGAAATTTATGAAATTTGGCAGAAAATTATTCTTCTTTATTGTTTTTCTCATTGCTTATATCACAAGGTTTCCAAAAATATATAGTTTTTCCACAACAGTGGAAATTAGGGCTGCAACTAACGATTATTTTGGTATTCGATTAATCTACCGATTATTTTTACGTTTAATCGATTAATCGGTTGGCTGTAAATGGTGTATACATTTATTGTATTTTTAAATTTCTTTTTAATATCACACAAATCAAAAGTGCCGCCGCATGAGGGCATGTTAATGGAGTAAACTTAAAGACTTTTTGGAGGCCTAGATTTTAATTATAAGGCCACTGAAATGGGCTCATAAGATAATATCAAAATTGTGAATTGAATCTAGCAGGACTGTTAGTAAACATGTAAGTAAATATTTGAATTCAATACAGAGCAATGTGCAAAAATCAAATACTACCATCAGCACTTCTGTTCAAACCCTTTGCAGCATAATACTGTTATTCAAAAAGTCAACTCTACAACCAGGCACAACAACTGTGCAAAAAGAAAAAAGCCACTTCCTACAACAACAAACCTCATGTTAATTTGACATTTTGCTCTCTTTCAAATAGTCATCAGTCAGGCTCACATGCACTTAATACATATTGTTCTGTTTGTAGTGTTGTTGTTGTTGTTGCCTTTTTGAACTTACCGGATTGAGCAGCAGAGTAAGAAAGAGCTCTCCTCCTCGGATGCTCTTGTCCAGTTCCTTAGGTCCTCCGGGATACTCCTTGTAGTAGATGGTGTGAGTAAACAAGCCGCACGTCTGACGAGGCAGCACCTATACAAACAGACGAGGGTTAAGGTGCACTGCTGGAGCGTACAGTATGCAGTCATTCAGTACAGAGGTAGCAGAGAGGTTAGCGCTTCATCTGAGCTTTTTAAAGCAATATAGGAGTCGGCTGAAAAAGAGCACAGTTATGTTCGAGTCATACCATGGACCACGTACGTATGCATTCAGGAATCCTGCCCAAGCCTGCCCTGTGTTGGCAGCATTGCAAGAGTAAATATAAACCTAAAGCTTTAAGCGGTTATTGGCCACCTTGAAATTGATTTTCATCTGACACAAACAGATGCTCATTGTCATCAGAATGCTATAAAATGTTATATGACTTATACTGTGGGAGTTGCATTTTCTTGTAAGGTGGTATTGATTAAGGAATATGAGCACCCAATCTGTCAGAAACCAATAATGTTTAACTTTTACTCAGACTGAAACTGAAGCTCAAGGCATTTTATTGACAGTTCAAATTCCAGCACAGCCAATACTGACAGTCAATACTTCAACACTGTGGGTTTGCATGGAATTCAATTTGAGTCATAAGATCGATGCTAAGTAGATGAATTTCAGGGAGAAATTCAGGTTAAGATGAAGGCACCCTACAGAGAATTTTCTCTTCTGCATTTGACCCATACCAAACCTATTGCATGTTTTAGGTTAATGCGAGAGGCTGTATCAAACCCATCCAGACACAGGGAGCACATGCAAACTCAGCTCAGAAATGTTTCCCATGGGTGGGGCCATGTTACGAGAGCTCTTACCAGTGATATTTGCATATAAGTAACAGTATAGTCAATGTAGTGGTATTAGTAGAAGAAGAAACACTTTTACTTGGGCCAATACTTTGAGAACTTATTTCACCTCGATTTGCCCCTCAATAAAAAACTTTTCTGCATCCATGCAAACACAAAGGGCTTGGAAGGAAAAGGGCTAAAATTATTACTGGACGGAAAATTATTCTCAGGAATTAGCATTTTCCCAAAGAGGCTCCTTTTAAGTAGCGGGTGACAAATTTGAGCAAAGTCGCTGCATATGAAAGAATGCCATTTGGCGGGATGTGAGCAGGGACACAGGCATATTTCCATACAGCATAAATACTTGAGCACTTCGATGCCAATCATTTACTGTGTATTTTTTTTTCTCTCTGGAGAGCTTTTGCTCTTGTTTTTGCCCTATTTCTTTATATAAAGGCAGTGTGAATTTTGGTTGACCTGCACCGTTTCTTTGTTTTTGTGTAACTGGGAATACAATCGTAGCTTACACAGTGAAAAATAAAATGGGCTTTTAAATAAAATATGTTGGATGTATCTGCCAGGATGAACGGGGATGCATAGACAACCAGACGGCATTATCTATTCTATTTTAACATTGAATTTGGGTGAACACAGGCCCTTAACATTGGCCTTATCCTGCAAAATATAGCAAGGATTTGAAGGCAGTCACCCATAAAAAATTTGTCTAGCACAAAGAAAGACCCAAACTTGCAATCCTCAAGTTTGGGGGGAAATGTTTTGGGCTTTTCCCACCTCATATCTCATATTTTTTTTTGTATCTCATAATAGACATTCATCATATTGAATTGCTGGTTGATTTATGGCAAGAGGTTGTATGCTTAGATGTTCTGCAATGGACCCTTGTGTAAATTACTGAAACTTTTTTTGGTTCATTCTAAGGGCGCCGCAATCTGCTTCCAGTGCATCATTGGCCTCACATAGTGAGCCTGATGCACAGCTCTCCTGTCAGAGTGCACTATGCTCTCCCTTGTGGCGGGATGTCATTTAAAACAACTTAACAGACGAAAACACTAATACAACTGAAATACGGCTTTACTCTTCATTAACTTAATTAAAGACGCCAAGCGAGAGAGGCTTCCTTTGATACCTCCTGGTGGAGCACTGTCGGCGTGAAATACAGAGTTGGCTGCAATATTGGTTTATCCATAAAATACGCACATACAGCTGAGAGAGAGGGAGAAGGCCACCAAGCACAGCCACAGACACTCAGCACTATTTCACCAAACCAATTATCCACACGGCCATAGCTCAAAGTGATATAGCACGTTTTTAAAGGAAACACACACATACACACACATATGCGCGGGCTATAGCTCACTCTGATTTGTTCTGATAGTGCCAGGGTCCGGTGGGTGGCTCTCAATCGCCTGACGAAGACGCACAACACCAATTTTACAGCCTTAAGACAATCTCCTGTCCACCTCCGAGCAAACTGAGATGGACAGAGGCCCACCGCGGACACACAAGGGGAGAGGAAGGACATTAATGGATTGAACAGAGAAAGGAAAGAGGTGAAGAAGAGTTTTAAAAAATAGAGTGTGAGTTGTCCATGTAGCTTTCAAAAGGCCACGTGGATGGTCAAGAAACTAAAAGCATAGAACCAGTTTTAACTAAGGGAATTTTAATTCTTAATTCATTTTGCCTTGATCAGGTTGAGGACATGTAGAACAGTGCACAAATCCTTCAACTCCAGACCATGGCGGGCCTCCAGCCGTCATAAGGGTGTAACAGTTCAGCTATCTCACAGTTCGGTTTGATTCACATGTTAAATAAAAAATGTAGGCTTCAACTTACACCGTCACTTTAGTGCGATGCATATTATCAGATTTTAGCACCACGGTGCATTGTGGCGCTGTGCAAAGTTACACCCCTATATCCTTCATCTAACTTAACTTAACTTAACTTAACTGATTCATATACCTTAGGTATATGTTTAACCTTTGATTCATATACCTTAGGTATATGAATCAAAGGTTAAACTTTTAGGGCCCGATCTTGTGCATCAAAACAGAGACGATAGCGTGACATTTTGCGCTCAGTAGGAGCGCACTTTGTGATCTTGCCACTCCAGACTTAGCGCATTTAAGTGGGTGGAGACACACACATTTTCCTCCAACCAGATCAACTCCGCGTCCAGGAGAGTGGTTGTGTGGGGTGAACATGTGCTTTTGTTTTGCTTCGTGTTCACGCCAAGCGGGGGCCGATCCGCGCCACAGCAGACGCTGTAGCTCTTTTTCTCTCGAGACGTGAACATCGTTTTGCTCACGATGGGGTAAATAAAGTTTTTAGCTTGACCTGTGAGAGCCTAAGGCTTAAGAAAGAACGCAAGACAGCGCAATGTAAACGAGGAAGTGAATGTCAGCCGTGTTTCCATCAGTGCAGTCACCTCCTCTTGTGACGCCCCCTCACAGGTGGCGGAGGCGAATGGCACATATAGCACCGTCACTCGAAAATAATTCGCCAAGAGCCTGCGCCGCCCCGTGCGCCGCCACAAGATCTGGCCCTTAAGGTTAAACAAAGAAAAAAGGTGCGCTCACACCTCAAAAAATGGTATGAATGGAATTTGTCAAGTAAGGAGAGCCTGTGCCACCATAGTCTCAGCAGAAATCTGTGGGAAACTCTGGGAGCACTTGACCAAGATCAGGAGTTAAAATCTAGAGGACATTCAGCACTTCCCTACAGTCGGCCACTACTACATGACATGCTGGGCAGCACAGTGGTGAGAGCTCGAGCTTCGCAGCTAGAAGGTCCCATTGAAAACCTGAACAATAGGCCATGTTGAGTGAGAGTGTGTTTGAGACTGTGGACAACGGATGGAAATGGATGGACGGATGGAAATGTCTACAATCCGGTGTGTTTACATGCATGAGTCCCATGTTTGTTCATCAACATGCACTGTGCCAACCAAATAAATAAACAAGCAGCACTGAAGGATGGTTGTAGTATTGAAATAATTATAGCACCAAGATGAAAAATATATATATTAGGTATGTATTTTAACATGTGTCACCAAAGACTTCAGTATAAATGCCGAACTTGGAATTAACCAATAGTACACAAGGAGACCACGTAGGTCATTGCAGTTACAAGAATCAATCTTTTGTCCTTCTTGTAGGAAGGCTGAACAGATCACCACGTTGCCACTGTCGTCGGTCCATAAAGTTAACTCAACACTGAATAATCCTGATATTATTATGACTAACATGACCAAACCTCGAATATACAGTTCTTACTGATGGACAATGACAGAAAGACGATAGATAATTAAGATTTACATAGCTGGTTCCCAGGGGGTTTGCAATCATAACCTCTCCACAGGGACAAACACAAGTGCGCTACAGAGTACACACTGATTAACAAATGGGATTTGGTAAGTAAGCCTCCAGAGACACACAGCGCACATATGTAGGAAACATCCAGTGTTAGGTCTGTCTTCACTCCGGCACTGAGGACCGTACAACACTATCAACAAAGGGCTTTACTTTAGACGTGGGATCCAGTCTGATTTGCATATGTCCTTGTTCTGTTTCCACTGGGAATTCGCTGCATGGACAACATTTGTTAAAGTGAAAAAGGTAACAGAAAAACAAGTATCTGCATCTATCACATGGTTCTGAGAAGCAAATGTTAATAATTCTCTTTAAATTATCTTTTGTCCTATTTTCTTCTTTTAAATATTTTTATTTTTATTTGATTTAAGGTGTGTTATTCTTAGTTTTATTTGAGAATTAATAACTATAGAATCTGAGTCAATGTCTGTCAAGGCAAATCAAATTGCTGTGGCTAATAATTATTTACATCTCAAATGATTGTTCTATTTTGCAGTTACAGGCTAAAATGAATGAAGGAATCCTGATTTTGTTGTTTTTTGTTTGCTATCACAATGAATTTACATTCTGAATTCTGTATTATCATTAGCAAGATAAAGCTAACCTATGGTTAGATATGGTATATATTATGTAATATTTATTTGTCTTAATATTTTCTAGTTATTTGTCTATACTTTACTGTCTTTACAAGACAAAGCTTAACCGTACCATACATTAAAGTTCATCAAGTTTTCAGCTCTTAGCTTTTTTGTTTGGAATTTTGAGTGTAATATTTTCTTGTCTCCAACCTCACAAAACCTTATTGTCAAATGATTCATGTTGCATGCTTTGTTCTTCGCCCCCTTTGTTGCCTTCCATTTCAGTCCCAATAATGAAACATGCTTTTTTTTATTGTGTGCCCTGCTGCTTAATACATTGAACAATGTGTTGGATAATGTCTCTTATTATTATTGATAATCTATAATAACACATTAAGGCTTGTCAAACTGTCAGATTGCAATTAGGGTGAAAGAATGTCCATGTCTATCAAAAACTCCTCAACAAGATGTTGGCAGAAACAAAAGCACATTTTTGAACCAATAAGAAATGTGACGAATACAGGCGAACAGCACTCACTGGTAATTTTAGTGTCAGCCGTTGATTGGTCTTTTTGTCAATAGAGGCACCATTGTAAAAGTGACAAAAGCCACTGAATGACAAGCGATGAAGGGGAATGACAAAGTAAGGGGAGAGGGAGGGAGCCAGACTTCAAAATGGCCGACAATGGGTTTTATTGTTGCAAACAATTACTGATGAATTATTAATCCAATTTGAAGCTTGCTCTGGTTGCAAGCGCTTTAGGTATGACACATATGGGAGCCAGGGCACAAACATGCACATGCACAGTGAACAGCATTAGGGGGTGATTAAATATTGAATCAGTGCAAGAATGGAGAGTTCTGGACCAGACAAGGTCAAGGATGTCCTCCCACACATGTTCCAACTGTGTACATAGCCAACGGCGAACAAACTAACAAGGCAAGTAAAACCATGGTAATAGAAAACATAAAATTACAGTTTGAAATAAAAATTCAAATGTTTGGTGGCATAATTTGAACTATATATAGATCCTGTCCAAATTTGGAGCATGCAGCAGTTAGCCATTTAAATGACCAACTTATTAAATAGTAGAGTAGACACACCGCACTTTCTGCTCATGGATATCTGTAACACTAACACAAACTAATATCCAATGTCTTTCTATAATTGATATAGTCCGTTGGGAAATGGACACTGACGTTACATTATACATTGTACATTATATGGTTACATTATATTATAATAAATACCAAAGGTTTTCTGGATAGAATGTATGCGCAACCATGGACACAGAGCCATCAGCAGTGAAAACCTACCAGAAATATAAATAAAGATAAATAAAATCAGGATGGAAAGCTGCTGGGCCACTACAAGGTCAAATACAATCTTGTATTAACCTTTTTTTTTTTTCATATAAAGTTGCATAATGCACATTTTAACTGATCAGTGAAATGTCTTACCAGTAAATTATAAAGTCCTGCTAGGTACATTGTATGATAATGTATTTTATATTTTTTATTAATTAATCCTTGATAAGACCTGATGTCATTGCATCATTAGACAACTTAATATAAACTTGTACGTTTTAAACAAACAACATTCTGAGACCGTTGTTTGTAGGTCATTCGTTCACTCACTGCAAATCAACTTCCTGATGAGGGCAATACGTTATTCTACTGCCATTACACAACACTACAACTCAAGTAAAAGTCCTGTGTCTGCATCATTATAGCCACGGAGTGAACAGATAAGCCGTACGCAGTTACTGCTGTACGCCGTTAGTTCGGTGTGTGCTGTTCTGCTCACCATGATGTTGTTGTGGATGAAGCCCTTGCGATAGCGTGCAGGCTTGAGATGGGGGTACTCCTCAGTGCTGGTGACCCGGATGTTCCAGACCCTCCTCCAGGCCTCGTACAGCTGCATGTGCACTGGGTAGACACCAGAGTGATGGGGGGCCACGGCATAGCCCATGTCCACCGGGATGTTGTGCTCCTGGACAGAGGGAACGCCACATGAGGGCTGCATTTGTAAACATGCAATACACTCTGCCACACATATGACCTTGTAGAGCATGTAGCTCGTCGCCTTCGGCAGTGATTAAAAGAATTTGATGTGAACACATTTGAGTGCGAGTGTGGATGCTTCCATATGTTTTCCTTAATTCAACAGTAATTATGAATGTGGGTTTTACTCAAGGCAATCTGAAAAACAAAAGATTAAAAGCTTAAGCTTTTTTTCTGCAATAGCTAAGGAGATGGAGTGTGCGCAATTTGATTCCCGTTCTTCCACAGTGTACTTCGATTGTGTCCTTGGGCAAGACACAGCTGCACATTATTCCCACTGTGTGTGGCAACTTAGCGTAACGGTGATGAGAGAGGCAATTGATAGTGTCTGGCCGACACATGTCCCTCTGAATGAGGAGCTTATCATTTTCAGATAGGCTAGATTCTGTAGATGTGAAAGGTTTTCTGAAGTTGCCATGTTTATGTTGACGAACCAGCCAGACTACAATCTTTAAGCATTCAATCCAAAACATAGTCATTGTGTCTTATCTTCACAAATTCAGAAGCGTGTTGACTCGTGGCTAGATTAACCAGAAAGAAATGCCTGGTTCATACATGTCAAAACTAGCATGGCGACTTAAACAAAACAAAGAAGGAACAAATAAAATAAACCCCGAAAACGGAAAAACAGCGACATCTTCGACCAGGTTAACCTCCTAACACCTGACTTAACCGAGTGCATTTACTCAGCGTTACCCAAATCTAAAGGCTTGTTGACTGGAGCTTACAGTCTACAGGCCAGTGTAAAGCCTCATTTGAAAGCCATACAAAGGTCATCTAAATGGATCTTTTTCCTTGCATTGTTGTCACTTTTTTGAAATTTTTTCTCCATCACTTTTTGTTGGGTTTTCATCACATTTTTGTCCGTTTATTGTTGCTATTTTGACGTTTTTTTCAAGAGGCTTTTAGATTTGGGTAAAGCCAAACTGGACAAAATGTGCTCGGTTCAGGTGAGGGTTAAACACCAATTCTACAGCGATATCGGGTATATAAGAGAAAATGTCTTCTGCATATGTTAATGTGCAGAATCCAAATGATTTGATATGAGCAGAGATCTAGATGCTCCTGGACTCAAAGAAGGAGTGACATAGAATGCTCTGTCATTCCGTCATCGGCTCCTCATGAATATGTACCAAATCTCACCAATGAGCTGAATGTTGCACTTTGAAATGACTGTAAAGTACTCTCTTCACACTAAGCTAACCTTGTGTACTGTATAGAGAAAAAGTGGTTCGCTAACTGACCTTCAGGCAGGAATTAAAATATATATATACTGTATGTTGGTGTGAATATGTCATTTGAGCCGGTGGATGGACCCTGGCTGCTTCTTCCAGACGGATGGCGCTGTCCTTGGTGCTGACACACTCCTACACACCATCCACAACAACAGCCGCGGCAGCCGGGCATGATGGGATAGCAGATGTGTGGTAGAGGTTAGGGATCACTGTTTACGACCACACTCACCTTCGGCAAATGTGCACCGGGCCCGTCACGTTTTATTATAAGTGTGACGTGACAATCTATTACAGTCATATGAAGCACTAACAAAGGCACATGGGTTCAACAATAGCACTTGACATTGTGCACTGTGGATTAATCAGCAAATAAACAGGGCTCAGGTGCGGGGGCTGTTGTTAACACATGAGACATAGTGTTCTGGCATGTTTGAGAAAAAGAAATGTATTTCCTTTTAGAGGGACGATTTGACTGTAAAGCTAATTTGCTGAGTGGTGACAAAGTTTAGTGTAAGTCATTCTGATGGTCGTTAACAGACAAAAAAACTTAATTTCAAGCTCCACTCGATAGCAATGTGAAAACAGTCTCATGCAATGTTTATGGCAAAGGTGGATGTAAAGATTGATGGGATTTAAGAGATTATTTTTTCAATGGACAACAAATACAAGTTACTGATTGAAGAGCAAAGTGACATTAATATGTAAAAAAAAAAAAAAAAAATGATATTACAGGATCACCAAATTGTGCAGGCTTAACATTTGGTTTAAAGACATATATATTAAAATAATCAAACAGTCAGGGCAGTTTTAGATGCATCTGCTATATTGATCATGAACAAGCAGCATCAGCATTAGTACAGCAGCCTATATTTGTATGTGTTTTCATTGTGTGTAAATTGCTCTGTTTGTTAATTTTTAAATGATTGAATGCCTTTAAAACTGTGTCAAAGATGAATTTCTGCCTCTATTGTGACAGACAATAAAGATCTCTTAACTTTTAACTCTTATATGTGGTTTGATTTGCATTCATAATAAGGTACAATCAGATATTGCCCTCTATAGAGTATCAACTATTGTTTTGTCAACAATTTACCTATGTGTACTTTGCTGTAGAAATAAATGTAGCATTTTTTATAATTTAATATAAATGCGAAAAAGAATGAAAAGAAACGACAATTGCCATGAGCCACGGATGCCCTTGAAGTAAAACCAATCACAATCAAGAAAAAAAAGGACATGGAGCAGACAGCTGTGTTGGAGACATGTGTGCAGTGGAAATGTCTCACCAGAGCAAACTGCTTGTTGAGAACCATCTGGTCGAGCAGCGAGGACTCGTTGTGGAAAAGGTGCGGCTGCATGTGGCTCCACATGTGGGGGAACCACCAGAACTCATCCACGTACCGCAGCAGCAAATCGTCGCCATCATCCTCCTGCGCTGTGCCTGTTCACGCGGCCAAAAAAAAAAAAATCAAGGACAAAAAAAGGGTTGAATCAAATATAAAAACCAAGGTGCACAATCAGCATGATGTGTCGTACCCGAAAAAGACAAACAGCCAGGTGTACATAATGTCACGAAACTTCATCAGTGCTGAGTTTCTGTTAAGGTCATGTTGCTAAATAGGACTGCGGAGTGTTACCAAGGTAATACATTTCGCGCCGTATCACCTTTCATCTCACTTACAATATGGTTTCCAAAGAGATTACGCCTTTGTTATGATTTCCAATTCATCTTTGTTAGGAAGAAAATCGATGTCTGCCCTCGCTAACCACAAAGCGTAAAAAATCTGAATAACACGTCAGGAGACATAAATTTGCTTGCAAAAACAGTGTAAAAATCTATTTAGTACAATGAACTATGCCATGAGTAACCTTTTTCTCATCTTGGCCTCATAATATTCCATCCATTTTATTTTCATAAAGCCATGCCCCACTAATTAATAATCTAAAAGTACATGTTACTAAAAAGAGAGGTCACAAGCGTTTTTTAAGTACAGGGAACTTGAAGTAAAATGAAAACTATATTTATACAGTGACACTATAAATGTTTAACAGTACTGCTAGGATAAACTATAACACAGTAGTTCTAAGTTTTAATGCTGTTGTATTGCAAATTTGTACAGGTAAGGGGGGCAAAAAAAGTCTGAAATAAGACCTTTTAAGGACCATCAGATTGAGAAAACGCTATCTTCGGAATGGGAAAGTAGGTAGATAAGATGATTATTCCGCACCTGTGTGGTAAAATTTCCCCGAGAAGCCCAAGTTGAAGGTAAAGTTGGAGATCTGAGAGCGCAGCTGTTTCTGAGTTTCAAGGAGAGCCTGCGGACAGATAAACAAATATCAGTGCTCGGAATATCCGCTATTTACAGTAAACACTATTTCTGTATAAATAAACCCATATGTCAGATGTGTGGGAGTGTCGCGGACCATTTCAAATCAGTGGCAAAATACACTTTTACACTAACCATTTCTTTTAGTCTACATGATGTTATATCCTTGACTAATGACAGTTTTTGTACCCAGGGAACACTGTATGGGCTGCTTTAGTATAACTAGTAATGGCGAGAGGAAATAATGTCAGAAAAACACCACCGCCTCACACAGACAGACTGAGGGCAGTTTAGAGCAGAGGTGAGCACAAGCAGCCCACTTTTAGCCCGTCAATCCACCCGCAAAAACACATCAGCCGAGATCAGCTCTGAGGACACCACCACTACCTGTGATGCATGCGATGACAGTATTTTGGAGAATGTCTTTTTTTAGTCTGCATGCCTGTTTTGGCACAGTTTGATACAAAAATAATAATATTTTGTTGTAAATGTGTAATTTAAATGACGCATACAGTTAATAATATGTCAGTGATTTTGTTGTTGCGATACACACACATCAAATGATTGAGGTTTTTTTTGCATAGCGTTCAGCCTTACTTGTACTTCTTTATTCTCTCGACAGCTTCTTGGGCACGCCATACTTTTAATTGCAGGCAGCTTTGAAGTGGCTATAAAAGAGTCCATTTTGACTTGTGTCCAAGCGCCGTATCCCATTGACTGTTGATGACACTTAAGTCTGTGGCTCCCATAGTCAAATCTGGATTTCTTCACTTTATTTAATGACTTCATTAGTTTACTGGCCTTTAAACAAAGACTCTGTAATGAGTGTTAACTAAGAGGGGCCGCACGCACACACACTCTCACACACACACGCACACGCCAACAGTAATGCAAGTTAATGAAGGTCAGTGCATTAGTAGCCTCTGGAGGGTGGACTAATAACCCCACCCTCCCCATACACGCACACTTCCTCCCCTCATCACTCTCTCCATCCGGCCTTAACACTAACCGAAGCCCCTCGTCCCTTTTTCCCCCCTGCCCACCCTGCCCCCCCCCCCCCCCCCCTCTCCACCTCCATCTCTGGCTGGCTCGTTCCGTGAAAATGTCACATTCTCTGGAGACGGCTCTGTTCTAATTTGAAAGGAAGGCTGAAGCAGCACAGTGGAAAGATCTCTCTCTCTCCCCCTCTCTCTCTCCCTCACCCGTCTCTAACTCTTGCATCTTTCTCTCACACAAACCATCTTCTTGCCGTCGCTGCACTTTGCACTGTTTGCGGCGCCCACATTTGTTTATTTTGAAAACTTGGGAATATTAAGTGAATGCGTGCGTTTTTTGAGTGGGCCACTTCAGGCACGCCGCATTTAGCAGATCGCGGAGAGCGGACTCTTGTGGTTCCAGCGGTCTCCCTGCGCTAACCCTCTCACCTTCTGTGCGCACTCCAGCCACACAAAAAGAGCACACAAACACGCTGCATTGTCTTTATTAGGCCTAATCTAATGACGCGGAAGACGGCTGCATACTGACAGATGTGCACAGCTCCCTAATCTGATCCCCTGTCTCCCCTCTTACGACTTCCTCTACATCTTCACGCGCGCACTCACGCACACACGCAGGGCACGAATGTGAGGATTCAAAAGACTTAAGGATAAAATTAAGTTTGTAGCTGAGTGGTTTGCATGGTAACTCAATATACGTTCCCCGATGCACTTGGTCGAAATGCATTATTAACGTGCATGCGCTATCTGCGAGAGCCGCTGCAGGTTTGTGTCCAAGTGGGTGCCGGATTGGTTTAAACAGCTCATTTGTATTCCGCGGCCTGGTGTGCATAGTAGAAAAGTGGGCAGCCATGCAGGGGTCTGAGAATGGGATGTCAGTGCCGGTGTTTGTCGTGCTATGCGGTCTTGCCTTAGACCTCCAGCTGTCGCTCTGACATCGTGCACCTTTATTTCACTCGCACAGAGGTCTCGCTTCAAGTAGTTTACACAAGCATTAGCAAGATGTCGCAGAGAGGGTCGTGAAAGAAGTGGCAGGTTTTAATGCATTTAAAAGCAATGGCTTGGAAACAAAACAAAAAATGGACATGAAATTAACAAGCAAGACAAGAAAGGTATCATACAAACACGGACAATGCTCATTTTGGTTTTGATTATGTGTGGTACACTTAAGACCGGTGGTTGTAGGATAAAAAAGGTTAGGATCCACTGCTTATATAATAACTTTCAGGATGTATGATACAGGTAAGTCAAGAAAGGAAGAATTAGGGGCTTTCAAAATGTAAAATAACAAACAAACAAAACAAAAACAAGTCGACAAATGCAGTGAATTGCACAAAGGTGTGTTATAACAATATAAATCAAGTGGAACAGCTGAACACTTTGATGCAACATTTGTGGGCTATGTGCTTTTTAGTATTAACCGTAAGTTCAAATGTGACTTTTACATAATTAAATGATCAACTGGAAATGTGACAGAGCTAAAAATGTATGAGAATTTTGAATTTAAAAAAGGGGTCAGGGGCTACTCTTCACCATAGGCGACTAGAAACGAGTGTATTCTCATCTGGTTGCCTCTGATCTCAATAATCCATCCATCCATCCATCCATCCATCCATCCATCCATTTTCTTCCGCTTTATCCGGGGCCGGGTCGCGATCTCAATAATCAATTACTTCAATCATACATTATTAAAAGGCAGGTCAGTTTAAGAGGATACAATATTTTATCCATCGTTACAGTCGCTTGGGGAAATAACAGGTTTTTTGCTGTGGCCAGAGTGTAGTTGTAAATGTTTTTGCTCTTTCATTTCAGAGCTGCACCTTGGGGAGAGGCAGTGGAATATCAAACGGGCGCCTAACTGTGATACAAACTACAACCAACAGTAACATTCTTGGGCAGAAACACACGGCTCCAGTGACAAAAGCTTAGCACTTACTCTAAGAGACAGTCAAGCCCCCTCCCGCTGCTGCTACTGTTTTTCCAAGGGTAATGGCGCCAGATTGGGGAATAGGAAGCTTGAAGCAAAATGAAGCCAATAACACCACACCAGAGCCAAAGATGGTTTTCAAATGGGCTATAACAAACATGTTTATGTACATAGAATGCTTTGGACTAGCCAGTGTTTTCTAACCTGCAAGCTATCCGTTTATCGTCCATGTAAGTCCTATCTCTCTAAATAAAGTTTATCGTCTTTCCCACATTTCATGTACGGAACGACAAGTCAAATAGATTCAGGTTTGACATGGGAATACGCACAAGCTATGGAACCGCGAGCTACATGCAGATGATTTCAGCTGTTTACCTTCAGCTTCAGTCACATGGAGCTGTGCCGCACAATGCCGCGTCAGAGCTCACACTGCCGTGGTTTAACGCAAGCCGACGACATTGCTACCACCCGCACACATACATAAGGGGGAGCACATGAAGAGGAGGAGACAGGTGGAGCCATTAGGCGACTGTATGTATTCCTCCTACCTTTTTTCTCAGACAGTTCTTCAAACAGTATGTCAGATGTGAGCCAAAAGTACTTGTCAATGTCTGAAGCCCCGTCCCTGAGAATTACCGTAAAGCTCCTGTCGCTCATCAGAATTTCCCAAATAATGTAACCATGTACATATGCCACTGTGACAGAAAGTAAAGGCCTCATGCTGACCACTCATACGGCTGCTGGGTCACTACAAGGTCAAATACACACTAATATCAACTTTTTCTTTCACATAAAAAGTTGCATAATACATTTTTAAAATTATAGCCATGGTAATGCAATCCATTCCTTGCTGGCTATAAAAAATATAGTATTTGTTCAAAACAAATGCTATTTGGCAATTATTTCTATGTTTTAATGTATGAGTGTTGGGCTGAGGGGGGGATAAACAGTAGGCCTGGTTCTTATGCTCAGTCCTACAGCTGCTTAATGCTGTGGGTGTCAGAAGCAGTGCCAATAGGTGAACACATGTGTGTGGGGGCCCAGGTTGAGGGGGAGCATGTGCTGGGTAAGTAGTATTTAAGGTGCCAGTCACATGTTAGGGTTCAAGCAGATGGGAGACATCTGGACAGCTAGCATTCACAATCCTTTAAGCTCAACTATATCCCCATCCTGTCATAATGCCCAGTGCAAGGTTCCCATTTTGTTCACTCCAACCTGCATAGACTAAAGGCTCATTCATACTTCACAAGACGCAAGAACCTCTTGTTCTTGCGCCCTGAGCTGCAGAACAAAATGAAGTCACTTTTGCCTTGTAGCCATGGAAACTTTTTGTAAGTGACTTAATTTTGGTCAATAATTGGTTAGTAAAAAATATATACCGTATTTTCCGGACTATAAGTCGCTCCAGAGTATAAGTCGCACCAGCCAACTAATGCGTAATGAAGAAGAAAAAAAGATATCTAAGTTGCTCCGGAGTATAAGTTGCACCAGCCTTGGCAACTACTGAGGCATGACAAGCCTCTCCCGGCATCACGTTATTCAAGCACCCCTTTGTGAACTCGTTCCTCTAGCTGTGGCCATCTTGCTTCTAGCTCGCGATTAGCTTTTTTTGTTTTCTTCACCGCAGTAAGAGTAACCTCCACTTTTCGCCAGTCCCTCACAAGTAATGGTACTGGTAATGGTTTCAACTTATATAGCGCTTTCCATCTACATTAGGCACTCAAAGCACTTTAACTTTCTCACTCCAAATTTTACCGCTTTTAAAATTTACAGTAAGAAAGTGCTTTATTTGTTATTGTAGGAGTAACAGATACTGCACAAGCCTTGAACGAACTCTAGCGGCTGTGAAAATAACAAACGTGAAATTATATATTTGATATATAAGTCGCACCCCCAGCCAAACTACAAAGTGCAACTTATAGTCCGGAAAATACGGATATGTGCATATATAGTATGTATATTGTTGCATTCAGACATCTCTCACGAACACAAACCCTCCAAGATTAGCATCAAAGCATGTGAAGTTAGCTGATTTAAGTTAACAGGTGAGTCACCTCCAACAATACATAAGACTTTTTATTTTGTCAAACCAGGTGCAGTAATTGTATTAAACAATATATCGATAGCAGACGGACACAATTCAAAAGTGTAGCTGTTTCATTTGGTCAATGAAACAGCTACAGCCAGATTTAGATTCAGTAAATAGTTTCTTATTCATCTTCAAATCTGACATGGTTTGGTCCTGGTTCAAACTTCATGGTGCATTTTTTTTTTTCTTTTTATCATAATAATGAGTCATTTTCTCAAATTCTGTTTTCCATTTCAAGTGGGAAATTAGTCACACTAAATGCGGTTAAATTTTGTGTAAAACCAGGTCAAAGATTTTGATTCATCTCCTTGACTTATGCTTGTGTGTGTGTATCTATGCATGTAACGTGTATACTAGACCAGCACATTTAACTGGGTCACACATCTCTATTTGATGAGCGGGAAAGCACTTCACCAGTTAATGCCAGTCTGCGTTTTGCTTACTCCCAGCTTCTGTCTCACTTCCGCAGCCGCCTTGCCTGTCAGATCTGAGCTGGTGTAGCGTTTAACTCCAAAGAATGTCTGGCTATTCGTTTACGGATCTGCACAGGTTGTGATGGCCCTGGTGCTAAGTCTGTTCACACACACAAAAAAAAAGAAAACTTCTTGCCATTCCTTCAAGCGTTCAGTGATCGCAGGGAAGCTTCTCTTTTAGTACGTTTATAATACACAATGTAACTTCAATCTGCTAATATAGAACCAAATGAGGAGTTGGGTGGAATTATGGGGATCCCTGATTACAAAAGATTAATTCAGGATTATTTTTAACAGTTCAGTGATGATACAAGGGAAGGGGATTAATTATATCCAGGAAACACTTCAGAGTTATTATTAATACAAAACGCAAAGAGGAGAAAGGATCTTTTGCAAATAAATAGCCCGATGCACAGACGGAATACAAGATGCAAGCGTCAATATTTCTACAAACAAGCTAATTTAAAAAAAAGAGTCCTAAAACATTTGGAGAAAGCTATTTTTGGCCTCACTTTATCACAGTGTTTGTGGTGCAAACATAGATGAACAAGGGGCCGTGTTTGTCCATCAACGTGCGCCAACAGGTCACAGGCAAATACTGTCTTGTCCATCGGCAACATACAGTATTTCACTTACAATGGCAACTCTGAAAACAGTCAGTGTGCATGAATGGAGGTGCAGGAAAGGCATCAGTAAAAGCATTATACCACCCATTGAAATAGTATGTAAGTATGTGTGTGTCTTGTTTGTTAATTTCTTACTATCCACTAAATGAGTTATTCTCTAACTGTACGTGTAGCACTGGTGGTACACTGGGCTTCTTCAGGTGTTACTCAGGGTCATCTACAATTTCAGACTTTTTATTTATTATTTTCATTTAAAAGTGACATCCAAAACAATCACAACAAAACCGCCAGATTAAATATTGTAATTTCTGCCCCCTTTGCTGCCTTTTAATCACATTACATCACTTCTGTTGTGTTATTAAATTGGGTGTTTCTTCTGATTTAGACATGGTTTACACCCAGTTTAGATTAAATTGAGTACCACTTAGGTGTATTTTAACAGCCTTTTTTGACCCAGTTTATGTTTGTGAAAAGTTTGAGAACCACTGATCTAACCCGTGTTGAGTCAATGCAAGATACAGAAATAACAAAGAGATCAAAGAATGAGTAAGACTAGAGTGAATTGCGCATTCTCTTGTGCTGGTCCTTCAACTGTACTTTTATCCGTTCATTTCTTTTCTACTGGTTCTCTGGAGAGATTTATACGGTAACTTCTTAATGATAACGTTTTTGTTCGGTCCTACAGGCTAAAAACGGCACATTACGTCTCATTAGACTACATCAAAGCAGCAATTATTTGACTTGGCAAATGAAAGAGGGGGAAATAACTAAGAGAATCCCTTTGTTCAGGTTTTCATTTTACTTAAGCAAATATTGAATCATTAATGAAATTAGTTGATGAGGGCAAAATGGAGGCACTACGTAAAGGACTACTTATACACAGTGTTATGGAGAGACTTTTTGTCAGAGTACCAAAACAAAGGAGAAGGTACTGAAAATTGGAACAGTAAAAAAGTAAAGCAGGACACGGTACAAGAATAAACGCTGTACGCACAACATTTGTCCTACAGTTGTAGTGCTTTCGCCATTTCTTTAACAAAAACACTAAAGATGCTGCTGCATCTGATCAGTCTTTTGCAACAGCTC
The DNA here is from genome assembly GCF_951799975.1 of Gobius niger. Lineage (NCBI taxonomy): Eukaryota > Metazoa > Chordata > Actinopteri > Gobiiformes > Gobiidae > Gobius > Gobius niger. The sequence continues at coordinate 20,618,133 of NC_136854.1, read as the reverse complement.
ATGCCTTTCAGTAGAATGACCTGGAAATGTCTTTAAAACCACAGCAATTGGCAGCTCTATTAGATGTTTTTGCAATTACTGGATTTGGAAAAAGTTCAATCTTTGCTTGCAGGGAAGAAAATGAACAGGTTTGTTGTTTCCTTGGTAGGTTTAGTCAAGTCTGCACCTTGTGCTGCCTTGAAATTACATGAAAATGAATCATAAGAACAAGAGTGTTTTATGGCTTTTCACAATTGTACAAATGAGTTTTGGGGCATGAAGCGGACTATTGCTAATGAGTTAGTTCTAATGCAAGTGTTTTGATGATAATGCCATAGCTTGAATGAATATCCACATATCTGTATGGATAATGTAAAGAGTCAATCAAACATATGGGCTGAGCTCATTTCAATGCTTCTATATTCATTCATACTAAATATATGTACAATAGACCTTCACAATTGTATATGAAATGCTGTTTGTCCAGATTAAAAGCAATTGGATACTACATCAAGGCGTTGAAGGGTAAATAGAAGCAGCCAAAGAAATACAAATATGCAGCAGCAGATATAGAATGACTGGGCGGAGAGAAAAAGAGGCAGGAGAAGGATGTGCTGATGATATCTGGACACCTCCCTAATGACCACTTCGGATCAGAGGACAGAAAAACCTGCATGCACAAATTAAAAAGCAGAGCTCTCGCCACGCGCTGCTCATTGATGAGACGTTTTTGACTGGCATCATCCCTCATTTTGAGAAATGTCATCGGTGGGGTGTCTCCCTGTGAGTCATTTTAATAGAGCAGATACAGCAGTGGAGGGGGGTGTAGGTATTGTTTGTCACCAGATGAACTCGTGGGGTGAGACTAATGAAGAGTGCAGAGAGAGGGAGGGTGGCATTTTAATTGGGCCCTCTCTTTCTTCCCGTCTCGCTCTTGTCTCCAGCAAAACGCCAAGATTGAACACTGGCTACACGAGAGGTAAATGTTTCACCTCAAATGACTTGTCAAACAATATATCCTGCCAAGCAACGCCCAGACGTGGCAAAGAGTAGCATTACATTTTTGCTCCCCTGGCCTTCATTGGGGAACACCGTAAGTCGGTTTTAAGAGTGCAAATGGAATTTTTAACTGCAGATTCAAGAAGCTGCCCTCTTTACTGATGCCAGACTTGACCTGCTGTCCTCCATTATGACTCACCATGGTCAGGCCTATTGAGCATAACAATTTATACCAATCAAAGAGGCAGCGCATACAATCAAGGCGCCGAGAGGGGAAAGATGAGAGCTGCAAAGTGCTGCCACCAGGAAAGATTGTATTGTTATGTGTTGAAATGAATGTCTGTACCGGAAATATGAATTGTCTCTACTTATCTTTATAAGTAAAAATGTGCAGAAGGATTTGGTGTTTTACAGATACAGTCGCATGTTCGTGGCAAGAAACATTATTATCATTCTAAGACATTATAACTAATACTGCTGTAAGGAAAAGCAACCAAGGACGTGGCAAGGGCATACGCAAGCACTAAAGCAGGTCAGGAACATAACAGGTAAAAAAAAACACAGCACTACAGAGTTTTACTAGTTTGGCAAATATAATGAACACAGTAACTAGCATTTCCACTCCAACACATACCAACAGTCTGCTACTATGCCACTACGACGGTACATACAACCTAAATCGGAGCAGATCAATCATTTCTCCATTAGCACCATAGTTACGATTAAAATGTTTATGACAGCATGAACAACATAGATCGGCCACTTAAGTATCTGAACTTTTGCAACATAATTTCAGTCTTTTTGGATGTGTCGGATAAAGAAAAAAGCATGGAACCTACACAAACTGCAGCTGCACAGTCAGGGGGCAACTGAGATGAAAGTGCGAAACATTTGAAGCAGGGGGGTTATGGTGACTATTTGCGTACATATTTGCATACAGGCCGTGCTCACGTTCTATCAAGTTCTAATCTGACAACGACACCCGGAGCTCCGTCTCGGGAAGGCGACAAACATGGCAACTAGTCACAACATTTACTCCTGTGCATGGCGCCCCCTCGTCTCCCTCCAGCGTTTTGTTGCTCTTCAAAATCATAAACTTTTGCTACTGGCTGTTCCCTGGGCGTCCCCCTCTCCTGCAACTCCTTTCCATGACTGCCAAGCGTCCCGAAGCGGAGATGAACATGCAAAGGGAGTGTTACAAATGGCATTAGCCTGTCTCTTTCTCTCTGGCCTTTCTCTTATCCCTTTCTCCATCTCTGCTGTCCCTCTGTTATGGCACCGCTTCATCCTCATGTATATTTATGCGACAAAGCTGAGACTCAGGCGGACTTAAAAATGAAAAGTCCAAATAGAGAAAGCTGGTTTGTCGTGCGTGTGTGTGTGCGTGAACGTCAATGTGTGTCCCTCCACGGTGTGTGACAGCGCGTGAATCTGCACTCTTTTATCCTTTTTGGATACAAGCATCCTTTTTATATTCTAGGATGGTGGGATTCCTCTTCACTCAGCCACCCGCTGGATTCCTGTTTCTCAGACCCTTTTTCCAGTCTCTCTCATCTCTGCAGAGGGTTTGAGGCGCAGACAGGTGACTGGCTTTTTCTTCAACCCATGATAGCAGAGCTGTCAGCACAGACGGAAAAGTGACATTCTAATTTAAAGGAGTGATTGAGAAAACACCTACGCACAGATACAGTAGGCCTACCCCGGGATGAAACAGGCAGATATCTTTAGTCGGCACTCCTGACATCCACGTCACAGTATTGCTGCACTCATCTCACACATATACAGGCGAGTGCTATTCCTGTCCACACAGATGACGGGCCAGTGACAGACCGTCAATTATTTCTTCACATTTTATCGCGTTTATTTGAAGTGATTGGTGTGTTACATGTTACAGTTTTAATCCCTGAGCACTTGTCTTCCATGGCTACTTGCAATGACACAAACTCAATGTTGTCATGTGTTGATATACACAGACGGTGGGGACAAACATTCACTCTTAATGGGAATGGAAAAATATGCACATTATGAACTATGGGCCTTAGGACTGAGTTGCACAATGGTAAAACATGCAGCATTTGTCCACTATAAGCTCAGTTTGTCTATTTATAGTGGCCTTTTGAAGGACAGCTAGGAGGATGGAGGGACCTACATGGTAGCTCCAAGGATAAGAGGCCAATAAACATACGCTTCAGCTTCAACTTTTCAGTTTCTCTGTATCTAATAATGTACGTGTGTATGCAAAGACATGAGGCAGGAGACAGATAGGATTGATGACAAAACAATATCCTACCGAGAAAAAAGGCAGGCCTTCTAATTATTGTGTGCATTACACCTAAAACTACTCATCAGACCACAAAAATGTCAAATTACAGAACCCCAATCAAGCGTGACCACTCTTTAGAGGACTGTTCCTGCCATGTGGCCCACATACTCTCCATACTCACAATGTAGTGTGAGTATGGAGTCTGCAAACACGCAGGGAAGGAGGTGTGGGCACACTCAGGCAAGTGTGTGTGTTGTTGAGACAATAGCCATGTTGAGAGGCAGCCTGCATGGCTGACTCTCCTTTAGTTCCTTTAAGAGGAGGAACGTGGGAAAAGAGGAGTAAGTGCCATTCATCTTTTCACTGCTTCATTCACTCCGTCTCTCACTGCCTCAGACCTCCGCTTTGTCTCTTTCACTCCACCTCTTTGTTCCCATAAATGGCCTCTTTACTTCTGCTTAAATCCTCCAGTTGAGATAAATACCCTCATGCTGTAGTCCAACCTATATTAACTTGGAGCACAACACACAATTCAACACAAGCTGAACACTCACACTCGTGCTCAGGATCAAATCCACTTAAACACTTTCTGCTGAAAAGTTTTCTTCGGACATTTTCACAATGGAGGGATGAAATCACTTTGAAACTACGAAGAGATCTTTAAAGCTAAGTCTCATAAACCTGGCAAGAGCCAGATTAATAGTACAGTGCAAATAACAGTAGCCCTGCAGAAGATGCCTTCTCACTACTCAACTACTGCCACTTGAAACACCGGGAGTGTACAAACAAATCAGCGCAAACTGCAAAGGATAGATTCTTGTGTGTGTTCGTGAACTCACACAGATACTGTGAGAATTCAGATTGCAGGCAGGGTTAAAGTGGAATTGCTGGCACATTAAACTTTGCATAGATTTTCACTCATGCTCCTACTCAGTCAGACACAGAAAAATCAAATATATCAATGTTGTTAGGGCTCGAGAAGCTTTAGAAAAAAGTTTTGGGTTTTCCCTGTTGCGTAATCACAAAAACAAATAATATACTATATAATGTAAAAATACTGTGTGTCATAATATTACTGCACGTTACCTTGACATCCTTGGCATTCATGCGCGTTCCTTCTTTCCCCACAAAAATGTCATCTATATCCACCAGTATGTGTCTGTCCAGGCCGAGAGACAGCTTCCTGTCCGTGAGGTAGGAGATGGCATCCACCAGGATGAGTTTGTGCAGCCAGTATCCAAGCCCCTGGCCAAATAACACCCTCCTGACCCCATCATAAAGGCCCATGTCCTGCACAACTGTAGCCTGCAGTCCAGCGCTGAAGCCAGGTCCTGGATTGTCTCCACTGCCTGCCCCAGGAGCCCCTTCTCTGGCCCGCGCATGCAGCACAGCCTGGTAAGTGGAGTGATTGGAGTAGAAGGAGGTCCAGTCCTCCCCGGGTAAGGGCCCTCTGTCTGAGCCAGGCTTGGTGAGGTGAAGCAGAGGGGAACTAGACACAACACAGCAGTCCATTAGAGCCTGGTTGGTCTTTAGCACCAGTGGGAGGCCTCGCAGTTTGAGTAAAGGAGGCGAGTTTTCCGTGGAGCGGTAAAAACCTATAATGCCCACTCTGTACTCTGTGCAGTACTGGTGCAACAACTGTCTGTTCCACGTGTCTGCGTGAGCGTACTTCAGGAGATTCTCATAAATAATGAGTGAATATCGTCCACGGCCTTTCTCCGTCAGTGGTGGAAGGTCACCTTTTCCTGAAGCAATCTCCATGCGGAACTGGAAATGTGCTGACTCCAGTATGGCAACAATGTCCTGCCCCAGCTGAGAGTATTGCGACTCCACCAGGACCAGTACCACTGGTTCTGTATGCACGTGGGTTTGTGGAGGGTTAGGGGGATAGGGGTAGGGCAGCTGGCGGTACGGGGAGGACATGGACAGTGGCTGGGAGCAGGCAGGCTCTGCAGACTGTCCCAGCTGCATGGAGGGGGTGGAGTTAGTAAACAGGAAGTATGCAGAGAGGAGCAGAGAGAGCAGACAGCAGGACGCCAGCAGGAGAAGCAGCCTGCGCAGGTGTCGGCGGAATCGAACAGCCACTGTCATGGTCGCACCAACGGCACTGCAGAGGTCTCTACAGTGGGCTGTTAGGTTTACCCTCAGGAGACTGTTTAAAGCAGCTCAGGAGTGTCTCATGTCACCATGGCAGGTACGAAGGGGAGTGGTACAGGGTATTTGGGGACAAACATGGAGAGAAACGGAGCACTTCTGCTTCCAGTCCACACTGAGGAATCACATGCAGAGATGGAGCAGGTGATGATTAATGTCTGCAGAGAAAAGGGGGACAAGGAGAAAAGAAGAAAGAGTGATTTTGTTGGCCAAGGTTGAATAGTATGCATTAGCTCTGTGCGCACCTAGGCTGTGCCACCCGGGGGAATGTGAGGGCACAGCTGGTAACTACAGAGCTGATTGAAAACAACTCACTTCCTTAGGGCTTATCCAACCTCTGGCAAACACACACCCACGTACGCACGCTTACACATACATTTACACAGTGTTAAAAGAACAAAAATAACATTAGTACATCCTTTCAAATAAACCACAGCTGGCTGTTTGTGTGGCAGTGTGGTGAAGGTGGTCATCTAATCAGTCCGGAAAGCTCTACTGAGAATTTATCTAATTGCGCCAAACTCTGTGCACGTCTGTCCCATTCCGGAACCTAATCATTTGAAGTACCTCAAAATTAGAGCTGGAATCCCTTAGCCAAGAAGACTAATCTGGAGGGAGCTCATGACAATCCTGATCCAGCTGAGAGGAAGACAAAGTGCACCAAAAAGCCAGAATGGAGAGAAGTACAAAATGCAATGAATTATAGAGAGAGACAAAAAAGACAGGATTAGCATGTTAATGTATGTGCCCGGAGCCAGAGCCGAGCCGAGAGATCCCACTGCATCCTTTTCTCCCAGTGTCCTCTCTGTCTCTCTGCGTAGCTCTTCTCCCTCTGAACTGTCTGTTTGAATATCAATAGTCCTCCCTTATATTCTTCTTCTCTCGCGTCTTTAGCATGCACAGGCAAAGGAAAGGTCGAGGAGGTGAGTCTACGGTCCTTTTACTTTTCATTCAATCATTCTCAAAATGAGATCACAGATATGCCTAAAGGGAAAAGTTTTAAAAAGTTGACATTTAGCGAATCTGTCTAAAAATAGCTCTCACTGTCTGTTCACTCTATGCCTGTGATAAGAGACTTTACACACACTTTTCTCAATTATGGGCAGTTCATATTATATTAGGTATGAAGCGTAAATGTGCTCTAATATCGCGGTATTTATGCACCACAATGGGGCGCTGCAACTAACAGCTCATGAAAGTTAACTTTGTGGGTTAGACTTATTGATTTCTATTTTTACTTCGCTAATTATTTTTTTTATTTGCGAAAGACATGGCAACATATGGGTTATGGAGTGTGATAAAAAAAAAAAAAAAACGTTCATTTTAAAAGAGAATTGTAATTGTGAATAGCTCATTGTTGCATGGACCTATACCACAAAAAGCCTTAAAACACTTCACAAATTAAAAGCAGACGAATGAATAAACTGTCCGTATCCACAGCTACCCGGACTGCCGAGTTTACGTCAGATGAACAGCCTTTACGCTGAAGACGTCTTGATTAACCACCGCGAAGTGCCCAAAGGATCGATTCATATGTAGGAGTTCCCCGTGCATTGTGTTAAAGTGGGATAAAGTAAAACACGGAACAAGGGACAGAGCGCTTACCTCTATCCGCTGTGAAGGCGCTGCCGTGCGGTAAGAAGATGTGACAGAGGACCGCCGCTTGTGATGCTGCCGCCGCTGCTTCGGGTGGGTCTGGGGCTCCGCTCTCGGTGGCGCACCGCTCCCGTGTGTTTTGGATGCTACAGCTTTCTGCCATCTCTCCGCTCACTCACTCTCTCTCTCTCTCTCTTGGATTTAGAGCAGCAGGGGCGGCCAGCCGGAATGAGCCGCTCTCCTCCCCCTTTTCATCATTCTTCTCCTTCACTCACTCTCGTCTCTCCCGCTGTCTTCTCCTCTCTGCTGCCACGGACACTTGTGCTTTATCTGGACTCTTTAAGGTGGAGATTAGGACACGACTGGAGAGATATCTGGCCGCCTGTTAACGACTGCCTGCCGCGTGGAAACGCACGGCTTTAAGAGGAGAGAGATAGGCGCGTGGGAAGGGGAGGGGGCCGAGGCTGATTGACACCGCGCTCGGGCACATGGTCCCGGTACCGTCATTTTAGGGATTCTACGACCACACTCTGTACATTCAGCGTGGGGAAATAATATGTTCATAAGTCATATACACTGATGATGTTCCTCAGACCTGTCCTGCAGCCAGGTGTAATAAACATTACACCTGGCTGCAGGTCTGAGGAACATCCCATTATAGGTCTGTGGGCCTAAATAAAACAAGTAGGTTACGCAAAATAGAGGATGAAAACAACACCAGTAAGGACTCATTTTTTTTAAAAGATCGGTAGCCTATCGTTTTCACCAGTTACCATATCACAATATCGCATATGAATAACAATTCCCATTTTCCAGAGATTATGTCTAAAACTGATGCAAACAACACTATGATCAAACATTTCCTGGCTTAAAGGCTTGAGAATTCAGCTCACACATGCACCCATTAGTCCCACTTGTGTCTTCTGTCAATCACCAGATACAGCATGTCAATCATAGCTGTTTTTAACTCCATTAGTGCCCCCTCTTCCTCTTCTCACTAGTTCATCAATCTCCTCTAACCTATTTGCACTGACATACACTCAGTCGGTCTCAGTGGTGCTGAGCCCCTTGGTCACATTAAAACAAAGTGGGCCTTACTATAGGGCTTATTACATGTCTTTGATTCTATAGGCTATCTGCTCTTTCGGAGTATAGGTCAAAACAGAACCACTATATCTGCTGCCAATCTAATGAAGATGATTCATAACCAGTCATTCATTTGCTATTTTATTTTCATGGTTAAGCACAGTCACAAACCGCAAAATATAATTCATCAAACCATCTCAATCTGATCTTACCATATGCAAAATTAAATGTCTCTCTCACAAAGGCCTATTTATTCCAAATCTTGTTTATTCTTTTCCTGAAAAGGTCATTGTAAAATGGAGATTACAGTTTGAATTATTGCAATTATTAAATTACAAATAACGTATATTGTAATGTACTCTGCATAAACGAAAAAAGTTTCTTTACTGTCCAAAAGAACCCATCTCTCATGCCGTGATGGTCAGCTAGAAGGTCCCGAGTTCGATTCCCACCTGGACAGGACCTTTCTGTGTGTAGTTTGTATGTTCTCTCTGTGTCTGCGCAGGTTTCCTCTGGGTACTCCAGTTTCCCCTTCCACTAAAAACATGTACAATAGCTTCCCCTCCGGGTCCAGGAGTCCCCTGTTAAAGATATTCTTAATCTCAGTGGGACTTTCCTTGTTAAATAAAGGTCAAATAAAAAAGAGAACCTGATCTTGATTTACATAATAGGCTTGTTCAAAACTATGATTGGGTGATATTGCCTATTGTACATGTTTTGGGTTCAAACCAGCGCACCTAAGGACACCCAGATAAGCGGGAACATGCAAATGCAGGGTCAGGAAACGTATGTAATTTGAGTGTTAACCAAGAGTGGTGAGACCAGTCCTGTTTAGGACCTACTCTGTAGTTGTCATCTATTATTTCACATTGTCATTAGTCTTAAAAAACTAGACATGTTTAAAATGTACGCTGAGAACAGAATCTTGATTTTTCAGCACAAAAATATAATTGCCCACAGTCATAAAAATTGCAATAAGATATAAAGTATATTTCAAAAATTGTTCCACTCTAATCATCGAATAATGTTCAGCTCTGCAACCTCCAGCTGTCTTTGCTTTGCTCAGTGCCTTATGCAACATTATGATGTCACCCCGTCTTTAGTTTGTAGTTTAGTTAGTTTTCCAACCTTATGCATTCTCCAACAAAGCATCCTATTTGTGCCTCTTAATGTAATGACTGCACTGTGGGCTTGAATGAAATGTAACAGCCAAAGAACCATGCCCTACAGAATGAAACCAGAGATAATGGTGGGACATATTAGTGTGTGATTGTGTTTGTATGTAAATTAGTGTCAGTGGGTGAAGACTAATTAGATTTGCTGTTCACCCTTTTTCTATTGCACTACAGTTTCCGATCCTTGTGTATGCACTATCCATATATCACCACCTCAAAGCACATCACACATTCAGAAGAGTATAGGTTGCTGTTGAGCGATCACTAAAGTAATTACACAGACATGAGTTGGAAAAGGAGTACGGTGTTGGCATTAAGGGCTGTGCTTTGGAGTGGTTTAAATCACACCTTGCAGGCAGACAATTCTGTGTTCATGTTGGGTCAACTGAATCGTCTGTTGTCTCCTTCACATGTGGTGTGCCCTAGGGATCCATTCTCATACCTCCTTCCGCTTGGAGAGATAATACGCAAACATGGAATGTTGTTTCATTTTTATGCGGCCAACATTCAAATCCAAATGACAATAAAACGAGAAAATTACTATTGTGCAAAGCACCTTCTTGAGTGCGTTGATAACACATAAATATGGCATCGATGGCTAAAAATCTCTCACGTATAAATGACAAAAACATCAATGATAAAAAATAAAAAAAAGTAATTGAACCCAGTGAGTGACCTCGGTGTTATGACACACTGCTCTTAAAAGTCAAGTTTCAACTTTGAGTGTGAGGTTGGACAGGGACTAGCCAAAGCCAAACCTCTTCTTTTCCAACATAATTTTGAGATCTTAACCCACGCTTTTACAACAAATCATCTTTACTATTGTAGTGCACCTTGTTTCAGGATCAGCCACACATTAATTACTCAGCTTCAGCTTGTTCAAAATGGGGCCACTCGACTTTCAGCTGGCGTCCTTGCACTGGCTCCCTGTTCGTCTTCATGTCAAATTCAAGATTATTGATTGACTGCGGAATTCTTCCGCAGTCAATTATTGGTTTTCATGTTCTTTATTATTATTCCTCTTCCATCTTTTTCCCGATTTTCTAGAGCTTTCAGCACCTTCATGCTTTGTGCAATTTATGCAAGTTATGCATCAAAACGTTCCGCATGTTGAGGAGAAGGGTGCTATTACTTTTGGGACTTCTGCAATTTACGGTTTTTCCGCAATCGGCCAAAATGTCGGAGATTTTTCCCATTGACTTATAATGGGGCTGCCGCAAATCCATGCTTTTCTGCCCTTTTTTCTGCATTTTCTGCAATTTCTGCACTTTGTGCATGTTCAGCTTCTGCAACTTGTGGGTTTTGAGAAAAAATTGGCCTGCAGATTTCCAGTTTTTTTATACGAGAGTTTGAAATTTTTGCATTGGTGTGTATGGGGGAATCCAGCCAATCGGGAGACTCCAGGCCTTTCAGCCATTTGTGCAGCTTCTGCCAATCAAGCACTGAGGCCATTTCAACAGTTTGACCAGTTTATGGAATATAAAAGTTTATGCAATATTAATAATTTATGCAAAGTAACCACTTTATGGGATTTAACCAGTTAATGCATTTTAAAGCGTTTATGCAACTTAAGAGTTTATGCCATTTAGGATTTATGAATTTTAAAGAGTTTATGCAATTTACATAATTTATGCAAATTAACCCATTCATGCATTTTACCACTTTATGCAGTTTATACAGTTTATGCAACATGACATTTTATGCATTTTACCAGTTTATGCAAATTAGTTTATGCAAATTAAGCAATTTGAAGAATTTATGCAATTTCTGCATTCGCTTCCCGCAATTCCGCAGTCAATCGCAATGGCGCAGCCATTGCATTTCTAGTTTTATTATTACTATTTAAATGCCTTCATGACCTCGCTCCACAGTGTCTGACTCACCTGCTCTTTTGCTGTCGCTGGTCCCAAATTGTGGAGCGCCCCTTAGCGCATCAGAAATAAAGCTAGATTGGGAGACAATGAGACAATACATACATAGGAAGGACACGTGTAAGCATATGCATGACACCAGGACAGAGCGCAAAGAAACATGGCTAAGTGCACAATAAGGCCAGCAGTCTCGCAGCATAAGGCATGTTGACGGCACACACAGCAACAGGGCCCAGAAATCCGCGTGTTTGTGTTAGAGCTGCCATGTTACTCACGCTCGCACACTTAGAAGCGCTAACAGGAGCAGGCCAGCAGGCAAATGAGCCACAAAATGCAAGGGGTTAGAGAAGCAAAAATCGTGTTGTCTTCATCAGAGGCTTTTGTTACGTGAGTTAGCAGAGGAGAAGTCACTCCCCCTCGCGCTCTCTCTCTCCCCATCTCTCGCTCTTTCTCCGTCCCCGCTGAGAGCTAAAGGCTGGGCCCGCTGTGACTCGCCAAGTTCTGCACTGGGCCCGGAGAGACACGCGAATGGAGCTGGAGTGTAAAAAAGCAAAAGGGACATTATCATCACAAAGTATCACATCATTCTGGGGCATAGGCGTACATGGAGGAATGCCTTAGTTTGTACTCACGTAAAACTGCTACTACTTTTGGCTGAGAACTTTATTGGGACTGACATCGGTTGGTTCATATGTTTTACAATGGATGTCCTTCCAGTAGAAACTTTTGCCTTTCACTGATTGGGACTGATGCAGTTACTGTGCGTCTTGCAGCACAGTGCTGTGTCCAGGAGCTAGTTTGGTCAGATTATTCTGAACGGAATCCCACCAAGATGCAAAAGAAAAGAATGAAATGAAAACTCCACACATGTCGGCCCCACGCGGTCATGGAATCCAAAGGGGGATTTTCTTGCTGTGAGAAGTGCAAGCCATTCCGCTCTATCAAACACACCTTGTATTAAATAGTAGTTCATAATAATCCAATATGGGACGGCACGATTAATCTGCTGTTTGTTTTGAACTAGAAATCTGAATTTACCTGGGGCTGCTTTGGTGATGCAGCACGCAGATGTTTAAGTTTGTGGGCAGGACCAGAACAAGGGGGGTAATCCAATTGAGCATTTACTGGAGATCTCATAGCAGCAGCACCTGCAAAAAAAAAAAAAAAAGAAATACTGCGGCTCTATGGAATGAGCCAAGGGCTACGCCTACAATGGTTCAAGAAATGTGACCCCATCCTTTGTCATATTATGGAAAAAGTTTAACGAGAGAGAACGTGAAGCTTCTCTTACCAAGGCGCGATTTGCTCTAAGGCAAGTATGAGGTCGATACTTTCATGCCTGTGTTCTGCACAAGTCACCACCCCAGGACAGTGTGTCACCAAACCACAAACTCATGCAAGGTTCGAAGGAATGATTTCTATAGTGCACCAAGAGAAGGTGGGGTAACTTACTACTAGTTTTAGAATTCCTGAGTCCATACATCCCAGAGTGCACTTTCCAGTACATGAATCTAAGTGGTTTGACTTAAAACAAAAGGAGACAGAGCTATTTCAGTCCAGGCTCAAAAGCTATGGAATGACCCTCTTCCAGAAAAAAAGTGCTGAAAATGCATTAGTTTCTTTTTAATCTCCCCTTAAAACATGCATTTTCTGAGCACTTTTACTGATTTTATTCAAATTGTAAATCCGCTATTCAGATTGTGGCAGTTGCAGTTGATTACTAGCAAACATGTTGTGAGCCCTGACACGCAGCTCACGCTCCTCTGTACACCTCTCAGGATCTATGTGCCTCCTACAGAGTAAACATCCACACGCTGGAGCCTCTCTCTTGGGGAATGTTGGCTGTGTGATGCTATTTTCTTCCTGCATGATCGAAGCTCCTACACCCAATCCAGCGTGCTCCTTCTCCTTCCCATGCCTGGAAATGTTGATAGATAAGCTTAAGAGCTTGCAGGCTATAAGTGAAAGCTACCCTCCTACTCCCTTATCCACCAAGCACATTAGAGGAAATATCTTCTGTCCAATCAATACAGATTGATAAGACAGAGATGGCCATGCACGCGGAAGATCAACACACATGTACACAAAGGGGTAGTGAAAGATTTTTTCCATTCTTTGGCTGTATAGAATAACTCGACCAAAATCAATCTATTATTGGAAGGCTGCCAGTGGATTACCATAGCAACATGCACGAGTAAACTTCAATCTGCAATTTGAATGCAATAAAATTGTTTTACGACAGTCACCAAGAGCTCCAGTTGTTATTTTAATGTAATCTATGCCGCAGTGATGCTGTCAATAGTTCTTATCTATTGGCTCAGCAGGTCATCCTATAACTGAGAAGTTGGCGGTTCTAATCCCGGCTCTTTCCAGTATAGCGCTTTGAGAAACTTGCCAAGGTGGTGGTTATTCCAGCTCTGACCAGTTCATAGTGTTGTTGTTGTTGTTTTTGTTGTTGTATCCTTGGGCAAGACACGTCACATTGCCCAATATTTGAAGGGGCTGATGTTTGCACATATAGAAGTCACCAATTATGTTGAATCGCATTAACAACACTATTGCTCTGGTACAGAACTGAGGTAAACAATAAGTGGCCCATTTCTGGTGTATTCTGTAATTAGAGGTTTCCTGTTGAAAAATTCTACGGCTCGTGAGAAAATGTTTTCCTCTCAAACATTTTAGATGGTTAGCACGGTTGTATTTCTCTCTTTGTGGGTGTGTGTTTTGATTGTGACTCATTGAACGACAGGATGTGGTACACCAATAAGAACAGAGTTGTTTTTATTCTCCTGACATATTCAGACACAATATTGGCTGCGCTAAAACAGTATACAGTAGAGAAGCGTGCTCCCACCAGATCGTGCAGACACCCACACACCCGTAAACAGCCCATACTCCTACTTAGAAACAAGCCACAGTACACGGGCACGGCGGATGTTATGTGAATGACTTTGGCAGAGTTAAGCCCGTCATAAATACAATTTTGACTTATTGTTAAAAGAGTAAGTACATGTTTTCACATTTTTGCTTACAATGAATAAACATTATATAATACATGTAGGATCAATTTAGGTCAGTTGGTTTATATTGCTTCCTTTATACAGAAACCTTTTGCGAAGTATTCTTTATTTTACTTTTTGGATATGGATTAGAATTTTTGGAAGGCAACTCTCTCCTCCTCTGCTAAGAAGAACACGCACCTTCATAGCTGTGCAGTTCTATCTTCGGCATTGTCTTATGAGGGAATAAAAAATAGAAATTTGGAATGAGTAAAGAGGAGAGAAAGAGAGAGAGGATGGGGGAGGATGTCAGAGAAGCAGCAGCAATGATCAGATCTCCCCACAGTGTAAGATGATCTATCCCTGTCTCGCTGTGACCTTGTTCCTTCGCGCCCCAAACCTGACTTACAAGCCCAAACTAAATACGATCCCTCCTCGCTATGGTAATAAATGGAGCTGTAATTACCAGGCAAGGGGATCAATACCCGTCGCATCAGTCCCCGTCTAACCTAACGTGTCCATCCAGCGTTCCAGTTATAGATCCGGCCAAGTGATGGATCGAACCAGGATCTTGGCGTACAACGGACACACATGCAAAACACAATTAGAGAAGCGAAATGGACCCTGCACTCAGGGGGAGGCCATAGGTCCCCGATGCCATTGGAGACACAACAAAGAGTTAGCATTTTAGCCCAGAATAGCACGCTGACTGGCGAGCGCACCCTGGCTAATGAAATGGGAGTCTGAGAGACGTATTTGGCAGAGAGCTAAAGACTGATTGAAGAGGCTACTCCAGGTATGCGTGTAGTTCACAGTGATTGTGCAAGCGTAATGAACTATAATAGGAAATTAAGAATCCTGGGGGGTCAGAGCATTTTTTTCCACACCTCAAAAGCTGCTGATTGGTAACAGCGGGGCAAACTGTGAGGGGCAGTGCAGGCCCTCAACCCTGCATAGAGGAGGATGACCAGGTCATTATGTACTTCTGGCAGAATACAGTCATTATTTGCTCTTTTACCTCTTAAAGAAAAGATACAATGTCTTGATATCAAACCAGCTGTGAGGCCTGAGTGCTAACCACTGTGCCACTCCAAAAAACTACTGCTGTTGGTGGTGGTTTAAGACTACAGGTCCAGTATTGGTGAGCTGATTAGTTGCTCATGGTTAGTCAGATTGTTCCTCAATCTGACTAACCTATCTCAGCTGACTGTGCTAATAAAATGAGCTTAAATCTTAGCCAGTCGAGCAGAAAATGCAGATTTCACACCATATTTGTACTTTACATTTCTAAATCAAGCAGTGACAGCTCTAGCTGATGTTTTTTCTGATATATTCTAAATGTAGCAATTAGAGGTTGACCGATATGGGTTTCTCTAAGGCCGATATGCACGGCCGATATTTTTGGCCGATTATTCCAATTTCTTGTCTATAATCCTGTATATGAAGCTTCTAAACTGTAAAATGTGTTGAACTGTGACAGCAGGGGCCGTTTTATTAAAGGCAGGATGATTTATTAAGAACATTCCTACCCTGGCTTTTGAGTGAAAAAGTGAATGGTCCTCGTGTGACACCAATATATTGTGACGAATGTCAAGGAGGCAAGCGTAGTTTCGACTGCTTTTATTTTAACAACCAGTCAAGTGCACAGAACAGGCTTGTTTTTCGGAACACGTACCTCCCTCATGGTACCACCTGAACAACATACCACTTCCCGGCAGTCACCAGTGCAGCCAACGTTACACTGCCCCCACCTAGCATGATTAGCTGTCCCCAGCAATCCAATTGTCCACCACAAAGTCTCTCAAGTGCTGAGGGAGTCTCCGCTGTCTTTGAGACCCACGCTGCGGGCCACCACAGGTGGTCCCAGTTGGGGAACTTGTTGAGGGCTGACTCACATCCCCTGAAGGCTCTCCAGAAGGAGCCATGGGTTGGTAAGGGGCCAATCGATCTCTGTGGAGAACTACCACCCTCCGGAGCAGCTGTACACGGTACACCACATCTGACAATCTTTCCAGTACAGTACAAGGTCCCATCCAGTGACTGGAGAGTTTGGGAGACTGTCCCTTCTTCCTGATGGGGCTATAGACCCATACTTTGGAGCCAGGTTCAAAATCCTGCCCCTTACTTCGGAGGTCGTACGCCCTTTTCTGTACAGCGCCCGCCTTGCTGAGGTGTTCCCGACATAGCTCGTGTACTGCCTGCAGGCGCTCTACCAGGTTGAAGAAATAGTCCAGGCCCGGTTCCCCTCGTACTTCCGGCTCCGGGGGGGACCCAAAGACTAAGTCAACTGGGGTGCGCAGTTCATGGCCGAACATCAGAGCAGCAGGCGTACACCGTGTAGACTCCTGCACAGCGGTCCTGTAAGCCCACAGGACCAGGGGGAGGTGACTGTCCCAGTCCCGCTGCCGGTGGCTGGTGAGAATGGCGAGCTGTATGGCCAGGGTACGGTTGAAGCGTTCCACTAACCCGTCACTTTGGGGATGCAATGGGGTGGTTCTCGTCTTCTTCACCCCCATCCGCTGGCACACCTCCTGGAACACTCTGGCTTCAAAGTTCCGCCCCTGATCACTATGGAGTTCCTCTGGAACTCCAAAGCGGCAGAAAAACTCATCCACCAGCTTCTGGGCAGTTGTGGCAGCGCTTTGGTCCGGAACTGCATACGCCTCAGGCCACTTAGTGAAGTAATCCATTGCCACGAGTACGTATCGGTTCCCCTGGTCGGAGGTGGGGAATGGGCCGAGGATGTCAACACCCACTCTCTCCATGGGTGCTCCTACCTGGTATTGTTGTAGCGGGGCGTGGGAGCGACGATTGGGGCCTTTCCGAGCAGTGCAGGCATCGCACCGGTGTACAAACATCTCCACATCACGTCTGCATCCCGGCCAGTAGAATCTTTGCCGCAGCCGTGACAGAGTCTTGGTGACACCGAAGTGCCCCGCTCCCACCGAACCATGGACCCAATATAGGACTGTGGGTCGCAGGGAGTGTGGAACGAGAAGCAGTAAGATTTCTCGCTGTCCGTCAGGGAAACTCCACCGGCGGTAGAGTAGCCCATTCTGGAGACGGATGTTGATCCACTGAGAATGTAGAGCCTTGGTCTCAGGGGCCAGCGCTGACACGGTTGACCACTCTGGGCGTTGGCCTGCCTCCATCCAGGAGTGGACTAGGGAGAGAACAGGGTCCTGTCGCTGGTCCTGTTGGAGCTGCTGAGGGTCGATGATCTCTTGGCTGTCAGGCACTACCGCACACTGCAGCGCCGCCACCTTAGCACCAAGATGGCTGTCATCCACTTGTCGGCAAAAACGGCATCTGCTTTCACATGGCCTCCGAGACAACGCATCAGCATTCCCATGTAGACGACCAGCTCGATGTTGGATGTCAAAGTCATAGTCCTGAAGAATCTCAATCCACCTGGCTAACTGCCCTTCAGGTTCCTTGAAGTTCAGCAGCCAGGTGAGAGAGGCATGGTCAGTCCGCAGAACAAACCGCTGGCCATACAGGTAAGGGCGGAAGTGACGGAGGCCCAGGACAACTGCTAGCAGCTCACGGCGGGTAACACAATAATTCCTCTCCGGTTTGCTGAGGGAGCGACTGTAGTAGGAGATGACCTGTTCTCCATGCTCCCCTTCCTGGCAAAGCACCGCACCCAGGCCCACATTGCTGGCATCAGTGTCCACAATAAAGGTCTTCTTTGGGTCTGGGTAGGCCAGAACTGGGGCTTCCACCAGGGCACCGCGCAGATGGTTGAAGGCTGTATTACAGGCATCCGTCCACTGGAAAACATGGCCTTTCTGGGTCAATTTGTGGAGCGGGCTTGCAATGGTGGCAAAGCCCTTGATGAACCTTCGGTAGTAAGAGGCCAAGCCAAGGAAACTGCGCAGCTCTGCAATGTCCTTGGGGGTCGGCCACTCCCGAACAGCTGTCACCTTAGCCGGATCGGTTGACACTCCTTCCCCGCTGACAACGTGGCCAAGGAAGGACGTCTGTTTCTTTAACAGATGGCACTTCTTGGGGTTGAGGCGGAGCCCAGCTTGGCGTATAGCTAGGAGAACATCCTGCAAGTTCTTTAGGGCGCTCTCAAAGTCTGCAGCATGGGCAAGTAGGTCGTCAAGATAGACCACACACCGGTTTCGGGGGATGTCAGCAAGGACTCTCTCCATTAAGCGCTCAAAGGTTGCCGGAGCATTGCAGAGGCCAAAGGGCATGACCTTGAACTGCCACAACCCTTGGCCGATGGAGAACGCAGTTTTAGGACGGGCCTCTGGGGTCAGCTCAACCTGCCAATAGCCGCTGCGAAGGTCCAGGGAGCTGAACCAAGATGAGCCTGAGATGTAGTCCAGGGCATCATCGATGCGGGGCAGGGGGTACGAATCTTTGCGGGTAATGTCATTAAGTCGGCGGAAGTCCACACAGAAACGCCATGTGCCATCTTTCTTCCGAACGAGCACCACAGGAGCTGCCCAAGGGCTGTTGGAGGGCTCAATGATGCCCGCCCGCACCATCTCTTCGATCTTTTCCTGTGCTTCCAACCGTTTGGCGAGGGGTAGGCGGCGTGGGCGAAGGCGTATGGGACGGGCCTCGCCGGTGTCTATGTCATGAAGGACAAGGTTGGTGTGGGTGCAGTCCTCATCTTTGGCAGCAAAAACATCAGCAAACAAGTCTAACAGCGATTTTAGTTGATGCTGCTGTTCAGAATCCAGGCCTTGGCAGCTCCGTGTAAAGAGGTCAGCAATGGCTTCGCTGGTCTCTGGCGACGGTGGCTTCCTCTGTGGCGCTGGTTGCACCCCCGACGCCGGCTCTCTCTGCGGCGCTGGCGACGGCTGCACCCCCGACGGCGGTTCTCTATGCGGCGCTGGCGACGGCTGCACCCCCGACGGCGGTTCTCTCTGCGGCGCTGGCGACGGCTGCACCCCCGACGGCGGTTCTCTCTGCGGCGCTGGCGACGGCTGCACCCCCGACGGCGGTTCTCTCTGCGGCGCTGGCGACGGCTGCACCCCCGACGGCGGTTCTCTCTGCGGCGCTGGCGACGGCTGCACCCCCGACGGCGGTTCTCTCTGCGGCGCTGGCGACGGCTGCACCCCCAACGGCGGCTCTCTCTGCGGCGCTGGCGACGGCTGCACCCCCGACGGCGGCTCTCTCTGCGGCGCTGGCGACGGCTGCACCCCCGACGGCGGTTCTCTCTGCGGCGCTGGCGACGGCTGCACCCCCGACGGCGGCTCTCTCTGCGGCGCTGGCGACGGCTGCACCCCCGACGGCGGCTCTCTCTGCGGCGCTGGCGACGGCTGCACCCCCGACGGCGGTTCTCTCTGCGGCGCTGGCGACGGCTGCACCCCCGACGGCGGCTCTCTCTGCGGCGCTGGCAGCGGCTGAACCCCCGACGGCGGCTCTCTCTGCGGCGCTGGCAGCGGCTGCACCCCCGACGGAAGCGCTCTCCTGGGCTTCAAAACTCTGCATGCCCCGGCATCACAAGACTGATGGAGAATTATACTTTCTGTACCCAGGTGTAGCCTTGCTTTGGACACATCCACCACAGCGCCCCAGTTGGACAACAGGTCAAGTCCAACAATACAGGGATCTTGGATGTTAGCTAGCCAAAACTGGTGCTGTACCTGCCGGCGGCCCACGGAAACCTGCAGAGTTCTAGTTCCCAACATCTTGGCCCGCTCCCCTGTGACAGTTGTAATGTTCTGCTTGGTGGGGGTCCACTCTTTGGGACTCCTGCCACCACTGGAGCTTGGTAGGGTTCCTGGTTTGATTAGGGAGATGGTAGAACCAGTGTCCACCAGAGCACGACATGCGGTTCCTTCCATGACGCAGTCCAAATAAAGTCCGTGCGCGCGCCCCAAGCGACCGAGACGCATCATTGATGTGCTGGGGGCAATAGTGACTTCATTGGATGGTAGCTCCCCCTCGTTGCCATCCCGTGTTAGTTTAAATCTGGCTGCTCACTTCGAGGCGTTGGTGCCGGACAATAGCGAGCAATATGGCCAGGAGCTCCGCATCTGTAACACTCACCGTCACCTCTCCTTGATCGGCGTCGTTGTGGGGTGGTTGTCGTGCGCCTTGTCTCCTTATCAGCATCATCGCTATCCTCATCTTTCGCCTGATTAACACGAATGTGGTCACTGCGACGATAGACCTCCGGACAAAGGACATGCTCCACCCGCTCCGCCTCGATCAGTGCTGCCTCAAGTGTGGCGGGAGAGAACAAACGCATGTGCTCCCGCAGGCGTCCTAGTTGTAGCCCGCGGAGAAATGCCTGGACCGTAAGCTCTTCCTGGACACTCTCGTTGAAATCGGGATGACCGCGACGTGTATAACTGCGGAGGTCGGCGGCGTAGGTCCCCAGGCTTTCTCCCAGCTCTCTACGGCGCTTTGCAAGCCGATCTCTGGCATCATCCACGAAGAGGTGACGGTCAAATCGGCGCTGGATAGCACCCTTCAGCTTCGGCCAATCACGGAGCTCCGCAGGCCGTAGATCAGTCAGGATCTGTAAAGCTCGGCCCTCCAACGAAAGCGCAACATGTCCCGCTGTTTCTATAGCGGACCACCCATTAATTTGCGCCGCTAGTTGGACCTGCAGTAAGTAGGTGTCGGCCGGTTCCTCCCCGTTGTAGCGGTGGAGTTTAATCATGGACTGCCGCTGCTGCTGAGGCCGCTCTGCTGGTAAGTTGTCCGCCACTCCTCTAGCAGGTAGCATTCGCTGCGCGTGACGCTCTAGAGTGTCTTCTACGTGGAGTCGGGTTCTCTCTGTCCGGTCCATTTGGGGCGGTTTTGACGGGTTAGCTTGTTGCATTTCTCGCTGTGAAGGTCGGGCCCTGGCTCCGGCGGCTTCCTCCGTGAACTGCTCCCGCCTCAGCGCAGCATTCTCCGCGAAGGCGCCACGTCTCTCTCCTCGGTCTTGGTTAGCAAACAGCTGCCTGTCTTCCCGCTGTTGTAAGGCGTAGAGGGGTACACTTTCTCCTTCGCTCTTGAAATATTCTTCGGGTTCTTCTTTCATCAGCGCTTCCAACTGAGAAATCATGGTTTTAAAGTTTTCACTTGACATTTCGTCAATCCCACTTCTGACACCAGTGTGACGAATGTCAAGGAGGCAAGCGTAGTTTCGACTGCTTTTATTTTAACAACCAGTCAAGTGCACAGAACAGGCTTGTTTTTCGGAACACGTACCTCCCTCATGGTACCACCTGAACAACATACCACTTCCCGGCATGCACCAGTGCAGCCAACGTTACAATATAATACATAATTTTTTCTTGCAAATGAGATGTTACAGATCATTTAACAATTATACTTATTTATAAACTAATGTAAAAACATTAAACAAGGATCACTAGACTTTTCTACACTAAATATCCTTGGCTACATGACAGGCTTTGGCTGCATTAATATAAACATCTCACATAAAGTGATGTGATCATTATAATTATGTTCAGTATATCAGTTATTTCATAAACTAAAATACAAATACTTGGCTCCAGCAGTGGCCAAATTTATTTCATTTCTTTAAGTGATCCAGCCATAGTTTCTGTCCCAGCCTTGATAAGTTGCCACTAGCGTTAGCATGCTGCTGTTAGCCAGTGTTAATTTCGTCGACTAAAATATTTTGTCTTAATTTTAGTCAAAGTGATATTTTTGCCGACTAAAATAGGACTAAAACTAAATTAAAACTTTCTCATGAGACTAAAACTATGACTAAAATGTCCAGATATTTAAGTCGACTAAAATAAGACTAAATAAAAATGAAAAGGAGAGACTAAAATCATCCAAACTTCTATTAACAGTCTGAAAAAGCCTCATATTATTTAAATTCACTGCCAAATGAACAGGTCTGTGCTTTATTCATGTGGAAGCAGCTCCATGATGTCGAGGACCACGATTAAATATGATTATAATGAATATTATAAATATAAGTCGACTAAATTAGTGTTAATTCTAGTCGACTAAATTGACATGCAATTTTAGTCGATTAAAACTAGACTAAAATTGAAAAGTTCTTTTTGACTAAATCTTGAATTAAATTACATTTTAGTCAAAAGACTAAGACTAAAACTAAAATAAAATATGTTGTCAAAATTAACACTGCTGTTAGCTTTAGCATACTGTTGCTAGCCGCTGCATTTTGCGTGGCGATCAAAGATAAAGTTGCGGAGATATAGACGAACTTAGTGGTTGAATTCTCCTGGTTCTGTGCTTCAAAATTATATTGGTTGACCTCTTGTAATAGTCAAATTCAAATATCATGTGGCTTCTACATAAGTGCATTCCATGTACTTATTGGCAGTACTTGTTTGAAAGAAGTTCAGAAATAAACTTGTTTATGTGTTGCCAGATGAAGCTTTTTTTCATTTGTTTTGCCATTTCTACTTTGCTTCTGTACTTCTACTCTTCTATTTGCCTTTCCAATGTGGAGTGCCCTTCCCAGTAGCCACCCACTCAATATAATTAGGCCAATCAGATAAAACACTGGTCCATTAGCAACAATAGTGTAGATGTGTGTGAAAGAATCAACATCCACTGCCAGGACCAGTCCATCTAAGGGCAGAAGAACAGGAAGACTAACATATGACTTCCTTTGAGAGCCCCATTTGAACACAGAGTATAAACCCATGTGCCAGCTGATGATGGAAAGTGCAACACTGTCAATTTCCTGCAGTAATAATAGTTTTTGATAACCGCGTGATGACTAGGGTGACTGAAGTGTCCCACACCTCCATTTCTATTTTTGGGCAACACACCTGACAAGAAAGTCCAATGCCAGTGCCTTTGCATCTGGTGGGAAAGCACCAAACTAGGAAATATTAGATTTTTATTATGACAGAAACTACGAGCCGCTCATAGAGGTGGGGCTATGTAGAAAAACAAATAAGACACTTCTTTTACATGATGTGTCCACTTGTACAGAAAAGATGTTAAGGAAACGTGGATGGACATAAACAAAGGGAAAACAAAGAACTGAACATTTACTGGGTTCTGCTTTAATATTATAATAATTTTAGGTCATGAAGAATGAGCGAGCAAGTAGGATGTCACAAAAGGCAGTATAAGATGGATCCTGTGATGAGGTGAAAATCAAAGGACACCCGCACTGAGGAAACCTGTGGCGATTGTGTGATTAACTAATGTGTCAGGAGTGAGAAACCTTCGGGTGGGGCAGCAGGGCAGAAGGGGCACATGCAGGCTGAACTGGAAAAGCATGGAGGAAGGAGCGTTTGAAGGAGCTTTCGGGTCTCTCGGGATAACACACCTCACAGCGCGGGGTTCTCAAGGGGGCGACTGTTGTGAATACTACACTCGTGGGTCTGCTGTGTTTGAATTTTGAGAAGAAGGTGTCAAGTTACCAGGTTTTTATTTAAAACATGATGATCGAGCCATCTCAGTGATGACATACTAGTTAATAACTTAGAGCAAAATTTAATTTGAATGCCAAAAGGTATTGACAACAGGAAGAAGTCATGTGACAAACCCATACTGACACATGAAGCGGCGTATGACAGTGTGAAGCATATAAAGTGCAGCAGGTCCTCAGCTCGTATTATCTCATGGCACACGATTCCCACTGTCTCCGTGGCTCCATTTCCGAATCTGTCACAGAGAAATTGCTATCTCACCGCATGTATCTCTATGCAAAGTAGAGTGGGCAGTATACTGTGGAATGCAGTTGATTAGGTGGATGATTTTGGAGGGTTTTTGCCTGTGTAGGTCCCTTATCCGAAGCCCGCAATGCAATAAAGTGTGAACGGTCGAGTGAATCTCTCTCTCTGTCTCTTACCCTCAACAAATCAAAATGGCAAACATGTAGTTGCTCACACACACACACACACACACACACACACACACACACACACACGCTCTCGCACAAATCGGGAGCGTAGAAGCCTCTATTTTCTCCCATTCGTCACAGGGCTTGTTGTTCTAATGCCACGGATAGGTCTCCTCAAGGTCCCCATGCTGAGAGACGCAGCTCATCGCATCTGGGGTCTGGGCACATTTCTCACCGGCTGATTGGCAATGCAGGGAAAAGGTTCTGTGTTTGGGGTCATATTTGACAATTACAGAGCTATCTGGTAATTTGATCAGATATGTATATTTATTTTTTTTTAATTTGAGGCCAAGAAGGTTTGAACCGAGGGTGTAAACTATGAGGTGCAAAGGCAGGAAGTTAATCTCTCAAAGCTAGTTGCAAGATCAACACAATGCCTTCCGCCACCACCTCAGCTTGTGGTGAATGAAAAAAAAAAACTGAATAGAACAATAAAAACAGTAAATGTCATAATGCGATTTGTACTAAAAGTAAAACGACAGTTTGGTGTAGCATGATAACTGCAGCCAATGAAATGGGGTCATCAGTCCATTTGAAGATAAACCCAGCACAGATGACGACTTGAACAACCCTTCTCTACCATTTGAAGATAACTCCATAAATTGTGAATGATTTTTTTTTTTTTAAGGTTAATGTAATGGAGGGTAAGTATTCGACGACTCCCAGCTTCTGACATCAATGAATTTGTTTTGTAACAGAAACAAAATAAATTAAAACTAAAGTACCTATGCTCCTGCACGCATGGCATGAAGGCATGAAGATTATTTAATTCCAGAATCCGAAATAATAATAATACATACTATACTTGCCCAGCCCAAATGAAGCTGTTTACTGCCCTCCTGTCCATCTTTGTGTGGACAGATGCTCAGTGTGTCCTCCTTGTGTAGTTTTCACTCATCTCATCTCAAAGTACATAACTACTGACTTTTCACAACACTCCAGCGGCACCACTCCACTCCCACAATGGCCCTGTTCTCCCATACGGCTTACCCACTTCCCCGAGACCTGCGCATGAAAGCCTATTGTTACTCCATTTCAGCTGATGCGCCCTTGGAGCTGTAAATCACCGGTTACTACTTAGCTTACTAACACTCCATTCAACGACTGGGCACAATGGATTCACAACACATTCATTCAGGCTCTTACTCTCTCCCGCCCTGAGCCTATTCAAACATCTTCAAACTGGCTGCTCCCTCCTGCCACGCCGACTTGTTTTCTCTCGTTCCTTCGCCTTTCTTCTGTTTTTGGGCCCCATCAATTTGCACTACTCCAGTTCCTGATGTGGTTTTGTCTGCTGCCGAGGCCAACAGTTTCCCATGCACCTGGTCACAGATACGTCACAGCATGCAGATTGAAGGGCCCGAGACAGACAGAGAGAGAGAGTCAGGACAGGAAACAAGCAACAGCTATTGAGCAGTCGAAATTGTGTTTTTGGTTAGATCCAGGCAAAAGCAAGCAAGTGTCCATGGAGACCTAATTCAGAATCCAGCCAGTTTTTTCTGCGGTACAACTTATGCAAAGTTGGGAAACATGCTAGTAAATTCATCCACGTGAAGAAATTAGACATTAAGAATGCGTTGAGAAACTTACGTTTAGAGTGCAAAATAAATTGAATGAAGTGTTACCAGGCAACAGCGGCAAAACCCGCCCAAAACCCCAAGACATACGGTCATAATTTCCAATGTTTCGAAGCCTGCACTCTGTCAATGACCTTTGCCCCATTTCTCTCTCACACAGAAAGAGCAGCTTTAATGGCCCTGGATTTGTTAATGAAAATAGAGATTTTAAAAAGAATTAGGCTGTAATCTATATATTTTGCATAGAAAATATAATATAACCCATGATTTTGTCAATTCAAAACTTAGTGTATACTAAATAGGTTTTCACTAGAGGCATGGTCAAAGTATGAGCCATATGCTAATTACGTGTATATAATGTGCTAACACATAAAATGATCAAAAGTTATTTTAGCATATGTGTATGGATTAATGTGTTGTGACACATCTGCAAGAGGTGGATGTTTATCCATAACCATGATGGTGCAATCCACGCTACATGTGGCTGCTATGTTTGCAGTAACAGACAAACTCTCCACTGCATGACACATCACTTGTGAGCCTTCTTGACATTTGTGCTCAGTCCTCATTGGCCCTGGCACATCTTGCGCTCCATCACGTCTTTCAGTATGTGTCAGGCCTTAATGCAGCGCAGCGCTATGCAAAGAACACCCCGCTTTACCTGCCAAACGCAATCACCTCAACATATGCGGGAGGTTACGGAGAAGAAGAAGAGAGAAAGATGCCAAGCGGTGATTTATGAGCTGAAAAGACAGATTAACTCCAGTGGCTGCCTAACAGGCCCTGAAACAAGCTGAATTACAACCCATACCAGGAGGAAGCAAAGGAGAGGTGTGGAAAGGAAGAACGAATGGGAAGTAAAAGGTCAGCGGTGGAGCCAGATTGAGAGAAAGTGTGAGGAAGACAAGATAGAGGAGAAGATCTCTGAAGCGGGAGTCAAAAATGAAAAGGTCAAAAGGTAAAGAGGAAAAAGATAGATTGAGGACTTCAAGTGGAAATCGACGTTAAGGCGGGCGCTGAAGACCCAGCAGAAGTGGCTCTAATGTTTGTACAATCTGTCTTTTGCAATGCATGCCAGGAACGAGATGGGTTTAGAAGGTTAAACACTATACCAATACAGGCAGTTGTACAGTTGAGCCCCTTGTTTGTGCATTTGCGCTGAGAAGACACAAGTGTATTAAGACCAAGTTGTAGGTCACAGATGTGTGTATTACTGCGATATTTGTGCAAATAAATGTAAACTATAATGCTGTGATGCATCTTATTTACAGGTCTTGTTAATAAAAGAAATAAGTGATGTATTTAATCATTAATATATTTTTATTTATATACAAACCCAGATTTTTAACTTTGAATCTTATGGACCCATGCACTATGATGCACTCTGTTGAACTCTGATTTTAGATGCGTGTTACAATGTGTAGTCAGAGCCCGTGCCCAAAACATCTGAATGAATAGAAGAGAGTTGTGTGTGTGTTAGTGAAGACTTCACACATACCATCTAAAAGCTTCCCCCTGTCCCCCCTGCAGTCCACCCTCCAGTGAGCTCCACCAAGGCAATTTTCTAAAGCAACAAATTTCACCCTTTCTCCATAAAGGGACCTGCCATTGCACTTTAATCATTAACAAACAAGCATTTTATCTCCCTCTTATTAGGCTGCTGTGTGTTTTAGTTTGATGTTTTAAGTGCTTCTTTCATTAAAGATGCTGTTTAACTGCAAACTTTCATGCACATGATATAACATTGACATATTAAAGTAAAGGGAATAGCCACTGACTGATATGAAAATAACTACACACATTGGCTATCTATGCATGTCTATGATTAAGGATTCCATATATTCCAGTTAGCTCTAGAGAAAAGTTTAATGCCACATTTATAGCCGAGTTGAGCACATGCTATTGTGTCGGGGATTAGAGCAACTATAGGCTTAACATCATAACACTAATCCTGGGAAACACTGGGAATTCAATCAGACAATAGCATGTGAATAAAAGAGTTAGACATTGTCATGCTAAAGGGCTATAGAGACTGATATGGCCAGGACAGCTATACAGAAGAACAGAGACTGAGTGACGCCCTGCTGAGATAAACACTACTTACACAAGACTCTGACCGATTACATTTTGAAGTTATTGTGGGAAAAGTAGTCCATGGTCACTAAAAACACTGCACGGTGCACAAAGGGTTTTATTCACAAATGTCTGATTTTACAATAAGCAGTACCAAAGGACAAAACTGATTCTATTCCACAAATGGGGAAAAAAAAAACTATATATTCCAGATTGCCGGCATGTTTGCATCAATAACAGTAATGCGCTAACAACACATTGTGTCTGGGGATATGATGAGTCAGTCTGCATCAATCCTTTAAGATCTTCTGTGACCACAGTCTGTCAGCCGGCAATGAGTGTGCTTTGATACTGCCAAGAATGTAATCAGACAAAACTAGGACAATAATTGAAAACTGCATTGCATGTACCGAACGCAGATCCTCAAACTGACATCTACCTAACATAGTGTATAATATGTAATGCCTGAGTCATTTTGCAAACTTACATTGTGATAAATATCAGATGAATTCACAGCAGGATTCATAAAAAGGGGCAGTAAACGTTGTATTATTTGTCCCTTTCAGAATAATTATTTGACCAGACAATGCTTTTTAGTTGTGACTTAAAGCAGCACTAAGTAACTCATGCCCCGAGAGGCCATGAGCGCCACTGCAGGTGTCGTGCAAGTTGCGGGTTTTTACTCATTAATTGTCCATGAGATTAAATACTACGCTGACAGAAAAGACAAAGGGAGAGAGGGATATTGTACATCCAATTACACAATGGAGATCATTTTTTTCACTCAAACTTGGCTGTTAATACTGTTTAAGTGGTGCTAGCCCGCTGTTAGCTTTGCCCATTAGCATGTTAGCTTCTTCATGATTCTATTATTGTGTAACTAATGACTCCGACCTGGAGGCAGCAAAGTTGCAATTGTGTTTTTTTGGCCAGAGACACCAGGGGGAGATGAAAGGCCCCCAATCATCATAAACACTTGTATTACCCCCAGAGGGACTATGAAAAGGATTTATGAGGTAAACAAGTTACTTAGTACTGCTTTAAGTGAACTACAATAACTAGCAATATCATTTATGACACTAGCATGAGTGTTCGTAATCAATAAAAAACATAACTACTCTCTAACAAATATGCCCCATTCATTTGTTTCAATTGGACATATTTACTCCACTACTTCCACACTTTAACTAAACTCGCATAAACTAATGGTGTAGGAAAGGCCATAAATTGAAGTAATAGGTTTTGGAAAGCACTCAATAAGGGCTGTGTCACCGCTGGCCCCTGGTCTTGTTAATGTCTACTGACTTTATTAACTTTGTGTTTTATGTTGTCTATACTCACAGATATATACAAAGTGACACATCTTGTTCCATTAAGCCACGTGTATGTGTTGACTGTGTGAGTTATGCGACCGGTCGCTAATTGCAGACAAATGACTTTGCCGCACACAATCATTCCTGTTTTTTGATGTTTAATTTCACCAGTTGATTACCGGCGGAGTTTAGCGCCGACATTCCTCTTCCTCTGCCACCAGGAAGACTCATCTGTCTTCCCGCGCTTGCACGCTCTCGCATACATAATGAGCTGGCGCTGACGAACACACCCATATATTTCATAAATCATGCTCTTGTTTGTAACAGCTTTTCTCTCTCTTTGCTTGTCTCTCTTTCCCTTTCAATTAAAGCCGCACAGCCCTATGCCTATAGACGCACAGTCCAAATAAATTATTTCCTGTATAGTTTTTCGATTTGAGGCAATTTAGCTGGCCCCTCTTCCAATAACCTTCTCTCCTCACCTGCCAAATAACACTGCGCAACATTGGCTGTAAGACCCTGTTACTTGTGTTGACTTGCTCATAATAAGAGTGATAAAAGTGTGTGGCATAGGCAGCATACAGGGACCGCACAGGATGAGGAGCAGTAGGACCACAGTACGTGCACAGTAATATTTCTGTTGTTAAAAAGAACCCAGTGGGCTGTTATTGTGTATTGGTTATGACACTGCGCATCTGCAGCTGAACCACGAGCACACACTCCCACATATGATGCTGACGAAGCCAAGTGTCATACAAACACACGAATACAAGCAAATCCTAAAGCTGTCAATGAGACCTGCAATGAGAGTGCAGCGTAGAGCAATATAGATTTTATTAAGGGCTCAGTTTGTGATCGGAAAAATAAAACCCAACAACTAAATGGATTTATTTGTTTTTATCACTCTGTTGTTGTCTCCACAGCCACAGCAGGGTTATACTCTATTGCTGTCTTACATGAAACCCACAGATACACACTTTTACAACGTAATTTAAAATGTGCCGGCAGGCCTGGCGTGGACAGTGCCATAATATTACATTTAAGCTCAATTTCCTTTTTTTTTTTTTGGTGCGCTTCCCTCTGATCTCAATGGCACAGGCTTTTTTTAGAGAAAGGGGGGGTATTCTGGGGCCTTTACATGCTGCCTTTGAACTGGTTCATCAGCTAAATAAATGGCACCTTCAGTGTTCCTATTCAACACAGCCTGCGGCCTCTCTCTCCACTACATGTTTGAGTGTCGCACCAGGAAGTGAACCGTGTGGAGGCATGCACCTCGTCCTCGTCTGTTCCAAATGATGTGGTGAGCTCGCCCCCGGCACTCGGGAAGGAAATTGGTGTTCGATCCAGAGTAAAGCCGGTTCGCCTTCAGGCTA